>NC_000073.6:103468823-104163823 GCF_000001635.26 Mus musculus
ACACATCAAACAGCTTTAAGTGAACCCAGGTGACAAGGATCCTTTTAAGTCATTTGATGTTTATGATTGGATGGTTAATGTTGCAACCAAATAAACTTTTGTCTCTTTCCTAACAACTGTGCTTAAAATTATGCCCAGTTATATCCAAATTATCAATTGTATGTTTGATGATCAGTCATCAGATGCCATTTTGAAGAGGCTAATCATGTTTAGTAAGTAACAAAAAGATGGTAATTGTAAAGTAACCTATCTCCATGGCCAAGTTAAATATTAACACTGAGCCTTCCACACCAAAATTTTAAGTTACTAAAATGAAACCTATTGATTGCTTACTTTCCCAATAAGTAAGTTGGTAGAAATAACAGTGAAATTCCTCAAACAGATGAGTTTCAATTGGTGTGATATAGATTTGCCCTGTGCTTTAGCCTTTACACAGCAGAGGCAGGCTGTGTCGTTCTGATGCTAGCTAATCACTAACCATTCTATTGAGCACTTTCCCTCTTCCTATTTCCTAGCAAAGAACTTTCAATATGACCAACTTGCTTTGGTCTCTTTTCTCTGTGTTGCTTTAAGATTTCAGTGTCTTAAAGTCAAATACCTCTGCATGCGGAATCTTTTCTCTTTTACCAAGTGAGGAACTAAATAGAATGCTAAAATAGAAAATGAAGTTAAGATTTAAAATTTTTTACACTTTCCCTCTGTAAAATATAAAATGTATAAATTTGGTGTTGACAGACGTTAAAGCAAATATTGTATATAAATTGATGTTCTTGGTTCTTAGTATATCTTCCTTGAATGGTCAACTATTTAACAATGGTAACAAAGAATTACAGCAAAATGTTAAAAGGATAGTATAATTGTTGGAGCATTTATAACTCCATCCATTATTTTAGTTCCTCCATCATCATTGGCTTAAATGCAAGATACTCTTATTTCAGTAGCTTTACTTTTAATACAAAAGTGAAAATTTTGCAGTAAGATTTAATTAGATCTTGCATTCATAAAATTATGAAGCAAAACCTAATGTACAATATTTCATCTTTTCTTTTGCAGACAAGGTTAATGCTGCTGCACAGGATGACATTTTGGAAACCTAGGCTAGAAATTCTAGATTCAACACATAAATACCTTGAGTAAAGGCTTTGCAATGCTACCTCCCTGCTGAGAAGATTATCCTGATTATTATACATTATATTTTAAACATCCTTAGTTTTAATATGGTAAATGATACAACACATCACTACATTTCATTTTTCTACCTGGTTGGTATTCCTGGCTTCGAAAATTTTCACTACTTGATCAGCATCCCTGTTTGCCTCCTGTTTGTCTTGACCTTACTGGGGAACAGCATAGTCATTGCTACTATCAAGCTGGAGCCAAGCCTCCACCAGCCTATGTATTTCTTTCTTTGCATGTTGGCAATGAATGACATTCTTCTTACCTGTTCCACGTCCCTGAAAATGCTTGGTATTTTCTGGTTTAATGAACACTGGATTGAGTTTGATGTCTGTCTAACACAAATGTATTTTATTCACACACTTTGCATTTTTGAGTCAGCCATCCTGGTGGCTATGGCTTTTGATCGCTTTGTGGCCATTTGCATCCCACTGCATTATGCAACCATCCTCACAACAGCCATGGTTATTAAGCTGGGTGTAGTTGGCTTGAGCCGAGCTCTGCTGATGGTTTTGCCATGCCCTCTTCTCATTAAGAGGCTGCCCTACTACACAGGCTATATAATCCCTCATACCTACTGTGAGCACATGGCTGTGGTGAAGTTAGCCAGTGCCAACACTTTCATTAACAGAGCATACGGAATCTCAGCAGCCCTTTCAGTAATAACATTGGACGTATGGCTCATAGCCGCATCTTACATAAAAATCCTTCAAGCAGTGTTCCGGCTTTCTTCCCAGAATGCCCGCTCCAAAGCCCTGGGCACCTGTGCTGCTCATGTCTGCACTATTCTTGCCTTCTATACACCTGCACTGTTTAGCTTCCTAACTCATCGCATTGGCAAGAATGTGCCTCCAAGTGTCCACATCATCTTGGCAAGCATGTACCTTCTAGTGCCCCCCACAGTCAATCCGTTGGTGTATGGTGTCAAGACAAAACAGATTCGAGATCGAGTGCTGAGCCTCTTTTCACACTTGAAAATTGCTGAATACTAAACCATTTAGATAACATTTGTGCTGGAAGAATATGTCTCATGATATAATGGGGTATTATCTAACCCTTGCTCTATTGCTACAGTATGATGCTATTTCTCTTTTATGTTATTTTTTAAAGAGAACAGATTTATGGTGTGATGTAATATTTGTGTATTGATCAAATTTTATGTAAAATATGTCTTTTTATCACTTCATTCAGTATCTTTACATTATATAATTCTGATTACACGCATATAATCCATCATTATATATCTTTCTGTCAATTACTCTGTGTACACTTCATATTTAGTGACAAATTTCTAGGCAAAATAAATGGAATGATTTCAATTTTAGCTTCATATGTAGACTTTTGAATGCTGACACTGCAGTCCTTCTTTTAGAATAATTCTCAGCAGCTGCGTTAACCTGTATAACTGCTGTCTGCAACCTAACCAGTGAACAAACAATTTATATCCTTTATTAAATACAAGTATGATCTTTTTGCCTAATTTCATCAGATCATTTTAAAGCATTTTGTTTTTCTTTATGTCTTTGTTAAGAAAATCAACACTGACCATTTTTATTTCTTTCACCAGAGAAGTAATTTTAGCTGGCTAATGGCTTCCTGAACATCTGGTAACCAGTAAAGATAGACAATGTACCTTTATTTGAAACAAGAACATTTGAAGCAAGTATGTTGTGCTCTATAAGAATTTTAAACTCAATTCTTCTGAGATAGTGAAAGGAGGTAGAAGACTTGAGTCTGTTTGAAGAATAAAAACATACCAGAAAAGTTATTATTCACTCATCTTAAGTCTCAAATTATTTAATATATACCTAGTTTATCAAGGAAGTATTTAGACTAAGATGATACATGTTAACATACAAATGAGAGAAATGAAAAGCACCATATTATAAAGTTGTGGTAGAAATTGTACTATAATTCTACTAATCATTCATACACTCTCTTGAAGAGAATACTGCTAGTGGACAGTGTAACAGTATGGTGACAAAACTTTACCCCACCATTAGCATCTCTAAAGAGACATAACAGATACAATGCTAAACTTCTGTAGAATTTTCAATTAAATAAAAGGGAAATCATAAAAAGAAAGTAATAAAATAATTTATGATTCAAAATTATTGCCTCAGTGTTCTAAGGAAAAAAGTCTGTAAGTATGGATAAAAATGAGAACAGATTATATATTGTATACAAAGTTAAATTTTTCTCTAAAAATCTAGTATTGCTTTAATGTGCATTTTACACTGTTGTTAAGGAAAAGATAAGAAGGAGTTGTACCCCAGCTAGAAAATCAGAAATATTGTTTATTAATAATTGCAGTCATTTTTCCTGAATTTTATTATTATTATTTTATTAATCATTCCATTCATTAACATCTCAAATGATATCCCACTACCTAGTTACTCCTCCACAAATTTCCCATTCCACATCTGTCCTCTACTCCCTCCCCTTTGCCTCTTTGAGAGGGCTCCTGCACACAACCCCCTCTACCTTCCCACCACTCCTGTATCCTCCTATGCTGGGGCATCAAACCTCCAGGCTTCCCCTCCTATTGATGTCCGAAAAGGTCATCCTCTGCTACATATGTGTAGCCTCCCCTCCCCCAGCCTTAAGGGTTCCACTGTTTACATCGGGGTGGAGCTTGCCGCTTAATCGTTCTGCCACACCCACTGCTGGCTGCCGATTTGCTGTTCTGGAGCCATACACGTGGTCACCCTGCTACTGGACCCCAGGATTATTTGTTGGGAATCGCCCCGCCCTTCATAACTGCGTGTTGGAATAGTAAAATTGAGCTTTGATCAGAGTCCACTTTGACTTGGCTCCGTTCTTTCTTCCATCTGTCTAGTTCCTCTCTTTCAGCTCGAGCTGCCATCTCAGTTGTACCATTCCTCGAGACCTGCTGGTTGGCCCGCAACAGTTTGGTGCCTGAATAGGGACCTGAAGAATGGCAGAAGGACACTGAAAGAATGCTGTCCATGTGGAGCTCCACAGGAAAGGCAAAGGGTCTTCGTATCGGGCACTGGAGCAACGAAATGGTACATATGCTAGCGCTAGCTTAAATATGCTAGCGCTAGCTTAAAATTTCATTTTTGTAAAGTGTTGATGAGGGTGCGGTAGGATACGAACTAAACTTGAATTGGTGCTAACCCAACGCTGGTCCTGCTTTGGTCAGCAGCGTGTTAATCGGAACTAGAAACTGGAATCAGGCGGTTTTCTGCAGCTTTTAGGAAGCTGTTTCAGGTGGAAGAAGGTAGGGTTTAAAATTATGGATCAGGCGGTTGTCCTTAGTTTTCAGGAGCTGTTTCAGGCCAGAGGAGTAAGGCTTAAAGTACAATTGGTAAGAAATTTTTTTAGGTAGGATAGATAGCTGTTGCCCATGGTTCAAGGAAGAAGAAACAGTAGATTGCGGAACCTGGGAGAAAGTTGGTGAGGCCTTGAAAATCGTTCAGGCAGATAATTTTACCTTAGGCCTCTGGGCGCTTGTAAATGATGCGATAAAAGATGCCACTTCTCCAGGGTTAAATTGTTCCCAGGCAGAGCTTGTAGAATCCCAGGAGGAATGCCTATCAGAGAGGGCTTCCTCAGAAAAGGGTCCTCTTAACTCAAAAATTGATAAATGTGGAAACTCTGATGATGAACTGATTTCTAACAAAAATCACTCAGATAGAGGAGCTGCCCATTATTTTGATGAGAATTGGTTCTCTTGTGAATCTCCCACTCCACCTATGATCCCCACCTCGGGAGGTGCTACTCATAGGGACACATGACTAAGCAAATTGGAGTTTGAAATTAAGCTTCAGAGGCTGACTAATGAGCTGCAGGAGCTAAAAAAGATGTCAGAAGCAGAGAAGAGTAACTCTTCTGAAGTTCACCAGGTGCCGCTAGAAAGAGCTGTGAGTCAGGCTCGTGGGAAAGGACCAGAATACGTCTAATATGCTAGCCTTTCCTGTGGTTGAGGTAGTTGATCAGCAAGATACTAGGGCCAGACATTACCAGACTTTGGATTTCAAGTTGATAAAAGAGTTAAAAACGGCTGTTGTGCAATATGGCCCTTCAGCCCCATTCACTCAAGCATTACTGGACACAGTCGTGGAGTCACACTTAACCCCCCTAGATTGGAAGACTCTTTGTAAGGCTACCCTGTCAGGAGGAGATTTTTTGCTTTGGGATTCTGAATGGCGAGATGCCAGTAAGAAAACTGCCGCTTTTAATGCTCAGGCTGGTAATTTAGACTGGGATAGCAACATGCTTTTAGGAGAGGGTCCATATGAGGGACAGACAAATCAAATTGATTTTCCCATTGCAGTGTACACGCAAATTGCTACAGCTGCACGCCATGCTTGAGGACGGTTGCCAGTCAAAGGAGATATTGGTGGAAGTTTAGCTAGCATTCGGCAGAGTTCTGATGAGCCATATCAGAACTTTATGGACAGGTTATTGATTTCAGCTAGTAGAATCCTTGGAAGTTTGGACATGGGAAGTCCTTTCGTTATGCAATTGGCTTATGAGAATGCTAACACAATGTGTTGAGCTGCGATTCAACCACATAAGGGACAGACAGATTTGGCGGGATATGTCTGTCTTTGCGCAGACATCAGGCAGTCCTGCGCGATCTCGCAGGGGACCCACGTGCAAGCAATGTTCTCGTGGAAACGAGAGAATAATGCATGTTTTAAATGTGGAAGTTTAGATCATTTAAAAAGTAATTGTCCTAAGAACAAGGGTGCCAAGGTTAGACAACAGGCCATGCCCCAGGAATTTGTCCCTGGTACTGGAAGGTCTGCCACTGGGCAAGAGAATGTAAGTCTAAACCAGGGTTTTTGAGCCGCTCAGTGCTGGAAAACAAGGGAAGGGGTCAGCCCCAGACCCCGACTTACACAAAGAAAACAGATTATGGGGCTATAAATCTGCTGCCCAGCCAACAAGCTCAGATCAGTTCTTGATCTTGTCAGGTCAAACCCAGGAAATCCAAGACTGGACCTCTATTCCACCATCCATGCAGTATTAACCCCAGAAATGGGAGTCTTTGGACCACTACCTGTAGAAACCTGTGGCTTTCTTTTAGGACAAAGCAGTTCTATTGTAAAAGGCCTACAGATTCACCCAGGTGTTATAAATAATGATTATGAGGGAGAAATTAAAATCATAGCTGCTTCCCCTCATGGTGTTATAACTGTACCCGCTAATCAGAAAATTGCTCAACTTACTTTGATCCCTTTACGCCAGTCACTGTATAAATTCTTTAAAAATGAGAAAGGACAAAATAACTTTGACTCCTCTGGCGTAAATTGGGTGCAATCTATCACTAATCAGAGACCTAACCTTAAATTGACATTTGATGGAAAAAGCTTTAAAGGATTAATAGATACCGGGCCGATGTAACAATTATAAGATTATGGGCAAGACTAGCCCTCAAACTGGCCCTTGACTGATTCCTTAACTCACCTTCAAGGAATTGGGTATACTAGTAACCCAAAATGTAGTTCCAAATTGCTAACCTGGAGAGATGGAGATGGGAAATCAGGAAAAATTCAGCCGTATGTTATGTCAAATTTGCCTGTAACTCTGTGGGGAAAAGATCTGTTGTCACAGATGGGTGTTATTATGTACAGTTCTAAGGAGATGGTGACTGAACAGACATTTAGGCAGGGACCCCTGCCTGGTCATGGACTATTAAAAAAGGGACATGGAATTAAGACTTTTGAAGATCTTAAACCTCACTCTAACACAAGAGGTTTAAAGTATTGTCAGTAGTGGCCACTATATTACCTGCATCCCACGCCGAAAAAAATCCAATGGCTTAATGATATTCCGGTGTGGATAGATCAGTGGTCTTTACCTAAAGAAAAAATAGAGGCTGCTTCTTTGCTAGTGCAGGAGCAGTTAGAAGCAGGACATTTGGTGTAGTCTCATTCTCCTTGAAATACACCCATTTTCATTATCAGGAAGAAATCGGGTAAATGGAGTCTGTTACAAGATTTAAGAAAAGTTAATGAAACCATGGTACTTATGGGAACTTTACAACGGGGCTTCCCTCCCCAGTAGCCATTCCTAAGGGATATTATAAGATTGTTATAGATTTGAAAGATTGTTTCTTTACCATTCCTTTGCATCCAAAAAATTGTGAAAAATTTGCTTTTAGTGTTCCTTCTATAAATTTCAAGGAACCCATGAAAAGATATCATTAGACAGTTCTCCCACAGGGGATGGCTAATAGTTCCACCTTATGCCAAAGGTTTGTGGCACAAGCCATTCAGCCTGTTAGGCAACAATGGCCAAATATTTACATCATTCATTTCACAGATGATGTCTTGATGGCAAGAAAGGACCCCCAAGATTTGCTTTTGTGTTACAAAGACTTACAAAAAGCCTTAGCTGATAAGAGATTGCAAATTGCTTCTGAAAAGATACAAACTCAGGATCCTTATAATTATTTGGGTTTTAGACTCACTGTTCAAGCTGTTTTTTCCCAGAAAATTGTTATTTGTAGAGATAACTTAAGGACCTTAAATGATTTTCAAAAATTGTTAGGTGATATTATTTGGCTTCACCCCTATTTAAAGATTACTACAGGGGAGTTGAAACCTTTATTTGATATTCTTAAAGGGAGTTCTAATCCCACTTCCCCTAGATCCCTAACCTCAGAAGGATTGCTGGCCTTACAGCTAGTGGAAAAAGCTATTAAAGAACAATTTGTCACTTATATAGATTACTCCTTGCCGCTGCATCTGTTAATTTTTAATATGACTCATGTGCGTACGGGACTGCTATGGCAAAAATTTCCTATAATGTGGATACATTCGTTTGGATTTCTCCCAAATGTAATATCTTGCCATATCACGAATCAGTGGCACAGATAATTATCACTGGAAGAAGGCAGGCATTAATTTATTTTGGCAAAGAGCCAGATATCATTGTTCAGCCTTACAGCGTAAGTCAAGACACTTGGCTGAAACAGCATAGTACAGATTGGTTGCTTGCACAAATAGGGTTTAACGAAACTATAGACAGCCACTACCCCCAAGATAGGTTGATAAAATTTTTAAATGTACATGATGTGATATTTCCTAAAATGACTTCCTTACAGCCTTTATATAATGCTGTTGCGGCCGACCAGCAGCTCGCAATGAATGGTTCAATCGAGATGGCAACTCGGGCTGAAAGAGAGGAACTAGACGGGCCTAAGAAAGAATGGAGCCAAGTCAAGGTCACTCTGATCAATGCTCAATTTTACTGTTCCGACACTCAGTTATGAAGGAAGGGGGAGGGGACCCGATTCCTGCCAAATAATCTCGCAGTCCAGTAGCAGGGTGAGCATGTGTGTGGCTCCAATCAGCAAAGTGGCAGGTTCCAGCAGTGGGCGTGGCAGAAGGAATGAGCAGGAAGCTCCACCCCTGAGCAAGCAGGTTTCAGGCTGGGGGAGGGGAGACTACATAATGCTCTATTGATTTTTACTGATGGCTCCTCTAAGGGGCGAGCTGGATATCTTATTAATAATCAACAAAGTATCATAGAGACTCCTGGCCTTTTGGCTCAGCTAGCCAAATTAACAGCAGTACTAAAGGTCTTTCAGTCTGTACATGAGGCTTTTAATATCTTTACTGACAGTTTATATGTTACACAATCAGTACTCTTATTAGAGACCTGTGGTACGTTTCACTTCAATACACCATCAGGATCTTTATTTTCAGAATTGCAAAACATCATTCTCCCCCGGAAAAATCTGTTTTATATTGGCCACAAACGGTCTCACTCTGGTCTTCCTGGGCCTCTAGCTAAAGGCAATGATCACATTGACAGAGCTCTAATAGGAGAAGCCTTAATTTCGGATCCTGTTGCTTTGGCCAAATGTTATCATAAAAGGTTTCATCTCTCTAGCCATACCCTAAGGCTCTGACATAAGATCACTAAGGAGCAAGTGAGAATGATTGCAAAACAATGTCCTAAATGTATTACATTATCTCCAGTGCCACATTTAGGAGTCAATCCTAGAGGCCTTATGCCTAATCATATTTGGCAAATGGATATAACCCATTATGCAGAATTTGGAAAACTAAAATATATACATGTTTGTATCGATACCTGTTCAGGATTTCTTTTTGCTTCTCTGCATACAGGAGAGGCTTCTAAAAACGTAATTGATCATTGCCTACCAACCTTTAATGCCATGGGATTGCCTAAACTTATTAAGACAGATAATGGGCCATACTATTCTAGTAAAAATTTTATTTCATTCTGTAAGGAATTCGGTATCAAACATAAAACTAGAATTCCTTATAACCCCATGGTACAAGGAATAGTTGAACGTGCTCATCGCACCTTAAAGAGTTGGCTTTTTAAAACAAAACAGGGACAGTTATATCCCGCAAGGTCACCAAAGGCTCATCTTGCCTTTATTTTATTTGTTCTAAATTTTTTGCAAACTGATATTAAAGGTCAGTCTGCAGCAGATCGCCACTGGCATCCAGTTACTTCTAATTCTTATGCATTGGTAAAATAGAAGGACCTGCTGACTAACAAATAAAAGGGTCCAGATCCGGTTCTAATCTGGGGAAGGGGCTCGGTTTGTGTTTTTTCACCAGATAAAGATGGAGCGTGGTGGCTGCCTGAGAGATTAATTCATCAAATAAACACAGATTCTAAATCTTCTTGTAAGTATCACTCTGAGGACTAAAATTCCTCTTTTGCTTAGAATTCAGCTGAGAACTCAGGCTCCCAGAAAAGCTGTTTTCCTGCTACTCTCTGAGCCAGCTCCCCCACAAGAGGCCAGAGACTAGCCTTAGCTTTACAATTTACAACTGAATAAAGTACCTGGACTTCCCCAAAAGATTTACATTGCTACCTTCTCATTGTCTAGATCTTGTTTTTCAAGCAGGTCAATCAACATCCTCCAGCTGGACTGCAGTGGGCATGCATCCCTGCCCCCAAGAGCACACAGGTGGCAACTGCTATCTTCATTCCAAGGACATTCTAGGATGTGGCTTTCAGTCTGAGTTAAAATTTAGGTTTACCAAGAGGGCTAGAAGAGCAGATATTTCAAATATTAAAAGAGATTGTTTTTTATTCTGATAGATGGGCTTAGTCCTTTATCTGGCCTCTGGTTTTCCACCCTTGCTGTTACTGCAAGGTCCCCTTAGTTCCTCAGGCTGTGAGAATAACAGAGATGAAAAAAGATAACTTCCAGCTCCTATTTTAGCCACAAATTGTGGTGTTACTAATGACATAATTCTTGTCTAGGCCTTACTAAATCTGAGGTTGACAATTCTCCTTTAAGAGCTGCACAATACTCAGAATTGTGCATACTGGTTTGTGATCATAAGAATACAATATGGGTATCACTTGGTGCAGAGATTTACTACAGAGAAAAGTCCAGCTTGACCATTTCTGAGTTCCCAGTGAGATATACCCGGTTTAGATAGAGGTTGGTATCTATTTCCAGTTACAACCAAAAATATCTTTCTAAGGCTCTGCCTCCCCTCCCCAAAAGATACCAAGAGCCACAGGTGTGGGTCGTGACAGCATCCACGGGAGGAATTGGGTCAATTTCCACCCAAGCCAAGGTTAAAAGCCCATTCATCTACAGAGAAAAAAATTATTTGATCACCTCAGTTAAACTTAATTAATGGGGGTGGGGGAGAGGTTGAAGACCGTACCGTTAGAAGGGCAAGCCCTTCACAGCCTCCCACCCTATAAAAGCCAATTGGCCTTGTATTACGGAGCCGGTCATAACCCCCTTCTCCCTGTTCCCCGCCTGTCATCCAAAAATGCGGAGGAATATCAACTCAGTGTTATTCATAATAAATTGCATTTCAAATTCGTACAGTCAACCTTTGCCCTACTTAAAATTTAACTAGGAAGTTACCTATTCAGTACTAATTAGCATTATAAAGTCAGAGCCTACAGCTCAGGGCTTTTCTGTTAGTTGTTTACTAGGACAGAAAGGACAGTCTTATCCAGATAGGGTTTTCCATAAGAATAGTACTGATTTTCTCTTTAGCCCTAAGAATTCAGGCAGAACTATTGAGCATAGATAAATTTTTTGCCTCAGGCCAGCCTTTTCCTTTTTATTATTTTTATTAACAACAGGGAAGAGATATAGCCTCCTCTCCCCAGCCTTAATGGTTCCAGTGTTTACATCGGGATGGAGCTTGCTGCTCAATCATTCTGCCACGCCCACTGCTGCATCCTGCGGCTTTGTTGTTCCAGAGCCATACACGTGGTCACCCTGCTACTGGACCCCAGGATTATTTGGTGGGAATCGGCCCCCCTCCCCCTCCTTCATAACTGCGTGTTGGAATAGTAAAATTGAACTTTGATCAGAGTCCACTTTGACTTGGCTCCGTTCTTTCTTCTGTCCGTCTAGTTCCTCTCTTTCAGCTCTAGCTGCCATCTCAGTTGTACAGTTCCTCGAGAGC
This sequence comes from Mus musculus, assembly GCF_000001635.26. NCBI lineage: Eukaryota > Metazoa > Chordata > Mammalia > Rodentia > Muridae > Mus > Mus musculus. The sequence continues at coordinate 103,480,409 of NC_000073.6, forward strand.
TGCTGGTCGGCCCGCAACACATATGTATCTGGAGCCATGGATCCCTCCTGGTACACTCCTTGGTTGGTGGTCTAGTCCCTGGGAGCACTGAATGGCAGGCCAACAGGTGTTGTTCTTCCTATGGGGTTGCAACTTCCCTCTGCTCCTCCAGCCCTTCAGCCAGCTCACCACCAGTGTCCCCGAGCTCAGTCTGATGGTTGGCTCCAAGCCTCCACATCTGCACTGGTCAGTTGCTGGCCAAACCTTCCAAGAAATAGTGACACCCGGTTCCTGTCAGCAAGTGCCTCTTGGCCACTGCAAAGGTGTCAGGTATGGTGTTGGCAGATATCATAGATTCCCAGGTGTGGGGCAGTCCCCGGATGGCCATTCCTGCAATCTCCTCATTCCCCACTGCTACATATTTTTATTCAATTTCCTGACCCTCTGTACCTCTCTCAGGTCCTCTCCAGTACTTGACACTTCTCACCTTACTTCCTCCCTCTGCTCTCTCCCTCCCAGGTGACCCTCCCTCCATTACTCACAATCAGCCTGTTCCCCCCACAATGCAGTATTGAAGCAACCACATCCTGGATTTATTTCCTCTTAAGTTCCATCTGGCCTGTGGATTATGTCAAGGGCATTGTGAGTTTTTTGGCTAATATCCACTTATCAGTGAATTCATACCATGTGTGTTATTTTGTGACTGGGTTACCTCACTCAGGATAATATTTTCTAGTTCCATCCATTTGCCTGCAAATTTCATGAAGTCATCTTTTTTTAAATGATTATATATTACTCCACTGTGTACGTGTACCTCATTTTCTCTGTCTGTTCTTCTGGTGAGGGACATCTGGGTTGTTTTCAGCTTCTGGCTATTATAAATAAGGCTGCTATAAACATAGTGGAGCATGTGTCCTTGTTATATGTTAGAGCATCTTTTGGATATATTTCCAAGAGTGGTATAGCTGGGTCCTCAGGTAGAACTATTTCCAATATCTGAGGAACTGCCAGATTGATTTTCAAAGTGGTTTTACCAGCTTAGAATCCCATTAGCAATGGAAGAATATTCCTCTTTCTCTACATCCTCCCCAGCCTCTGCTGTCCTCTCTTGTGATTGCTTTCTTCTCCCTCCCACCTCATGTAATTGCTTTCTTCTCCTTCTCAAGTGGGATTGGGGCATCCTTACTTGGGCCCTTCTGCTTGTTAACCTTTTTGAGTTCTGTGGATTGTATCCTGAATATTCTGTACTTTAGTGCTTCTCAGCATTCAAGATTCCTCAGTTGAGAATTCTTTGTTTAGCTCTGTACCCTATTTTTGAATAGGGTTATTTGGTTCTTTGTAGTCCACCTTCTTGAGTTCTTTGTATATTTTGGATATTAGCCCTCTATCAGAAATACATTTTTTATATTTATTTCTCATTTTTATTTATTAATAATTTTATTTGTTTACATTTCAAATGTTATCCCTTTCCTGGTCTTCCCTTCATGAACCCCCCCCCCCCATTCTCCTGCCATATACCTCTAGGAGAGTACTCCCACACACATCCACCCACCCGCTCCTGCTTCACCCCTCTAATATTCCCCTTCTCTGAGGCATTAAGCCTCCATAGGACCAAGAGTCTTCCCTTCCAGCGATGCCACATGAGGCAGCCCTCTGCTACATATGTAGCAGGAACCATGGACCAACGTATATATATACTCTTTGATTGGAGTTTAGTCCCTGGGAGCTCTGAAGGTTCTGGTTAATTGATACTGTTGTTCTTCCCAATAAAATTTTCTATTATAAGTAGCAAAATGAATTATCCCAAGCTCAATAATTTGAGATATTCAAAGAACTTATACTTAAATCCAACTTTAATTATATTTCATAAGTAAGCTTTATGAAATTTGCTAGAAAGACCACATCTGGTACTATTTATAATGGAATTAAGGCATTTAGGGAAATTAGAATGTGTTAAGAGTTATTTTAATCCAGTGAAGCTATTCAATATATCTCTCCCATAGATTTCCCTAAAGTCTTATAACACAATCAAAAAGTACATATGACTAAAACAAAAGAATTGCATTGTTTGTTATTTTAATTATAAATAAAGCACATCAAATCACATAAAGAAAAAAACACCTCCCTTGCAAGCATATTATTGTAGTCAAAAGTTGACAATTCTCCTTAGTTTTGTGTTAATTTTTAAATTTCTGACATGGTAATATAATTACAACATTTCTTCCTAAGCAATTACATTATATCATACCACATTTTCAACTTTGCTTTTTTCTTTATTAGGTATTTAGCTCATTTACATTTCCAATGCTATACCAAAGGTCCCCCATACCCACCCACCCCCACTCCCCTAAGCACCCACTCCCCCTTCTTGGCCCTGGCATTCCCCTGTACTGGGGCATATAAAGTTTGCATGTCCAATGGGCCTCTCTTGCCAGTGATGGCCGACTAGGCCATCTTTTGATACATATGCAGCTAGAGTCAAGAGCTCCGGGGTACTGGTTAGTTCATAATGTTGTTCCACCTATAGGGTTGCAGATCCCTTTAGCTCCTTGGGTACTTTCTTTAGCTCCTTCATTGGGAGCCCAGTGATCCATCCATGTGTGAGCATCCACTTCTGTGTTTGCTAAGCCCCAACATAGTCTCACATGAGACAGCTATATCTGGGTCCTTTCAGCAAAATCTTGCTAGTGTATGCAATGGTGTCAGCGTTTGGAAGCTGATTATGAGGTGGATCTCTGGATATGGCAGTCTCTACATGGTCCATCCTTTCATCTCAGCTCCAAACTTTGTCTCTGTAACTCCTTCCAAGGATGTTTTGTTCCCACTTCTAAGGAGGGGCATAGTGTCCACACTTCAGTCTTCATTTTTCTTGAGTTTCATGTGTTTAGGAAATTGTATCTTATATCTTGGGTATCCTAGGTTTTGGGCTAATATCCACTTATCAGTGAGTACATATTGTGTGAGTTCCTTTGTGAATGTGTTACCTCACTCAGGATGATGCCCTCCAGGTCCATCCATTTGGCTAGGAATTTCATAAATTCATTCTTTTTAATAGCTGAGTAGTACTCCATTGTGTAGATGTACCACATTTTCTGTATCCATTCCTCTGTTGAGGGGCATCTGGGTTCTTCCCAGTTTCTGGCTATTATAAATAAGGCTGCTATGAACATAGTGGAGCATGTGTCCTTCTTACCAGTTGGGGCTTCTTCTGGATATATGCCCAGGAGAGGTATTGCTGGATCCTCCCGTAGTACTATGTCCAATTTTCTGAGGAACCACCAGACTGATTTCCAGAGTGGTTGTACAAGCCTGCAATCCCACCAACAATGGAGGAGTGTTCCTCTTTCTCCACATCCACGCCAGCATCTGCTGTCACCTGAATTTTTTATCTTAGCCATTCTGACTGGTGTGAGGTGGAATCTCAGGGTTGTTTTGATTTGCATTTCCCTGATGATTAAGGATGTTGAACATTTTTTCAGGTGCTTCTCTGCCATTCGGTATTCCTCAGGTGAGAATTCTTTGTTCAGTTCTGAGCCCCATTTTTTAATGGGGTTATTTGATTTTCTGAAGTCCACCTTCTTGAGTTCTTTATATATGTTGGATATTAGTCCCCTATCTGATTTAGGATAGGTAAAGATCCTTTCCCAATCTGTTGGTGGTCTTTTTGTCTTATTGACGGTGTCTTTTGCCTTGCAGAAACTTTGGAGTTTCATTAGGTCCCATTTGTCAATTCTAGATCTTACAGCACAAGCCATTGCTGTTCTGTTCAGGAATTTTTCCCCTGTGCCCATATCTTCAAGGCTTTTCCCCACTTTCTCCTCTATAAGTTTCAGTGTCTCTGGTTTTATGTGAAGTTCCTTGATCCACTTAGATTTGACCTTAGTACAAGGAGATAAGTATGGATCTATTCGCATTCTTCTACATGAGAACAACCAGTTGTGCCACCACCAATTGCTGAAAATGCTGTCTTTCTTCCACTGGATGGTTTTGGCACCCTTGTCGAAGATCAAGTGACCATAGGTATGTGGGTTCATTTCTGGGTCTTCAATTCTATTCCATTGGTCCACTTGTCTGTCTCTATACCAGTACCATGCAGTTTTTATCACAATTGCTCTGTAGTAAAGCTTTAGGTCAGGCATGGTGATTCCACCAGAGGTTCTTTTATCCTTGAGAAGAGTTTTTGCTATCCTTGGTTTTTTGTTATTCCAGATGAATTTGCAAATTGCTCCTTCTAATTCGTTGAAGAATTGAGTTGGAATTTTGATGGGGATTGCATTGAATCTGTAGATTGCTTTTGGCAAGATAGCCATTTTTACAATGTTGATCCTGCCAATCCATGAGCATGGGAGATCTTTCCATATTCTGAGATCTTCTTTAATTTCTTTCTTCAGGGACTTGAAGTTTTTATCATACAGATCTTTCACTTCCTTCGTTAGAGTCATGCCGAGATATTTTATATTATTTGTGGCTATTGAGAAGGGTGTTGTTTCCCTAATTTCTTTCTCAGCCTGTTTATTCTTTGTGTAGAGAAAGGCCATTGACTTGTTTGAGTTAATTTTATATCCAGCTACTTCACCGAAGCTGTTTATCAGGTTTAGGAGTTCTCTGGTGGAATTTTTAGGGTCACTTATATATACTATCATATCATCTGCAAAAAGTGATATTTTGACTTCCTCTTTTCCAATTTGTATCCCCTTGATCTCCTTTTGTTGTCGAATTGCTCTGGCTAATACTTCGAGTACTATGTTGAAAAGGTAGGGAGAAAGTGGGCAGCCTTGTCTAGTCCCTGATTTTAGTGGGATTGCTTCCAGCTTCTCTCCATTTACTTTGATGTTGGCTACTGGTTTGCTGTAGATTGCTTTTATCATGTTTAGGTATTGGCCTTGAATTCCTGATCTTTCCAGAACTTTTATCATGAATGGGTGTTGGATCTTGTCGAATGCTTTTTCTGCATCTAACGAGATGACCATGTGGCTTTTGTCTTTGAGTTTGTTTATATAATGGATTACATTGATGGATTTTCGTATATTAAGCCATCCCTGCATCCCTGGAATAAACCTACTTGGTCAGGATAGATAATTGCTTTAATGTGTTCTTGGATTCGGTTAGCGAGAATTTTATTAAGGATTTTTGCATCGATGTTCATAAGAGAAATTGGTCTGAAGTTCTCTATCTTTGTTGGATCTTTCTGTGGTTTAGGTATCAGAGTAGTTGTGGCTTCATAAAATGAGTTGGGTAGAGTACCTTCTACTTCTATCTTGTGAAAAAGTTTGTGCAGAACTGGAATTAGATCTTCTTTGAAGGTCTGATAGAACTCTGCACTAAACCCGTCTGGTCCTGCGCTTTTTTTGGCTGGGAGACTATTAATAACTGCTTCTATTTCTTTAGGGGATATGGGACTGTTTAGAAGGTCAACTTGATCCTGATTCAACTTTGGTACCTGGTATCTGTCCAGAAATTTGTCCATTTCATCCAGGTTTTCCAATTTAGTTGAGTATAGCCTTTTGTAGAAGGAACTGATGGTGTTTTGGATTTCTTCAGGATCTGTTGTTATGTCTCCCTTTTCATTTCTGATTTTGTTAATTAGGATTTTGTCCCTGTGCCCTCTAGTGAGTCTAGCTAAGGGTTTATCTATCTTGTTGATTTTCTCAAAGAACCAACTCCTCATTTGGTTAATTCTTTGGATAGTTCTTCTTGTTTCCACTTGGTTGATTTCACCCCTGAGTTTGATTATTTCCTGCCGTCTACTCCTCTTGGGTGAGTTTGCTTCCTTTTTTTCTAGAGCCTTTAGATGTGTTGTCAAGCTGCTAGTATGTGCTCTCTCCCGTTTCTTCTTGGAGGCACTCAGAGCTATGAGTTTCCCTCTTATAAATGCTTTCATTGTGTCCCAAAGGTTTGAGTACATTGTGGCTTCATTTTCATTAAACTCTAAAAAGTCTTTAATTTCTTTCTTTATTCCTTCCTTGACCAAGGTATCATTGAGAAGAGTGTTGTTCAGTTTCCACGTGAATGTTGGCTTTCTGTTATTTATTTTGTTATTGAAGATCAGCCTTAGTGCATGGTGATCTGATAGGATACATGGGACAATTTTAATATTTTTGAATCTGTTGAGGCCTGATTTGTGACCTATTATGTGGGCAATTTTGGAGAAGGTACCATGAGGTGCTGAGAAGAAGGTATATCCTTTTGTTTTAGGATAAAATGTTCTGTAGATATCTGTCAGATCCATTTGTTTCATCACTTCTGTTAGTTTCAGTGTGTCCCTGTTTAGTTTCTGTTTCCATGATCTGTCCATTGGTGAAAGTGGTGTGTTGAAGTCTCCCACTATTATTGTGTGAGGTGCAATGTGTGCTTTGAGCTTTACTAAAGTTTCTTTAGTGAATGTGGCTGCTCTTGTATTTGGAGCATAAATATTCAGAATTGAGAGTTCCTCTTGGAGGATTTTACCTTTGATGAGAATGAAGTGTCCCTCCTTGTCTTTTTTGATGACTTTGGGTTGGAAGTCAATCTTATCAGATATTAGGATGGCTACTCCAGCTTGTTTCTTCATACCATTTGCTTGGAAAATTGTTTTCCAGCCTTTCATTCTGAGGTAGTGTCTATCTTTTTCTCTGAGATGAGTTTCCTGTAAGCAGCAAAATGTTGGGTCTTGTGTGTGTAGCCAGTTTGTTAGTCTATGTCTTTTTATTGGGAAGTTGAGACCATTGATGTTAAGAGATATTAAGGAAAAGTAATTGTTGCTTCCTGTTATTTTTGTTGTTAAAGTTGGCATTCTGTTCTTCTGGCTGTCTTCTTTTAGGTTTGTTGAGGGATTACCTTCTTGTTTTTTCTAGAGCGTTGTTCCCGTTCTTGTATTGTTTTTTTTCTGTTATTATCCTTTGAAGGGCTGGATTCGTGAAAAGATAATGTGTGAATTTGGTTTTGTCGTGGAATACTTTGGTTTCTCCATCTATGATAATTGAGAGTTTGGCTGGGTATAGTAGCCTGGGCTGGAATTTATGTTCTCTTAGTGTCTGTATAACATCTGTCCAGGCTCTTCTGGCTTTCATAGTCTCTGGTGAAAAATCTGGTGTAATTCTGATAGGCTTGCCTTTATATGTTACTTGACCTTTTTCCCTTACTGCTTTTAGTATTCTATCTTTATTTAGTGCATTTGTTGTTCTGATTATTATGTGTCCGGAGGAATTTCTTTTCTGGTCAAGTCTATTTGGAGTTCTGTAGGCTTCTTGTATGTTCATAGGCATCTCATTCTTTAGATTTGGGAAGTTTTCTTCAATAATTTTGTTGAAGATGTTTGCTGGACCTTTGTGTTGAAAGTCTTCATTCTCATCCACTCCTATTATCCGTAGGTTTGGTCTTCTTATTGTGTCCTGGATTTCCTGGATATTTTGAGTTAGGATCTTTCTGCATTTTCCATTTTCTTTGATTGTTGTGCCGATGTTCTCTATGGAATCTTCTGCACCTGAGATTCTCTCTTCCATCTCTTGTATTCTGTTGCTGATGCTCAAATCTATGATTCCAGATTTCTTTCCTAGGGTTTCTATCTCCAGTGTTGCCTCGCTTTGAGTTTTCTTTATTGTGTCTACTTCCCTTTTTAGGTCTAGTATGGTTTTGTTCATTTCCATCACCTGTTTGTATGTTTTTTCCTCTTTTTCTGTAAGGACTTCTACCTGTTTGATTGTGTTTTCCTGTTTTTCTTTAAGGACTTGTAACTCTTTAGCAGTGTTCTCCTATATTTCTTTAAGTGATTTATTAAAGTCCTTCTTGATGTCCTCTACCATTATCATGAGATATGCTTTTAAATCTAGGTCTAGGTTTTCGGGTGTGTTGGGGTGCCCTGGACTGGGCGAAGTGGGAGTGCTGGGTTCTGATGATGGTGAGTGGTCTTGGTTCCTGTTAGTAAGATTCCTACGTTTACCTTTCGCCATCTGGTAATCTCTGGAGTTAGTAGTTATAGTTGACTCTGTTTAGAGATTGTTCTTCTGGTGATTCTGTTACCGTCTATCAGCAGACCTGGGAGACAGATTCTCTCCTCTGAGTTTCAGTGCTCAGAGCACTCTCTGCTGGCGAGCTCTCTTACAGGCAAGGTGCGCAGATATCTTGTATTTGGACCTCCTCCTGGCCGAAGAAGAAGGCCCAAAACAGGACCTTTCTCAGAAGCTGTGTTGCTTTGGCAGTTCCCAGAAGCTGTCACCTTCTGTGGTGCAGACTCTCACCTGAGCAGACCAAATTCCTAAGTTCCTTGGAGTCCCGGAACCAAGATGGCGACCGCTGTTCCTGAGGCTGAGGCCGCCTCCCAAGCCAGGGGGACACCCGTCCTCTGGTCCGGACGGTGGCCGGCTGTCCCCGGCCCGCAAAGGGTGCTGCCTCAGCGGCTCTGTGCTTCCGCCTGTCCCAGAAGCCATCAGGTTCTCTGGCGCACCCTCTCACCCGCTCAGACTAATTTCCTAAGTTTGGCGGGTCCCGGAACAAGATGGCGACCGCTGCTGCTGAGGCTGAGGCCGCCTCCCCAGCCAGGCAGACACCTGTCCTCCAGTCTGGACGGTGGCCGGCTGTCTACGGCCCGCAAAGGGTGCTGCCTCAGCGGCTCTGTGCTTCCGCCCGTTCCAGAAGTTGTCCGGTTCTCTCAACTTTGCTTTTTTATTGTTACTTTATCTATGTACCAGAAAAAAAAAATAGAGAGATGATCTCAATGGATCCAATGCCTTTTCCTGACCTCCTGGAACACTGCACATATGAGGTGCATAGGAATACATGCAGACTAAACACTCATACGCATAAAATAAAACTAAAGATTTTAAATAGGAAAAAGTTCCGCATTCTGTTTTGCAGCAGGGTGGCAAAAAGATAACACCAAGGTGTCATATGTTTCACAAAGCTCAAGAACAGGATTAGGGATATTTTCAACATAGAGAAATGATAAATGTTTGAGTAAGTATCTTTAAACAGATTATAGTTGTACCCAATACATGCATTATCAAAACATTTAATTTTTTCATCTCAACAGGGAGAATTGGTAGGCATCCATGTAGCAATCTGAATAACTTTAATTTAAACTGAAAAACTGAATAATCTTGCAGTTACATATCTGCATAAAAGTCTAAAAATCTGCCTTGCCATTTGTTGTTCTTGTAGAACCTGGAAAATGGGTATGTATCATATATTAATTCAATGACAGAATGGCACTTGTTAGGCTATATGTGTTTCAAACACATCAGTGTATAATGTTCATGAATCTCATCTCTATATCTTCTTAAGTTTAATAAGAATAAGTCACACACACACACACACACACACACACACACACACACACACACATACACACACAGGGTGAGTCATCTGTGAAAGTTCCCATTCCTTTTATATACCTTTCAGTTACAACCCTAGTAAATAATGAATTATGAATATTGTTATCACATCTGACAAATTTCCACTATAGAATATGCATGCCTGAAGAAATTGTCTGAATCATATGTAAATTAGTCACTTATCTGTTCATGATGAGGTCCTAAGACAGGAAGGGACAGTTATATGGATGGTTTATGAATAAAATTCCATGATAAAGTGCACCATGATTACTACTGTATTTGAAATTGTCTAAAAATGACTCAAACTACTTATTGACAACTTTGTTACCTTTAATGATTCTCCATGAGTTGACTGGAAATCCAGTGTTTTACTCTTACCTCTATTAAGTCCATCAGATGTTTTGTTTTATATTATTTCAGTTAGCATCAAAACAGTGGGGTTCATTGTCTAATTATCTTGAATTTATTCCATTTTACTGTTGGACTATTTCATTGGTTGACAATAAGATTCATACAGTCATTTTAGTTTTCATCTATATGCTAACAAACATGATTGATATCTTGATTTATGATATATTACTTTCTGAGTTTTACCACTACATATTGACACAAAACTAGTAGAATGAACTGGTAATCATACCCACCTCCATCATACTGACAATAAAATGTGTTACCACTTTCCATTTACATAAATCAGAAAAAAATATCCCAATTTGGCCTTAAAGACTGATATTACAGGGTTTAGGATTATGATAATGGTTCCTAGAGGCTGCAGAAAGTGTAAGGCAGGAATGGGTAAAGAAACATCTTAATGTGATCATTGTTACAGTTGAACATAAGGTTTAGCTCAGATTTCTCAACTCACTGTAGGGTGATTGTAGTCAACAATATTGTGAATTGGGTAACTGAAAACATCTAGAAGGAATTGTTTACACCAGAAAAAGGATAACTGTTTAAGGTAAGGAATACATTAATTATCCTCTTTGATTATTCGGCAATCCATACCTGTATTTAAAAATGACCATATCCCATAACTATTATATGTCATTAAATAAAAATGCTGGAAATATAATTAAGGATTATGCATATTTTAGCTAAATATTTTTCTGCAATGACATGTACTATTATGCCTTTTTCATATAGAAAAATGAGTTAATATAATAAAAAATTTTGTTCTGTTTAAATAAGAAGTATATTCTAAAATATGCAAAATTCATCCTTAGATTTTTTTTAATCATTATCAACTCCACTAAAGAACATATATTTTGAACTTATCAACTAATATTTAAGATCAGGAACAAATACCAAAAGTACATTTGATTCTCATTCTTTTGAGTCTTTGACTTGTGTTACATAATGTCCAGTGCTACATGCATGACGGCTTGTTCCTCTCTGGTGACTGATGTCTGCCAGTCTGTTGCTTTGCCCCTCAAGTTCTCTTCATAATTGGACATAAATGAGACATTTAGAATATGAAGTATGAAGTGCATAAAGAGAGGTACCACACAGTGTTTGGACCACTCAGCTATATCAGCTCTCATGTGCTTGACTTTTAAGTTATTTCATGCAATTGGTTGTGTTCAAGACTACTGAGCAACTTACCTGCGTGCATAAGTCGCATGCAAGCAAGGAGATTAGTCTGACATTGTTTTTATTCTTATGTCATTATAAAACTGTTTTGCTAAATGTAACAGCAACAACAACAAAAGTTTGATTCAATAGCTATGACATCTTTGAAATTTATAGTAAGAAAAAATATGGTCACATCCAAAGGGTGAATAGCATGACCTGTGCTCACCTAGCATAGATGTTTAAATTGTCATACACTTATAAAAAATTTCTTTTAGAGACACAATATTTATCCTTTTAATATTTCATGGGTAAATCTTTCAGTATTTCACTAAGCAAATGCTTAATGAATTGAAGATAATGCATTTATAGTAATTGAAGCACATTGGAAAAAGACAAATATTGTCCTTATAAAGATTATACCTGATTATATATTTTCAAAATGCTTCTATGTAAAAAAATTACAAACCTGAACAGTATTCTATTTGCTATTTTTTAATCCCGAAATCTAGTACAAATACTATCTGTATATTTACATGCCTGCAAACATTCTATTTAGTCATACATTCAGTTATAATGTCAACATTATGCATCTTAATTAATGCAGAATAGAAACTATAGCTCTCTTCATGTTTTAATCCTCACGGAAGATTTAGTGACCCTGGATATGCCCAATGCTTCTTCCACCACACCGGAAGATACGCCAAATCCTCTGTCGGATCTGCTTGGTCTTTATGGTATAAACAACTGGATTGAGCACTGGAGGTGTGAGAAAGTGAAGATAAGAGAGCAACACACGGCTGCAGGGGGAAGCCCACTTGCCAAATCGGTGGATCATAGAAAGGCCAATCATAGGTGTGTAGAAGAGCAGCACAGAACAGATGTGGGAGACACAGGTGTTGAGGGCTTTGAGGCGTTCAGTCTTAGAAGCGATTGACAGCACTGTGTAGAGGATCAGCCCATAGGATAGAACAATGAGCACAGAGTCCACACCCAGAGTGGAGAGAACCACAAAGAGGCCATAGGCACTGTTGATGCGAGTGTCAGTACAGGCCAGCTTCATAACATCTGGGTGCAGGCAGTAAGAGTGGGAAAGATGACGCTTCTGGCAGTAAGGTAGCTTCTTCAGCATGATGGGGGCAGGGATGTGGAGACCAATGCTTCGCACCAAAATGACCATGCCCAAACTGGCAACCCGAGGGTTGGTGAGGATGGTGGCATAGTGTAGGGGACTGCTGATGGCCACAACACGGTCAAAGGCCATAGTCAGCAGCACAGATGACTCCATGATGGAGAAAGTATGGATGAAGAAGAGCTGTGCAAGGCACATGTCTAATGCCACTTCGCTGACACCCATCATATAGATCGTCAGCATGGTAGGCAGTGTGGAGACAGACAGGCCAAGGTCAGTAACTGCAAGCATGGATAGAAAGTAGTACATAGGCTGGTGCAGGGAGGGCTCTGACTTTACAACCCACAGAATCAAGCCATTCCCTGCCAGAGAGGCAATGTACATGGTGCACAAAGGAATGGAGAGCCAGAGATACACTGTCTCAAGGCCAGGGAGGCCAGTAAGAAAGAATGAAGTGCTGGAATGATTGGAGTAGGACATGGTGACTGTAGTAGACGGCTCCAAGATCAACTGTACAGGACCCAAGCCTAGAGAGTGTCTGTGTCAGAACTTCTGAGAACTGATCTCTTACAAGGACTCTTCAAAATGTTTCTATCACATCCATGATCTACTTTATCACAGCATTTCTTCTAGTTCCTAATTAATGACACCTTTAAAAAGATGAATCTGTTAATTGTTAGAAGAAATTCTTTGTCCATAATAAGAGTGCATAAAGAACCTTTCAAAGATATTTAATTCTTAAATTAGAATTTGGCATAGGTCTTTAGAAATTAGCTAGGAGTATGTTGGTTTCAAGTCTGTACTACACATATTAGAAACTGAATTGAAGCTCCCTCCTAGAGGAGCTATTGTGTTAAACCTACACTACAACCCAAGTCCTTTTTGTCAAATTCTTCACATTCCCCTCATTTTCCAAAGGAACAACCATGATGAATTCTGTTACTTTTTTCTTTCACATATAAAAATAAATTACTATAATTTGCTACATATGTCCTTGTTTAAAGCACTTTATAAAAATATGCACTATTCAAAATATTTTATTTTATTTGCATAAATGTTTTGTATGTATGCATCCAATGTGTTTTCCTGGTGCCTGCAAAGGTCAGAAGAGAACACTGGATTCTCTCAAATATGGTTGTAAGCCACCATGTAGGTACGGGGAATCAAACCCTTGTCTTTTGCAAGAGCATAAAGTGCTATAAAACACTGAGTCAGGCACTGGCAGAGCCTCTCAGGTGACAGTTATATCAGGCTCCAATCAGCAAACACTTGTTGGCATCTACAATAGTGTCTGGGTTTGGTGATTGTATATGGGATGAATCCCTAGGTAGGGCACTCTCTGGATCGCTTTTCCTTTAGTCTCTGCTCCACACTGACAAATACAGAGGTGGATGCTCTCAGCCATACATTGGACTAAGCACAAGGTCCCCAATTGAGGAGCTAGAGAAAGGACCCAAGTAGTTGAAGGAGTTTGCAGCCCCATAGAAGGAATAACAATATGAACAAACCCGTATCCCCAGAGCTCCCAGGGACTAAAACACCAAACAAAGGGTACACATGGAGGGACCTATGACTCCAGCTGCATATGTAGCAGAGGATGGCCTTGTCAGTTATCAATGGGAGGAGAGGCCCTTGGTCCTGTGAAGACTCAATGCCCCAGTGTAGGGGAATGCCAGGACAGGGAAGTGGGAGTGGGTGGGTTGGTGAGGATGGGGGATGGAGGATGGGATAGAGGGGTTTCAGAGTGAAACCAGGAAAGGGGATAACATTTGAAATGTAAATAAAGAAAATATCTAATAAAAAAATTGAGCCATCTCCCAGTCCCATCAGTGGGCCAGGTTTGAGACACAGAGGGATAATCTGGGGAGTGATGGATGGAGAGAATATTTGGAGATACAGCTGGAATTAGAGCCATTTGTGGAGCTGGAAATCTAGTGTAGTGGAAACTTCATGGAATCAATGAGGGTGACCCTAGTGAGAACACCTAGTAGTGGAGGCTATAGAGTCTGAACTAGCCATCTTTTGTAGTCAGGCAAGGCTTCCAATGGTAGAACTAGAATACATTCAGTTGCATTGTTGGGCATAGGATCAGGTGCAGAGACCACACAGACAGGTATTATATGAAGAGAGTTTTAGTTGGAGGTCTCCATTGAGTCCCTCACCTAAGAGACCAGGAACACCACAGAAAAGGGGAAGAAAAGATTGCAGGAGTCAATGTGGATTGAGGATACCAGGAGAATATGTCAAGGCTAACACAGGTTTACAGAGACTAAATTGGCAAGCTTGGATCCTGCATTGGTACACACCAAGTCCTATGCATACATGTTATGGCTGTTAGCTTGAGATTTTTGTGGGATGCCTAACAGTGGGAGTGGGTGTATTACTAGCTCTTGTCTGCCCTTGGGACACATTTTCTCTTATTGGGTTTCCTTGTCTAGCTTCCATATGAGGGCTTTTGCCCTGACTTATTGTATCTTGTTTTATCCTGGTTTGCTTTTGGAGGCCTTGTCTTTTTTGAAAAAGAAACAGAGGGAATGGATGTGAGGGAGAAGGGAGGTAGAGTGAGAAGAATAGAGGGAGGGGAATATTATATGGTTAAGATATATTATATGAGAGAAGAATTTCTTTTCAATTAAAAAATCCAAGTCTATAATTTTGCCTCCTGCTCTATAAAAGGACCCAAAACTAGAAATAAATCTGAGTGAACTCCTAGTTTGAATTATGAATACTGTGGTCAGTAGCTGAAAACAAACACCAAATTCTAATCAATATCCTTAAAATTGTCACAAAACTATTACTTTTAAAGATTTAATTTTTACTTTTAATTATATGTATATGTATGTAGTTTTGTGCATAATAAACTAAATTTTCATAAATTACTGTTTGTTTGTATCTTTGTTGTTGCTCTTCTTCTTTCATTATCTTCTTGCCTCTCATAGATACTTAAAACTTTATCCAATAGTGAAACTTGAAAAGAAGCAACATGATTAATATAATTTCCAATATGTGGAGAAAATAAAAAAAGGGAAAAGAGAAGAAAGCACACTAGATCAATGGCTCTCAACCTCCTAGTGCTGCGACCATTTCATAGAATTCCTCATGTTGTGGTGAACCTCAATAAAATTATTTTGTTGCTACTTCATAACTGTAATTTTTCCATTGCTATGAATTATAATGTAAATATGTGACATGCAATGTATCTGATATGCAATCCCTGTGAAAGGGTCACTTGACCCCCACAGGTTAAGAACCACTGTACTAGACTGAGAATTTGAGGATTAAGAGGAAACATTCAATGTTGAGAAGACTCAGACCACCAAAGTCAAATCTCTCCCCTAAGAGTACTTTGTGTCATCCAGCAAATTAATAGCCAGCTCCAAACTATACTAAGTATGTCTGTCTTTGCTGTAGAAATGGTGATGCAAGACTGGTAACTATAATATAAAGGGCAACCTATAAGTCATGCAGCATTTAAGGTTCTCTTAATTAACACTGAGTTGGTGTTTCCTGGGTTGAAGCCTCACCTTGATGTTTTAACGATGCCTTGAAATGACTGTGTGGCACTCCAAAGTCTGAATTGCTGCCACTGTTGCAACTGTAGTGTAGACAGCTGATTGCAACTGTCAAAATTCCCACTGAAATAGATGTGAAAAAGAATAGGGGCACGTCCTCAAATAGAAAGTTTGATCATTCCAACAAAGTACTGAAGTTGATTCCGGCATGCACATTTACACAAACTCAGATGTCTTCAGTATTAATAGTTAAGCACCAAAATCATGATTTAATAAATAATTATGTCATGAGTTTCCCTATCATTTACTGATAAAAGAACCAAATTAATTTTCACTAAGGTAATCTACATGTCTGCTAATCATTAAGGCTGTTGGAAGTTGATGAAAATGTGAAGTATGTCATAGAAATGTCTGAGGACCTTGACTGAGATGATCTGGGCATCAAAAGGTTTCTCTGTTGGAATAATTCATATACTCAGCCTGCAGTGTTTATTTAACTCAGAACGAAATATTTGTATAATCTGAAAGGGTCTCCTTCCACATATAAATCACAGTAAAAAGGCAAAATGTAGCAAATGTTCTTTATATATTTTCAGAATTTGTTTCTATTATCTTTTGGAAAGAAATGACATGTGAAAATAGGCTGAACTGGACTATTTTAATTCTCTGTACATATTTAACTCAGATACTGCCTAGAAGTAGTTTGTGATTGTATATACTCAGGTTCCCTTGTTTTTTTAATTGTTTGCATGCACTTTGTTGAATTTAATGATAAGCAAAGGAATATTGTTGAAAATTTGGGCTACCTGTTTCTGGTGGTGGCTTCAATACAAAGAAAACAGGAGAAACAGAAGTTAAATAAAAACAACACTTAAATATGAGAGATTTCTCTTAAAAAGTCAAGAAAATACTATGGGGTTAGGATTCATCTCTTGGAGAGGTTCTGCTTTAGGCTGACTAGTAGAATTTCAGTTAGTTGAGGTAGTATAGAGATAACAAAGTAAAAAAGCCATCTGCTCCAAACTTGGTGTCTTTGCAATTAGAATAAATCTTCTCCCTTCCATACTCCAATAAGAAAATCAAACAAATAAAGTTATTCTGTCCAAAGGTGTTTTTGTGTATATTAGATATTGGTATATAGCTTTACATACTTTTGTACCATGGAGGTTTAATCTTGACACAAAAGGAAATTTGTAAATTGTATTACTTCTCGTGGAATGAAATGAATACACGCGCACACACACACACACAGAGAGAGAGAGACAGAGAGAGAGAGAGAGAGAGAGAGAGAGAGAGAGAGAGAATTCCATAGCACCCTAAAGTGTTTAGAAAGTAGTTAATGATTTTTAATATTTGTCTTAATTTCTCCTGTTCTACCTTTAAGAGATTCAAGGTGCTTTTCAAAG
Organism: Mus musculus; assembly: GCF_000001635.26. Classification (NCBI taxonomy): domain Eukaryota; kingdom Metazoa; phylum Chordata; class Mammalia; order Rodentia; family Muridae; genus Mus; species Mus musculus. The sequence goes on from NC_000073.6 coordinate 103,497,315, forward strand.
ATGATCATTCGAAGCTATAGAAAGAGCTGCAGCCAACAGGAAGCAGTGTGGATTTATTTACTCTGGCCATATTTCTTTTGTCTTCCATCTTAAAAAAAAAAAAAGAAAAAGAAGAAGTTAAACTCTTTCTGAAATCAGCAACTCTACCTGAATATTCTTTTCCTAAAAGTCTTCTCAGTTATAGTTCAGATCTGTGAAGGTGAGTATAGTAAGACTTCCAGATATTAGCACCATGTGTTATGATTCATTTAAGGCAAGGAATTATTGCTGGTGGACTATCTATCTATCTATCTATCTATCTATCTATCTATCTATCTATCTATCTATCTATCTATCAATCATCTATTTTACATTTGACTGTCTTTCTTTGCTAAAATCAAGTATTTGAAAAATTCATTAAGAAAGACACTCATCTGTTCTAAGATATCTGCAGCAGGAAAGTCCTTTGCTTTATTTTAAATAGTCAATTGTTTTTCTTCATGTTTGTAGTTCAAATGTTTTAACACTGCTATTAATCTCTGAAGATGGATTTAGCCCTTTGGTTTTCAAAATCCATATTATTTACTCACTCAAAAGGAAACAAGGACAAAGAACATGTCTCCTCTTCCTCCTCCTCGGCAGTCCAGTGGCAGGGAGTATTCAGTGAAGAATAACTTTACAACACATTAGCCAATACCCAGGGTGTCCCTTGATGAACACAACAGGGACCATGGGTTTGGTGGCAGCCAATGACTAACAATGCCTTTGAAAACAAGTTTCTTAAGTGCTAAAGAGACCCTGTTGTAATTATAAGTCATGTGGTTCTTCAACAATCTGAGTTTTTATTGCTGCTGGCGACCCCTTAAAGGGTAGTTAAAATATACCTGGTCTGCTTAAGAATACATACTTTATTATCTTCAAGATGTGTATTAAAATTTATCTATATTGTTTCCATTTTTTCAATAGCACAACTTTCAGCAGTTTCTATGTCTATTAAATATAATATATAATTATACATATAATTATATGTGATTATATTATATATATTATTAACAGATATCATCTGTGGTGATACTGTGTGTTGGAAATTCAACACATAATAGCTTTTGGATATTTAACTATTTTATTTTAACCTCTGAATTATTCCAATGTCTTCACTGGAATAACAAAAGACACTAAAAAGCAAAGGATTATATTGTTAAATAGAGTATTTTATTTAAAAAGTCAGAATGCTTGCCAGTACTAAATCAATAGCTATTATTCTATTATTTACTAAAACTATTTGAATAGATAGTTTCATTATGTATGAAAAGCACTTTCTAGTGTTTTAAATGACTCCTTAAACAGTTAATCAATTATTTTCATTAAATCTAAACAAAAGAGAAAATTTTTAACATTGTAGTATAAATGATAAAGTTTTCATAAAGTAAAGACTTTTATAAATTTGCAAATATACCTCTAAAATTGAACACAAAGTAAGAAATTAGGCAGAATACAAAACACAAAAGGATAATAACTCATGGTGTTACCTTCATAAAACTTTGTGAAATAATATGTTTCACAATATAAATGCAAGAAAAAAATCAGAAGTCTCAGTCTTAGTCATGGACTTACTTATTTGACAAGTCTATTATGTACACAAGACCCTAAATTTATAATACTTACTGGTTCGAGGTTATGAAGATTTATCATGGAGTAACCAATGGCTCTTTCGATTTGGTTTTAGGACTGCACCACAGGAATTCATGTGTGGGTCTGTAAATATGATCAACAGCTATGATTAGTGATATCCTAAGCTCTAGGGATAAATGTACTGCTAAATTGTATTTCTAAATAATCATGTGGTTATACCGCCTTCTAATGCTTTGTATATTTATACAGAAAGGGTTGAGTTACTTTGAATTATTGAGCTAATAAACACAATTGTAGCTATGGTTACCTAAACAAGATCCAGCCATTTTTTAAAAATCAAATATGGTATGGGTTAAAGAATGTCTCAGTGGTTAAGAACACTAAAGATCCAGCACCCACATGGCAGCGTACAACTCTTCAGAATGCCAGTATCTGGGAATCTGCTGCCTTTCAGTTATGTACATGGTGGTTATACACACTTACATACAGAAAAAGAATATACACAATACAAAATTAAGTATATAAATAATTTCAAAAATCCCAGGACCTAGTGGCTAAGGGCTTCCAAGACTCTAGCCCTTGCTAAGGAGCTATTAACAGTTGATGGTAATATGAAGGGAGGACCACTTTTCTTTGTTGGGGTAACCACTAATCAGTTGTTCATTTCCTAGTTGGCAAGCACATATATGTGCACATATTGGCATCACCAACCGGACATGATCATCAGTTTAAAAATTCTATATACTGTCAAGGTCTCTGTGAGATTATATGTGAATCAACCCTGTTGTGTCTGGAAGACACCATTTCTTTGAAATTATATAACACCTCTAGCTTTTACAGTTTTTCTACATCTACTTCCACCTACATCTCTGACCTGAGGGGAGGGGTTTAATAATTCTATCCCATTTAAAGTTTGAGGTATCAACATTGTTTATGCTTTGCATCATGTTTAGTTGTGGGTCTCTGTATTATCACCTACTCTACGAAGAAGCTTCCCTGATGAGGGTTTTTTGATTTACACATAAGACTTTCACAAGTTCAAAACATTAAAAAAAAATCCCATAAGAGAAAAGAAAAGTGTAAACAAAGTCTCCACTTTAATCAAGAAGATATTAGTAATCAATACCTCCTAGGAAAGAAAAAATCAATTTTCTCCAATGGAGTGACACTGGGTATATCCACTACACTCTAAGAGAAAGCTCTATGCACAGGAATAGTTGTCCAAAAAACAAAAACAAAACCAAAAAACAAAACAACAAAAACAAACAAACAAACCAAAAACCACTCCATTTTTATGTGCTTATTGGTTTGTTGTAGTTTCTATAATTTGTCTCTCTGCAAGGTGTGTGTGTGTGTGTGTGTGTGTGTGTGTGTGTGTGTGTGTGTGTATGAAAGAGAGAGATAGAAAAACAGAAAGAGACAGAGAGACAGAGAGAAAGAGAATTTGAAGATATGGAGATAAGTATGAAGATATGAATGTAAGTAGAGAGGTGGAGAGGACCTGAAAGGAGTTAGAGAGTGGAAAATATATTGATCAAATTATTGCATCAAAATATATTGTACTAAAATTTTAATAATAAAAATGTATTCTATTAAAATATATTCTATTTAAATTTTAATAATAAAAAATATTGAAATTAAACACATTTTTAAAAGACACAAAGTTGGAAGGTTAGTGAGTGGGGACATGTGTGTACATATAACAATGTATTTTAAATATGAAAGGGAAATGTGTTATTTTTGAAAGCAGCAATGTACATGAACAAAAGAATGGGATTCTGATTTCCGAGAATCTGAAGTGGAGCAACTACTGCATAGAAAGAAACTACAGAAAATAGAGTCCTCAAAATTTGCATAAGTCTGTAAGATCTAATTTGAGATCTTTAACAAATTCTATCCTGAAAATTCATAAATGATGGCCTTATGATAAAGTAGGTTATTAAAAATAGGACCCAGGATTTTCACTGCTGGAAAAAGAAATTTCAAATAAGAAGTAATAAATATTTTTTAAAGCTATATAAATAAGAAGGAAATTTGCAACTTATAATTCAACAAACATTTTCATCATTAAGGGAGTATTATGAGGTTAGAAAAAAAATACAAAATGTCAACATATATCTATGCAAAGATAACGTTAATAATATGATATTAATCATTCTCAAAATATTCCACTAATTGTAGTCCAAGTATTTAAAGATAGGAGCCTATAAGGACTATTCTTTTTTCTTTTCTTTTCTTTTTCTTTTTTTTTTTAAAATTTCTTTCTTTTTTAAATTAGATATTCCCCGCCCTGCTCCCCAACCTACCCACACCTGCTTCCTGGCCCTAACATTCCCCTATACTAGGGCATATAATCTTCACAAGACCAGGGGCCTCTCCTCCCAATGATGGCTGCCTAGGCCAACTTCTGCTACATATGCAGCTAGAGACATAAGCTCTGGGAGTGCAGGTTAGTTCATATTGTTGTTCCTCCTATAGGGTTGCAGATCACTTTAGCTCATTGGGTACTTTCTCTAGATCCTCCATTGGGGGCCTGTATTCCATCCAATAAATGACTGTGAGCATCCACTTTTGTGTTTGCCAGGCACTGGCATAGCCTCACAAGAGACAGCTATATTAGAGTCCTGTCAGCAAAGTCTTGCTAGTGTACGCAATGGTATCAGCGTTTGGAGGCTGATTATGGCATGGATCCCTGGGTATGGCAGTCTCTAGATGGTTCATCCTTTCGACTCAGCTCCAAACTTTGTCTCTGTAACTCTTTCCATGGGTGTTTTGTCCACATGAAATTCAAGAAGAACGAAGGCCAAAGTGTGGACACTTTGCCCCTTCTTAGAATTGGTCTTCCTTTTTCTTGAGTTTCATGTGTTTTGCAAATTGTATCTTGGGTAGTCTAAGTTTCTGGGCTAATATCCACTTATCAGTGAGTGCATATCATATGAGTTCTTTGTTGTTGAGTTACGTAACTCAGGATGATATCCTCCAGACACATCCATTTGCCTAAGAATTTCATAAATTCATTGTTTTTAATAGCTGAGTAGTCTTCCAAGGTGCAAATGTACCACATTTTCTGTATCCATTCCTCTGTTGAGGGACATCTGGGTTCTTTCCAGCTTCTGGCTATTATAAATAAGGCTGCTATGTACATAGTGAAGCATGTGTCCCTATTTGAAGTTGGAACATCTTCTGTGAATATGCCCAGGACATGTATTGCTGGATCTTCCAGTAGTACTATGTCCAATTTTCTGAGGAACCACCAGACTGATTTCCAGAGTGGTTGTACCAGCTTGCAATCCCTCCAGCAATGAAGGAGTGTTCCTCTTTCACCACATCCTTGCCATCATCTGCTGTCACCTGAATTTTTGATCTTAGTTATTCTGACTGGTATGAGATGGAATCTCAGGGTTGTTTTGATTCGCATTTCCCTGATGATTAAGGATGTTGAACATTTTTCAGGTGCTTCTTAGTTGAGAATTCTTTGTTTAGCTCTGTACTCCATTTTTTAATGGGGTTATTTGATTTTCCGGAGTCCAGAGTCTTGAGTTCTTTGTATATATTGGATATTAGTCCCCCATCTGATTTAGGATTGGTAAAGATCCTTTCCCAATCTGTTGTTGGCCTTTTTGCCTTATTGACAGTGTCTTTTGCCTTACAGAAGCTTTGCAATTTTAGGACGTCCCATTTGTTGATTCTCAATCTTACAGCACAAGCCATTGCTGTTCTGTTCAGGAATTTTTTCCCCTATGCCCATATCTTTGAGGCTTTTCCCCAATTCCTCCTCTATAAGCTTCAGCGTCTCCGGTTTTATGTGGAGTTCATTGATCCACTTAGACTTGAGCTTTGTACAAGGAGATAAGAATAGAGCAATTCACATTCTTCTACATGTTAATGGCCAGTTGAGCCAGCACCATTTGTTGAAAATGCTGTCTTTTTTCCACTGGATGGTTTTAGCTTCCTTGTCAAAGATCAAGTGACCATAGGTGTGTGGGCTCACTTCTGGGTCTTCAATTCTATTCCCTTGATATACCTGTCTGTTGCTGTACCAGTACCATGTAGTTTTTAAATCATAATTGCTCTGTAGTACAGCTTGGTGTAAGGCATGGTGATTCTACCAGAGGTTCTTTTATTGTTGAGAAGAGTTTTTGCTATCCTAGTTTTTTGTTATTCCAGATGAATTTGCAAATTGTATAAGGGCTATTCTTATTCAAACCTTCACAGAATCCCTGAAAGTGTGAAAATTCTGCATAATGCAGTTTTCAGAGGTGTGGCCTTGTTTTAGGAGTATGTCACAGGGGAAAGGACTTTCAGATTTCAAAAGCCTATTGCAGTTCTCTGTGCCTTTCTGTGCCTCATGACTGTGTCTCAAGATGTGAGGGAAAGAAGGCATCATGGGATTGGATGATGGAGGTGTGGGGTGGATCTGGAAGGAGTTGTTGGAAATGAGACTGGGATAAGAATATATTGTATGGAATATATTTCAGTTAATTTTTAAATTCTTTAATCCTTTTTTACAGTCCAGTCTTAATCCCCCTCCTGGTCTGTCCACCCCCATCCCACTCACTCCCTATCCCATACCTACTCCCCACCCCTACCACACACCCCATCTTCAAGAGGATTTCCCTATCCCTACCCCTACTCCACCAGATCTCCAAACTCCCTGGGGCCTCAAGCCTCTGAGTGCATTTGCTCTCACTGAGGCCAGACCATGCAGTTCTCTGCTGTATATGTGTTGGGGGCCTCATATCAGCTGGTGTATGCTGCCTGGTTGGTGGCTCAGTTTCTGAGAGATCTTGGGGGTCCAGGTTAGTTGAGACTGCTGGTCTTCCTATAAGGTCACCTTCCTTCTCAGCTTCTTTTAGCTTTTCCCCTATTCAACCACAGGGGTTTTTGTCCATTGGTTGGGTGCTAGTATCTGCATCTGACTCTTTCAGCTGCTTGTAGGGACTCTTGGAAGGCTGCCCAGCTAGGCTCCTGTGTGCAAGTACATTTTTAATTAAAAATACTAAAATATTAAATATTCTCATTGAAAATTTTACTTAGCTCATAAATTTATGTATCCATATGTGAAATATAATATTTTTCAAAAATAAAAGTAAATAATAGACAAACCACGTGACTGAATCTCAATATGGTCCTACTTAGTAAAGGAAACAGGTTGAAAAAGCAAATCTAGTTTGTTGATTCATACATTTTAAACTGTAGAAGAAACTAGTACAAACTAATGTATTTGAGTTGCCTGTGGGAAAGATGAAAGAGAAGTATAATTGATCATTCAAAGACTTGAACAGTTAGCAGATATATCATTTATCTTAATTGGTGTTATGGCTCCAAAAGTTTTATACCTTTTAAAAGTTTATCATATGGCACAGGGTAAATCTGAGTCGTTTAGCTCATGCCAATGTTATTTTGGTAATGTTATTAAAGTTGACATAAAATCTACCAAAGTAGACATGCCTAGGGTATGAGAATGTGAAAAATGGTTACTTGGACAATAGGAAAGTGTGACAGGCATATAATTAGAAGTATCCCCAGTGCATTTATACTGGATCTGTACATATGTCAGGAATGGAAAGACACCATCTTGTCAAAGTAGAAGTAATGGTGCACGATGTTATAAAGCATGCTACCAACAACTGCAAGATGTCCCTGGAGCACTTAACAAGTGTTGTGTGTCTGGGGTGTACAAACTGAGGCCAGATCTATAGAGACAGATGATCATCAGCAGGAAAACCAAATTTCCCTTATGTGTTTCGTCTTTATAGTCTTCAAGTGAAGCTTTTTGTTTATACAGAATGGCTCAAAATCACAGTGATCTGCTGTGCATTTTCAGTATAGAATTCTCCTGCCTGCTCCAAGGACCTAAGGCATATTGAAAAAGTATATTTTTACATAATGTCATTTTCTAGTCCTTTAAGTGTTTCATGCCTAGAAAGTAGTATTCTATTTTGTTTTATACTTTAATGAAAAGGTAGCTTAGTGGACTTCAATATGTTTATTCATAGTTAATATATAGTTTGCAATTCGCATTTTGGCATTATATTTCTTTCTATTTTTGCATTTCAAATGAATTTGCAAGAAAATCTGGCCTGAAATATCAGCACTTAAGTGAATTCCCTACCTGATCCTGGTAGCTGTTTTCTCACTAAAGCAATTTCATCAGGGAAGTTAGTTAAATCACTGTGGCAAGAGACCATGATGCATTGATAAGTCAATGTCTGTGGCTATGACATATTTATGAGCTGGTTTTCATAAAACATCATTCTAAGTTTACTTTAAAGTTTATTAAAAACCAAACCAAACCAAAACAAAAATACTACCTTACTTCCTAATATTGTTACTAAAGCAGTAAGGAAAATATGAGATGTACCTTGAATGAGCAATTCAATATTTATAATGATTCCTGAAAACATGGATTTTCCATGTATACACTGAAGACTATGGGGTTAGCTCAATTGAGAAAAATAAAGAATATTGAAGTTTCTACTCATTTCTCAAATGATGACCTATAAGGAAATATAAAGTTTCCTATTTAAGGTTTCAGACACTGTAGTTCTAGAGTTAAGAGTTTTATTTTTTGATATACATATTATACTTTGGAATATTTATTCAGTTATATTCTCAGAAGTAATCTCCAATTTGTAGTTATTACATAAATCAAAGGTATGACATATTTTTGTTTGCCATTATTTCTGAAAGTACAACTAAATGAGGCCCATCTGAGCTTGTTTTCAGAGTTTTACAGTGTTTATCAGCAACAGACATTAGATGTTGAAGACACCCATTCTTATGCTCTGTGCACTTTTACATGACAGTGTATAAATACTCTTGATATGCAAACAATTCTCCTGTGATAATGCTTTCAAAGACAAAACTGACTTTTGTATACCAAGAATTAAGACTTTTTCCATGGATCAGTTATGCGTTTGATAGAGGAATCCACACTGTATTCTTGTTGATGTGTCTAAATTATATATTGACTGATGATCCAGTGAAGATAACACTTTGCTACATTCTGTTGGAATGTCTTCAGTTAGACAGTCTGTACCTAGGACTGAGGAATTGTCCAATGATATTTCAATGTTTCTTAGGATGGAGCATCTTTAGAATGCGAACTCGAATCTCTTTGGTTTTGACACTGTAGACAATTGGGTTGAGCATTGGGGGCATAAGGAAATGAAGATAAGAGAGAAACATGTATACCTGAGCTGGTAGTTTCTTTTTCCCAAAGCGGTGGATCATAGACAGACTCACCAGTGGGGTATAAAATAAAAGAACAGCACAAATGTGGGAAATGCAAGTGTTGAAGGCTTTCAATCGCTCAGCATTAGAAGCAATGCTCAGGACTGTCTTCAAAATCAGCACATAGGAGAGGAGAATTAGCACCGCATCCATCCCCAATGTAGAGAGCATGACAAAGAGCCCAAAGCCACTGTTGACAAGTGTGCTGGAACAGGACAGCCTTAGGACATCGGGATGAACACAGTATGAATGAGACAGAGCACTGACAGGCTGGAACGTCAGTCTTCCCAGGAGCACAGGCAAAGGGAGATGAAGGGCAGCACTGCGGATCACCACAGCCAGTCCAATGGCCCCAATACGTCTTGTTGTGAGAATAGTAGCATAACGCAAAGGCTCTCTGATGGCCACACAGCGGTCAAAAGCCATGGCCAAGAGAACGGCTGACTCGATGACTGAAAATGTGTGGATGAAGAAGAGTTGCATAAAACAGGCTACAGCTCCTATCATTCTCTGGCCCAGGAGGAAAACAGCTACCATTGAAGGCAATGTAGAAGCTGAGAGGCCCAGGTCAGCCATCGACAGCATGGAAAGAAACAGGTACATAGGTGTGTGAAGGCTGGGCACAGACTTGACAATATGCATTATGGTTATGTTGCCCAGCACAGAAAGAACGTAAATTAAGCAGATGGGTATTGCTGTCCAGCAATGAGAAGTCTCCAGTCCAGGAAGATCCATTAATATGAAAAAGAAGCTGCTGGCATTACTATGTTTAGAAATTGCCATAACACTGGTAAGGGGATGCCTCAGAAAACTGTAATAAAGTTGAAACAAAACCTGCTTATTCTTCTTGCATGATATCTCTGTGGCATTGCCACCCTGGCTGCTGAACAGTGATATTCAGTGTTTCTCCACACTGCTAAACCTCACCCTCTCAGAAGCTTCTACTCTAAAACAATGCAGACTCTCTTCTTAACAATAGCTTTATTTTAAACAGCACATTTGGTTATTTAACATGAATAAAACTCCCTTTTCACTTCGAAGGTTTTTCAACATTTGAAATTTAAGATCAACTCTGTGTTTAGAACACAAAGCTCAAACACATGGGATATATTATTTCTAATAGCAGAATAAAAGCACATTTCTAATGGAATCAAGGTATAGATAACTTACTGAATGAGTGTGTAGGAATTAGAATATAAATTATAAGTAATTATATTAACCTATATTATGAGATACAACTTTGGTGCTGAACTAATTCCAAGGCATTGCAAACAAACCAACAAAAAACAATATGAAAAATACATTAGAAAAGGTTTGAGTTTTGTGCTCATTCACTTGATAAAAATAGTTATCAGTCTTCATTCATGGTATTCACTGAAATTTGGGGTAGTTGGTATAAATTTATGAAACAGAGAAAAAAACTAGACAATATTTATATTTGGAAAATATTTTTGGTAGAGTCAAAAATCAAAGCTCTTTCTCTGTAGCAAATATTGGTAATAACAGCAGGTAATATAAAGCTTCTATTATTGAAGAACTAATGACTTATAGTCAACACAGAGAAGATGTATAAATCAGATCATCGAGGGCACTGACTTTAGACAGATCAGATATATCAAGTATTAATCTTCACTATTTTCTCCAGTTTGCCTGTCTCAAAATAATAGCAAGTGCTCTCAAAAACACTTACCAAAATAATAATAAACCAAATCCTGAGGATGTGGAGTTCCAGAGAAACCTTAATCAAATATCAAAATTGTACATTAAATGGCATTTTCTCTTCTGAACATATTAATCAGTTTTTCTTAAAAATAAAAACCTTTAACTGCTCTTAAAAAGTACATTAGGCAACATCTTGGACTATTAGGACAATTGTTATGATATTCTACTTCTTGCCTATCAGTACATCTTAGTAGTGTGCCACATTACAGGAAAAAGCATCTATTATCATGAATCCACATGTTAACTGTTGATGTCAGCAAATCCTAGATTTACATTTCTATGAAGGTTACACAATGCTGTCTCAGGTTAAAGTGGCATGTAAAATGAGCAATAAACATGTTTGGAAACAAATATAGGACAGATGAAGAAGAAGCAAAAAAATTAACAAAAAAGCGAACTTGATTGTCTGACTACACTTTTGGAGAGAATGAGGAGAGTTAACTACTAAAAACCACCAAAAACTAACTGAGAAAACTCTGAGTATTGACTGTAAGAGATGGGAACAAAGAGAATGCTTTCCTTGATCTGCCTCCGGTAATGTCTATATTGTGCAACAACAGAGTGCTTCCAAGAATATAGGAAATCACATCCTCTTTCCTTCAAATTTGCTGGCCAATACACTGAAAATTTCACAAAAATGGAAAATCTGACATTGAAGTTCTTTAAAATTTGGCAGCCCTGAGTGGATTTTAAAATCTAATTGAACTTAGTTGGCTATAATTTTCTTAAAACATTATGAAAGTGGCAAACATGACTTTTAGAAAGCTTAGTTGGTGGAACAATTCACTGACATGCTGATGAGACTGCCTGAGGAAGTTCTCATTCTGAGTAGAAAGGTGCTTAGCAACTTTCTCTGGATAAACATGTCTACAACTTTTTATGGTGTTCCTTACTTGTGTTGCTTTTGCCTTTTTAATAGATGTTATCAGAGAGAGAAATGGAATAGGAAATAATACTTGGGTTAAAACAAAGTTTTTTGGTTTTTTGTTTTGTTTTGTTTTTTGTTTTGTTTGTTTGTTTTATTAATGAACCCACTGAACAGGAAGTCCTTACTTTGAACTTACTTGAATAAAAAGTTGGGACAGGTCAAGACTGCGTTTGTGTAGACTTCCACAAATAGTTCAGGAATATTTCCTGTTTAACTTGTACTGATAACATCAGTCTGAGTATGTTTGTAGAAAGAAATAAATTGCAGGAGACTTTAGGAAATTGAGAATTAGGGAAACAGAATACAACTCTATGTACTATGGAAATTAAGTCAGATAATAATAGGACAGGGAGCTTTCAGAAAAATCCCTCCAATAGTTCAAACAAAGGTTGTCCCTGGTTGCAAGTTTAGAAGATGGCTCTGGTACTCTCCAAATGGAAAACAAAACAAAACAAAACAAAACAAAACAAAACAAAACAAAACAAAACAACCCTCATTACTGTCATTAGAAATCTTAGTTTATCCTATAGGAATATATCAATATAATAAGGATAATAACTTTGTAGAGATTAGGATTTGGTAAAAAAAAAATAAAAGGACACGACTTTTAAAAATTTTTAGCTTCATGGAGAGGCTGGGTAAACAGGGTTCCCCATGTGACTGTAAAATAACTGAAGAAAACCTAATGCTAGTAAAACAAAATGTATAAAGGAGTTTTGGAGGCCCTAAAACACATTCCTCACACACAATGGTGCAATGAATATAAAGAGTGTCTGGTGATACAAATACAAGAATTAGAAATAAAAAATAAGAAATAAAAAAGTAGGCAATAACTCAGTTTGGTAAGTTTAGGCTTTGCTTATTAAAATTAAATATAAAAGACTGACCTTTCCTCAGACTTCAAACTGCCTGACACTTGTCACCATAACACTCTGATTCCAAAATTAAAGCCTGTATATCCCCATTAATCTAAACTTGGTCTAGCCTGGCACAGAATATGTGACCATTGAACTGTAGAGTAGAATGACTAAAAATGTTTTGTTTTATTTTCTTTGAAGAGTTATGTATTAGAAATTCTTTGAAATGCAAATAGAATATGTAGCAATTACTGCTGTGAGGACTATAAATAGATCTTGTAGCTCTGAGAAAGCAGCTTCGCTCTCTAATCTCTCATCTCTCAAGTACACACAGAGACTGTACATTCTCAGAGGCTCAGCAAAACTGCAAGCTGCTGTCCAGAGCAACCCTCTTTGTATTACCTGCTACATCTATCCTACTCAGGTCCTGTTCTCTGCTGGAGCTGGTCCCCAGCACAGCTCCATAAAACAGCACTGTAGATATGTGTCAAGGTGGAAAACACCCGCATCGATAGACTCCTATGTTTATGTGAAAGTCTTTGCTTTTCTCCATCCTTCCAGCCTATATTAGTAAAAAAAATTCAGTGCCATCAAACCCATGCACTTAGTTGCAGAATACACATTCAACCCATGTTTGTGAGTCAACTCGAGAACAAACATTGAGCTGCATGAGGACCTGATCATACTACAAATCTATGCTTCCATCTATCCATAGTGAAGAAGCATCTCACAGTATTGTATGACAATAGACAGACAAATGCAAATGGGTGGCATGTCAAACAATGCCCTGAGATGGAAAATTATAAAAAGAACAATGAATAACTGCATTAGCAATGGTTAATAGGAAAAAATTTCAACATTAGACCATGTCCACTACAGCCAGATAAAGCTTGATTCCAGAGGGCATTAAGAGTTTACAAAAGGCCACCCCTTGGACTCAGTATTATTTAAAAATAATAGGCTGACTTGTGTGAATTATATAAGACAGGTTTTAAGACACAGATTTTCCTGGAAGACATATCCATGGTGCTGAATATATAAAGACTCAGTAGAGAGTTTACAAATAGGAAGTCAATGTTTGTCTATCTTTTCATAGTGGTTATCACTATTGTACAGAGGAAGCTGAAGAAATTATTCCTCTTACATGAACTTTTAGCATGATATATTAACCACAAACTGAGCAAGGATAGGCTATAGTCTTGACATCTGCAAAATAAAGAGAAGAAGAAGGAGTGTATGTTTTATCTTTCAAAGTCAATTATCCTATGTTGAATAAATTGAATTTGCAATAGCCTTTATAACAAAAGTAACACTAAATGCTTTAGAAGGCAATTAACTAAATTGTGATGTTTAAGTAGCTAAAGAATTCTATCTTCCTGTAAAGGATCTTGTACATATTAGAAAAAAAGTTCTGAATACGTAACCAAGATTTTGGTACCCTGATATCAATTGTGAGAATTCATTTTTACCTGATTTTTGTAGCTACTACATTGAACCACCATTTTTAGATTTCCATGTTTTAAAGTAATGTGTATATTGTAGTTCATATCTATGATCTATACATGGAGAATGTTACACATTACAGAGTATTGAAGTTAGTTATGTGTAAATGGTAACATGTGAGGACATTATACAACAAAAATCAAGAAAAATTACTTTAGACAAATTTTCTTAAAAATATCTTTCCATCACTGTTTGCATATGCATGAGCTCTGAGATATGGACCTTTATTGAATAGAATCTGGTATTTAAGAAATATTTAGTAGTATCTTTTAAGCATCTTAACTTGTTATACAGTAACCAATTTTCTGAAGCTTGAATTTCTACATTGCTTGTATCCCAAGAGTTTATATCTATTGTGCTAAAGTGTTTTAGAATCTAAAATGATATAATCTCTTTAGAGAGGATCAGCTCAACTATTGTATTTTCCTAAAGGAATCTTATACAGAAAATGCTGCCCTTTCATCCTTTGCATATAAGACCTTTCACTCTTTATCTCAAAGGACTCTTGGTGATGATTTGAGTTGCCTCTATTACTAATTCATATAAGAATTGGAAGGTATGTTTCTTGTTTTCTTTCCTATACCCTTTCCTCCTATTTTTATTCTATGACATCAATTTCTTAGCAATTCCAGTATGTAACATATAAGCACAACTTGATTTCTATGTGATCTTAAACTCTAAGGGAAACAGTTGGATGATTGACAAGTGGGAAAATAGGGGTCAGAAATTGCTATCTAAAATACTATCATAATCATCAGTAGAACTGAGTACCTTCAAAAAGTGCTCTTTCTGCCTCAGAGATTCTCATAAAGAATTAATCTGTCGTGGAATAGCTTCTGCCCTCCATCCCAAGTACTATAAGGCATGATCTGATCAACCCTAGATTCAAGTATTGCCATCACTCACCAGACTCCAGGACAGAGCCACAAGCTCTGTAGAGCCTCAAGAGGCTCCCTGCCTTAAGCGCAATGGCAATGGAGCAGGGTTATAAAGCTCTGATATAGCCTTTCTCATGAGGCCCACAGCTATTTCCCATGATGCAGGCTGTTAGTGCATTAACAACTGCTAATGAGCCTTTGTAAACTGTCCAGAATAATACTAAGAACTTGCTACTGGTTCTAGTTCAGCTTTTTTGTTTCACAGTTTAAAATCATGCTAGCCCCAAGAAAATAATTCTATGGTCCTAACAACGTTGGCTCTAGCAATATCTTGCTTAATATTAGGAACTCCAGACAGACAAATTACCTACACTCTCTTAAGTATTTTCTTTCTTTTATTCAAGAAAAAATTCTTAAGTTACAGGCATTCTTGGAGCTAGAGCAGAATATCTTTAGAACTATGTTGATGCTTAAAGACATTAGTAAATGATGTCTAGTATAAAGTTATTCCATAAAGAACATAAAACCTGCTTTTTATTGATCTCAGTTTTCTTCCTTTTACATTTGCAAAATGTGTTCTTCTCATTTTCTGGGGAAATATTTTAAATGTTAAGGTAGATCAAACTGATTCAAGAGACACATATAGAATGAGCCTGGAGTGTTTCTGTTAAGTCAAGGAAGGGGAAATATAGAATGAAAAATGGTACAGTAGGTATAAGGTTACTATATAATTGAAACAGAAACATTAGAAATAAGCCAAGGTGATATGAGATTATGTACAATAATTCATTGGTTCTCCATAAAGAGTCATAGGATGCAATGTGAAAATATGCTCATGGATAAGACTTAATACACAACAAAGGTTGTGGTGCAATTGTCAGAAGCAAAAAAGCATAGGCAAAACATAACCAGGTTTCTCTCTTCCATTTATTCTCTCTTCCATAGGTCACCAGGGCCATGAACCACAGAGTAACATTAAAGACAGTTCTGTCTATAGAGTGTTCCTTACAGAAGCTAGCCACAAAGGTACATCATCTATTACATGATCAACATTATGAACCACATACCTGACAATATAAGTACACAGCTATTTCAATGCTCCTTTTGGTTCATTCTGAGATGTTGCCTTGGTGCAGATGATGGCATCATTGCACAGTAAATGTCTTAGAGTTTTGTCAAAGGCTGCAGTGATAAGCAACAGCTTATAAAATAGGTCCATTGCTGTAAATGTTTCTAGAAATATCTCATATCATTTTTAAGAAAAATTTTTATCTACATTAGAAACATTAGAAATGTTTTCATTGGACATGTTTAAACTATGAAAAGCATTTGACTTTGGAATATTTTGACTGTAGTGGTAGACATATATTAATTATATACACATAGAAAACAATCAAAGTAGAAGAGGTCAAATAAATAATAAATATTATAACATTATGTGAAGTTATGTGTCAATATGTAGCTTGACATTTATAATTCAGAGAGATGAAAATACTCTGAACTATTAACTTCAATTTTTTTCATCTGAGTACACACACACACACACACACATGAAGGTAGACTATATATAGGTGTCTATTATTTAATCATATTTTGTGTGCTGCTGGTCATGCTAATATAGAAAGGGAAAGAACAACAGGCACCTAAGAAATTGAATCCAAAGAGCAGTAAAAATGGCCTCAGTGGGAGAAAATGTGCCTAGCCATGTTGTGGCAGGTTGTGGTGATACCCAGAGAGCTCTTCCCCCTCTCTGAGGAAAAAAGTAAGGGGTTTGGGAGAGAGACTGTGTGAGGGTGGACTTTTAGGAGGGCAGCAGTTAAAATATAAAGTGAATAAATGAATTAATTAATGAAAAATAGTATAAGTTGAGGAGACCTCTAATTGGTTATCCAATATCAAGTGGACAGCCTTCAACAAACAACACTACATGGACTAAGCAGGCTGTATTTATATATTAGGCTATATAAGTAAGTGAATCTGCATACATGTGAGTGTGTGGTTGTGTGTGCATATCAGTAACAACTAAAGAAAAAGAGGCCATGATTTTGTGAGAAAGAAAGTCAGGAGGAGTATAATAGAATTTGGAGGGAGGAACAGTACAATAAAAATGATGTAATTTTGTCTCTGTAACTCCTTCCATGGTGTTTTGTTCCCAATTCTAAGAAGGGGCAAGAGACGAAAGGATGGACCATCTAGAGATTGCCATACCTGGTGATCCATCCCATAATCAGCCTCCAAACGCTGACACCATTGCATACACCAGCAAGATTTTGCTGAAAGGACTCTGATATAGCTGTCTCTTGTGAGGCTATGCTGGGGCCTAGCAAACACAGAAGTGGATGCTCACAGTCAGCTATTGGATGGAACACAGGGCCCCCAATGGAGGAGCTAGAGAAAGTAACCAAGGAGCTGGGGGGATCTGCAACCCTATAGGTGGAACAACAATATGAACTAACCAGTACCCCCGGAGCTCATGTCTCCAGTTGCATATGTATCAGAAGATGTCCTAGTCGGCCATCAGTGGAAAGAGAGGCCCAATGGTCGTGCAAATTTTATATGCCCCAGTACAGGGGAACGACAGGGCCAAGAAGTGGGAGCGGGTGGGTGTGGGAGTGGGTGTGGGAGGGTGTGGGGGACTTTTGGGATATCATTGGAAATGTAAATGAAATAAATACCTAAAGAAAAGGACTGAAAAAATTATGTAATTATGTTTTAATTAAAATAAAATATTTATAATTATGCCATATATATATATATACATATATATATGTATGTGTGTGTGTGTGTATGTGTGTGTGTGTGTGTGTGTGTGTGTACGTGTGTGGTGTGTGTGAAACAGTTTTGATTTTCTTTGACTCTAGATGATATAATTATCCTTTTGATGGTTAAAAGGAATATGCAGTGTGAAAATTACTTCTAAACAATTAGGAAGGAGAATAGAATAAATTGTATTCACATATGTCTAGGATATAGTTACAAATACTTGAGACACATCTAAGGATTATAGAGAAATACTGATGCATCCAGTTATGTATTATCAGCATCAGAAGACAAATTGACTGGAGATGATTAATTTCTTGTCATTTCACTATGGGTATTCTAGTGACCTTAAGAAGCAGAGAAATAAGAGAAAGAAAACATTTTAACTGATTCCAATGTCTCTTCTGTAGTATATAGTCATAAATGTAAGACACAGTCAGTCAGAGTCCTTTGTGAAACTGTATGTGCTCATAAGTACATGTGAAAATAAAATAATGCTGTTCATTATAGATTTATAGAGTATTAGAGGGGCTTTGCATTACAAACCTCAGACTTGCCCTATAGAAGAATATATGAATAGTAAAGATATTTAAACATAAAAAACTAAAAAATGTTAATTTATATCTTACAATTTGAAGGATGTAATTTATACTGGTAATATTTTCCTCCTTATCCTTTAGATACACCTCTTTACCCAGCAAGTCTCCCTCTTACTTCCCTCTATTTTGCATGCTCATTTGTTGTCCATTGCATTTAACCAGGGTTGTTGAAAAGAGTACATAACAGGGGGTAATTACTTGAGTGAGGACAAAGTAACAGTAAATATATTCTTGAGTATGACTCCCGTTGGTTCAACAACTATTGACTGTATATAGATATTCATAGAGGTTTGGTAGTTTATGAGACAATATAATTGAATGTGGATGGACCCAATCTTGTGTAATACATGTGCATCATAGCTTCTGATGGGTTCATAAGTGTGACAGACATGTTATTTCAAGAAGACAGCATTTAACAGCATTCCTTCCTCTCTTCTGGCTCTTATATTCTTTGTAAGAGAGCAATAGAAACATATCATTTACAGTACTGCACTCAATAGTCACATACTTAGCAGTTTTTAACAATGTATAGTCATGGTTTTATAATTGTATTCACTGTCAGTTTATAGATACATGCTTAATTAATATTTTTTGTTGTTATCCATGCTTGAAAACAGAAAGAAAGCCAACTTTAAATCCAACCTGATAGTACAAGCTTTATAACATCAGCATTAAGAAGTGAAAAGCTGAAGATGGAGAATGTAATTTTGAAGTCAGGACAAGGAAAATAGTGAGAATTTGTCTCAACAACAACAACAACAACAAAACTGAAAAATAGAAAGCAAGGAAAATGAATAAATAGCAACGATGGAAAGAAGGCAGGTGGAAGGGAAAAAGACGCTATTATGAAGTAAATAAGCTTGTTGAACTAGTAGTATATCCCTAATTCTTAAAAATGTTAAGGATAAAATAGATAACAACAATCGCCACTCTATTGAAGCACAGTTTTAAAGTTGTATTTAAAATAGATTCAAGGACTTTATTGTTTTACACAGACACAGACACACACAGACACAGACATGCACACACACACACACACACACACACACACACACACACACACACACATACATGTAATTATATCCTTGGATAAGACATAGTCAAATATTTGATTTTATTAACCTCTTAGCACATATTTTTCTGTCTTCTATATCTACCACAGTATCACTCAGATTCTATACCATTTTCTGGAATGTGTTGGATATCAATGGAGCTATAGGAATTCCTTATTTGAACTTCATTTCATTTGATTCAATTGGGAAGATCCTTACCTCCTTCTTACATTACTACTTCAATCAAAGTTGCATGAGATTGTACAACTTACTTGGTTTAAAGAACAAAGACAACACAATGAAGACAAGGCTATTGTTATATTTAAATATTCTAAATATCTATTAGATAAATAGGTAGCTGTATTTAAATAATGAGAAACTGATATGAGAATTGATGAAGGATTTATTCTCTAGTAAACAAAAGAGAAATTGAATATCCTGTTCATGACACAAACTTACAAGAGTGCCTGTTGTAAAGATGGTTCAGCAGTTAAGATTATGTATTGCTTTTGTAAAAGACCCAAGTTCTGTTCCCAGTACCTACATGGCTTGGTTGACAACCATCCCTAATTCCAAATCCAAGGAATCCTGGATCTGGCAACACTTGTGGCCTTCATGAGCAGCAACACACTGCATGTACATACACACACATACACAGCATTTAATACAAGTTGAAAACTCTTTTAAAAGTTATACACATAATAATGCACATTATTTCTGCCTTTAAAGAACACCTGAATGTCAATATTTAAACAAGAGGATGAAAAATAGGGCATGGAAAGAAAATAATAAAATTTTATGGAATTTGAGACAAGTTTGTGATCTTGAAGAACTAATATGACTTTATAGTTCTTAGTTTTCATATCTGTATAAAGCTCAATAAAAACTCTTAACATTTTAAAGGAGAGGTTGCTTTTGATCATGTTTAATGTTATATATATTTTCATAATTTATGTTATAGATGCAGCCTGAGCTTTCTTTGTTGCTTTTCTAATGAAGAGTTTCTGAATTTTGTCACGGATCTGCTTGGTTTTCACCACATAGACGATGGGGTTCATCACTGGAGGAATTAGAAAGTGCATGTTGGCCAGGGTCACATAGACATGTGAGGGAAGCCTTGGACCAAAACGATGCAGCATGGATAGGCAGATCATGGGTGTGAAGAAGAGGACCACAGCACACAGATGAGAGATGCAGGTGTTGAGAGCCTTGAGGCGGCCACTGTGGGAAGCCATACTCAGTACTGTTTTCAGAATCAATGCATATGAGAGTAGGATGAGGAGGAAGTCAAGTCCCAAGGTAGAGAGCACCACAAAGAGTCCAAAGATACTGTTGACAGTAGTACTGGAGCAGGAGAGTTTTATGATGTCAGGATGCAAACAGTAGGAATGAGATAGTACATTGGAACGACAAAAGTAGAGCCTCCTCAAGAGGATAGGGGCAGGCACCTGCAGAGTTAAGGTTCGTACAACAATAGCTAACCCTATCTTGGCAATCACAGTGTCTGTGAGAATGGAGTGATAGTGAAGTGGGTGAGAAATGGCCACATACCGATCGAAGGCCATTGCCAGAATAATAGCTGATTCAAGGTCTTGGAAAGTGTGAATGAAGAACATCTGTGTGAAACATGCAGTGGTGGTCAACTCTCTATCATTCAGCAGGAAGATTCTCAACAGAGTGGGGAAGGTAAACAGAGAGAGACCCAGATCAGAGGAGGCTAACATGGCCAGGAATAGATACATAGGAACATGAAGAGTCTGCTCATGCCAGATAACAATTATAATGGTCATGTTACCCACCATAGTGATGAGAAACATGGCACAGAATGGTATGGCTATCCAGATGTACACTGCCTCCAGACCTGGAATGCCTGTAACTAGGAAGGTGGAGAAGATGGAGTTGGTGATGTTGACATGAAGCATGTTGTCAGGGCTGTGTACCTCTCCTATAAAATGTGTTGTCCTAGAAATAGATGCAGAGCACTGTCTCTATAATCTTTGTACCTTGAATGTACATTCCTTTG
The DNA here is from genome assembly GCF_000001635.26 of Mus musculus. Taxonomy (NCBI): domain Eukaryota; kingdom Metazoa; phylum Chordata; class Mammalia; order Rodentia; family Muridae; genus Mus; species Mus musculus. The sequence continues at coordinate 103,518,484 of NC_000073.6, forward strand.
CTCTCATCCTTACAGTCATGAATTTTCTGTTGTTTTGTGTTATAAAAGTCTTTATGACTTTTCCTATTGTATAAGTTAGACCCAATAAAGAGTGATTTCTCTATTGAACAACTTCTTCATGTGTGATGTATTACTGAAGGAAAAAAAATAAAAATATGTTTTTAGTCAATTTAAGTCATAGCATTGATATAACGACATATTAAAATGGAAACCTCGGAAATTATCATTAACTAAATTCCCAATTGCTAATCAAAATTTGAAATCTAATAACAGCAGCACACTCTTTTTTGGAATTCTTCAGTCTTACATTTATTGAGTAAATGTTATACCAGTGATTGCTTGTTCATAGTGTTATAGCATTTTGTGGTATTGGGATTGAAATAAGTATTTTCCATATAATAGACAAAATTTTACCTAGTAAGGTGTGGACATAGCCCTCATGGCAAGCTGGGAGTAGCTAATACTGTTTTTTTTCCCTTCTTCTTCTTAAACATTTATGTGGAAATGAGTATGAAAACTAAAAGGACCTAGATGAATTTACATTTTTTACTCATGTTTAATATAGTAATCCTACTTTGTTATCATGAGCCTGGGTCCTTTTTAGTATATACTCTTACTTTCAGATGCATTCATTTAACTTGTATTTTACGATGAATTTACAAAATATTTTGTGTTGGATTTGGATTATTATTGGCACTTCAATAATTTTAAGAAGTACTGTGAGAAGTGACTTATCATTCCTTAATATAAACATGGTTTCTAAAAGCATGTACCATAGAAAATAAGAGAAACATATTTCTATATAATTGAAAATGTATCTATAATTGAAAGTTTTAAATACTAATTCACATATCATATGGACTAATTTCAAAGTGTAAAATATTAATTGTGTAACTATTAACACACATAGATTTTTTCACAAGGATTATTAAAGTGATTGGATGCATTTTTAGTCAGTAAGTCTAAACACATTATACTATGCCTACTTTACATATGTGGTTAGGTGTTGATCATTTGTTCTTTATTCAGGCTAATATTTCATAGATGTTCTGGTAATGTGATTAATTCTGAAATATATTTTGCATTAAATAGCACAAAATAATCTGCCACAATTTGCTAGTTTTACTAAAAATATTAGGCAAATATCAATACAAAATAAATCAGACAATGTCTGTGAGATGATTTCATTTTCGTTCTATACATTAACATGCACATTTATTTTTAGAAAAAATTTCTATGAACATATTTAAATTCTTTGAAGTTATCTATTTCTATTTTATCTCACCTTCCATGTTTCTAAACTTAAAGATTAAGCATACATCTTAGTCTTCACATCATCAGAAATGACACCATGAACAATAGGCCCTAGACATCTGGTTCTTCACCTGTCTGCTTGCCATCATTGCCCCTGCTGTTAGTTTTAGTTGAGATTACACTGGGAAGTCTTCTTTCCTGCACGAAAGTATACATTTTCATTGAATCTCATTATTTTTCTGATGTCTCATTTAAAATTTCTTTTGAGTCCATATTCTGATGGAGACAAACATGAAGGAAAACCACAGTACCAACAGTAATCAGTCTCGATTCTGACTTACCTTTTTTCTGTTACTAGTTACAGGGTGCTTCAGGATCCTGCTGACTGATTTCTTCCTTCAGTCACACATTCCACAGCTCAAAAAATTTCCACCTACATCATTTTGGTGAGACTTAGAAGTTATTGCAGTGATTAATTTATATTTTATATGTTATCTGAAAAGTAAAACCTCAGAGATGAAATCAAATATTAGCCTCAGAGGACTGGTAGGCACTGCTCCTTTAATGGACAGCTGCCTTATCAGGGAATTCTGGCTAGAAAACTTAGCCTCAATTTGATAAGAATACACCTTGCCAAGTCTCCTTACTTACAAAGTATTGTTTGTTCAGTCCTATGGGTCACCTTTTTCTTAATGCTTCACTTTCTAATTGATGTTTCATTTTGCTTAGACTCCCCCCCCCCCAGAGGACTTTCTGAATGTATACTTGGGAATGTTAAAGCATGCTTACATGTATGATGAAGCAGAAGTCCCTGGTCAGCATCAGCATGCATGTGGACAGTCCTCCTTCTCTAGTTCATTTTTAACTGTTTTACTACCATTTTCCATAATCTCAGACATCTGATACAATTAACTTAGGATGGTTTCCCTACAAGACCCCTTCTTCCAGCCCTTATTCCTCCTACTTAATTAGATATTCCTGTATTCACTAATTTAGCCATCATTTCTTTGATCTAAATTTCATTTTCAAATTATACATGGTTTTTCTCTCACATGGCATCTTAAGACAGCATCCTCTCCAGAATTCTGTAATCACAGTTTCCCCTTTCTGTTAAAGACCATGAGTAGTCATGACCTACATTCAGCTACGTTGTTATATGTGAAGCTCTCCCCTGAGAATTAAAATCTCCCTAAACACTCTTTTTCTTAATGTGAGGATCAACACTGGCCTTCCCTAGATGCAATGCAAGAATGCCCAGGTTCTGAATATGTGATTGCATCAGAAGAAGTGTTAGTAGACATCAAGTTTGTATTAATTCAAGTCTGTTAGATGTCAGTTTACCAATGAATGACATAGTTTAGCACCATGAAAATTCTACATATATGTAAACTATAAATAAGAAAGCTAGCAAGTTCATATAATTGGAGGTTTTCCATTCAAGTCTTTATTGCTCTTTAATTAATTTGATCCATTCCAAACAAAACACTATTTGGCATTTCTAGAAATTTTAGCAGTGTTCAGAAGCAAATGACTCCTTTTGCACTGTCATCATCCTTCTTTAGTCCGTATACTCCATACAAACATCAATGAATAATATTTTAAGCACCACTAAGGATATTTTGTGTTATTTCTTACAACTGCATGTGAACCTAGACCTCTACCAATATAAGCTTTTAAACAACTTTTAACATTTTAAACATGTATTGGAAGGAAGAAAGGGAAATGGAAAAGCATGAAATTATATTGTAATTTTTTAAAATAAAAGCATTATAAAATATAATATCATTGTAGTTAGCCTATTATGCAACAGCACATTTGAACTTCTATCTAAACATAGTAGGTCTCCTTCTATCACATGTTATGGTAAAAAGGATTCCTGAAAGGTGAATAGACTCTCAGACTGTAAGACCTCCAAAGCTGGGCCTCTGCTCAAGTCCCAGGATGAGTTGGCCAGCACTCCAATGACTCGAGAGGAAACCATACCTGATGCAAACTGCAAGAGGTTTTATTATCAGCTAGCTGAGGACGATGTCCCTCTGCCATGCAGGACAGGGGATTTTGATCCTGAGTGGTGACAGTAGGGGGCTTTTAACAGCTAACTGAGGAATTGGGAGGAGTTGGGAGGAGTTCTTCTCTGCTGGGTGTCCTTGGTGAAATTTACAAGGCATAAGGAGTGGAGAATGAGTTCTTTCTGTATTTTTTTCTCTGTGACCTCGGCACAGGAAGCCAGGCAAGTCTTTTACAATTATCGAATCTCTGGTTGTAAAGTATAGAAACAGAAAGGCTTTTTACTGGCTAAAGAGAACAAAGAGCTTCTTTCTTTCTGGATGTATTTTTAGAGAACAGGGAAAACAAGATTGGGAAACATCCAGGGGCTTTACCTTCTAGGGAGAAACGCTCTAAATCGGGGCCTCATATTCCCCACTACTTCTAGTACATAGTTCTAATCTTAGAACTAGAAAAATTAAACCTCAGGCCCACAAGAGGTTTTAGAAGAACAAAGACCAAAGTGTGGACACTTTGCCACTTCTTAGAATTGGTCTTCCTTTTTCTTGTGTTTCATGTGTTTTAAAAATTATATCTTGGGTAGTCTAAGTTTCTGGGCTAATATCCACTTATCAGTGAGTGCATATCATTTGGGTTCTTTGGTGTTGAGTTACCTAACTCAGGATAATATCCTCCAGATACATCCATTTGCCTAAGAATTTCATAAATTCATTGTTTTTAATAGCTGAGTAGTACTCCATTGTGCAAATGTACATCATTTTCTGTATCCATTCCTCTGTTGAGGGACATCTGGGTTCTTTCCAGCTTCTGGCTATTATTTAAAAAAAAAAGGCAGCTATTTAAATAGTAGAGCATGTGTCCCTATTTCAAGTTGGAACATCTGGGTATATGCCCAGGACAGGTATTGCGAGATCTTCCTGTAATACTATGTTCAATTTTCTGAGGAACCACCAGACTGATTTACAGAGTGGTTGTACCAGCTTGCAATCCCTCCAGCAATGGAGGAGTGTTCCTCTTTCACCATATCCTTGCCAGCATCTGCTGTCACCTGAATTTTTGATCCTAGACATTCTGACTGGTGTGAGGTGAAATCTCAAGGATGTTACAATTTGCATTCCCCTGATGATTAAGGATGTTGAACATTTTTTCAGGTGCTTCTCAACCATTCGGTATTCGTCAGTTGAGAATTCTTTGTTTAGCTCTGTAACCCATTTTTAATGGGGTTATTTGAATTTCTGGAGTCCAGCTTCTTGAGCTCTATGTATATTTTGGCTATTAGTCCTCTATCAGATTTTGGATTGGTAAAAATCCTTTCCCAATCTGTTGGTGGCCTTTTTTCTTAGTGACAGTGTCTTTGGCCTTACAGAAGCTTTGCAATTCTATGAGGTCCCATTTGTTAATCATTGATCTTACAGCACAAGACATTGCTGTTCTGTTTAGGAATTTTCCCACTGTGCCCATGTCTTCTCGGCTTTTCCTCCCTATCTCCTCTATTACTCTCAGAGTCTCTAGTTTCATGTGGAGGTCTTTGATCCACTTAGACTTGAGATTTGTACAAGGAGATAAGAATGGATCAATTCATACCTGGGGATCCATCCCATAATCAGCCTCCAAACACTGACACCATTGCACACACAAGCAAGATTTTGCTGAAAGGACCCAGATATAGCTGTCTCTTGTGAGGCTATGCCAGGGCCTGGCAAACACAGAAGTGGATGCTCACAGTCAGATATTGGATAGAACACAGGGCCCCCAATGGAGGAGCTAGAGAAAGTACCCAAGGAACTAAAGGGGTCTGCAACCCTATAGGTGGAAAAACAATATGAACTAACCAGTACCCCAAGAGCTCGTGTCTCTAGCTGCATATATAGCAGAAGATGGCCTAGTCAGCCATCATTGGGAAGAGAGGCCCCTTGGTCTTGCAAACTTTATATGCCTCAGTACAAAGAAACACCAGGGCCAAGAAGTGGGAGTGGGAGGGAGGGGAGTGGGGGTGAGGGTCTGGCCGACTTTTGGGATAGTATTTGAAATGTAAATGAAGAAAATACCTAATTAAAACATAAATTAAAAAAAAACATATCAAAGCAGAAAAAAAAAGAATGGATCAATTTGCATGCTTCTACATGATAACTGCCAGTTGAGCCTGCACAATTTGTTGAAAATGCTGATGTCTCTCAACAGAGGAATGGATACGGAAAATGTGGTACATTTACACAATGGAGTAATACTCAGCTATTACGAACAGTGAATTTGCCCTTTAGGTCCACGCCAGCAAAGGGGCACATTGGATGCAGAGTCTGCTGACACCCCAAAGGTCCCCACAGGACCATACGCGGGATCTTAAGAACTTTGGTGAGTGGAACACTACTTCTGCTCCAATCAAATCATGCTGGACCTGAGACTGCATTAATTAGGGAAACAGAAAACCTGGCCTGACCAGGGTCACAAGTCCCTTCCGGTCCGAGCCAGCACCGGGGCACCTTGGGCACAGAGTCTGCGGACACCCCCAAGGTCCTCACAGGACTCTCCACAGGATCTTATGACCACTGGTGAGTGGATCACAACTTCTGCCAGGAGGCAGGTTCAAACAGCACATATCTGGGCACCTTCCATGCAAGAGGAGAGCTTGCCTAAAGAGAGTACTCTGAACACTGAAACTCAGGAGAGAACTAGTCTCCAAGGTCTGCTGATAGAGGCTAACATAATCACCTGAGGAACAAGCTCTAACCAGAGAAAACTATAACAACTAACTCCAGAGATTACCAGATGGCAAAAGGCAAAGGTAAGTATCTTACTAACAGAAACTAAGACCACTCACCATCATCAAAATGCAGCACTCCCACCCGACCCAGTCCTGGCCACCACAACACACCCGAAAAGATAGTCCCAGATGTGACAGCATATCTCATGATGATGGTAGAGGACATCAAGAAGGACTTTAATAACTCACTTAAAGAAATACAGGAGAACACTGCTAAACAGGTAGAAGACCTTAAAGAGGAAGCACAAAAATCCCTTAAAGTATTGCAAAAAAACACAACCAAACAGGCGATGGAATTGAATAAAACCATCCAAGACCTAAACAGGGAAGTAGACACAATTAAAAAAGCCAAAGTGAGGCAATGCTGGAGATAGAAACCCTAGGAAAGAAATCTGGAACCATAGATGCGAGCATCAGCAACAAAATAAAAGAGATGGAAGAGATAATCTCAGGTGCAGAAGATTCCATAGAGAATATCAGCACAATATCAAAGAAAATACAAAATGCAAAAAGATCCTAACTCAAAACATCCAGGAAAATCCAGGACACAATGAGAAGACCAAACCTATGGATAATAGGAGTAGATGAGAATGAAGATTTTCAACTAAAAGGGCCAGCAAATATTTTCAACAAAATTATAGAAGAAAACTTCCCAAACTTAAAGAATGACATGCCCATGAACATACAAGAAGCCTACAGAACTCCAAATAGCCTGGACCAGAAAAGAAATTCCTCCCAACACATAATAATCAGAACAACAAATTCACTAAATAAAGAGAGACTATTAAAAGCAGTAAGGGAGAAAGGTCAAGTAACATATAAAGGTAGGCCTATCAGAATTACATCAGACTTTTCACCAGAGATTATGAAAGCCAGAAGATCCTGGACAGATGTTATACAGACACCAAGAGAACACAAATGCCAGCCCAGGCTAATATACCCAGCCAAACTCTCAATTACCATAGATGGAGAAACCAAAGTATTCCACAACAAAACCAAATTCATACATTATATTTCCACAAGGGCAGCCACATTCATTAAAGAAACTTTAGTAAAACTCAAAGCACACATTGCACCTCACACAATAATAGTGGGAGACTTCAACACATTACTTTCAACAACAGACAGATCATGGAAACAGAAACTAAACAGGGACACAGTGAAACTAACAGAAGTTATGAAACAAATGGACTTAACAGATATCTACCGAACATTTTATCCTAAAACAAAAGGATATACCTTCTTCTCAGCACCCCATGGGACCTTCTCCAAAATTGACCATATAATTGGTCACAAAACAGACCTCAACAGATACAAAAACATTGAAATTGTCACATGCATTCCATCAGATCCCCCATGGACTAAGGCTGATCTTCAATAACAGCATAAATAATGGAAAGCCAACATTCACGTGGAAAATGAACAACACTCTTCTCAATGATACCTTGGTCAAGGAAGGAATAAAGAAAGAAATTAAAGACTTTTAGAGTTTAATGAAAATTAAGCTACAACATACCCAAACTTATGGGACACAATGAAAGCATTTCTAAGAGGGAAACTCATAGCTCTGAGTGCCTTCAAAAAGAAACTAGAGAGAGTACACACTAGCAGCTTGACAAAACATCTAAAAGCTCTAGAAAAAAAAAAGGAAGCAAATTCACCCAAGAGGAATAGACAGCAGGAAATAATCAAACTCAGTGGCAAAATCAACCAAGTGGAAACAAGAAGAACTATTCAAAGAATCAACCAAACAAGGAGCTGGTTCGTTGAGAAAATCAACAAGATAGAGAAACCCTTAGCCAGACTCACTAGAGGGCACAGGGACAAAATCCTAATTAACAATATCAGAAATGAAAAGGGATCCTGAAGAAATCTAAAACACCATCAGATCCTTCTACAAAAGGCTGTACTCAAGAAAACTGGAAAACCTGGATGAAATTGACAAATTTCTAGACAGATACCAGGTACCAAATTTAAATCAGGATCAAGTTAATGATCTAAACAGTCCCATATCCCCTAAAGAAATAGAAGCAGTCATTAATAGTCTCCCAACCAAAAATGCCCAGGACCAGCGAATTAGTGCAGAGTTCTATGAGACCTTCAAAGAAGATCTAATTCCAGTTCTGCACAAACAATTCCACAAAATAGAAGTAGAAGGTACTCTACCCAACTCATTCTATGAAGCCACAATTACTCTGATACCTAAACCACAGAAAGATCCAACAAAGATAGAGAACTTCAGACCAATTTCCCTTATGAATATAGATGCAAAAATACTCAATAAAATTCTAGCTAACCGAACCCAAGAACACATTAAAACAATCATCCATGCTGACCAAGTAGGTTTTATTCAAGGGTTGCAGGGATGGTTTAATATATGGAAATCCATCAACGTAATCCATTATATAAAACAACTCAAAGACAAAAACCACATTATCATCTCCTTAGATGCAGAGAGATAATTTAACAAAATCCAACACCCATTCATGATAAAAGTCTTGGAAAGATCAGGAATTCAAGGCCCATACTTAAATATAATAAACGCAATCTACAGCAAACCAGTAGCCAACATCAAAGTAAATGGTGAGAAGCTGGAAGCAATCCCACTAAAATCAGGGACTAGACAAGGCTGCTCACTTTCTCCCTACCTATTCAACATAGTACTTGAAGTATTAGCCAGAGCAATTCGACAACAAAAGGAGATCAAGGGGATACAAATTGGAAAAGAAGAAGTCAAAATATCACTTTTTGCAGATGATGTGATAGTATATATAATTGACCCTAAAAATTCCACCAGAGAACTCCTAAACCTGATAAACAGCTTCGGAGAAGTAGCTGGATATAAAATTAACTCGAACAAGTCAATGGCCTTTCACTACACAAAGAATAAACAGGCTGAGAAAGAAATTAGGGAAACAACACTCTTCTCAATAGTCACAAATATTATATAATACCTTGGCATGACTCTAACTAAGGAAGTGAAAGATCTGTATGATAAGAACTTCAAGTCTCTGAAGAAAGAAATTAAAGAAGGTCTCAGAAGATGGAAAGATCTCCCATGCTCATGGATTGGCAGGATCAACATTGTAAAAATGGCTATCTTGCCAATAACAATCTACAGATTCAATGCAATCCCCATCAAAATTCCAACTCAATTCTTCAAGGAATTAGAAAGTACAATCTGCAAATTCATCTGGAGTAAAAAAAAAAATAGGATAGCAAAAACTCTTCTCAAGGATTAAAGAAACTCTGGTGGAATAACCATGCCTGACCTAAAGTTGTACTACAGAGCATTTGTGATAAAAAAAAACAACAACTTCATGTTACTGGTATAGCAACACAGAAGTAGACCAATGGATTAGAATTGAAGACCCAGAAATGAATCCACACACCTATGGTCAACTGATCTTTGACAAGGGACCTAAAACCATCCATTGGAAAAAAGACAGCATTTTCAACAAATGGTGCTGGCACAACTGGTGGTTATCATGTAGAAGAATGAGAATTGATCCATTCCTATCTCCTTGTACTGAGGTCAAATCTAAGTGGAACAAGGAACTCCACATAAAACCAGAGACACTGAAACTTATAGAGGAGAAAGTGGGGAAAATCCTCGAAGATATGGGCACAGGGGAAAAATTCCTGAATAGAACAGCAATGGCTTGTGCTGTAAGATCAAGGTTTGACAAATGGGACCTCAGAAAACTGCAAAGATTCTGTAAGGCAAAAGACACTGTCAATAAGACAAAAAGGCCTCCAACAGATTAGGAAAGGATCTTTACCTATCCTAAATCAGATAGGGAACTAATATCCAATATATATAAAGAACTCAAGAAGGTGGACTCCAGAAAATCAAATAACCCCATTAAAAAATGGGGCTCAGAGCTAAGCAAAGAATTCTCACCAGAGGAATACTTAATGGCTGAGAAGCACCTGAAAAAATGTTCAGCATCCTTAATCATCAGGGAAATGCAAATCAAAACAACCCTGAGATTCCATCTCACACCAGTCAGAATGGCTAAGATCAAAAATTCATTTGACAGACAGCCGGCCACCTTCCTGGTGAGAGCACAGGAGTCTGCCCGGCCTGAGAGGTTTGTGCCTCAGGACCCGGCGGGAGCCTCCTTGGCTCCGGGACTCCTTGGAGGGCAGGCTGCACGGGTGAGGGTGTGGAATACAGAGGCCAGCCGTTTCTGTGACAGGCAAGAGCCACAGAGCTTCTGAGGCTCCAGATAACCAGCCACCTTCCTGGCCAAAGCAACACAGCTTCTGGGAGAGATCCTGTTTTGGGCCTTCATCTTCAGCCAGGAGGAGGTCCAAACACCAGATAACTGTACACCTTCCCTGAAAGGGGAGAGCTTGCCTGCAGAGACTGCTCTGACCACTGAAACTCAGAGGAGAGAACTAGTCTCCCACGCCTGCTGATAGAGGGTAACAAAATCAATAGAGGACAATCTCTTAACAAAGACAACTATAACAACTAACTCCAGAGATTGCCAGATGGCGAAAGGTAAACGTAAGAATCCTACTAACAGAAACCAGGACCACTCACCATCATCAGAACCCAGAACGCCCACTTCGCCCAGTCCAGAGCACCCTAACACACCTGAAAAGGTAGACCTGGATTTAAAAGCATATCTCATGATGATGGTAGAGGACATAAAGAAGGAATTCAATAACTCACTTAAAGAAATACAGGAGAACACTGCTAAAGAGTTACAAGTCCTTAAAGAAAAACAGGAAAACACAACCAAACAGGTAGAAGTCCTTATAGAAAAACAGGAAAACACATCCAAACAGGTGATGGAAATGAACAAAACCATACTAGACCTAAAAAGGGAAGTAGACACAATAAAGAAAACCCAAAGTGAGGCAACGCTGGAGATAGAAACCCTAGGAAAGAAATCTGGAACCATAGATGCCAGCATCAGCAACAGAATACAAGAGATGGAAGAGAGAATCTCAGGTGCAGAAGACTCCATAGAGAACATTGGCACAACAATCAAAGAAAATTGAAAATGCAAAAAGATCCTAACTCAAAACATCCAGGAAATCCAGGACACAATGAGAAGATCAAACCTACGGATAATAGGAGTGGATGAGAATGAAGATTTTCAACTCAAAGGACCAGCAAACATCTTCAACAAAATTATTGAAGAAAACTTCCCAAATCTAAAGAAAGAGATGCCCATGAATATACAAGAAGCCTACAGAACTCCAAATAGACTGGACCAGAAAAGAAATTCCTACCGACACATAATAATCAGAACATCAAATGCACTAAATAAAGATAGAATACTAAAAGCAGTAAGGGAAAAAGATCAAGTAACATATAAAGGCAAGCCTATCAGAATTACACCAGATTTTTCACCAGAGACGATGAAAGCCAGAAGAGCCTGGACAGATGTTATACAGACACTAAGAGAACACAAATGCCAGCCCAGGCTACTATATCCAGCCAAACTCTCAATTATCATAGATGGAGAAACCAAAGTATTCCACGACAAAACTAAATTCACCCATTATCTCTCCACGAATCCAGCCCTTCAAAGGATAATAACAGAAAAAAACCAATACAAGGACAGGAACCACGCCCTAGAAAAAAACAAGAAGATAATCCCTCAAAAAAACTAAAAGAAGACAGCCACAAGAACAGAATGCCAACTTTAACAACAAAAATAACAGGAAGCAACAATTACTTTTCCTTAATATCTCTTAATTTCAATGGACTCAATTCCCCAATAAAAAGACATAGACTAACAGACTGGCTACGCAAACAGGACCCAACATTCTGCTACTTACAGGAAACCCATCTCAGAGAAAAAGACAGACACTACCTCAGAGTGAAAGGCTGGAAAACAATTTTCCAAGCAAATGGTCTGAAGAAACAGGCTGGAGTAGCCATTCTAATATCGGATAAAATCGACTTCCAACCCAAAGTTATCAAAAAAGACAAGGAGGGACACTTCATACTCATCAAAGGTAAAATCCTACAAGAGGAACTCTCAATTCTGAATATCTACGCTCCAAATGCAAGGGCAGCCACATTCATTAAAGACATTTTAGTAAAGCTCAAAGCACATATTGCACCTCACACAATAATAGTGGGAGATTTCAACACACCACTTTCATCAATGGACAGATCGTGGAAACAGAAACTAAACAGGGACACAGTTAAACTAACAGAAGTTATGAAACAAATGGACCTGACAGATATCTACAGAACATTTTATCCTAAAAACAAAAGGATATACCTTCTTCTCAGCACCTCACGGGACCTTCTCCAAAATTGACCATATAATTGGTCACAAAACAGGCCTCAACAGATACAAAAATATTGAAATTGTCCCATGTATCCTATCAGACCACCATGGCCTAAGACTGATCTTCAATAACAACATAAATAATGGAAAGCAAACATTCACGTGGAAACTGAACAACACTCTTCTCAATGATACCTTGGTCAAGGAAGGAATAAAGAAAGAAATTAAAGACTTTTTAGAGTTTAATGACAATGAAGCCACAACGTACCCAAACCTTTGGGACACAATGAAAGCATTTCTAAGAGGGAAACTCATAGCTCTGAGTGTCTCCAAGAAGAAACGGGAGAGAGCACATACTAGCAGCCTGACAACACATCTAAAAGCTCTAGAAAAAAAGGAAGCAAATTCACCCAAGAGGAGTAGATGGCAGGAAATAATCAAACTCAGGAGTGAATTCAACCAAGTGGAAACAAGAAGAACTATTCAAAGAATTAACCAAACGAGGAGTTGGTTCTTTGAGAAAATCAACAAGATAGATAAACCCTTAGCTAGACTCACTAGAGGGCACAGGGACAAAATCCTAATTAACAAAATCAGAAATGAAAAGGGAGACATAACAACAGATCCTGTAGAAATCCAAAACACCATCAGATCCTTCTACAAAAGGCTATACTCAACAAAACTGAAAAACCTGGACAAAATGGACAAATTTCTGGACAGATACCAGGTACCAAAGTTGAATCAAGATCAGGTTGACCTTCTAAACAGTCCCATATCCCCTAAAGAAATAGAAGCAGTTATTAATAGTCTCCCAGCCAAAAAAAGCCCAGGACCAGACGGGTTTAGTGCAGAGTTCTATCAGACCTTCAAAGAAGATCTAATTCCAGTTCTGCACAAACTATTTCACAAGATAGAAGTAGAAGGTACTCTACCCAACTCATTTTATGAAGCCACTATTACTCTGATACCTAAACCACAGAAAGATCCAACAAAGATAGAGAACTTCAGACCAATTTCTCTTATGAATATCGATGCAAAAATCCTTAATAAAATTCTCGCTAACCGAATCCAAGAACACATTAAAGCAATCATCCATCCCGACCAAGTAGGATTTATTCCAGGGATGCAGGGATGGTTTAATATACGAAAATTCATAAATGTAATCCATTATATAAACAAACTCAAAGACAAAAACCACATGATCATCTCGTTAAATGCAGAAAAAGCATTTGACAAGATCCAACACCCATTCATGATAAAAGTTTTGGAAAGATCAGGAATTCAAGGCCCATACCTAAACATGATAAAAGCAATCTACAGCAAACCAGTAGCCAACATCAAAGTAAATGGAGAGAAGCTGGAAGCAATCCCACTAAAATCAGGGACTAGACAATGCTGCCCACTTTCTCCCTACCTTTTCAACATAGTACTTGAAATATTAGCCAGAGCAATTCGACAGCAAAAGGAGATTAAGGGGATACAAATTGCAAAAGAGGAAGACAAAATATCACTTTTTGCAGATGATATGATAGTATATATAAGTGACCCTAAAAATTCCACCAGAGAACTCCTAAACCTGATAAACAGCTTCGGTGAAGTAGCTGGATATAAAAATAACTCAAACAAGTCAAAGGCCTTTCTCTACACAAAGAATAAACAGGCTGAGAAATAAATTAGGGAAACAACACCCTTCTCAATAGTCACAAATAATATAAAATATCTCGGCGTGACTCTAACTAAGAAAGTGAAAGATCTGTATGATAAAAACTTAAAGTCTATGAAGAAAGAAATTAAAGAAGATCTCAGAAGATGGAAAGATCTCCCACGCTCATGGATTGGCAGGATCAACATTGTAAAAATGGCTATCTTGCCAAAAGCAATCTACAGATTCAATGCAATCCCCATCAAAATTCCAACTCATTTCTTCAATGAATTAGAAGGAGCAATTTGCAAATTCATCTGGAATAACAAAAAACCTAGGATAGCAAAAACTCTTCTCAAGGATAAAAGAATCTCTGGTGGAATCACCATGCCTGACCTAAAGCTTTACTACAGAGCAATTGTGATAAAAATTGCATGGTACTGGTATAGAGACAGACAAGTAGACCAATGGAATAGAATTGAAGACCCAGAAATGAACCCACACACCTATGGTCACTTGATCTTCGACAAAGGAGCTAAAACCATCCAGTTGAAGAAAGACAGCATTTTCAACAATTGGTGCTGGCACAACTGGTTGTTATCATGTAGAAGAATGCGAATCGATCCATACTTATCTCCTTGTACTAAGGTCAAATCTAAGTGGATCAAGGAACTTCACATAAAACCAGAGACACTGAAACTTATAGAGAAGAAAGTGGGGAAAAGCCTGGAAGATATGGGCACAGGGGAAAAATTCCTGAACAGAACAGCAATGGCTTGTGCTGTAAGATCTAGAATTGACAAATGGGACCTAATGAAACTCCAAAGTTTCTGCAAGGCAAAAGACACCGTCAATAAGACAAAAAGACCACCAACAGATTGGGAAAGGATCTTTACCTATCCTAAATCAGATAGGGGACTAATATCTAACATATATAAAGAACTCAAGAAGGTGGACTTCAGAAAATCAAATAACCCCATTGAAAAATGGGGCTCAGAACTGAACAAAGAATTCTCACCTGAGGAATACCGAATGGCAGAGAAGCACCTGAAAAAATGTTCAACATCCTTAATCATCAGGGAAATGCAAATCAAAACAATCCTGAGATTCCACCTCACACCAGTCAGAATGGCTAAGATCAAAAATTCAGGTGACAGCAGATGCTGGCGTGGATGTGGAGAAAGAAGAACACTCCTCCATTATTGGTGGGATTGCAGGCTTGTACAACCACTCTGGAAATCAGTCTGGCGGTTCCTCAGAAAATTGGACATAGTACTACTGGAGGATCCAGCAATACCTCTCCTGGGCATATATCCAGAAGATGCCCCAACTGGTAAGAAGGACACATGCTCCACTTTGTTCATAGCAGCCTTATTTATAATAGCCAGAAGCTGGAAAGAACCCAGATGCCCCTCAACATCATGAGGAATGGATACAGAAAATGTGGTACATCTACACAATGGAGTACTACTCAGCTATTAAAAAGAATGAATTTATGAAATTCCTAGCCAAATGGATGGACCTGGAGGGCATCATCCTGAGTGAGGTAACACGTTCACAAAGGAACTCACACAATATGCACTCACTGATAATTGGATATTAGCCCAAAACCTAGGATACCCAAGATATAAGATACAATTTCCTAAACACATGAAACTCAAGAAAAATGAAGACTGAAGTGTGGATACTATGCCCCTCCTTAGAAGTGGGAATAAAACACCCTTGGAAGGAGTTACAGAGACAAAGTTTGGAGCTGAGATAAAAGGATGGACCATGTAGAGACTGCCATATCCAGGGATCCACCCCATAATCAGCATCCAAAAGCTGACACCATTGCATACACTAGCAAGATTGTATCGAAAGGACCCAGATGTAGCTGTCTCTTGTGAGACTATGCTGGGGCCTAGCAAACACAGAAGTGGATGCTCACAGTCAGCTAATGGATGGATCACAGGGCTCCCAATGGAGGAGCTAGAGAATGTACCCAAGGAGTTAAAGGGATATGCAACCCTATAGGTGGAAAAACATTATGAACTAACCAGTACCCCAGAGCTCTTGACTCTAGCTGCATATGTATCAAAAGATGGCCTAGTCGGCTATCACTGGAAAGAGAGGCCCATTGGTCGTGCAAACTTTATATGCCCCAGTACAGGGGAATGCCAGGGCCAAAAAAGGGGAGTGGGTGGGTAGGGGAGTGGGGGTGGGTGGCTATGGGGGACTTTTGGTAAAGCATTGGAAATGTAAATGAGCTAAATACCTAATAAAAAATGGAAAAAAAATTCATTTGACAGCAGATGCTGGCGAGGATGTGGAGAAAGAGGAACACTCCTCCATTATTGGTGGGATTGCAACCACTCTGTAAATCAGTCTGGCGGTTCCTCAGAAAATTGGACATAGTACTATTGGAGGATCCTGCAATACCTCTCCTGGGCATATATCCAGAAGATGTTCCAACTGGTAAGAAAGAGACATGCTCCACTATGTTCATAGCAGCCTTATTTATAACAGCCAGAAGCTGGAAATAACCCAGATGCCCCTCAACAAAGGAATGGATACAAAAAATGTGGTACATTTACACAATGGAGTACTACACAGGTATTAAAAAGAATGAATTTATGAAATTCCTAGGCAAATGGTTGGACCTGGAGGGCATCATCCTGAGTGAGTTAACCCAATCACAAAAGAACTCAAATGCTATGTACTCAGTAGATATTAGCTCAGAAACTTAGAATACCCAAGATATAAGATACAATTTGCAAAACACATGAAACTCAACAAGAATGAAGACCAAAGTGTGGACACTTTGCCCCTTCATAGAATTGGGAACAGAACACCCTTGGAAGGAGTTACAGAGACAGAGTTTGGAGCTGAGACAAAAGGATGGACCATCTAGAGACTGCCATAGCCAGGGATCCATCCCATAATCAGCCTCCAAACGATGACACCATTGCATACACTAGCAAGATTATGCTGAAAGGACCCTGATATAGCTGTCTCTTGTGAGACTCTGCCGGGGCCTAAAAAACACATAAGTGGATGCTCACAGTCAGCTATTGGATGGATCACAGGGCCCCCACTGGAGGAGCTAGAGGAAGTATCCAAGGAGCTAAAGAGATCTGCAACCCTGTAGGTGCAACAACATTCTGAACTAACCAGTACCCTGGAGCTCTTGACTCTAGCTGCATATGTATCTTTCCGAGTCGGCCATCACTGGAAAGAGAGGCCCATTGGATATGCAAACTTTATATGCCCCAGTACAGGGGAACGCCAGGGCCAAAAAGTGGGAGTGGGTGGGTAGGGGAGTGGGGGGGAGTGTATAGGGGACTTTTGGGATAGCATTGGAAATGTAAATGAGGAAAATACCTAATAAAAATATTTTTACAAAAAGAACAGTGAATTTATGAAATTCTTGGGCAAATGGATATATATGGAGGATTTCAACCTTAGTGAGTTAACCCAATCACAAAAGAAGTCATTAGATATTCACTCACTGATAAATGGATATTATCCCACAAACTTAGAATACCCAAGTTACAATTTGTATAACTCAAGAAAATCAAGAAGAGGGAAGACCAACTTGTGGATACTACATTCCTCCTTAGAATAGGAAATAAAATACGCATGAAAATAGTTACAAAGCTTGAAGCTAAGATGAAAGGATGGACTATCCAGTGACTACCCTACCTGGGGATCCATCCCATTAACAGCCACCAAACCCAGACCCTATTGCATATGCCAGTGCTTGGAAAATATACCCTCCCACCTGCCTGGCTCCCCTACCCACCCACTCTTGCTTTTTGGTCCAGGCATTCCCCTGTACTGGGGCATATAAAGTTTGCAGGACCAAGGGGCCTCTCTTCCCAATGATGGCCGACTAGGACATCTTCTGCTACATATGAATGCTAGAGACATGAGCTCTTGGGGTACTGGTTAGTTCATATTGTTGTTCCTCCTATAGAGTTGCAGACCCCTTCAGATTCTTGGGTACTTTCTCTAGCTCCTCCATTGGGGGCCCTGTGTTCTATCCTATAGACGACTGTGAGCATCCATTTCTGTATTTGCCAGGCAGTGGCAAAGCCTCACACGAGACAGCTACATCAGGGTCCTTTCAGCAAAATCTTGCTGTCGTATGCAATAGTGTCTGGGTTTGGTGGCTGATTATGGGATGGATCCCTGTGTGTGGTAGTCTCTGGATGGATGGACCCAATCTTGTATAGTACATGTGCATCATAGCTTCTGCTGAGTTATGGAGTGACAGACATGCCATTTCAAGAAAACAGCTTTTAACAACATCCCTTCCTTTCTTCTGGCTTTTATATTCTTTGTAAGAGGGTGTTAGAAACATCTCATTTACAGTACTGTAGTCAATAGTCACATACTTTTAGCAGTTTTTGGCAATGTATATAATTGGTGTTATAATTGTATTCAGTGTCAGTTTATAGGTATCTGTTTAATTAATATTTTTTGTTGTTATCTCTACTTGAAAACAGAAAGAAAACCAAATTTAAATCCAACATGATGATATGTGCTTTATAACATCAGCACTAAGAAGTGAAAGGGTGAAGATGTAGAATGTAATTTTGAAATCAGTACAAGGTAAATAGTGAGACTTTGTCTCAACAACAACAACAAAACCAAAAAAGAGAAAGGAAGGAAAACTGAATAGAAAATAGCAACAATGGAAAGAAGGCAGGTGGAAGGGAAAAAGATGCTACTATGAAGTAAATAAGCTTGTTGAATTAGTAGTATATCCCTAATTATTAAAAATGTTAAGGATAAAATAGATAACAACAATCACCACTCTATTGAAGCACAGTTTTAAAATTTTATTTAAAATAGATTCAAGGACTTTATTGTTTTACACACACACAGACACACACATACACAGACACACACACACACAAAAACACCTATGAGTATATTCTTGGATTCCTTGGATAAGACATAGTCAAATATTTGACTTTATTAACATTTTAGCACATATTTTTCTGTCTTCTGTATCTACCACAGTATCACTCAGATTCTATACCATTTTCTGGAATGTGTTGGATATCAATGGAGCTACAGGAATTCCTTATTTGAACTTCATTTCATTTGATTCAATTGGGAAGATCCTTACCTCCTTCTTACATTACTACTTCAATCAAAGTTGCATGAGATTGTACAACTTACTTGGTTTAAAGAACAAAGACAACACAATGAAGACAAGGCTATTGTTATATTTAAATATTCTAAATATCTATTAGATAAATAGGTAGCTGTATTTAAATAATGAGAAACTGATATGAGAATTGATGAAGGATTTATTCTCTAGAAAACAAAAGAGAAATTGAATATCCTGTTCATGACACAAACTTACAAGAGTGCCTGTTGTAAAGATGGTTCAGCAGTTAAGATTATGTATTGCTTTTGTAGAAGACCCAAGTTCTGTTCCAGGTACCTACATGGCTTGGCTGACAACCATCCCTAATTCCAAATCCAAGGAATCCAGAATCTGGCAACACTTGTGGCCTTCATGAGCAGCAACACACTGTATGTACATACACACACATACACAGCATTTAATACAAGTTGAAAACTCTTTTAAAAGTTATACACATAATAATGCACATTATTTCTGCCTTTAAAGAACACCTGAACGTCAATATTTAAACAAGAGGATGAAAAATAGGGCATGGAAAGAAAATAATAAAATTTTATGGAATTTGAGACAAGTTTGTGATCTTGAAGAACTAATATGACTTTATAGTTCTTGGTTTTCATATCTGTATAAAGCTCAATAAAAACTCTTAACATTTTAAAGGAGAGGTTGCTTTTGATCATGTTTAATGTTATATATATTTTCATAATTTATGTTATAGATGCAGCCTGAGCTTTCTTTGTTGCTTTTCTAATGAAGAGTTTCTGAATTTTGTCACGGATCTGCTTGGTTTTCACCACATAGACGATGGGGTTCATCACTGGAGGAATTAGAAAGTGCATGTTGGCCAGGGTCACATAGACATGTGAGGGAAGCCTTGGACCAAAACGATGCAGCATGGATAGGCAGATCATGGGTGTGAAGAAGAGGACCACAGCACACAGATGAGAGATGCAGGTGTTGAGAGCCTTGAGGCGGCCACTGTGGGAAGCCATACTCAGTACTGTTTTCAGAATCAATGCATATGAGAGTAGGATGAGGAGGAAGTCAAGCCCCATGGTGGAGAGCACTACAAAAAGTCCAAAGATACTGTTGACAGTAGTACTGGAGCAGGATAGCTTTATGATGTCAGGATGCAAACAGTAGGAATGAGATAGTACATTGGAATGACAAAAGTACAATCTCTTCAAGAGGATAGGGAGAGGCACCTGCACAGTTAAGGTTCGTACAACAATAGCCAAGCCTATCTTGGCAATCACAGTGTCTGTGAGAATGGAGTGATAGTGAAGTGGGTGAGAAATGGCCACATACCGATCGAAGGCCATTGCCAGAATAATAGCTGATTCAAGGTCTTGGAAAGTGTGAATGAAGAACATCTGTGTGAAACAAGCAGTGGTGGTCAACTCTCTATCATTCAGCAGGAAGATTCTCAACAGAGTGGGGAAGGTAAACAGAGAGAGACCCAGATCAGAGGAAGCTAACATGGCCAGGAATAGATACATAGGAACATGAAGAGTCTGCTCACGCCAGATAACAATTATGATGGTCATGTTGCCCACCATAGTGATGAGAAACATGGCACAGAATGGTATGGCTATCCAGATGTACACTGCCTCCAGCCCTGGAATGCCTGTAACCAGGAAGGTGGAGAAGATGGAGTTGGTGATGTTGACATGAAGCATGTTGTCAGGGCTGTGTACCTCTCCTATAAAATGTGTTGTCCCAGAAATAGATGCAGAGCACTGTCTCTATAATCTTTGTACCTTGAATGCACATTCCTTTGCTCTCATCCTTACAGTCATGAATTTTCTGTTGTTTTGTGTTATAAAAGCCTTTATGACTTTTCCTTTTGTATAAGTTGGACCCAATAAAGAGTGATTCCTCTATTGAACAACTTCTACATGTGTGATGTATTACTGAAGACAAAAAATAAAAATGTGTTTTTAGTCAATTTAGCAGTGATCTGATGACATTTTAAAATGGAAACTTCAGAAATTATCATTAACTAAATTCCCACTCAGTAATCAAAATTTGAAATCTACAGCAGCACACTTTTTTGAAATTCTTCAGTCTTACATATATTGAATAAATGTTTTATCAGTTGATTGCTTGTTCATAGCATTATAGCATTTTGTTGTATTGGGATTGAAATCAGTACTTTGTGTATAACAGACACAACTTTATCTAGTAGGGTGTGGACCTAGCCCTCATAGCAAGCTGGGAGTTGCTAATACTGTTTTTTTTTTCTTCTTAAAAATTTCTGTGGATATGAGTGCAAAAACTAAAAAGACCTAGATGACTTTACATTTTTATTCATTTTTATTATAGTAATCCTATCTCATTTTTTAACAGTTTTTTAAATCTTTTTTTATTAGATATTTTCTTTTTTTACATTTCAAATGCTATCCCAAAAGTTCCCTATACCCTCCCCCTGCCCTGCTCTCCTACCCATCCACTCCTACTTATTGGCCTTGGCATTTCCCTGTACTGTGGCATATAAAGTTTGCATAAAATTGCAATGCTGTAAGGCAAAAGACACTGTCAATAATACAAAAAGGCCACCAACCGGTTGGGAAAAGATTTTTACCAATCCCAAATCTGATAAGGGACTAATATCCAATATATATAAAGAATTCAAGAAGTTGGACTCCAGAAATTCAAATAACCCCATTAAAAATGGGGTACAGAGCTAAACAAAGAATTCTCTAATGAGGAATAGTAATCCTATCTTATTATCATGAAATTGGTTCTTTTTTAGGACATACTCTTACTTTGGGATGCATTCATTTTACTTGTATTTTACAATGCATTTACAAAATACTTTGTGATAGATTTGGATTACTTTATTGTCACTTCTTCATCAATAATTTTAAGAAATACTGTGACAAGTTACATTAGCCCAGAAACCTAGAATACCCAATATACAACTTCCAAAACACAAGAAAATCAAGAAGGAAGACTGATGCATGGATACTTCATTCCTCCCTAGAATAGGGAATAAAATAATCCATGGAAGGAGTTGCAGAGACAAAGTTTGGAGCTAAGACAAAAGGATGGACCATCCAGAGACTGCTCAACCCAGGGGTCCATCCCATAATCAGCCATCAAACGCAGACACTATTGCATACGCCAGTAAGATTTTGCTGAAAGGACCATGATATAGCTGTCTTGTGTGAGACTTTGCCAGTGCCTGGCAAATACAGAAATGGATGCTCACAGTCATCTACAGGATGGAACACAGGGCACCCAATGGAGGAGCTAGAGAAAGTACCCAAGGAGCTAAAGGGGTCTGCAACCCTATAGGTGGAACAACAACATGAACTAGCCCGTATCCCCAGAGCTCGTGTCTCTAGCTGCACATGTAGCAGAAGATGTCCTAGTCGGCCATCATTAGGAAGAGAGGCCCCTTGGTCCTGCAAACTTTATATGCCCCAGTACAGGGGAACGCCATGGCCAAGAAGTGGGAGTGAGTGGGTTGGGGAGCAGGGCAGGGGGAGGGTAGAGGACACTTTTGGGATAGCATTTGAAATGTAAGTGAAGAAAATATCTAATAAAATATTTTTAAAAATCATGTACCATTGAAAATAAGAGAAAAATATTTCTATATAATTGAAAATGGATCTATAATTGAAAGTTTTACATACTAGCTTACATGTCATATGGGCTAATTTCAAAGTGTAAACTGTTAATTTTTTTAACTTTTAACACATAGATTTTTTCACAAGAATTATTGAAGTGATTGAGTGCATTTTTAGTCAGTAAGTCTAAACACATTATACTATGCCTACTTTACAGATGTGGTTAGGTGTTAATCATTTGTTCTTCATTCAGGCTAATACTTCATAGGTGTTTTGGCTATGTGATTAATACTGAAATATATCTTGCAGTAATAGCACAACTTTAATATGGCACAATTTACTAATTTCACTAAAATATTAGGCAATTATCAATACAAAATAAATCAATGTCTATGAGATGATTTCATTTTTATTCACTACATTAACATACACATTTATTTTTAGAAAAAATTCTATGAACTTATTTAAATTCTTTGAAGTTATCTATTTCTATTTTATCTCACCTTCCATGTTTCTAAACTTAAAGATTAAGCATACGTCTTAGTCTTCACATCATAAGAAATGACACCATGAACAATAGGCCCTAGACATCTGGTTCTTCACCTGTCTGCTTGCCATCATTGCCCCTGCTATTAGTTTTAGTTGAGATTACACTGGGAAGTATTCATTTCCTTCATGAAAGTATACATTTTCATTGAATCTCATTATTTTTCTGATGTCTCATTTAAAATTTCTTTTGAGTCCATATTCTGATGGAGACAAACATGAAGGAAAACCACAGTACCAACAGTAATCAGTCTCGATTCTGACTTACCTTTTTTCTGTTACTAGTTACAGGGTGCTTCAGGATCCTGCTGACTGATTTCTTCCTTCAGTCACACATTCCACAGCTCAAAAAATTTCCACCTACATCATTTTGGTGAGACTTAGAAGTTATTGCAGTGATTAATTTATATTTTATATGTTATCTGAAAAGTAAAACCTCAGAGATGAAATCAAATATTAGCCTCAGAGGACTGGTAGGCACTGCTCCTTTAATGGACAGCTGCCGTATCAGGGAATTCTGGCTAGAAAACTTAGCCTCAATTTGATAAGAATACATCTTGCCAAGTCTCCTTACTTACAAAGTATTGTTTGTTCAGTCCTATGGGTCACCTTTTTCTTAATGCTTCACTTTCTAATTGATGTTTCATTTTGCTTAGACTCCCCCCCCCCAGAGGACTTTCTGAATGTATACTTGGGAATGTTAAAGTATGCTTACATTTATGATGAAGCAGAAGTCCCTGGTCAGCATCAGCATGCATGTGGACAGTCCTGTTTCTCTAGTTCATTTTTAACTGTTTTACTACCATTTTCCATAATCGCAGACATCTGATACAATCAACTTAGGGATGGTTTCCCTACAAAACTCCTTCTTCCACCCCTTATTCCTCCTACTTAATTAGATATTCCTGTATTCACTAATTTAGCCATCATTTCTTTGATCTAAATTTCATTTTCAAATTATACATGGTTTTTCTCTCACATGGCATCTTAAGACAGCATCCTCTCCAGAATTCTGTAATCACAGTTTCCCCTTTCTGTTAAAGACCATGAGTAGTCATGACCTACATTCAGCTACGTTGTTATATGTGAAGCTCTCCCGTGAGAATTAAAATCTCTCTACACACTCTTTTTCTTAATGTGAGGATCAACACTGGCCTTCCCTAGAGGCAATGCAAGAATGCCCAGGTTCTGAGTATGTGATTGCATCAGAAGAAGTGTTAGCAGACATCAAGTTTGTATTAATTCAACTCTGTTAGAAGTCAGTTTACCAATGAATGACATAGTTTAGCACCATGAAAATTCTACATATATTTAAACTATGAATAAGAAAGCTAGCAAGTTTATATAATTGGAGGTTTTCCATTCAAGTTTTTATTGCTCTTTAATTAATTTGATCCATTCCAAACAAAACACTATTTGGCATTTCTAGAAATTTTAGCAGTGTTCAGAAGCAAATGACTCCTTTTGTGTTGTCATCCTTTTTTAGCCCATACACTCCATGCAAACATCAATGCATAATATTTTAAGCACCACTAAGGGTATTTTGTGTTATTTCTTACAAC
The DNA here is from genome assembly GCF_000001635.26 of Mus musculus. NCBI lineage: Eukaryota > Metazoa > Chordata > Mammalia > Rodentia > Muridae > Mus > Mus musculus. The sequence continues at coordinate 103,543,237 of NC_000073.6, forward strand.
TGCATGTGAACATAAACCTCTAGCAATATAAGCTTTTAAACAACTTTTAACATTTTAAACATGTATTGGAGGGGAGAAAGGAAATGGAAAAGCATGAAATTATATTGTAAATTTTTAAAATAAAAGCATTATAAGAAAGTAAAGTATAATATCATTGTAATGAGCCTGTTATACCACAACACATTTGCACTTTTTCTATCTGAACATAGTAGGTCTCCTTCCATCACATGTTATGATAAAAAGGATTCCTGAAAGGTAAATCACTCAGATCACTTATTCAAATATATGTCTTGATCACTTCCAAAGTGTAGTATTGTCCTTCTTACATCACTGTGTGCAGGTTCAATAGCACAAAACTGATATTAATGTTTGTGTAACAGTTCTGTATATGGATGTTTGCATTTGCATTTTCCCTTGATACATTGTGAACAACCAACAATTAGCCTTTCAGAATTAATGAATAATCTTCCATTTTCATTATCTTTTCCCAATTTGACCAAACAACTTAAGACATCTAAATCGAGCTATATATGCACTCCCTCCTCCCTGTTCCCTTCCTGGCAGCTGAGGCTGTAAAAGCTGAATTATAGTCCCCTCTTCCCTATCTCTTCCTGAACTCCCATGCCATCCAAGGACATGAGTTATGCCTGAGCCCGGCCTGACACCCCAAGACTGTCAAGGAGGATCTATGTTCCGGAGATAAGATGCAGAGTGCCCACCGCCTGGAGCCTGACTTCAGCCCTCATGTCAGCAGATGCCCGCTTCTTTGTTCTTTGTAAAATTCTCCCTCAACCCCTCCCTATTCCCAGTGATGTATGCTTTAAAACAAGGCACCTCAGCATAATAAACAGAGACCTTGATAACTCTTTGCTTGGTCTTCTGCTTCTCCTTCCCTTCCTCCCATTTTCTTCCAGGTTTGAGGTCCCCCTCGCACACAGAACTAACTGAATCCCGCGGGATAGGATATGAATTGATTATATCTGAACTGTGGAAGCAAACTATTGTTATCATTTTCTTACTTACTCTGAGAAATTTCCTCAGGGATAAACACATAAATGAATAATAATGTCACCAAATGTTTCAGTCAAGTTTCTTCTTCTAAAGAAATGCAGTGTTTCTTTTTATTTTATTTTTTCAAAAAACTTGGCTATAAGATGTTAAACACCTTAACTTATCATGCAAACATTTTAAGTAGGAGGACTTGATTTTTTTCTTCTTTCTTTTCTTTTATAAAATTACTTTTTTTACAGTTCAGTAGTTGCCCTCCTCCGAGTCCACCCTCCCACAGTTCCTCATTCCATTCCTCTTCCCCCTTTTATCCAAGAGGATGTTCACCACCACCTCCGCCACCGCCACCACCACTGCCCGCCTGCCTGCCAGGCCTCCCCACTACCTGGGACCTCAAGTCTGGGGGTTAGGTGCCTCTTTTCCCGCTGAGGTCAGACCATGTAGTCTTCTGCTCTATATGTGTTGGAGCCTAAGACTAGATCATGTATGCGGCCTGGTTGGTGTATCAGTGTCTGAGAAATCTCTGGGGTCCAGGTTAGTTAAGAGTGCTGGTCTTCCTATGAGGTCGCCCTCCTCAGCTTCTTCCAGCCTTTCCCTAATTCAACTACAGGGGTTCAGTCTAATGGTTGGGCGTATCTGCAGCTCTCTCAATCAACTGCTTGTTGGGCCTCTCAGAGGACAGCCATGTTAGGCTTCGGTTTGAAAACATACCATAGCATCAGTAATAGTGTCAGGCCTTGAAGCTGCCCTTGAGATGGATCCCAAATTGGGCCATTCACTGGATCTCAGCCTCTTTTCCCTTTTTATCCCCGCCATTCTTTTAGACAGGAGCAATTCTTACATGGCATTGTCTTCTCCAAGGTTGAATTATGAGCTTTTGTTCTTTGCTGCTGAGACTTCATGTTCAGACAAGCATCCTAATTCCAAACTCTATAAGTATCTTAATTTAATTAACCAATAAAGTGCATTTAATGTTTGTTAAAGATACTGTTTTTCTTTAGAGCTGGTTGTCATTTTTCAGTCTAATTTTTACTCCCCATTCTGTCTTGCCATGAGACTCATCTCTACTAAGTCTCCTGTTTAGATTTCTTATTGACTCATTAATAGTGAGGTAAATCTAACATGGGTGCAAACTTTAATCTATTTTCACTAACCTTTGAAATGCCACATTGTTTATGAGATATTATTAATTAATAACACCTATATAAAGCAATTTTTTTATGTTCAGTTGAAATAAAAATTTTCCCTTAGTGATCTTTGGATTTGTAGAAATGTATATCTCTTTATATCATTGATTAAAATCAGTGAAAATGTAAACAGAATTTCATAAAGAAGAGGGCAGATGCAGAGTAAGATAGCTATTAAGACATCATGAAAAGCCTAGCATTGAAAAATCAATCAACCTTGTCCATTCAGCCTTTGATGTTGCAAGATGATATCACCTACAATGCTCAAACCAAGTCACAAAAATGATTGGAGAAAAAAACACTCACAAAATTTTAAGGAAATGTTGTTGGACCACATTCAGTTTCTTGTACCATGTGTGGTCAGTGGACCACAGGTTGGCAAGGCTTCTCAAAAGGGAGTTTTTTCTTTAAAATTATTAGTTAATGGTCTTATGTAGAATTTTTTTCAGCCTCATCTTTTCTCCCAGGATAGTCTAGTCTGCAAGTAAAATCATCTCTAGGTATTTGTTATTCTAGAAATTAAATATTTACTGACTCTGTCATTGAGATAGTCAATGATGTTGTTAAAGAACTAATATCTTAGATATACAAGCAATTACATTTTCCAAATATTATCAAACATCTTTTGTTTCGGTTCATGTGTATATTCATTTCGTGACAGATTATGAATTCTGCTGCTTAGCAACATCATAACTGCAGTTTATGAAGTTATTGTTTAAGTTAAATAGTTATATGAAACATAATTTAGAACTAAATGAACTTATTATAAAGCATTCACAACTAAATAAGTTCCATTTCTAAAAGTAGAAAGGATGTTAACATGACTTTCTGACTTGTGTATGGAATCTTCCAAAGTATTTTTAGTTCCACTGTTAAAATAGATCCCACTGTAGTTTAGATTAATCATTATAATTGTATAATTTAAAGAGTTTATGAAATTATTTAGTATTTTTGTGTCTTTATAAATAGCAACCAGTTCATAAGTAAATAGAAACCTCAGTTGTAAAAGCAATCGTAATTTTCATTTTATATGTAATTTGTTGACAACTTCATGTGTGCATATAGTTCATTCTGATACTCTGCTCCTCATCCTTATATCTCTTTCTTTTACCCTATTGTTCTCCATCACACTCTACACTTTCCTATCACACACACCTTCCTAGATTTGTGACTTTTAGGTTGCTTCGTTGCTGGTTTGGTTTTAATCAGAGCCATCTATTTGACCTTTTCATTGGAACCATTTATAGAACCTGCTGGGTTCTCCACTGGACACACAACTGAAGGCAATCTCTCTCCTCTCCTTGAATCTCTCTGCAGCAAAGATTACAGCTAAGTCCCCACTAATCTATACAATGAACAGTCAGGTATAGATAAAGGAAAGCTCAGGGTACAATCAGTTTTGTGGTATTGGTAACGTTATCATTATTATTATTAGTAGTAGTAGTAGTTGTTATTGTAGCAGCAGCAGTAGTTGTTGTTGCTGCTGTTTTATTATTAATTTTATTCTGAGACTATAATATAATTACATTGTTTTCTCTTTTCCTTCTCTTTATCCAGTCCCTCCATTCACCTGTTTTGACTCCATTTCAAATTCATGGCCCCTTTTTCAAGTATTGTTACACAGATTTATGGGTCTGTATATACACATATAGTATATAAAAATCATCTTGTGCCATTTATACTTTTGGATAACTAACTGGTGTGCCCTTGATATTAGTAGAACCTTTATTTGAAAATTTAAATGGAAAAATTAAGTGTAATGACACTTGGGTGACAAATTCTGAATTGCTTCATAACACAGCAAATAAATTAAAAAAGACTTAGTATTGGCACAATCATTGGGGAGTACACATCAGTCACTTTCTTGATGATGTTATGTGGGCTAGTGAAAGGAAAAGCCAAGAAGAGAACCAATTTAGGCATTTTTCACATTTAGACAAAACTCAAGCGTAAGATTTTAAGCTAATGTAATTTCTGGATTATTTTTAAGGTTTTGTCAAGCTTTACAAATCATAAAATAACAGATAAATTATTTAATTCTTCAGACTATGAAAAAATTCTAAAATCAAATAGAAAATGAAACTTGTAATTCTTCTAGGTGAATTAAAGCAGTATATTTACTATCAAATATGTTTAATTCAAGACATCATTCTCTATTATTCTCAGATAGGGGAAATAGGTATATATGTCTCAAGAATCACATGAAGTGGCCGTGAATTTTTGGCATAGATAGCACATATGAATAGATTTTTAATAATGATTTCTACAAATTGAGTTCTTTCTTATTTAAAATCTCAATCCTTCCTACATATTTGACCATGTCTATGCATTTATAATACCTATTATACATTTTCATTTCAAACTGCTTTTCATACAATAAAGGAAGAAAATGACAGATCTTCACTTTCTAATAAAAATGATACTTATTCATTTCTCCAGTACAACAGGAAATGAAGACATACTCTACACGAAAAGCAATCTCCTTCTCAGGTCCCTTGAGGAAAAAATAAATTTTGCCTAGGAAAGTTGGAAATTCCCTAAACTTTTAAAATCTCAGTAGAGATTGTCAGGCACCTGGGAGACCCTTTTGCTAGTTTATAAATCAGTATTAAGCCTTTGAGGTAAACACTTCCTCTCCATATTGAGTGAAGAGTTTCCTGTGTCAGAAAGGAGAGTCCTGGCAACAGACGCTCTTGAATGAGAAGGTGTTGTCTATTGCACAGTGAGTGAAGTATTCTGAAAAGAAAGGATAGCATGTACTGAACTCTGAGAAAGTCCATTTAGGCAATTCTGTATAAAATAATTTCATATTTGATTCAGTTTATAACATTTCAAAAAATACCATCATGCTTCCTATGATAAAAATGATTAAAACAAAAAGAGTTATATTGTTCAGTTAGAAAAATATTTGCTTGGGAAATTATATTGGGGAATTTTATGTTCAAATAAATAATAATTAGAAATTAAGTTATTGATTAATTGTATTTTCTATGTAGTATTTATTATATTTTTCAATATATAGTTTTAATAATATCATAGACTTAATATATACTAATATTTTACTGATTCGTAAATATAACAAATTGTTTTTATAATATATAAAATTAACCTTGATATGTTTGTCTTAAATTGAATTCTCTGACATAGCAGAAAGAAATTCTAATTGATTAACATTTAGGAAGTAACACATCTTCTCTAGTGTTTCATAGGGTTAATCCACATAGCAACATTAAAATGTGGTACCATTATTGCAAAAGTAATAGAAACAAACAGAATTTTTTGAAATCAAGTTACTAAATTGAATCATTTAAATAAAGTCAAATTTATATGTTTATAAAAATATCATTGATAGTAATCACTTAAGATATTTCAGGAAATGTTTCAAAGAAACCAAAATGTTATGAAAGAAAATATTAGAATATGAGTCAATGGGGAGATAATATAATCATAATTCAAAACCTGTGAGTGTAACTATTGAAGTATAAGTTGATAATTCTCTATCAGATGGTTAAATGATATTTGGAGGACATAAAATTGTGGTTATTTAAGAATTAAAAAAATAATCAGATTTTGTTCAATAAGTCTGAAAGGTACAGGAAAGAATAAATGGTGTAGTCACGTCAATTGACTTGAGGGAAGGTATAAATAAATTCAGAAACTAATAAAAGAATGTAAATTTAGATTTATGAACAATAAATAAATAAGAGTTACCCTCTACTGAAAAGATTTATTTTTGTCATTTTTGAATTCAAGACCACATGATTCAAATAACACCTTTCTAAAAACAGGAAAATAAGCACCAAGAGATAACCAAAGACAAATTCTTCATGCATTGCAGTTATAATTCAAACTTGTTATGATCTGACCTGACTTCTTGCTCTCATAACCACAAATCAAATAAACAAACATTTCATGGATGATTAGTTTACTCATTTTTCTGAAGAAAAACTAAGCTGTACAGATTTAGAAGGGTTGAGATAAGAAACCCTATATACTGTATGACATATGTCCAAAAAAAATCTTTAAGTATGGAATGGGTAGGGATATGTAAAGATGGCTTTAGAACGTTGAATAGATAAGGCACTAGAAATAATATTTAAACAGAAATGTTGGTGAGATCACAGATATAAACTCATAGGAGTTTACTGACTATGGCATGGGGCAGTCTTCAAGGGTCTAGTAGTTGGGAGTGTAAGACACAGAAGCCTGGGCTTTGTCCTTGACATAAATTAGTTTCCAGTAATGAGAGTCTAGTAATTTCACAAATATGACATTTTCTTTTTTTTTTCATATCTATTTTTTTTCCTTGTAAGCTCATGTTTTTTACATATGACATTCTTTTCTTGTTGTTCTGTGACCAGAAAAATAAAGTGTTTATCATTAAGGAGAGGTTGCTGTCATAATGGAAAATTTCACAAACTCATGTGCTTCAAACTTCTCCTTCAGAGGGTGATTACAGCTAATGATGTCCAGCAGTCCGAGGATGTCTTCCACATAATTGCATGGTGCAACTGAACATTACATTGTAGGACATTCATTAAAACCTTGAATTTATTTTTTTTTCTTTCCCCAGTGGGGAGAATTCTACCTTGTGCTTTATTCTCTACAACTGTCCCTCCATGAATCAGAGAAGCCTAGATGTTCCTAAATGGCACATTTTCCTTATTCTTTTTTTTTCATTTTTTATTAGGTATTTAGCTCATTTACATTTCCAATGCTATACCAAAAGTCCCCCATACCCACCCATCCCCTCTCCCCTACCCACCCACTCCCCCTTTTTGGCCCTGGCATTCCCCTGTACTGGGGCATATAAAGTTTGCATGTCCAATGGGCCTCTCTTGCCAGTGATGGCTGACTAGGCCATCTTTTGATACATATGCAGCTAGAGTCAAGAGCTCCGGGGTACTGGTTAGTTCATAATGTTGTTCCACCTATAGGGTTGCAGATCTCTTTAGCTCCTTGGGTACTTTCTCTAGCTCCTCCATTGGGAGCCCAGTGATCCATCCATTAGCTGACTGTGAGCATCCACTTCTGTGTTTGCTAGGCCCCAGCATAGTCTCACATGAGACAGCTATATCTGGGTCCTTTCAGCAAAATCTTGCTAGTGTATGCAATGGTGTCAGCGTTTGGAAGCTGATTATGGGGTGGATCCCTGGATATGGCAGTCTCTACATGATCCATCCTTTCATCTCAGCTCCAAACTTTGTCTCTGTAACTCCTTCCAAGGATGTTTTGTTCCCACTTCTAAGGAGGGGCATAGTGTCCTCACTTCAGTCTTCATTTTTCTTGAGTTTCATGTGTTTAGGAAATTGTATCTTATATCTTGGGTATCCTAGGTTTTGGGCTAATATCCACTTATCAGTGAGTACATATTGTGTGAGTTCCTTTGTGAATGTGTTACCTCACTCAGGATGATGCCCTCCAGGTCCATCCATTTGGCTAGGAATTTCATAAATTCATTCTTTTTCTTTAATAATCAACTAATGGATAGGATTATGAAAGAAAGCACACACACACACACACACACACCCTACATCTGTGATTATTTAGTGTCATTAAGAAACCATTCTCACAAAACTATATTTGAGCAAGTTTTATTAAGTTAATTAATAGCTGATAGAATATAGTAATTTAATACTAATTTTAATGTATACAGCCATGTAATCCTAACATCATTCATATATGAGGCACCTTAAGTTTACTGAAGGCTCATTGGTGTACATTTTTTGCTACAGTCCTTACAACCTGTCTCTCCCATTCTCTGATCAGCAGTCTGCCATTTGATGCTTTCTTTCCTCATGAACGTGTTTTCCATTTCTCTTTTTTGTCATATAACACAAATGATCATTTCTTGTTGTTGTGTCTGTCAGTTAATTTTTTCACTTTTAAATTTTAAGTTACATAAATCTGTTGTAATTTATATGTCCATACAACAATAAATGAATAATCATTTTCTTTTTTGGCTATCATAAATTGTACATATAAATAATTCTATATAAACCTTTATGATCATGTACTTTTGTTTCTATTAAGCGAATTTATAGCAATGAAATCACTCGGTGAATATTCAGTACATCATACGTCTGTAATTTACTTTACAAAGAAACTGTTGAAATGTTTTTCATTAGAGACTGTACAATTCCTTGTCCTGTCAACCCTTTCTGAGGATTCTAGTCATTCCAGTCTCTGCCCAAAATTTGATAACCAAATTTAAAGTCTCCATGCCTCAATTTTTCTACTTTATGCATGAAAATATACTTTTTTTTTAACTTAGGACTCAGTTTCAAGTTTCTTACTTTATTGTCTTTTATAGATCTATGAGTGTCCTGGACTGCAGTTCTACCTCCAACTCATCATGTCAGATGTGAATACTACTTCAAATTGGCCCACTTTTTCCTTCATTGGTATACCTGGTCTAGAGGCTGCACATATGTGGATCTCCATCCCCTTCTGTCTCCTGTACCTGGTAGCACTTGGGGGCAACTTTCTTCTCCTCCTTCTGGTTAGAGCGGAGCAGAATCTTCATGAACCCCAGTTCTATTTTTTGGCCATGCTAGCCCTCACTGATCTTGGCCTCTCATTGTCAACAATGCCTAGTGTCTTGGCCATCTTCTGGTTTGATGTCCATGATGTCGGTCTGGATGCCTGTCTGACACAAATGTTCTTTATTCACACACTGTCCTCTGTAGAGTCAGGTGTTCTGGTGGCCATGGCTTTTGACCGCTTGGTTGCTATCTGTGCTCCACTAACCTACACTAGAATCCTGAATCACCAGACTGTGCTCTGCCTCAGTGGAGCTGCCCTCATACGAGGAGCCACTCTATTGGCCCCTTTGCCATTTTTCCTCAGGACGTTTCCTTTTTGTGGGGCCAATATCCTCTCACACTCCTATTGTTATTACCCAGATATGCTTAACTTGGCCTGCGGAGATGTCACATTCAGCAGTGTATACGGATTGGTCTGTGTACTCTGCACATTTGCAGTGGACGTAATCTTCATCTTAGTATCGTACATGAAGATCTTGGGAACTGTGATGAAACTGGGGATCCAAGATCGAAACTGGAAATCCCTGCAAACCTGTGTCTGTCACCTCTGCACAGTGCTGGTGTTTTACTTGCCACTCATCAGCCTTGCAGTACTGCATCGTTACACCCAGGAAACATCTCCAATTCTCTACACCACCATGAGCAATGCTTACCTCCTCATGACCCCACTGCTAAACCCTCTGGTTTATAGCCTCAAATCCAGGCAGATCCAAGCTGCCTTGCACAAGCGATTTGGAGTGCAACGTGTTGTTGCTGGGGAATGAGGTTTTTTCTATGCATGAAAAATTGCAGTGATCTTCAAAATATTATTCAGGCTCTACTAAGTGCCAAATAGTGTTCTAGACACCATGAGTTCTAACATTAAACAGTACTCATTCCCTCAAATAAGGAAAATAAGGTACAAAAGATCAGCAGAAAGCTTTAAAAAGAGAACAAATATGTTTGTGTTTGCTGACTAATGAGCATTTTTTGGTATTAATGAGGAAAAATAGAAATCTGAATTCAAAAATACTGAATACTACCATGACTAAGAAGTTGAGGGATCTAACTCTGTGTCGTATATAATTCATGAAGATCTAGCTACAGAGTAAAACGAAGGTATCACACAATTCTTGATTTAATGTTACTTAAGACATTAAAAATAAATAAAAATGGATAATAAGTATATGATTGTATTTTACATAATACCTGATGACAACATAATAATGATCAATAACACTAGATAAATGTACTCTCTGAAAAGATGTTTATAAAAAGTCCAAGAAGTGGTTAATAATATTCATTGAGAATTGATACTTTAATCAGACCTTGTCAGTTTTCAAGTTAAATGTGGGCATCTACATCTTGTCTTTCAAACAGAGAAGGAAAAACTCAATTATCTCTGATGATCAATAAGCATGCAACAGAATAGCGAGGGCCTGACTCTGCTTTAAGAAACGTTTAAGACTGACCATGTGGTATTGGTCAGCCATGAAAATATACATACAAGTAAAATTATACAGACTGAGCAGGTTGTATTAAGGAAATATATATATGCATGTACCAATGTTGAATGAAAAGGGAGGCTATGACTTTGAAAAAGAGCAAGGATGTGTACATGGGAAAGCTTGTGAGAAGGAGAGGTAAGGAGGAAATTAGGTAATTATATTATAACCTGATAAAAGAAAAGAAGTAATAATCATAAAAAGAAAGTTAAGTGAGTTTCTAAACAATAGGTGATCATAAAATGTTTACTATTATGTTTGACACATTTAGTAGTTATCAGAAAAAGAAGGCACAATTGTCATACAGTTTTCACTCTAGTACAAAGGTCAGGGCAAAGCTTGCAATGGTGTAATTGGTGGGCCTGGACTTGTTTTGACTTGGTATGAGAGGGGGAGGGAAACAGTGAGAACAGGGGTCAAGAACTTCTGACAGATGGGAATCTCATGACCAAAATATTAAATGATTGAAAATGGTCCCAATCCCAAATGCATTCCACAGCCTCTGCTCTGTCCGACACTTACTGGCTAGAGGCAGGTGTTTTAACTAGCCCTGAGTGAGGCTTTTTCTCTGGGAAGGAGATTACTTGAAAAGCATCAAAAACACAAATGAAGGGAACGTCTGTCTGTTCCCATCCCCTCCAGCCCAAGTACACTTCCAGATTTCCAGAAAACTGACATCAATTTAAGTGATTCTTGTCAGAGACCATGGAAAAGGAAGTTTTAGATGCTATTTATGTTGGGGGCATACTAATAATTTTTATAATTTAGCCATCATATGCCATAAAAACATTTTAAGAAAAGTTTCTGAAATCTTTTTAAATGTTTATCATCCTTTTACATCTTTGATATTGAAAATTAATGAATATTTTATGCCATTATATATTTGTATTAGTAACTTCATTTTAAAAGAATTATTTTCATTTTATGATGAATGTTTTTCTTCCATATATGTCTATGCACTACATGAATTTCTAGCCAGAAAAGGGTATCCAGTCTCCAGAGATTGGAGTTACAAATGGTTGTGAGGTGCCACACAGGTGCTAGGAACTAAACCTGGATCCTCTGCCACTGCATCACATGCTTTAAACACTAATACCTTTCTTCAGTAACAATAACTTGTAATTAATGTGACACAAATTTATTTAAACATATTAAATCCATGTGACTGCTCTCAAATAATTTGGGATATAGTGTACTCTAAAATAACAAGCAATTTTGAAAAACTTCATAGTTGACACTATTACTATTAGCAATTTACTGGGTGACCCTCAAGGGTATAGAGTTTACCTAGGATGCTGGAGGTTCTGGGTTGATCACCAGCACCATTGCAACAGGACAAATGAACCGTTTTATAACTGATGTAGTTCAACACATAAAACATTGATATATTTAGACATTGTTCTTTGAAGAAAATTCTGAAAAAATATAGCGGAAAAAATAATTTAATTCTGATTTCCAATCAAGAAACTAATTTAATAAATTAAAGGAAGCAAATTCATTAAAAAGTAAAAGCTATAGCAATACTGTCATGTCTTGATTTTATTGAAAATATTTAACTCACATTTTCATTATTGAGCATATTTTGTGTAATTTCAAAGAATTATTTTATATTTATCTTAATTTTCTTTACTATCTTTACCAAGAACAAGACTTGTTGAAATACTTACAAAATTTATAATATCTGATATAAGAATATATCTAAAGAAGATGTTTTAATTTTCAGAATAAGTCTTGACTGTTAACTCTTGGTGTGAAATTAACAATTTAATTAAAAAGAGTCCTTTTTTTTCTACGTGGATATTATGTTTTATCAGCAAGATTTGTTGAAAAGATCAGAATTTACTCATTTTGTTGTATTTTTTAAATAAATCATTCCATTTGTTTGGCTATTTATTTATTCTGTTCATGTGGAGGTTAGAGGATAACAAGCAGTTTTTGGTTTTTCCTTCCAGCATTTGGATCTCAGAAATGGAACTCGTGCCCTCAGGAAGGAAGTGTCTTTGTCTGTTAAGCCAACTTGCCTATCTTGATAACCACATTTTTTAGAAAAAAAAAAAGCCAAATATCTTCCTTTTGTAGGTGTATATATTTTTCTAAGCTTATAGTTATATCCTTATATTCTTTGTTATTCTCTTGAATTACAAATACTTTATAAGATTTAGCAATTAATTAGACGATAGTATGTTTTTATCCCCGATTAATGACTCAAAAAATGACACTTATTTATCGTGACATTTCTAGGACAAGATGTCATTTAACCTTGGCTCTCTATTTTCCTATCATTACTAATAAAATTGAATATTCTTGTTTTTAAATGTTTGATTTCTTTTGACAGTAGTCTCAGAATATTACTAGTTTGTTTTAGTTGATAATCTTATTGTTAATCATCCTTAACCAACTCTTGTCTTACTTCACCATTCATTTTAAAACTATTGGAGAAATAGGTGTGTGTGTGTGTGTGTGTTCATATGTATATTTTATTAGCAAGTAAAGAGAGAAGTGGAGAAAGAAATAAAGAAAGAGAAGAAGGGAGGGGGAGAGATATTGCATGCAGTACCTTTGGGAACATCAGCTATTCAATAAATACTCCATTGAAAACTCAGAGAGGTGAAGTGCGAGCCTCACTCAACTTCTCCAACCACAGACACTGAGGTAAACGGAAGCACTGGAGTGCTTGGGACTCTATCTAGGATATGGATGGAAAATAGACAATAAGAAAACAGAATGTAAATGTAATGGTCAGACTTTTTCTTTTCCTTCACACTGAGGAGCTCTTTTAACATTAAGGCATAGCATTGTTGTGTTGGTCTTAGTATATTCTGATTAATATTTATATGCTTATACAAAGGAAGCCTTAAACATGACTGGACAAAAATAATTAAGTACAGAATGACAATTTGGTGATATAACAATGATGGAAAACTATACTGAAACTCTTCAAAATATAAGTTGAGATCATTCACTCTTAGTCATAGAAGCAATAAATCCTAATCCTGGTTCTTAGGAGGATAAAACAGGCTTAAAATAGATGTCTTTTCATGTAGTCTTTTCCTCTTATTTTCTAAAGACCACAAAAATGGATTTAGAAAAAGGAAAATGAAGTCACATCACTGACTTTGCTTTAAAACCTTTGGTAAGTGCAAAGTTCATTGCAAAGCTGTCTTTTTAATATATGCAGCATTGTCTTAACATCTCAGCCCTTCTCTGCTTCCTGTAAGCCACTCTCTTCTCACTCAGCTTTTCTCTTCCACATACCTTTGGCCCTTGGTTTCTCCCTCATTTATCTGGAACTCCTTTCTCTTGTATGTTCCTTATGACTTATATTATCAGTTTCATAAACACACTGGCATCAGTGTCCTCTATACTTAGTATACTTTGAGACAATAATCACTATGCCCAACAAAACTGCTCTCTTTTGTGTAAATGCTTATACAATGTTGAAATTTTTCTTAAATTTACTTTTTTTCTTTTAATCCAAGGATTTTAAAACCTTTTCTGATAAGGTTGAGAATTGACCATTTAGTTCACTTTCTAAAAATGTTAATATGATTATACAGCTGTATGTTTTGGCAAGTTCTAAAATAAATATGAATTATATTGTAAACAAAACATGCTTAATAGTATATCCTAAGAGCACAGAAAATGACTCTATATGGTCTGTTCAAGAAACATGTGGTTAGTTACTGAATTGATGAATAAATGGATTTCACAAGACAGCAGTCAATCCCAGGGCTTTCTTGAATGACATGGCTTTAGACTGCCATTTATTATGACCAAGTCCTTGTTGTTACAGGTTCTTTAATATCCTTAAAGAAAGAGACATCCGCTTCCCTCTTCCCATTCTACACATCTAGGAATATAGACAGAAGAGGAGACGCAAGAGGAAAGGAAAGTGAAACTGTCACATGGTAGCCATGCTTAGTGGACAGAATTTTAATTACTACAACTCTGACTCTCTTTTCTCGTTCTCTCCAGTTTTGTCTATTCCTGTCTGAAATTGGGAGCTCTCTATGGTTCTGTAGAACCAAAAGTTTATGTTTTAATGGAAATTATGTCATGTGTCCTGAACAGTTGCTTTTATCTCTTACATAGTTCTTTTCTCTCTTGTAGAAAAGTATAGAATTTAATCTTTAAATGTATAGACACTTAAAAAGAACAGTTTAGTGTGTGTCTAATTAATTTTTATTTTATTGAAAATGTGAAGGGAAATTTGACATTTACCCTACAGTTAAAGAAATTAAAAACTTACATATAGATAGTATTCTTGATTTGAGATTTTCTATAATATTATTTCAAAATGTGTTTCGTATTCATTTTTGGATAAAAGGAACACTTACTCATTTCTGGTGGGAGTTCAAACTTTTAGAGCCAGTGTAATGGCTCTATATAGAAATCAGTGTCATGGTTCCAAAAGAATTTGGTGTAAGATATGCCACACAATCCAGATATATCCATCTTGAGCATATACCTAAGGACCTCACATATTACTACAACTTGTATTAGAAGGTATACTTTTTATACCAGGTCAACAGTTTTGGATACTAAATATTACCTCGTAAAGCTGTGGGTTTTTTCAATAACATTGTACATTCTATTCCCAAATGTCTGTTTAATTATTTCTTTTTTTTTCCTAAATGCCTTCTTTTTCTGTTGAAAATAGGTTCTTCTCTCATACAAGACATCTCTACCACATTCTTCCTTCTCAGTACTCCTTCCAGCTCCCCATCCCCATCTCCTCTCTCCACTGGATCCACTCCTAATCAGTCTCCCTTCAGAAAGGAACAGACCTCCAAAACACAACATTCAAACGTGAAAAAAAAATACTGTAAGACAAGGCAAAAGCCCTCACCTCAAAGCTGGACAAGGCAACCCAACAAGAGGAAAGGATCCCAGAAAGAAGCAAGAGTCAGAGACACCCGCTCCCACTGTTAGATGTCCCACAAAAACACTGAGTTAACAGCCATGTGCAGAGAACCTACTTCAGACCATGTGGGTTCTGTGCTTGCTGGCTCAGACCCCAGCAGCCCATATGGACCCTGCCTAATTTATTCTGTTCTTGGTTTCTTAGTTTCTGTTTTTAATTTTGTTTATTATTTAATTCGAAGATCAAATGAAAATTCAAGATCAAATAAAATACTAATCTTCAGCAATATATTTAATTAATGCATGCTAGTTATTATGAATTCCAGCTATGAAAGTTAATAGAGATTATCAGATGGACATATCACAAAGACATTTAAGGTGTCTGTGTGTAGAGTGTAGTTTTAGTTTCAAAAATTCCAAATTTAAAGTTTTCTGAAGGCAATGTTAGAGATTAAGATGAAAATAAGTATTTAAAAGCATCCAGAATCAAAGAATAAAAATAATTAGTAATGGAAGAGGAATTGATTGAAACTGAAACTAGTCATTGCCCTCTAATGTCCATTGAACAAAAGACATTTATAAGTATAGAAGAATAATTCATTAAAATATTTAATCATAAATTAATTTCAACAGCATTTAATTTTGCTCTAGAAATCAATAAAGATAAAATTTCACAGAAAAAAATATTTTAGATGGTCAAATATTTTTAAAAGACAATGGAGGGGAAATATATCCCCAAGTGACATGAAACTAATTTGTAACCTTCTAATTCTTTATCAATAATTATTAGATATTATTATGGAATTAATGGAATTAACATAAAGAATGCTATGATTTTTTAAAGGTTTTATTTATTTATTGTATATAAATATACTGTAGCTGTCTTCAGACACTCCAGAAGAGGGCATCAGATCTTGTTATGGATGGTTGTGAGCCACCACGTGGTTTCTGGGATTTGAACTCAGGACCTTCAGAAGAGCAGTCAGTGCTCTTAACCGCTGAGCCATGCCTCCATCCCATAATTTATAATAATTTAAATTTACATTTCTACCATAGAAGAAAAACACAGAATAAAGACCATAAAATGGCACATGTTGAATAATTATATATGTACTTTATATATAAGACTTAAAATTAAACAAATACTATAAATAAATTTATTATAAATATATTAAATATTATAGATTATGTATTCTGATACATTTAAGTATATTTACATAATATTTTAAAATATTGAAAAAGACACAGAGTTATCATGTATTTGGAATGGGAATATATCTAAATACACAAATGTGTATATTTAAGAACCAGTGCTTGCTTCAACTCAGATTTCATCTCCTATAGTGAGAAGACAGAGGAACTGGGTACTCTGCCATCCAGGGTAATTTCTTCTGTTTTTATAATTGTGTGTGTCCATTAACATATATGTGAATCACTATGCATGAGTACACACACACACACACACACACACACAGAATTTCAAGAGTGACATTACATATCCTGTTGTAACACTCTCCACTATGTTCCCTTGAGGCAGGATCTCTCACAGAACCTTCAGATTTGCTTGTGGCCAGCAAGTCCCATTGATCTTCCTTCTCTCTCTGACCCCACAGTACAGGAGTTACAGACACCTGCCACCAGTTTCACTTTTTTCATAGTTCTGGAATTTGTAATCAGGTCCTATGCTAGCACAGCAAGTGCTCTTTCCCACTTAGCATCAGTCCAATCCCATGTTTGCTTGTTTGTTTGTTTGATTGTTTTAATCTATTAAGACTTTGAAACTGTCTGATGTTTTTTGTATGCACTGCTATTTACTTTTGCCAGCCCATTGTTCTTATTCTAAGGCTCTTGGATCCATCTGATTTGGGAATGGGCTGAACACAAAATGCACTATTTATTTTCACTGCCATCTTATCTGGATCTTCACCACATGGAGATTAGTAATGAAAAAGATTATCTATCCTCAAGGCAATATTCAATAAAGCAATCATTCCTTGCTATAATTGTTAAAGTCATTTTACTCCCAATAACACTATCCTTCACAGGTAATATCTAACATTTGTTAGAACATCCTGAATGTGACATTTAACGTTTGCTTCTTTCCAGGGTTCAGTGACAGAGAAACTGCTTTGCACAGTGATTCTCAGAGTTGTCCATGTCTGAATTTAATACCACATTTCAACCTTCTGTCTTCATCCTCACTGGCCTCAGAGGGCTGGTGGGTGCCCGCCTGTGGCTGGGACCACTCCTGAGCCTGATGTACATCACCACATTGGCAGGGAACTGTACTGTAATTTATTTAGTAAGGACTGAAAGGAGTCTGCAGGAGCCTCAGTACCAATTTTTGTCTATGCTGGCTGGGGCTGACATTGTCTTGTCTGTCTCTACACTGTTCTCTGTGCTAAAAGTCTTTATCTTTGACCTCTATGAAATTGCATTTGACAGTTGCCTTGCTCAGCTCTTCTTCATCCATACATCTTCTTCCATGGGTTCAGGAATCTTGTTAGCTATGGCTTTTGACCGCTTTGTGGCCATCAGTCACCCCCTGCAATATACAACAATACTGACGAACTCACGAGTCACCAGGATGGGACTGGCAGCTTTTCTGAGGGGTGTAGCGCTCATGATGCCCTTGCCTATACTGCTTAAGAGATTACCATTCTGCAAGGGGCAGCTGTTGTCCTACTCCTACTGTATCCACCCAAATGTCATGAAACTAGCCTGTGGCCAAGTCAAGATCAATATTTTCTATGGTCTTGTTTTGGTTATATTTTCGTTTGGGGTGGACTTTTTGCTCATAGCTATTTCTTATGCTCTGATATTTCAAGCAGTTATGGGGATCGCTTCTAGAGAAGGTCAGATGAAAGCGCTCAATACTTGTTTGTCTCATATCTTTATTGTCTTTATCTACTATGGCCCTTTGCTGGCAATAACTGTAATGCATCGGATCAGCCGCAGAAGTTCTCCAATAGCACATGCAGTCCTGGGAAATATCTATCTTTTTATGCCCCCAATGCTTAACCCAATTGTGTATAGCCTGAAGACCAAGCAGATTCGCTCTGCCTTGAGAAAATCTTTGAAGATCCAGAGGAGATGAACAGTTCAGAAAGTTAATGACAGTTTCAATGAAGAAAAGTACAATTTTCAATTTCACCGTACACATGATTGTTTATTTTACTGTATTTATATCTGGGATGTGTATATAGGTATGAAAATATGATAAAATGTTGAAATTACAGCTTTTATGAATAAACACATGACATTTATATAATCACAAGTATTATTTCTCCTATATTTCTTAGTTCATGTTTTGATGCACTTTGCTAACTAAACAGTGAAAAGCAACTCTTGGTTATATATTGTGTTACCTTCTATTCATGGGTATTACATTTTTATAGTTCCAAATGAGGGTTATAATTAGTTTCATAAAATATTCATAAACTTCATCAAATCCCCAATCCTATTTCTTCAATTTCTGCCTCAGGTTCTTACTCTATTTTATTTACTAAAATATTCTCCATCTTTCTTGTACTGTTTCTAAGAGAACAACATTCATAACCATTGTCGACCATTTGACCATCCTTGCTACAGAGTGTGTGGGTCATAGCATCCCATTAGTAAATTATTTTGTGTATTTTACCTGAAAATACTCCTGGATCTGCATGTACATCTTTTTAGAGGAACAAAGCATTTATTCTGATTTCCTATAGCTCAAACCATTGTTAGCTAGTTTTGTGTCTTTGATTTTCCCCAGTTACAGAACACCTGGATCGTCACTTTGAGAAGCTTGCTTGTGCTCTTCAGATGAACACATGCATATGTTCTTCTTAGCAATAGTCTTCAAAGACATGAAAACCAGGGTAAAATTCAACAACTTCTTTGAATGCAATTTTCTTCTCAGATTTTCCTCTATACCTATGTGACTTGAATTTTTTTGTTTCCAGGGTGAAGATTAACCCTCTTATTTCTACATACTTTTAAATGTCTTTTTCATTAGTTTCATTCAGTAGCATTTACTAAAATTACTTTAAATGCTTCCATTTTTCGGCATCTGAATGTTAAGTATTCTAAATGTCTTTCTTCATGTAATGTGGGACTGAATTCCATATTTCTAACTTCACCTGGACTTAAAATTGGTATATACTGTGTTATGTTAAGAGGTCTAGCCCCTGGAATTCATACAGGACATACCCAGGCACAAATTCATTACCCAAAGGAGTTTTATTACCACGGAAGGCAAGTGGGGGTGGGGGTGGAATTGCAAAGGCAGGCATAGCAGCAAGCAGAAGCAAAAGAACAAAGATGCAAATAGATGCAGAAGATGACATTTTCCACAGAAGTGAGTTTTAAAGGGAAAGGGGAGTCTGTGCTAAGATGGCTTGGCATGTCATGGTTGGACATATTAACCAAATAATGAAATTGATAAATTACCTTGGTGTTTTGTGTCAGTGAACTACTAAGCGAATAGATCTCAGGGGGTAGTCTTTAGGAAATTAGCAGTTTTAAGGAAGGCATGGGAAGAGGGAGGAGTAAAAGGGCAAAAACCCCATATGCAATGTTTGACATGCTCAGGCCTGTGTTTGCCTTGCTTGGAACTGTTGGAGCCTCTTCACTACATAAAAGTTTTTAAAATAATTATGATTGTGTTAAATCTTTATTCTCACTTTAGCAACACTATATATGTTTTTGGCTTTGACTTATGACTGACAGTACATTTTTTTTCTCTTTCCTTAATAAAGTACTTGAACATACTTTAAAATTTGAGGTCATGATAGTTAGACTTCTACAACTCCCAAGAGTTCTATCAAAATTCCATTGAGAAGAAACTCACTGTTGGTCCAGTGACTCCTAATTTGGAATAGTCATTCAAAATTTAGTCTGAATAATTTTGACCTAATGCTGTCTCTAGGTAGATACAATAAAAACTTAGTTGAATCAAAGGATACTCAGCTACGTCCACCAGAAAATGCCAACTTGATAGGTGGGAAAATAAATGTCAGATACCAGAATTTTCTTGCTGCATCAAATGATTATTTAAGTATTAGGGAAAGCATTTTAGGTGGGTTTTCCATATATTCTATGATCATGTGTATGAGAAATGAGAGAAAGAGAATGAGAAGGATATTATAAAATAAAACAGAAAATAATAACAAAATGAATACCCTTTATACTAGATTTCAATTATAAAACTCTAATAATAGTCAAAACACGACATAATTTCCAAATAAGCATAGGAATGATTTCCTAATAGATCCTCATGATAACTGTATTAAGGGCTGTTAGCAGAGTGAGAGCAGCTGTGTATCCCAAGGAAAGTATTTTAATGGCCTACTAAATTTATTAAAGTTAATAAAGTATATAAATCAATATTATTATTAATTAATTAAATAAATGCAAATGCTGATGGACATTCAGATGTCTCCTCTCTGATTGACATTTGCTGTGCTTCCACCAGAGGAAATTCTATAATAATTATATATTTATATTATAAATAAATAGTCTACTTCCTCCAAGTATAACATTCTATCCTGCTCCCATATCTCTGAGTATGCTGCTATCTTTAACATTTTGGACGGATAATTTTAAATTTAAAAGAACAATTTTATTTATAATTTTATATTGAAGATTAAAAATAATTTAAAAATAAAAAATGACATTTCCCCCCTTATGTTGACTAAGCTTGCTTTTGTTTTCTAAAAGATGGTAGCATCTGCTAGGTTTCCACATCCCTTCAAGTTTTGCATAGGTTATGTGACTCTTTCAAAGTAACTAAACAAAAATATGCATATCGCATACTGAATCTCATCATATAATCATATAATTACAGAGTAGTAGATCAATTATTTTAATGATAATCAAAATACTGTCTTTTTTGTGGAAGACAAAAATATCTCCTCATTTCTCCCCAATTTATTCCATGAAATAAAAGCATATTCCTGAGAAGCAAATAGATGAAAGAGCAGAGAAGTATGACACCTCTTTTGCTAAGACTGTGTGTGGTTATTTGAGCAAGTTTCCCCAAACTTTAAATATTTTGCACACTGCAGACCTTATCTGTTTGGTTTTTAAGCTGTAAACCAAGGGGTTTAAAACAGGAGTCAAGAAGAGAAAAAGATTGGCCATGGTGACATGGAGAAGAGGAGATGCAAATGTACCAAACCTGTGAATTAGAGCCAGAACAATGAGTGGGACATAAAATATAAAGACAGTAAATATGTGGGAGACACAGGTATTGAGTGCCTTGAGCTTACCATCTCCTGAGGCGATACCCAGCACTGTTTTCAAAATCAAGATGTAAGAGATGACAATAAATACAGAGTCAACTCCAAACGAACAGAGAACTAGAGACAATCCATAGATGATGTTGACCCTGACAGGACCACAGGCCAGCTTCATGATGTCTGGATGGTAGCAGTAACAATGGGACAGTATGACACCCTTACAGAAAGGCAACCGCTTGAGCAGGATTGGCAAGGGGATCATTAACATCACACCCCTAACAACAGCTGCAAGTCCTATCTTAATAATCCGAGTGGGGGTTAAAACTGCAGTATAGTGTAATGGATTACGAATAGCAACAAACCGATCAAAAGCCATGGCCAGTAGGATGGCTGACTCCATGGAAGAAAAGGTATGGATAAAGAACATCTGTGTCAAGCAAGAGTGAAACTCAATATCTCTGTGATTCAGGAGGAAGACATTCAGTACTGTCGGCAGAGTTGATACAGAGAGACCAACATCTGTAGCTGCCAACATAGATAGGAATATGTATTGAGGCTCATGAAGGCTGGAGGTGGTTTTGATAACAAAGAGGATGGTGCAGTTTCCTAGGAGGGCAATTAGGTACATGACACATAGTGGGATACAGAACCATATCTGCACATCTTCTAGTCCAGGGATGCCTGTTAGAAGAAGGGTAGGTGGCTGGAACCAGCTACTGTTTGTAATTTCCATAAATCCTTTTATCCAGCTGACAACAGATTTCAAAGGCTTCTATTGTAAGACAAAAATGATAGATTAGAAGACATAAGAGAAAAACTATAGTAGTCCCATAAGTCAACACTAATTCTGACATATTTATATGAAAGAGTCAGTTTTTTTTAACCTATCTGAATAACTATGTGCAGCTTGGACAATGAAGAAAATGCTGTTAAATGTAGGAAATAATAGAATTCCTTTGACTTCCATAGCACTCTCAGTCTAATAACACTGATTAAGTGTAAATGCAAAGTAAAGACATGATCTGTGTGCCTAAATGGTGAAAATAAAGTATTCTCAAAATCTAATTTTTTATGTTATTTAATTATGTAGTAGAGGATTACCTTTTCTGGCATCAATGGACGGAGAGGCCCTTGGACTTGTTGCCCCCATGTAGGGGGATACTAGAGGGGTGAGGCAGGAGTGAATAGGTTAGTTGGGGAGCACCCTCTTGGAGGCAAAGAGGAGGGAGGATGGGATGGGAGTTTGAGGAGGGGAGACCAGGAAGGGGGACAACATTTGAAATGTAAATAAATAAAATAACTAATTAATAAATAACATTTTTAAAAGTAGTGCTTCATTTGTACTAAACTTTTCAGAACTCTCAAAGCACTCCTTGTACTTTCCCACATATCAGCATCATATATGTCAGCACTTAAGACTCTAGTCACACGAACACTTTTCTGATCTTCCTTCTGCAGAAATAAATTGCATGATCATAATAACTGTTATAAGATTCATGTAATCTGGCAAACTTCATTTGGTAACTTGTTCTTCCAATGAACTTCTAACATTTGGTATTTTCTTTTAGAATGAGAGGCTTACTCTTTCAAAATCCATGTTGATCAAAATACAAGGAAGAGTTGAGATAAGTAAAACAGCAATGGTTTATTTTCTCAGTCTGTGATAGAAGAGGATTGGACACCAACAAATAGTTTCATGTAATAAACAGAAACATCTGCTTGAAAAATTAATGCATCAGTAAATAATAAATGCCAATACTTTAATAAAAGTTCCAGATCACCATCATTGAAAGGAGAAGTGTTATTATATATCTTTATCTTTAAAGAAGTAGAAACAAATATTATCTCTTATTAGGTGAATACATTTAAATTTAATGTGTTGAAAGTCTACACCTTCTACATAGAAGAAACAGAAAATATTGATATAACTACAATTGGATATGAAGACAGGAAAGAAAGGAAAGTGAAAAACTCAAGCAAACTATCTAGAAAATTCCTAGAACCCAAATATGATGTCTTATATATAGCAAATATAAATATAATGAAATATAAAGATCATCTGATGATCAATTAAATAGAATTATTTCCCTGAGGAAAAGGGGCATAGGAAAGAGACCTATGGTAACTGGGGAGATGACCTGGTCAGTAAAGTGCTTCCTGTATGAGAATGAGACTCTGAGGTAGAGTCCCCAGCATCCTTTCTAAAAGAGCTGGATATGCACAGTGTGTCTATAAACCAGATGCTGGGAGTGGAAACAGACAGGCTGATCCCTGGATCTCATTGACTAAACACTTTAGTGATTCATACTTCCAGGTTCAGTAGGAATAAGGAGAGAGACTGAGCAAAAACTCAGCATCAATAGGTCTCAAAAGCAGTCACACCTACACCAGCTGTATGCACATAGACATTCAATACACACACACACACACACACACACACACACACACACACACACACACACACACATGCAAAAAGAGAGACAGACAGCAACAGAGGGAGAAAAGAAACATATATACATAAAGACTGGGGCAAGAAACTTCGTTTTCTCTTAGGAAAATCAGAATTCGGTGCAATTTTAGAAATATGTAAATGAAAAATCACAGATGTTATTTTTAGGGGTAGGAATATGTTTTTGAAAAGAGGTTCATCAGTGAATCATGCTTTGCACCCACTGCCATGTAGATGTCTATTTATTTCCCTTTATCTGGTGGCTATAATACCTTTACACATTTATATGACATAAACGACAGGTAATGAGTCTTACAAAGCCTGTCTGTTTTTATGGCAGAATTACAAGGAACATCTATAGACCTGACAAGAAGGCTCTTTGAAGACCTAAGACACTAAGAACAAGGGTATCTTAATATAATCTCTTGTTAATTTATCTAGAATGTCAGGTTAAATTAAGTAATGTTTTTAAAGGCACAGTGCATACTGGACTGGAGAATACGGTCACATGACAAAGCACCGGTGCTCAGATATTCATCACATAGAGTCTCACCACATTAAAGCAAAGATCTTGCTTTCAAACCACATAAAACTCCTATTTTAAACCAACACAAATGTATGCAGCCACATAAGTACAAGTTTCTTAACATTTGCTAATAGTTCCTATCTCCCCTTTGTTTAACTCTATTCCTGAACATGATGGAATTCACTGCAGGTATTTCCCTTTCTTTTCTGTGCTTAGGGCTCAGAACATAACATAGATATTAAGATCACCATCCACACCTTTGCAAGTTTTACTGTAAAACTCACTTTATACTCACTCTGTTACATAGCCTAGTTCATTTTTGCTATTGTTTTCAGACATGTTACCAGCCCCTTTCCATGAAGATATGTTTTTTCCAACTGATTTCATTTAGTTTTAGTTATTTTGCTATCTATTCACACTGGATGGTTCAACACACTAGATATAGCTTAATCCCTCTTAAATTAGATTGCCATCTTTTGATCATATACTCACAAACTGTGGTTTAGGAATTCTGATAGTAATTAAATTAACTGGTTAATGTTTAGTTTCTATGAAGCCTTTTACTGGAATATCCCTGGCTATTTCAGATCTTGAGAATTATTCTAGCCATTAAATTTCTATCAAGTGTTCACTGTTGCTCCTATAATTAACATTCAGCACGTTTGATTTAATGTTCTCTTCTTCGTGTTACCCAGATAGATTTTTCTTACTTGATGTTCAGTGTCATTAATGTTGGGATCATAAGCTCTCCATAGTATTGACATCATTCATTTATTCCTATCATACAAGCTGCATAATGAAAGTTGCTTAAATAAATAAATTGAAAGTTTATACATTCTTATTGTACCATATGAATATTAACATCTGATAGAGACATAAAATTCACCAGTAACTCAAAATCCATTTTAAGTTCTAATGTATAAAATATTTTGAGGAATTATACATTGGGTGGGGAGAGGGGCATTTAAAACTAAAGATTAAGTTCTAGTAAACTAAAGAAAAAGGTTATTGTTATCTGAAAGGTAGCATTTTAGAACTTACAGCTTACTCAGTTTCCAGCTTCCAGTTATGTGTGTCCTGTTGTCCATGCTACTTTATGGTAGATTTTCCATACTAGCCAAAACATTGCTTTGTTTCTACTTGAAGATTTAGAAGTCACTTCATTCTTTCAACTTCCACCCACTATGACTGACTTCTAGCCCTCCTCAAATTCTTTTGTAACATCTACTCCTCCCAGTTCTCCTTTAAGAGAACTTACTTCGCCATTTTTCTTCCCTGTCTTTCCCATTGTTTGAACTTTTAATTCCTACAATGTTTTTCTCTTCTATTAGCTGGCTCTGTTTTTATCTCTGGCAAGCTCTCAAATGTCATTCACTAAGGACTCCGAATTTCATTCTAAAATGGGGGAGCAAAACTTTAGTTAAGAAACTCCTGAACAGAAGGCCTCACTTCAGCTGTACTGATGTACATGTGATGTACATGTGATCACTTCACCTTAAAACCAGACTTCTAAGATTGGCAAGCAAGTTCAGAAGTACATCTCTTGCTTCTTTTTCCTCTTACCTACCTGGGCACGGGTGGAAAATGTGTGGACTCTTAAGGAGATGCTCAAAACCGCTACTAGGGGAAGCTGCTTGACATGAGAGTTATTTACTACAATACATGGAGAAACAGATGGCAAGTACCAGAGGGAGGCTATCAAAATATCCCATGAGAGAGTGGTTTCATTATGCCCCACAGAGATGATGAAAAAAAAAATTACTTTGAACTGAAGCCTTTCTAACTCTTCTCAATATCTCAGACTCTTTATAACTTGTCACATAGTCATAGAACCCTGTGTCACTACTTTCTATTGCTAATGACCACAAGCTTTCCATTAGGAGTGATATAGATGATACAAGTGATACTTCAGTGTCGAAACTTACTTTAAATCATTTTTAAGTGAACGATCTTTAAACGTAATTTTTTCACTTCCTCTCTGAGAAACTGATATATTCAGTCATCAGTATCATTCTTCAACAATATTGAGGTGCTATATATTTTTGATAGGTATATGTCCGTTTAGAGTGAACTAATAGTCTCATTAATGTATCCTTTACACATTTTTTTCTTTAAAATTGTTGGTTATCAGTTTCTCCAATGTATATCTATCTATAAATGCAACTAAGTCTTAAGTATTGTTATATAAATATATAGTTCTTATAAGTTTTTATTCTTTTCTCAAACTTGTATTATTGATTTCATACCTAATAAATCATGAATATAGGAGGCTATAAAAATACAACTCAGCTGTTGTGGCAGCAAGTCATGCTGGGGCAATTGTGATGTTAAAGAACTTGAAGCTTAGGGTACCAGAAGGAGCACATTCCTGAAATGGCTTGGATGGCCAGGAATGTGAAACTGATTAGCTCAGAGACCAAGGGTGGAACCAGCACTGCAGGAAAAGAAAACACTATTCTGCTACACTCATACTTCAGAGCCTTGTCCAGTCATCATCAGAGAGGCTTCTTTTGGCAGTAGATGGGACCCAGTGTTGAGACCCAAGGCATCATGTGGAACAGGAGTCTAAATTGGAGGTCTCTATCAAATTCCTCCTCTAGGAGATTGGGGGACCCTGTGAAAGAAGGAGGAAGAAATATTGTAGAAGTTGGAGGAAATGGAGAACACCAGAACATGGCCCACTGCATCAACTAAGCATGGTTCATATGAGGTCAAAGAGACTGAAGCAGCAAGCATGGGGTCTACATGGGTCTTGAGCACCAGGACTCTTGCATGTATGTTATGGCTGCTAGTTTTGTGTTTTTGAGTCTCCTAGCAGTGAGTTCCAGGTGTGTCTCTGACTCTTTTGCCTGCTTCTGGGATTCTTTTTCCTCCTACTGGATTGCCTTGTCCTACCTTGATATGAAGGCTTTTGCTTTCTCTCATTGTATTTTGTTTTGTCCTATCTGGCTGTCATCTCTTGGGGGCTTCCTCTTTTCTGGAGGGAAATGGAGGGATTTGGGGAAAAGGGAAGAATGTGGGGAAGCTGGAAGAAATGGAGGGAGGGGAAACTGTGGCTGGGATATATTTTATGAGAGAAGAATCTATTAATAAACAATGAGTGTTGAGTGAATGGAAATTATTATATTTGCCTAAAGATATAGGAAAGGTGGTTTCATTTATCTTTTTAACTAACACAACCCTAATAGAATTATGAAACAATCATCCCTCAAACAACAAAGAAAACAGCAAAGTCTTTAAATTTCTGTTGATAATGGTGGTTATGAACCAGTATATGCATTCCCGAAGCACAACACATAGTTATCCCTGTCCAGAGCAAACTTTTCCTTGTGGGTTACAACAAGAGGCCTCAGAAGACTGAAGCAAAAGCATTGCTGTTGAAGTTTAGAGACAAAGCTATCTGTGTGGACTTTGTGTTGATTGAAAGCACAGGAACCAGCCACAGGAAGATGCTGTCTGTTTCTGTGCACTTGTTCCATTGTATCCAAGGTACAGGAATGTGAATATAAACTAAACATCAATTCATTAATTTTCAAGACATCTGTTAGCATAATTTTGTAGAAATCTAAAACTTGCACTTGAGAACACCTGTTAATGAGGAATTATTTCATTGAATATGTTTCTGAAAATGTGGATTTGATTTTAATACCAAATATTTTTGTGCCATCAGGCAAAATAGCCAGATTTACAATCTACAAATTTTATTTTAGGTGCCAAGTCCTGTAGCGGCTTGTGTTCCCATGCTAATTGTGTTACCCAAAAACTTGTTTGCAGTGTCTTGCACTTAGGCTAAAGAAAGCCTGCCCCCAGTTGGCTCTGATTGAGAAGTAAAGTTGCCAAAGACGAATGGTTGGGTAGACAGAAGCTGGACTTTTAGGATTTCCAGCCTTGGGAGAGGGAAGGAGAAAAGACAGAGGATCATCATGAAGGGTAAGCAGAAACATGAAACCTAAAGGTCTATAGACTGTAAGAATTTGGGAAAGTAGCCCTAGTGGCCACTTCCCTGATTGAGTCTGGGGTAGCAGATACGAAATATTGACTTTAAAGGATGTTAACTCTGTGATAACTAAGGGGTGTGTTTGTTTGAAGTACCCACACACCCACCATTCACTTGCCAAGACACACCATAATTAACTGGTGTGTGTGTGCGCGGGCGCACGCGTGTGTGTGTGTGTGTGTGTGTGTGTGTGTGTGTGTGTGCATTGTTGTTGTTGTTGTTATTGTTGTTCATTCACAAATCAAGAGTGCTCTATTGAAAGGTGCAGCAGGCTCACAACCTGCCAGGAGCATAGACCCACTTAAATAATTCACACTATAATAATTCAGAGTCCAGTGAGAAAGTCATGATTCATTTTTCTTTGAGTTTTGTATCAAGTCTACGATATTTGATTGACTCTTAAAATATTTTAATTTATCATTATCTCTTATGGCTTTCATATTGTTTAAAAACTGTCAATCTTAAATAAGGCAACAATCTGTTCCTGTTCCATACTATCAATAGCATCAGCTCGTATAAACAATGGTATTTGGAACAGAAGTCCACTCTTAATTTAAAGCTAGGGAACTTGCTATCTGTGCAGATAAATTTTTTGACTCAAAAATTTGAGCTTTAATGTTAGTAACTAACAAATGGAAAACTAGTAGTAATGATAATATTTATGGACCTAAATACTGATACATGAAAGAAAAAAATATATATATCCTTGCATGTGATATAAGAGTACTGCTCAGATTTAACTTAGAAAGTCTTAAGATTCCCTGAAGGTGAAATAGTGATTTGGAAAAAGGGTTGACCAATATACCCAAGAAACTGGGTTTGAAACTCAAAGAAAACCAACAAAAGTAAGTTGTTCTTTATTTCACCTTTGAAATTCTGAGCTAATATTCAAGACATTAAATTATAAGAAAGTAGCTGGTAAGACTGATTATTGTCAAAGAGCAATCTCTGTTCTCCTGGGGTTTCAAGTCTAGTTCCTAATTGCCTACATTATATTTTTTTCAGAATCACTCTGCACTCCAGTCCTAAGGCCTCCAACATCCTTTTTGAACTTCCTGGGTACTTACAAATATATTGCATATACTTGCACAGGTACACACACACATACATATGAAGTTTTAAATAAGTCAAAGAATAACATTTTAAATGAATTACATATAAATCTCTAAGGAGTACACTGATAAGATTAAAACCTTGACAATCACATTCTTACAGTATCCATTTTTTAAAAAAATTTCTGCCAAAAAAACCATAGTATATGTTGTTGGGTATAATAGGGTGTGATTAATGTGTTAGATTTGTCTCCAAAAGGTGATCTTTCTGGAAGTTAGATTACTAAATTGATCACTAGATTGTATGTTTTTGTTTTTGTTTTTGTTTTACCTAAGGACCTGGGCTTCAGAAGACCCCAGACATTTTCTGGGATTCCTCAGTCTTAGGTCTCTCAGGATTATGCCAGTCTTTGTGTGAGCAGTAGGACATAATTAATAAGAAACAACCCATCTTGCTGAGCACCAGGGAGTCTGCAAGTGCAGATAGAGGAGGTAACACTGGTCATTAGACATGAGAGAATTCATAGTGCTGTCTGCAGAGGGTGTCCCCGAAGAGTAAGATAGATAGTTCTGATTCCTAAGAAAAGGAGGGTGACAATTTTCCAGCCACTGCTGTCCCAGGTATGGTACTTGTCTAAACAGTGACTTTAGCTGTTTTATGGTTGATGGTGGAATCAGGTATTGCACGTATGAAATGTGTTAGAAATATTTTAACTGATCACCTGATATAATAGGGTATTCCTGTTTCAGTTCTAGAAGTGCTCACTGAGAAGTAGATTATATCTTCTAATAGGTAATTACCATGTTGGAGGTGTATTCAGAACAGGAATTGCTTGTTTTCAAAAGTAATAAGACAGAATGAAATAGGGCTTTGTCAGCCCAATGTAGTCAATCACAAGTTACGCTTCCTATATGTGGAGAGTAATCTATGATATGGTTTTAGATTCTATCTCAGAGGCCTCACTGTGTTAAGGGCAATGGGAGTGTGCCTCATCGTTCAAACCAGAAATGAAAGAACACATTAACTAATGAAGCCTTACTGGAGTGAGGACAGCTGATTCTCGGGGCAGAAGACACTGGTGCACTGGAGGACCTCATGGTAAGTTTTATTTACTGGTTTGTTTAGTTCTCTGGATGCTTGATTTGGTGCTACATGGATTTGCTTTAACTTTGGGTAAATTTTTGAACAAAGCAGGAAAAAGGAAATAGGAGATGTTCAGAAGTCAAGAGCACGGGAGTGATGTGGGTAGGAAAGAGGAGAAAAATGACTTTATTATGTACAAAAAAATAACATAATTCTAACAAACCTATGAGCCAAGCCCAGTGACTTTACACCATCACATATTCACCATCCTTACTTCCTTGCCGTGTTACTGGGCCAGACCTTCACTAACCCTTAATATTTCAATAATCTCCAGTGATGACCTATGGTTTCTATTTCAACTCTTCTTCTCAATCCAAAACTTGGCACATCACGGTGAATAATAATAATAATAATAATAATAATAATAATAATAATAATAACAATAAATAACAACAACAACAACAACGTAATGGTGAAAAACTCAGGATGGTTCTGTAAGACAGAGCTATTGAATTCTGTAAGAAAATAAGGACATAATTTCAACAAAGGCCAGATGCAAAGCTAGTCTGTAGAGTGTTGCTTTGTGAGTGGCAAATGAGGGGCTTAGTTAGAAAACGGTGAGCTGAGTTCCTGCCTTGTTAAATAATGGTTGTGTGACCTAATCAAGGTGCTTTGCCTGTTCATATCTCATTTTTATAATGTGTTGTATATAAATCATACCAGTAATAACATTTATGTTAGTATGATATATTTCATGAGCTTTAAACTACAAAATCATGGGGCAAAGCTGATTGGGAAAGCCTTAAAATATTTAATTTAACAATATAAACAAAAATTATTCTAAGGCATTCTGTGGTTTAAACAGTCTGGACAGTTGATAGTAGTCACTGCTCTTACCTAGATTACTCACTTGACACACATTAGAAGTACGCACAAAGTCTATTCTGTTATTTTTTTCAATTTTTTTAAACTAAAGGTTCAATTATAATAGGACCAAAAATCCAATTCTACTGCTTTTGGTCTTTGAACTCCGTATCTGTAACTGGATTTTATATTTTGTTTCAAACAGAATGATGACATGAGCCCTTTTTAATTATATTTATTTTATTTTTATTATTATTAGGTATTTATTTCATTTACATTTCCAATGCTATCCCAAAAGTCCCTGGCGTTCCCCAGTACTGAGGCATATAAAGTCTGCATGACTAATGGGCCTCTTTCCACTGATGGCCGACTAGGCCATCTTCTGATACATATGCAACTAGAGACACGAGCTCTGGGGAGGGGGGTACTGGTTATTGTTGGTTATTGTTGTTCCACCTATAGATTTGCAGATCCCCCCAGCACCCTGGGTACTTCAGATCTAACAGACATAAAGGTCAGAATATGGCAGTGTCTCAGCCACGATCGTGGTGACTGTGAAGACCTGAAGCAAGACCTCAGAGATGTTCAGTTGTCTTTCTAGTGTCCTATGCACATTTCACAAACTTTCAGATTGATTTACATGTTTTTCTAGACATGCAAAATACTTGTCTATTATTTAAAGACAGAAATGTAACTTAAGAGATAGGCACTATTATTATATTATGTTATATTTTGTTATGTTATGTTAAATTATATCATATTTTTGATATTATACTATATTATATTATTTCCTAAGAAGCCTGTATGTTTTCTAATGATACATAAAGGGGATCAATCCAGAAGGAAGAGGAAATGGAGAGAAACTGGAAGGAGTAGAGGAAATGGAAAACATAATCAAAATATATTATATAGAAATATATTTTAATAAGAAAAAGGGATAACTATATATGCATTCATAATACATGCATACACATTGCCTTGTCAGTTTTTAAAAGTCAGGTGACTGCCTGTTTCCTGCTTATATTTCCTCTAATCCTAGTGCTTCATAGCCTTTGTTTGTTTAAGATAGAGTCATTCTCCAAGAATAGTCCCAGGATGGTTTCTGAACACTCAAAATCGCAAATGATCTTGCTCCTGATAAAAACATGATAGGATGAAATCTGGCCCATGGGTTGGTTACTTTCCTTATCTCATTCACATCTCTTATGATGAGTGTATTAGTTACAGAACATATCTGGTATTGCGTATCCATCAGTTATAGAATATATCTGCTATGATGAATGCATCAGTTACAAAAATGGTTACTTGTTGAGTAATGGTTAGAGGCATTGTTCTGATTCCCTCATTTCACATACACAGCAGTCTAGTGAGATAACCATGGTCACGGACTCACTGTAATCCCCTCATACACACAGATGAGAAGTTAGACCCTGGAATTACTATGTAGACAAGGGTCTGAAGTCAGACTCTGGAACCCAAGCCCTTAACAAACTTTCTTTTAATATTTTTCAGAGTGTAATACTTGTTCTACAGATAATGTGAACTCCATAAATATGTATTAAAGAAAAATTCACAGGGCACCTAATTGCCATATATCACCCTAAAAGTGTAATTATCAATATTCTCATGAAGGTGACAGCTTATAGAATGCAGCGATGCTTTTGTTTATCAACCAAAGCACAAGAAACCAAATAATTCTTTAAAAAGTAGAACTTACATTACAACACACTTCTTTAATTCTTGATTTACTCTATGTTATTAATAGCATCACTACATTCTTATCAAATAATATAAAATAATTTATGAGATTTGTTCATCACAGATTAATTCCTGTAAAGAAATCTCTAGTTTATGCATTTATTTCTTTAAGCACATATCTAACCAAACACAGTTTAGATAGTGATCCATTGTTCTGTTTATGTTTACTCTCTTGCCTTCCTTATGGGAGGCAAGCACAGTAACTCTATCTTCCGTTTTACTAGAACAATGTTTTCTATCCCGTCCCGCGGGATTCAGTTATTCGTGGGTGCGAGGGGGACCGCAAACCTGGAAGGAAATGGGGATAAGAGAAAGAAAAGTAGGAAGACCAAGTAGATTGAACCTATCAAGGTCTCGTTTATTAGGCTGAGGTGTCTTCTTTTTAAAGCATACATCGCGGGGAATATGGGAGGGGTCGAGGGAGAATTATACAAAGAACAAAGAAGTGGGCATCTGCTGACATGGGGGCCGAAGTCAGGCGCCAGGCAGCAGGCACTCTGGATCTTATCTCTGGAACATCGATCCTCCTTGACAGCCTTGGGGGTCAGGCTGGGCTCAGGCGTGACTTATGTCCTTGGATGGCATGGGAACTCAGGAAGAGATAGGGAAGAGGGGACTATAATTCAGCTTTTACAGCCTCAGGTGCCAAGAAAGGAATAGGGAGGAAAAGGGGTGATAACCAGCTCTTAGTACAAGGCCATTTGGCCTGTTAGGGAGATTGTGAAGGGCTCACTTTCTCACGGGATGGTCTCTAACATCTCCCCCTTCTGAATTAAATTTAATAAGGCCACACTTAACTGAGGTGATCAAATAATCTTTTTATCTTTAGATGAGCGGGCATTACCATGGCTGGGGGGACATTGACCCGATTCCTCCCGTGGGTGCTGTCACAAACCCACACTTGTGGCTCTCGGTATCTTTTGGGGAGGTGAGGCAGAGCCTTTGAAAAAATTATTAATTGTAACTGAAATTAGATACCAACCTCTTCCTAACCGGGTTTGTCTCTCAGGGAACTCAGAAACGGTCTATTTGGACCTTCCCCTGCAATACTTAGTTTGCACCCATGCTGGGCCCATACTGGATTCGTATTTATCACGAACCAGCATGCACAATTCTGAGTTTTGTGCAGCTCCCATAGGAGAATTATCAACCTCAGACTCAGTAAGGCCTCTGTAAGCATGCCAATTGTAACACCACAATTTGTGGCTTTTAAGCTATAATAGGAGCTGGAGGTCACCCCTCTTTGTCCCTATTGTCTCCAAAGCCTGAGGAACCAAGGGGACTCTGCTTTAGCATCAAGGGTGGAAAACTGGAGACGAGTTGCTGTTTCTGTCTCGGTGGGAGGAGGATCTTCTTCGTCTGAGTCCCGGACATCCAGCTGATGGTAGTGGACTGCAACCGGCTTACTTAAAGCAGCTTCAATCTGTGACTTAACAAAACTGGTTAATTTTTTAAAGGCCCAGGGGCCAAAAGACAAAAGCAGTAGAATACCCAAGAAAGGTCCCAAAAGTGTGGGAAGCAAGGTAGTGACCCAAGGAGAAGTAGAAAACCAATTTTTATACCAAGATTCTTGTTTTTCTCTGTTGTGTTTTCTTTCTTCTAGACTAGCTCTAACTTTATCTATACTATCTTGAACTAAGCCAGTCTTGTCGGAGTAGAAACAACATTCTTCTAATACCTGAAATTTCTCTTTGTAGCCTTAATATGTTATATCCTGTCTTATTGTAGACCACTACTTCTAAGATATTAACCTTTGCCTCTAATTTTTATCTACAATAAGTTGCTAATATTTTTATGCATATCATTAACAAAATGATCAGTATGCAGCTGTTGATCTAAAGCTGTGGTAGATATTGAAGTTAAAATTGCAACTAAAGCAGTAAATCTAAAAATTGCTCACTTGACCTTTTCCAAGTTTGTATTTCTGAATTTTTTAAACTAAGGATCATTTCCTAATTTTAACAGGCAGCAAAACATAAGGAGGTCTCTTTAACAAAATCATAACAGCAAATTCCTTATCTAAATTAGGATCTGCAGGATTAGTTAATTGACAACAATTACAACGAATATGAAAAGACTTGTAAAGATTGGTGATCTTAACTCTTAAAATTATCTAACAATATAGCATATAGGTAAGGTACAAAAGCTTTCACAGCTATAGGGGAGTTGGCCTGAATGGCCAAAAACAGTGTCTCTGATGAAATCTTGTTAAATACACTGTAGCAGTCTCTCTGCCCCACGGGTCATCATTTATAGTTGTCCTCAAGTGGACACTAGGTCGGCTCTCATTGTTGTAGCCCATGGCGAAGATAGGAAGTTTCTTCATCTTGTTTGTAAGTGTCTGTTCTCTCTGATTCTTCTTTTTCTGTGCACTCAACACAGCTTTCTTGTCATCACTGCCAGGGCACTTATGAACTCCCAGGTCGGTCTGTCACACGAATCATACTGGAAGCTAGCATGCTTTTGCAGCATTCTGTGGATAAAACAGAAACACCGCCCCCTTTTCCCCATAATAACCTTCTGTTTAGGCTTATGCCATGTGTCAATGAGTGGATCCTTTTTATCTCACCTAGACATGATTATGTCTAGTTTTAAGATACTATGAGGCATTTATTAAGTTCTTAGACATCTAAATTTTAAAACTCTTAACAATAAAAGTATGATTTAAATAATGTACAGGGGGTATAATTTTTCCCCTTTTTTGTTTTTAAGAAGATAGAGTTTTAAAGTTTTATAATATTTTGTCTTTGAGAATTAAAAATTTTTTGACAAAACCACTTAAATACTGGACTGTTATAGTCGGTTTTAATATAACATGGACAGTGACTAAGTACACTTTCAATTGTTTCTCTTGAAGAGAGATTGTAACTAGAATGTTTGAAAAGTTATTATAGTCACATGCGTATAATTTATATATTTATTAATCAGAAATAAGAGAAAGTCTTTAAGTTGTCTCTGTAAATAACATCTTCTAGGGAAAAACAGTTTGATCAGTAAGTCTAAAACCCAAATATAAGGATCCTGGGTTTGTATCTTTTTAGGAGCTATCTGTAATCTTTATCAGTTAAAGCTTTATGTAAACCTCTATAACACAAAAGCAAATCCTGGGGGTCTTTTCCAGGCGACCTAGGAAAATTTCCTAACTGTCTAAAAACAGTCTTCTTAAAGAAACAGTATTTTTTTTATAAGTTGCATAAGCAATTGCAAGCTAGAGAATTAATATTAACTATTAATATACAACTTAAAGTTTGATTGTTTAACATTTTTAAACACCATCTTTAGCACACAATTTAATTATCTGTGCTGAAACAGGAGGAAACTCAAAAGAATAATCATGTGATTTAAATCACATATACTTTTTTCTCATATAAAGGCTATTTTTTAAACACAGTAAATGGGATGCATGCATGCATGAATTTTAGAAGACATACAAGCATGTATGAAATAATTTTTTTAACTATCATAGGATAATGATTATCAATTTTACTTTATATGATGGTATGTTTAGAACAACATCTGGCTAGGTCTGTAATAAGGCTCTAAGAAGTGCCATACGAGCCTCGCTGAGGCTGCTCCCCTCTGAGCCTTAACCCAAATGCAAACCTTTTTTAATCTAAACACTCTGCCAGAGTCTTGGCTCAAAGACTATCTCTATGTAGAAGTATCCTTAAAGACCTGTTTTCTTGTGTTTGTTCATGTTGTCTAGAAAGATTCTATCCTTGAGTTCCCAATTTTAAGCTAACTTTTTGTTATAAGCAAAAGGCTGCCTGCCCCATTAAGAGCTCCGTTTGCAATCGGGCCCTCAGCAAGGCTTTTTCAGCTATACTTGGCTCTCAGCCACAGTGTAGCTAACTTATCAACTTGTGCTGTGTAATTTTGAAACTGCTTTTTAAACAAGTTTTAACCATTTATTTTTTTCAACATGAAACACAGAACAATAATCATTTAAACAACATAACAAAAACAAACATGACAGACATATGGACAATTTGTTTTGATGCATCAAAAACAGACAATAGACAGACAGGGAATAGAACTTGGTGTCTCAAAGGGACACAGATATTTTAACCAGAGCTAAGAATATCTCTATAGGAGGCAGAGAGAAAACAGGACGTCTCCCACTTTCCCTCTGTCTCCAGGAGAGCTCTGAAATAGCTTATTTTCATTTTTTCTCCTTTTTGTTAAAAGATTTCAAACAGGGGATAACTGTTTTTTTTAAACTTATTTTCTTTCTCTCATGTTCAGAGTCTACTTCCTTATCTCCTTCTTCTGGGAATACTTCCAGAGAAGGGAGAGGAGATACAGTGACTGCTTCTGATAGTTACTTTTTAATAAGAAAAAACAGTTGTAGGGACTGCATCGGGACAGAAAAGACAGTTGTAGGGACCGCATCGGGACACTCATTAGCTAGTTTATCATTTAAATCTCTACCTACCTTTCACCATTTTTTTTTCA
The DNA here is from genome assembly GCF_000001635.26 of Mus musculus. NCBI lineage: Eukaryota > Metazoa > Chordata > Mammalia > Rodentia > Muridae > Mus > Mus musculus. Next base: position 103,580,730 of record NC_000073.6, read on the forward strand.
ACGTATCTCTGCTTCATCTATAATAAACCATGGACATACCTGGTCTATGAAAATAAAAAAGTCTATCTAATCTTGTTTGTTAACTCGTACTCTTCTTTCTCTGAGAGCTATCTTTAAACCTTTGATGAAGGTTGCCTCTTTAGATAGCTTATGTCCCATAACCTGAAGTGGAGATGACTCAACTCACCAAGGACTTCTCGCTCTTCCGTGAGCAGCGGAAGGTGTCCTTCACTACTTCTGAATTCTTGGGGTCGCGACGAACTTCTCTGGAACCTCCACTGATTAGGAATTATGATCTGGACCTCGCCCTCACGTCGGGCGCCACTTATCCCGTCCCGCGGGATTCAGTTATTCGTGGGTGCGAGGGGGACCGCAAACCTGGAAGGAAATGGGGATAAGAGAAAGAAAAGTAGGAAGACCAAGTAGATTGAACCTATCAAGGTCTCGTTTATTAGGCTGAGGTGTCTTCTTTTTAAAGCATACATCACGGGGAATATGGGAGGGGTCGAGGGAGAATTATACAAAGAACAAAGAAGTGGGCATCTGCTGACATGGGGGCCGAAGTCAGGCGCCAGGCAGCGGGCACTCTGGATCTTATCTCTGGAACATCGATCCTCCTTGACAGCCTTGGGGGTCAGGCTGGGCTCAGGCGTGACTTATGTCCTTGGATGGCATGGGAACTCAGGAAGAGATAGGGAAGAGGGGACTATAATTCAGCTTTTACAGCCTCAGGTGCCAAGAAAGGAATAGGGAGGAAAAGGGGTGATAACCAGCTCTTAGTACAAGGCCATTTGGCCTGTTAGGGAGATTGTGAAGGGCTCACTTTCTCACGGGATGGTCTCTAACAGTTTTCCTCAACAAAAAAATTCTTATGCTATATGCTGAAAACATACTCATAGCTATCACTGAGTGTAAAGTTGAATTGATGAAGCAAAATGTAAATTCTGTTGTTATGTAAATGAAAAAAGAACGAAAACAATCACATCATCCATGTAAAACTTTACTTTGATAAAATAAAGCATTATTTGCATATATACATTGTGTACGAATATGAACATATATGTGTATGTATATACATACATGTATATTTTCTTTCTTCTAGGTTTAATAAATCATTCTTAGCATCAGTGTTTACCCCAAATTCCATAAATTCTGCTTTGTGAAGTTCAATGTTTACAATCTAAGTGTCCATTAATATGTCTAATTTTGATTAGCCCTCAATGTGCTAGATGGATTGAATCATTTGCAATGAAATCTTCCTTATCTGAACATTTTATTTTATGTTCTTGTAATTCCCATGGACAGGTTTTCTTTTGAGTTAAATGCATCTCTGATAAACAGACATAATGATATTAATTTCATGAATGTTTACTCCTTTATAGACCTATTGTCTACTATGTTAATCACACATTGAAATTCTTTAAACATTTCTATTCTGGCCTGTTTTGAGAGATGGTTCTTTGTCCATGCTTTAAGTCATCAGAAAGAATGAAATCTAATTGAATGTATTTATGATCTTTTTATTAGATATTTTCTTCATTTACATTTCAAATGCTATCCCCAAAGCCCCCTATACCCTCTCCCGGCCCTGCTCCCCAACCCACCCATTCCTGCTTCTTGGCCCTGGCATTCCCCTGTACTGGGGCATATGATCTTAGCAATACCAAGGGCCTCTCCTCCCATTGATGGCTGACTAGGCCATCCTCTGCTACATATGCAACTAGAGACACAGCCCTGGGGAGGGGCGCTACTGGTTAGTTCATATTGTTGTTCCTCCTATAGGGTTGCAGACCCCTTTAGCTCCTTGGGTACTTTCTCTAGCTCCTTCATTAGGGGCCCTGTGTTCCATCCAGTGGATGACTGTGAGCATCCACTTCTGTATTTGCGGACATAGTACTACCAGAAGATCCAACAATTCCTCTCCTGGGCATATACCCAGAAGATGTTCCAATTGGTAATAATGACACAAAGCTATTTATAATAGCCAGAAGCTGGAAAGAACCCAGATGTCCATCAAAATAGGAATAGATACAGAATATGTGGTACATTTACACAATGGAGTACTACTCAGCAATTAGAAACAATGAATTCATGAAATTCATAGGCAAATGGATGCACCTGGAGGATATCATCCTGAGTGAGGTAACCCAATCACAAAAGAACACACATGGTATGCACTCACTCACTGATAATCAGATATTAGCCCAGAAACATAGAATATCCAAAATACAATGTATCTATGATCTTTATCTGATTATCTTTAACAAATACTAGAGTGAATTTAAGGTTTTCATCTTGTTTCTTTGATTTGTTAACAATTCATTAATGTCTTCATTTTCTATAGTACTTCCCCAGCATCATTGAAATTTGTTCATAAAATGAATAAAGTAAAAAAGAAACCTCAAATAGAAACAGAAACTTGAAGACATATGTCATATGTATGAATAGAAGTCAAGGTAGGTCAGAATAGAGTAAGGAAAAGAATGTCTTTGTGTGAAAGATAAAGAGTATGTATGCTGACATCTAATCATGTCATGATCATGAGGCATAAGCACTCATTAGGTCAGTGGTGGTTCTTTGGTGAACCAGAACCATGATTCACAATCTGCAGATAGCCAAAAGCAGCAGTGAATGGGGTCCAATTGCAGTTGTAATCTTACCTAAAATACTAACAGAGTTCTGTGTAATTTATTGTAACTTGGTGCATACAATGATGAACTCTTTAGATCAAAATATAGTCCAGAGAAAACAAAATGTTAGCTGTCTGGTTAGCTGGAACATTGTTAACTGCACTAATATCAAAACAAAAAAACAAGAAATCCAGTATCAAAACACAAAACTGATATAGCATCCTTCAAAACAGGAAACACCTATATTTATATCCTTGATTTGTCAAATAAATTACTCAAATGAGGCAAAGGGCTCTTTAAACTATACCTTTATATTAAAATAGTCTATAGGTAATGGTTAACATTGAGTCAATAGCTATGGTTTCTCAAAAACAGTAGATTTCTAACAACTACATCTCCAAACCTTGAAGAAGAGGCCTGTGTTGGAACATCAGAACTTAATAGGGGAGGTGAATGGTCATAGACACACACTCCAGAGCATCTGAGGTCTGAAGCAAAAGAAATGTATATAAGACATGTAATGAAGAGTATAGTCTTAATCTTAGCCAACTGCAAGTATTCACATTGATTCTAATCAAATAATCATATTTTTTTCTTCTTGTTTTTGTTTTTGTGTTCTTGTGGTTTTGCTTTGGCAGGTCCAGAACTAGTAGGCAAAATAAGCATGGCAACATCTTCAACCACTTTAAATTACACCAATGTCAGAGACATCTGGTATACCATGATTGGGATCCCAGGACTAGAATATGCACACATATGGATCTCCATCCCCATCTGTTCAATGTACATAGTGGCCATTGCAGGCAATGCACTGCTATTATTCCTGATCATCACTGAACGCAGCCTTCATGAACCCATGTACCTTTTCCTGTCTATGTTGGCACTCGCTGATATCTTTCTGTCTACAGTCACAACACCAAAAATGTTAGCAATCTTCTGGTTTAGAGCTGGAGGCATTTCTTTTGCTAGCTGTGTATCTCAGATGTTCTTCCTCCACTTCATATTTGTGGCAGAGTCTGCCATACTGCTAGCTATGGCATTTGACCGTTATGTGGCCATCTGTTATCCACTAAGATACACCACCATTCTAACCACATCTGTCATCATCAAAATGGGCATTGCAGCTGTGATTAGAAGCTTCTTCATCTGCTTCCCCCTGATCTTTCTTGTCTATAGGCTCACCTATTGTGGGAAGAGCACCATTCGTCACTCATACTGTGAACACATGGGCATTGCCAGGTTGGCCTGTGACAGCATCAAGGTCAATATTTACTATGGTGTGATAGTGGCTCTGTTTTCCACATGCCTAGATGCAGTGCTGATCATTGTCTCATATGCCCTTATCCTTTGTGCTGTGTTTAGAATTCCTTCTCGAGATGCCCGACTCAAGGCTCTAGGTACTTGTGGTTCCCATGTCTGTGTTATTCTTCTGTTCTATACACCAGCATTCTTTTCTTTCTTTGCTCATCGTTTTGGGGGTCACAGTATACCATTGCATGTGCACATTCTTCTTGCCAATCTGTATGTGGTAGTACCACCCTCTGTCAACCCCATCATTTATGGAGTGAAGACTAAACAAATTCAGGAGAGGGTTATCCAAGTCTTTTCTTTGGGCAAGTAATTTTGTTCATCTAATCTAAACAGATTGATTCTCTTCTTTATATTTTCCCCATACATTATACAACTCAAGAGTATCTGAATTTACAATGTAAATGTTAAAGCAAGTCATTATTTCTGAGGGCAATTATAGCAATTTTGAGCAAAGAAAAAAGGAATGAATCATACTCAGCAAATATTTTGTTTAGAACATGGACACATTGCTTTATGTACTACTTTCATCTTTGTTTCAGCATACATAATTCATAATATTTCAAAAACTTTCAATTTTATGTTGACATATAAATCAGGGGGAAAGAGATACAAGCCTTGTTCATATAACCAAACAAGTAGAGAAAGATTCCTATATAATTTTGCCAATGCATTCCATTTTTCCAAAACTGGGAAATGGAAAAACTGCATATACAAAACATTATTTCTTTCTGGATATCACAATATATCAGTCACAGATCATTTGGGTTTTAAAATCAAGTTTCATATTTAAGGTATTTGGTTTGGGTCAAGAGTATTTAGTCTTTTTTCATTCTTGCAGATTGATCTACAATTTGCATTGATGGATGGGTAGGTAGACAAACAGACAAGAATGTCCTACATAAAACTTCTAATCTAGTGCCAGGTATAAAATGAAAACATTAACTTTGTTTATTATTATTATTTTAGCAATTGAAAATGATATGAAATAACATATAAATGACCTGATAATCCTAGCGATTTAATTTTTACTGTATTCACTCTTTCACAGAAGACAATACTATAGTATGCAAATGTTACATTTCTTCACTGTACATATAGCAGAAAAACTACCAGAGAGAGATTTTAGCCATGTTATCATTTATACTTATTACAACAATTGAAATGTTATAAAGTCCTTAATTTTCTCTGTAACTAAATGTGATGGTAGCAGCTATTCTTTTGGCCATTGTGTGATGGCACTGCAAACTGCAGAATTCTCATAGAGCAATACATACAATTAGTGGTAACAGTATGATATCTATCAGAGAGAAAGTATGATGGAATGTCAGAGAACATTTAAAAATTCTAAGCAATTATATACAGAGGAGACTCACATACTCACTTCTAAAATACTGTTAGCAAAATTGATAGCCTCTGTGTACTTGTTCACATCAGTAATGATGTGCATGATTTAGAACTATCATAAATGTTCATGGTTAGTTTTTTAACAATACATCCGAAATTATAGGACAGTAAAAAGGTTACAATATAAATCACAGCTAAGTATTCACAAGGAAGTAAAATACTTTTTTATAGATAATCAAGAGAATATAAATAAAATTAGGTTTATTTTAGAATACATATATCCACTTGAAACAGTGTGTTTATTATGTTTGCATAAAATAAGAAAGAATAAATAAGATTTCATTGCTAACTGAGAATTTTTAAGGAACCAGTTTTAGTGAAAAACTATATTTAGTACTTTAAGCTCCATGAAGTCTTTCCCTCTTTAGAGTGGATACCTAGGGTTATTATTACTCTATCCCACTAGCCTGTAGACTTTCCTTTATTTTCTTCATATATTCCTTTATTTTCTTCATATATTAGATTTTTATATACATTCATTGTCATGTGATATCATTCTTGTCAAATTATCACCTAATATATCATCCAAGATACCTATTTGCTTGTTTTCTCACATATTAAAATCATGTTTTAACTAATAATTGAGGTTGTTTCTCACTGAAGAAGTGATATTTGGGGATTGTTGATTTTGTGACAACAGACAGAATGCTCCTGTAGACTATATTTATTGTCAGTTTATTGTCAATGATAAGAAAAGAAAATGCATTTATCTCTACAGAATTATAGTTATTTAACAAGTTATTTTTTCATAATTCAAGATTTATGTATACCAAATATTTTCCAAAGTGTCTTAAAAAGATTTTTACCTTTTGTAGATTGAGAATGAAGTTTTCTTTTTTATTTTTTAAATATACTCGGGAGTTTATTATCAGGTATATTATTCTCACAATTTATAATGATTAGAAAATAAGTTGTAAATTAAATTTTAACATTATACCTTATATGAAATTTCAATTCAAAGGTGTACTTATATCCTTCACACTGCCTCCGACAAAGTTACAGACCAATCTTGTTTTTTATTAGATATTTTCTTTATATACATTTCAAATGCTATCCTGAAAGTTCCCTATACACTCCCCTGGTCCTGCTCTCCTACCCACCCACTCCCACTTCTTGGCCCAGGAATTCCCCTGTACTGGGGCATATAAAGTTTGCAATACCAAGGGGCCTCTCTTCCCAGTGATGGCCAACTAGGCCATCTTCTGCTACATATGCAGCTAGAGACATGAGCCCTGGGAGTACTGGTTAGTTCATATTGTTGTTCCACCTATAGGGTTGCAGACCCCTCTAGCTACTTGGGTACTTTCTCTAGCTTCTCCATTGGGGGCCCTGTGTTCCATCTGATAGATGACTGTGAGCATCCACTTCTGTATTTGCCAGGTACTGGCATAGTCTCATACTAGACAGCTATACCAGGGTCCCTTCAGTTAAATTTTTCTGGCATATGCAATAGTGTCTGGGTTTGGTGGCTGATTATGGGATGGATCCCTGGGTGGGGTAGTCTCTGGATAGTCCATCCTTTCATTTTAGCTCCAAACTTTGTAACTCCTTTCATGGGTATTTTGTTCCATATTCTAAGGAGGAACAAAGTATCCACCCATTGGTTTTCCCTCTTCTTGATTTTCTTGTGTTTTGCAAATTGTATCTTGGGTGTTCTATGTTTCTGGACTAATAGCAACTTATCAGTGAGTGCATATCTAATGACTTCTTTTGTGATTGGATTACCTCACTAAGGATGATATCCTCCAAATATATCCATTTGTCCAAGGATTTCATAAATCCATTGTTTTTAATAGCTGAGTAGTACTCCATTGTAAAAAAACAGACACTACCTCAGAGGCAAAGAGAATGAAGTTTGAAATTGATATTTACAAACACAAATTTTGACAACCAATATTATTGCTGTAGATAGAAGAAAAATATTGTTCTTGAGAATAATAAAAAGAACTGTACAAAGTGGGGAAAAGCCTCAAAGATATGGGCACAGGAAAAAAAATTCCTGAACAGAACAGCAATGCCTTGTGCTATAAGATCGAGAATTGACAAATGGGACCTCATAAAACTGTAAAGCTTCTGTAAGGCAAAAGACACCGTCAATAAGACAAAAAGGCCACCAACAGATTGGTAAAGGATCTTTACCTATCCTAAATCAGATAGGGGACTAATATCCAATATATATAAAGAACTCAAGAAGTTGGACTCCAGAAAATCAAATAACCCCATTAAAAAATGGGGCTCAGAGCTAAACAAAGAATTCTCACCTGAGGAATAGCAAATGGGTGAGAAGCACCTGAAAAAATGTTCAGCATCCTTAATCATCAGGGAAAACAACCCTGAGATTCCATCTCACACCAGTCAGAATGGCTAAGATCAAAAATTCAGGTGACAGCAGATGCTGGCGAGGATGTGAAGAAAGAGGAATGCTCCTCCATTGTTGGTGGGATTGCAAGCTTGTACAACCACTCTGGAAATCAGTCTGGAGGTTCCTCAGAAAATTGGACATAGTACTACCAGAGGATCCTGCAATACCTCTCCTCAGCATAAATCCAGAAGATGTCCCAACCAGTAAGAAGGACACATGCTCCACTATGTTCATAGCAGCCTTATTTATAATAGCTAGAAGCTTGAAAGAACCCAGATGCCCCTCAACAGAGGAATGGATACAGAAAATGTGGTACATTTAAACAATGGAGTACTACTCAGCTATTAAAAAGAATGAATTTATGAAATTCCTAGGCAAATAGTTGTACCTGGAGGGCTTCATCCTGAGTGAGGTAACCCAATCACTAAAGAACTCAAATGATATGTTCTCACTGATACGTGGATATTAGCCCAGACACTTAGAATACCCAAGATATAAGATACAATTTGCAAAACGCATGAAACTCAAGAATGAAGACCAAAGTGTGGACACTTTGCCACTTCTTAAAATTGGGAACAAAACACCCATGGAAGGAGTTACAGAGACAAAATTTGGAGCTGTGACGAAAGGATGGACCATCTAGTGATTGCCATATGCAGGGATCCATCCCATAATCAGTTTCCAAATGCTGACACCATTGCATATACTAGCAAGATTTTGCTGAAAGGACTCAGATATAGCTCTCTCTTGTGAGACTATGCCGGGGCCTAGCAAACACAGAAGTGGATGATCACAGTCAGCTAATGGATGGGTCACAGGGCCCCCAATGGAGGAGCTAGAGAAAGTACCCAAGGAGCTAAAGGGAGCTGCAACCCTATAGGTGGAACAACAAATGAACTAACCAGTACCCCGGAGCTCTTGTCTGTAGCTGCATATGTATCAAAAGATGGCCTAGTCGTTCATCACTGGAAAGAGAGGCCCATTGATCATGCCAACTTTATATGCCCCAGTACAGGGGAATGCCAGGGCCAAAAAGTGGGAGTGGGTGGGTAGGGGAGTAGGGGGGTATGGGGGACTTTTGGGATAGCATTGAAAATGTAAATGAGGAAAATACCTAATAAAAATATTAAAAAAGAATATACAGTATACTGTGATCTCTCTCTCTCTCTCTCTCTCTCTCTCTCTCTCTCTCTCTCCCACTCTATGGTTAAGAGAAGAAAAGAACCCAATTCTAAATGGCCTGAGTCAGTCAGTTTCCCCAACTAGATAGAAATAACTTTCAACACAAGGCAGACAATAGTTTTACAGAAACAATGTAGGGGGTATTTTTTTAAAAGCCCCCTAGATGTGAGAAAGAATTAGGAAGCAGCCCTTAAGTAATTGGTCTCTGGTTACTCGTGATAAGTGTGTTTTTAAAAAAGATATTACAGGTTAAACTATTTCTAGGTCATTCTATCAGAATATTTACAGTGTGACTTGTTAGTGCTGGTAGGATTTTTGGATTAATCCATGAAATGACCTCCCTCTGAATGATAGTCTTCCTGTGAACTTTTTCCAACCTTTAGTGGGCCTCTTTTGTCATTTGCTTGCTTTATTTTTCATTGGCTGGTTGTGGTTAGGCTTTAATTAAGGATCCAGGGCTCAAAAGACCATTCTCATTTTCCTAGATACCTCAATTCTACCAGGGTCGGGCTTCTAGGGACAATGCTATATAACCTGCATCTGGGTGAGCATGCATCTAAATCCAGGACAGACACCCCATCTCACAAAGCATCAGAGAGCCCACAGTTGCTAAGCAAAAAAGAGGTAAGAACACATAGGATCTCAGATTATAGAGTTGCTACTTTTCCACAGTATCCTGTGTGTCCTTTCAAGGTAAGTACGTTCCTAATTCCTAGGAAGAGATAGGTCACTTTTTTTTTTTTTTTTTTTTTTGGTTTTTACTTTGTATTTGTTTTATTCTCAGCAGACTCAAATACTTTCCTATGTTTTCTAAGTACATTAATTTTAATTCCCCTTCCAGATTGCTCACATTTTTTGTGGTTTTTATTGGTTTTTATCATTTTAATATATAACCAGTTAACCATATGCACTTAATTTTTACCATATGTAATTTCAAGTAGGATGTGCTCAGTTATCTTTTCTGCACCTATAACTTCTTTTCTTTGTGTCTTCACACACACCTGCTTTTATTTTTACTGTACTGATATTTACCTACTTAAATATTTACTGGTTTTTAAAAATATTTTTTATTATTACGTATTATCCTTAATTACATTTAGAATGCTATCCCAAAAGTCCCACATGCCCTCCCCCCTACTTCCCTACCCACCCATTCCCATTTTTTGGCCCTGGCGTTCCCCTGTACTGGGGCATATAAAGTTTGCAAGTCCAATGGGCCTCTCTTTCCAGTGATGACCGACTAGGCCATCTTTTGATACATATGCAGCTAGAGTCAAGAGCTCCGGAGTACTGGTTAGTTCATAATTTTTTTGCACCTTCAGGGTTGCAGATCTCTTTAGCTCCTGATAGGTCACTTTTTAAAGCCATGCCTGCTATGACATTTCTTCAGGATAGTGACTTTAGCTGACCCAGTATAAGCAATGAGAACTTGTCTCATCATCATGACACAGTATCTGGTATAAATGGTGTGGGGTAAGCAGTAAAACAGGGGGAGAGAGAATTAATGTGACTTTCCATAAGGGTATGGAGATCTTTGTAGATCGCCAGCATTAAATGACTGGAGATGAGAACTACAGCCTCAGAGAGTCATGCTATCTCTGCTAAGTTTACAGGATCCAATTTTATCAGCAGTATCGAAGACACTCTCCATGATCAAGTTATTTTTTGCAAACCCAATAGTTTCATTGTAGTATTTAAACACACATTCATTTAAATGTAGGATTTCCTGCAAATTTGAGAGGAAATTACTAGAATGAGTATAAAAGATGAAACTCTAAATAAGGAGACTTGACTATAAACAACAGTAAACAAATTGAAAGGAGGAAAAACAGAACCCCTTACCTAACCGGAATCAAATTTAAATGGTAACATATTTTCTTAACCAAAGGTGCACTTTTTCATTTGAATTCTAGGCATTGTTTCCATCTTGGAGAATCATTGGCCCATCTAACCACATAACCTTACTCTGCTAGATAATTATGTTCTTTTTGTAGTATTCTGTCCCTCTGATGATTTGTTCCTTGACTTCTGGATTATTGTGTATATATAATTAATGTAATAATTATATATATACAATTATTATAATATATATATATAATTATCCAGACATTATCTAGAAAAATCTTTCTTTTTATCGTCTCACTATAAGCCCCTCGTTTCTAATGGATAACTTTCTGTGATTTACAACACTTTTTTTTTTTGTAATTAGGCATCTTCTAAAAGCATTGAATTTTTCAGTTTTTGTTAATGTACTTAAAAATTTTATGCAGTGTATTTTCTAATAGTCTTTACTATTTCCCCAATCTATTCCTGTATTGTCCCCAGTTCCCTCATTACCTAACTTTATGCTCTATCTCTCTCTCTCTCTCAAATGAAGCTAAACAAAACAAAAAATGAAAATGAAATAAAAACAATAAGACACATGTACACATGTGCACACACACACATGCATGCATGGACACACACAAACTTGAGTCCAAAACTAAACTAAACTATGATACACACAAAAATACATGTGGTCTGTTTTCTGTTGTACAACTTCTGGGCAAGAGGAATGCCATAGAGTGTGACTGATATATACAGTGTTACTGCCTTGAAAAAAAATGATTTTTTCCTTTCCCAGTATATATCAAAAGCAGATGCTTCTTGGTTATGGGTAGAACTTGGTGTCTATTTATTCTTCTCAGCTCTCAGGTCTGTGTATCCTATAACAGTCTCTGTCTTCTCATCTGTGTTTCAGTCCTGTTGCCTCTGTATGATATTATTTTCATGTAGTCATCTACCACTCCCAGTTCTTACAGTCTTAACAACTCCCTTTCGTCACAGATTCCTGAGCCTTAAAGGGCCAGTTTTATAAAGACTTCTTATTTAGGTCAGAATGTTAAAAATTTCTTACTCTGAACACTGTCAAGTTGTGAGTCTCTGTTAATTTCCATCAACCCCAAAAAAGCTCCTCTGATGTAGGTTGTAATGAAATATTGATCTGTGGATATAACAATATGTCATTAGTACTCATTTTTTTATTACCATGTTTCTGTATCAGAAAATAGCCACACATTTTCCCCTAATGCCTATAACCTATCTTGTCTCAGGTTCTTGGATACTTTGACAATATTAAGTGTGACTTTCATTTCATAGAGTGTGCCTTAAAATCAACCAAACATGTTTGGTTACTCCCATAACATTTATGACACTGTTATACTCATATATCTAGAAGGCAGGTGATATTGTTAGTCATAGGGAGTATACCTAGGTGATATACCTGATGATCTTTCTACTCCAGTAGCATGGAGAGTACCCTCTAATAGTAGCATGAAACCTAGTGAGTGAGGGTGGGGCTTCCACTTGGACACCAGCTTAGTTTCTCTATGTTTGATGACATAAGTGAGTGATGTTTTTACAAATAGAGCCTTGCTTTTAGGTTGTAGAGAGTAACTAACAGCCTTGGCAATAGCCTGTGAGTTTTAAAGGATTGGCTTATGGGCCCTCTTTGGTCAACAGGTCAATATGCAACCCATTCTGTGTGAATGTTTAACTTGGTGGCATAAAATGTCTAGTTGATGTACTTACTACCCCATTATATGGTGACTCTATTTAAATTTCTCTCATATACCAACTATTTAGGAAAATCTGCAGTCTTACTTTTCTAAAATGTCTCTCGATTCAGTTGAACCTCCCCATGTTCCGTACTTTACCCTGTACTGAAATTTTCCTCTTCACTTAATTTTCCTGTTTTGGTGTCTTTATTGTAAAGAGTTACCTCACTCAGGATACTTGATTTTAACTCTATCAATTTACTTGCAAATTTCATAACTTCATTCTCCTAAATAGTCAAATAGTAATTTAATGCTATGTAAATGCATCACATTTTCATTATTCCTTTATAAATCGATGGATATCTAGTTTGTTTTCAATCTGGCTATTATGAATAGAGTGCAATGAACATGGGTGAACAAGTGTCTCTGTAGTAAGATATAGAATCATTTGGGTGTGTGCCCAAAGTAAGTAGTATAGCTAAGCCTTCTGAGAGATCAATTTTTATCTATTTTTATATGAGGTCTAGAACAAATAAGTATCTGCTTTTATTTTATTATAAAGATATGTTTCCAGCTTAGTATTTACAAAAATCTTGCACATGTACCTTAGTATATTTCTTTGTTTCATTTTGTGTCCATGGAGAGCAGGGTAAAATGCCCACATTCATTGACCTGTCTTTCATCATGGTATACATTTAATTCCAAAATGTGCCTACTCAGATCTTTCCCTTAACTTCTTTATCATTTAACTTTTCTGACATAGACCAATCTGAGGCCTTTGTCTCTTTTACATTTAAAAGAAAAAAAAAATCCCAATATTCTTTAAGCCTTCAAGCTGTAGTTTTTCTTTCCATGAATGACTCTCTTTTCACTGTCACCAGTAATGGCAACTTACTCTTGTTGTCTGTGCAACATTTCAAACACTTGGTAGTTCAAGGAAGTTTGGCCCTTACTAATCCATTGGAAGTTTTAGAAACATTGACCATGGTTTAATATTTCCTTTCATTCTTATTTTAATACGATGATATAGAAGATGAATCTGTTAATGGTTACTATAATGGTGGTGATGATTACAGCAGTAGAATAACAAAAATAATAGCAATTCCACTTCAAGATAGAACTGTAAGACTAATTTAGGAAGGTATGATTGTGATGGTTTAAGAAAGCTAAGGTAGAATACTTAAGGAAGGGTTCTCTTTCCAGTGCAGTGTGAAGGCTTGAAACAGCCTTCTGAATTCATCCCTCTAGGTCTCTTTAGAAACAAAATATATGTCTACCATTTATAAATAAAAATACATTCATGTTTATTTTCTAATTTCTGAAAATCTTACTTTATTTCTTCTTATTATTTTTCTAGATGATTTATGTCAAGATAATTTATTTCTTTTTTTGGATTTACCTATCACATAAAATTCATTATTTCATCTGACTATATAGACTATTTTTTTTTACCTCATTTTGCTGGTAATGTTATGTTTCTGGTTCTGTTTAGTCTTCATCTAGCTAGCAACCCATCTTAGCAAAGAAAAATAAATGCTAGTCATCACATCTCTCTTCAATGCTGACTGATGCCTTTTTTTCCCAATAAAGTATTGTGCCACATGCTGAAAACATACTCATGCCATTGTAGAATGCAATGTTTATTGAAAAAGAACCAAACATTTTTTTAGGAAGTCTTTTAGAAGTGATTGAGAAGGCAGATTTAAAAATGAGCATATTTTCCATTAGAATAGATCCATGTGCAAGGATAAGATCACAGGTCTTTAATCCCAGCATTCAGGAAACAGAAACAGGTGGATCTACTTAGTGAGTGCCAGGCCAGTCAAGTGCAGATAGTATAATCTGCCTCAAGGGGAAAAAAAACAAAACAAAACAAACAAACAAAAAAAAAACAAACAAAAAAAAACCAAAACAAAAAACAAAAAATAAAAAAAGGAGGCTTCTGTGAAATGATAAAACATAAGAAGCCAATTATAACAGGACTTTCACCGACCCACCAGCTATACAAGTAGTGATACAGAGTCTTTTTAAATATTTTAATGCTTAGGCATTTTAGCTAGGGCAGGCTCCTAGCCAGCTATCTAAACTTAATGTGACTAACTAGCCAATGGCCTGCCACCTGCCTACCTCTGTACCTTTCTTCTCCACTGCAGTCCCTCCCTCCTTGTCTGCTGGAGAAACTCCCACCTCTTTTTTCCCCAGCATTCCTTTTTCTGCTTGGAAGTCTTTCTCCCCCACACACCTGGCTTCCAGCTTAGATACTGTCTTTCAGATTTTTATTGAAGCCAATCAGAGAATGCATTATGTAGGTGAGGAAGGAATACATATTTACATATCCTGCCAGTACCAAGTGGTGCCCTACTTTGTGGTGTCAGACAACAATCAACAGTGGAGAATACAGGGACACACTTTCATAGCCAATTAATACAATATGTGGGCAGGTAGGTTATCCCAACACCACCTTGGGTATTATAAAATAAAAATTTAATTTAGTGTTTATTAACATAGAAAACTAAAACAAAAAAGTTGATCTTTCATACTATGAAACTTAAATGTCATAGTTTACTTATCCAATCTGACATCTTATTTCTCAAAGCTTTCACTATGCTAGATGTCTTCATGTGTAAAGTGATATGTACTAGTGATAGAAGACTTTTACTCATCTTTGTTATTGTTTCCAAAACTAACTTTTTTGTAAGCCATTTTCCCAATAAATATATTCTATAAAAACGAAAGTATCTCACCACTCCTGTCCTGATCTGATTTGAAAGGTGGTGGCTTACACTCATATATTAAAGTGATTCACTGGAGACAGTCTCTGATCTACACTATGTGCATGACCTATATTTGCTTATTTATACAGCATAAGATGATCCTAGTTCAATCAATAATTTTTCACTTTTGTGACTTACTTTGTCACTTTGTTCTCTCTGAGATAATTCCTCTTTCTCTAAGATTATACTGGATCAGAAATGAAAATGAAGAAAAACACTGAAGTTTAAACAGTCTTTACGATTTTTCATATATTAGTTATTTTATTTATTTACATTTCAAATGTTATCGCCCTTCCTGGTTTCCCTTCCATGAACCTCCCACCTATCCCCTTTTCCCCTTTGCCTCTAAGAGGGTGCTCCCACCCATCCACCCACTCCAGCCTCACCCCTCTAGGATCCCCATTCTCTGGGGCATCAAGCCTCCACAGGACCAAGGGCTTCACCTCCCACTGATGCCAGATGAAGGAATACACTGCTATACATATATATATATATCAGGAGCCATTGATCCCTCCATGTATACCCTTGGGTTAGTATTTTAGTCCCTGGGAGGTCAGGTTAATTGATATTGCTGTTCTTCCTGGAAGGGCTGAAGGAGCAGTCTACAAGATTTAAGGGGGAAATAAGTATTAGTATAAGTGGAAAACACTGGAGTAAGAGAAAATGAGATATAGGAAATAATAGGACAACATATTCAATATATTCTGAGTTAGCTCTAAAGGAATATTAATTTATTGCTTTAGCTGGAAAATTGTGTACTGTGATCAAGTAACAAGAACATATTTCCAGTATTATACTTAATAAATACAAGACTCTTGAAAGAAAAGATTTTGAACATTTTTACTTTCTAAGAATATTTTGTTAGAATAGAGACAAACATATTGCTTTATGGAAAGGTTTACATTAGAGTGTAGGATTTACATCGATCGTAGTAATACTGGGCTCCTAAAAAGACAATAAGAGGATCCTGAACACTACAGTTATAGAACTTCAATGAAGAGTACCTTTATTAAGAATCAAAAAAATGAACAGCAAAATAAAGCCAACTATGATATGCAAAACCTTCTCCTCATTCATGGATTGGCACGTTTGCTGTAAAACAAAACAAAACAAAACATTTAGCACAGTATCTAGTCTTCACTTTAATGTTTAAAGTTCAGTTCTTTTAAGTATAATCATCATCTTTGACAACAGTGTGTGTTTTCAAGTTTGTATTTTCCTGTTAATAAACTTTGCCTGGGTGTCACTGAATCATGAGTGCCAGCTCATTGTTAATTTAGTAAGTCCATAAAGTGTTATTTCATAATAATATGATAAAAATAATCATTAATTTTTATAATTCCTGTTTTCCTTCAGCTCCAAGATTTAGTGTCTGAGGACAGAGAAGAGATGACAATGTCTTCAAATCACACCAACCTTAGAGACATTTGGTACACCATGATTGGGATCCCAGGATTAGAAGATGCACACGTTTGGCTCTCCATCCCCATCTGTTCAATGTACATAGTGGCCCTAATAGGCAATACCCTATTAATATTTCTGATCTTCACAGAACACAGTCTTCATGAACCAATGTACCTTTTCCTCTCCATGTTGGCCCTTGCTGATATCATTCTATCTACAGTGACCACGCCAAAAGTTCTTGCCATCTTTTGGTTTCAAGCTGGAGGCATTTCTTTCGCTAGCTGTGTGTCTCAGATGTTTTTTCTGCACTTCATGTTTGTAACCGAGTCTGCCATACTGCTGGCTATGGCAATTGACCGTTATATAGCCATCTGCTTTCCACTAAGATATACTACCATTTTAACCCCTTCAGTAATCTGCAGAATGGGCATTGCATCTGTGACTAGAAGCTTCTTAATCATTTTCCCCTTGGTCTTTCTAGTTTATCGACTCAATTATTGTGGGAGGAACATCATTCGTCACTCATACTGTGAACACATGGGCATTGCTAGGTTAGCCTGTGACAGCATCAAAGTCAATATTTACTATGGAATGACTGTGCCTTTATTTTCCATAGGCCTAGACATTATGCTTATCATCATCTCCTACACCCTTATACTTAATACAGTATTTAGAATCCCGTCTCAAAATGCTCGACGCAAGGCTCTGGGTACATGTGGCTCCCATGTCTGTGTCATCCTTCTGTTCTATACACCTTCTCTCTTTACCTTTTTTGCTCACCGTTTTGGGGGCCACACCATACCACGTCACATGCACATTCTTTTTGCTAACCTCTATGTGGTGGTACCTCCTGCACTCAACCCTATCATATATGGAGTGAAGACAAAGCAAATTCAAGACAGGTTTTTCCAGCTGTTTTCTTTCACTAAGGCGTGTTTTTGATGTAATCTTGTAAGCTTGATCTTAATGTATAGAAACTAAAAAACTAAAGAGCATCAGAAGTTGCTCCTGGAATCTTATGTCATGGCAGCATGAGAATGACAGTCATTTTGTAGTCAAAGGGATAATGTTGAGTTCTTAGTTGTCTGAGGATGGCTTAATATCTGTTCCATATTCAGGTCACTTTTAACATTCCCCAGAGAACTAAGAAAGAGCCCATACTCTCAAACCAAGCAATTGAAAGTAAAAATCATATCAACCTGTAAAATATTCATCCTATAGTTTGTGCAAAATAGAAAAAGATATTATACTTCAGAGAAAGTTTAAGTTATGTATTTTCCCCATGGCTTTGACTCTGATCATTTATGTTGAGTTCAGGATGAGAACTTTAGATCTTGTTCAGTTATGGTCCTATTACTCTTCCTGAGCTCTTGAATATTTAGCTGCAACCTATATATATGAAAAATATGAGTATGCACATTCTATGATTTGAAAGCTTAAATACAATGAGTTGCATAATAATCCATAAAGTGCCAAGCATAAAGTGAAAATAACCTGTGTATTATTTTACTATGAATTGAACACTAGTGTGCATTTCATTAATACTAAATTTTCCAGAAAGAAAGAAATTTTCATTTCTCTTCCCTTCTTAGGAAATCCTAGGACATGCAAAATTGAAATATTCAGAGTCAGAACAGGAGTATAATATAGAGAGGATTCAACCTCATTAGCACATGTGTTAATTAAACTATTGAAATTAATAAAATTTCTTTTTCCTTAAATTAAAGATCAATTCTTCTCTTGGTCATTATAGATAACAGTGTGAACTTCTGGATTCCAACCTTTTTCATATTTGCAATTAATGACAGTGATAACAAATACTCATTAGGAAGTAAATATCATAATAGAATGTCAGGGCATAAAACAAATAAAGTGAATAAATATGAAAAGATTCCAATTAGTCACTTAAACAAGAACTTATGTATTTCTCTAGTGTTTATACATACACACAGCATTGAGGGTGATGGTGAACTAAAGAATAATTCCATGAATGTCCTAGGTATATTTGTTAAAAATTCATCTTAAAATTGTGCTGTGGTAGAACTGTCACAGGAAAAGTTGCAATTAAGGCCTTATACAGAAATAAAGCTTTAAAACTTTTACAGAGAAATGAGTTATGTTTGCATAAAATTAAAGAAGAACAAATAAAATATAATTATAGTGTAGAAATGTGTAAGGAAAGACTTTAGCAAAAAAAAATTTAAAACTAAATGCTCTATCAATATCTCTTTTACAAGAAAGGTGTATTGCACTATCGCATTATTTTGTGATTATATAGGTAGCTACTCCTGTTTTCTTCATGTGGTATAGTCTTAAATACAATTATTGTCATGTTATATATTGTATGAAATATCCATTCATCCAGTAAAATATATAAGACTTTAGATTTCCTTTCTATCATTTCATTCCTTACTATCTTATCAAGTGTGTTTAGCTTTCTGATTATAGTGTTTCATCATTGAAAGGAGTAGTTTAAGACTTTCTTTGTCAGAAGCATTGACAGAGTGTTATGGTGGCTATCTGACAATATCTAACTCTAGGTAGAAGTTATCAATGGACAAGAATACATATAATTATTAGTTCACAAAGTATATGTTTCAAAATTCAAATGTACATAATCAAAACTAACAACTCTAAAGATGAAATGTACCTATTAATGTCTATCAATAAAGTTCACATCTACTTAGAAATTATTCGGTACAAGAAAATTTTATAAAGAATAGAATTTCTCTGGTCACCACCATCATTGCTGTGAATTTAAGAAGACTGAGTGTGTAAGAGTGGAGAAAAAGAGGCTACACCAAAGAGATGCATACTACATTATCTCAATTCTGAGGATGCCAATTCTTTGTATTTCTATGAGCAAATAACTAGAGAACCAAGACACTAAACACCCCATGCTATGAGAGAGATTTCATCATTATCTGCCTGCTTTTTAATATTTTTGTCTAAGAAGTCATAGTGTGTGTTGTTGCCTTTGATAGAGTTTTTATGAATCTGTCTAACATGTTGTCTCAGAATGATGTTATTCTCACACTACACATTCAATGTGCCTTTGGTTTTCAGCTAGATTGTTCAATTGCTTGATTTTTTGCTTTAATAAAAGTATCCTTGGGACTATAAACTCTTTCTTGTTTTTCCTCAACTCCACTGAGTCTTGAATCCCTTGGCATTATAAAAGCTATAAGGCCAGTCCTGAGGTGAGTCCTGGGTGCCTAGATTAAGGAGATACAACCTATCTCACAGAACCCAACATTGCAGCATAAAAGAGGTAACAACATACAGTTGAAGAGCTGATGGTTACTACCTTCATAGGATATTTTCTGATATCTTAGATTAAGAGCATCCTAATTCAAATTAGAGATACTATGGGTCTGTTACTTCATGTCTTTTCATAATATTACACTTTAACATGAGAACTTCTAATGATCCAAGGTTCGGGGAGAAGTCTATCTTTGACTATTGCCGTTATATATACTATCAATGGGTATAGTTTAACAGAAGTCAGACAATATGCTTTGATCCAACCAAAGTGTCATTGAAGTTGCTTAATACCATTTCAAACAGATGTTTTTTTGATGAGGGATAATTAGCTAAGAATGTTAATGATGTATAATTTTCAATATAGATACAAACAAACATAAGGTTATTGATAACTCCATCACTACTCAATTGCTGGATAGGTATCTCTGTGAGGAATAATATCTGGTTTTAGATTCCAACCCCCTACCCCAGTTTTCTGTGTGCTTTTCTTTATTGCTTTCAGTTCAACAGAAGCTTCCCTCAGTATTTTAAGACAGAAATGAAATAAAAACACATAAGGGGCCTTGGTGTGGTGGGCAAGGAAGCCTGAGTTCCAGCAAAGAAAGACCTGGCGTTGCCAGAATTTCTCATGGTGTATTTTACTTATTGGACTCTTCACTATGCATTTTTTTGCACTTGTATTATAAGGTTTTGGAGATAGCATAGTTTTGATGTGGGCTAAAAGTAAAAGGAGATGTAAAATAGAGACAAGCTCTTTGTAGTGATATAATTTGAAAGAGGATGAAACGTTAAATGTATGTACATTTAAGTAACAAATCCATGCACAATAGGATTTATAGTATAATACAGATTTGTTAATGGTGGTTTATGGACTCTTCTGGATAGTTGCAGAATCAGTAGAATCCAAAGACTTTTTTTCATGGACTATTTTCTTGATCAGGGTAAGCATTGATTATTAGGGAGGAAAGAGAAATGATGTGCATTACAGTATATTGATGATTCACAGGTAAGGACTTAATGAATGGGATTGAAAATGGAGCCCAGATAAGTAGTGTGAGTACCATGCCATCTCTATTTAATAACCACTGGCTATCTAAGCCATTCTCTATGCTAAAATGCCTGTGTCCTCTGAAGATATATTTTAATAGGAATACACATTTAGAAATGTAATTCTTTGAGTATAAGTTATAAAGGTGTACATAAGATATGAAGGTAAGATTGCAATAACTTGGCTATGGACCACAAAATTAAACTGATTGGAAAGATCAAGACCTAGAATTATGTAAAGTCAATACTAGCAAAAAGTAGGAAAAAGTGTCTTCTATCCAAACCTGCTTTCTCATGTGTATTGCTACCATCTTACAGAGTCATTTACCACCCAGTATACCCTCTAACTACAAGAAAGCTGCCCTTCTCCTGTGATGAAACCCATTGTCTTTATCCTGAACTATTCCTGGATCCTGAAGGGAATAACTAACCAAGTGAGAAAACTGCTGACTCTTAGATGAACTTGTACAATATCTCTCATTGTTGAAATGTCTTTATTTCTACTAAAACAAAATAATTTAGGTTCTTCTGTATCATGTCTTCGAGATCTTTTATAACAAATAAATATTTACTGACATCCTCCTGTGCTGCATAACACTTTTAAAATCAATTTTACCTTTTTCAGAAGCTATAGTACTTTAAAAATGTTTTGAAGTTAGTATTTGCTTTTCTTGTATTAACAGATGTCGAACAAATATAAAGATTTTGAAATCTTCCATACAGTCTATTGTAATTTTCTGAATTTTGTTTTGTCTCAATAGAAGAAGTACAAAAATCATTTTTGTTGAATTTCTTTTATCACAATAGAATTATAATTCTATAGATGTCTGATTGTATTGCTCCTTCAAGTCATGAATATCTCATTCCTCTGGACTAAACTAAAAGAAAAAAATCCTGATATTCATTTATTTTCCCCAGTTATGTTTTGCTATACTTGAGAGATGATCCTTTTGAGAGTTACCTATCTGGTAACTTTCTGTTGTTGACAGGCTTATGTTACCAACACTTGTCAACACAAAATGACTTGCCTTTCATTATTTTTTTTTTGAATTTTTCTCATGGTGACTTTTATTTCAACTCTTATTCAACACAACAATAATGTTGACATTGGTTAATGATAGTAATAATAATATTGTGTCATCAAGTAAAATTATCATATCAGTATTAAAATGAGAACACATGGTAGAATGTACAAAATGATTTGAGAAAAATGGAATGTGGGATATATGGTACAAATATGATATTAGCAAGTGAGAAAGGTAAGGTGTGCTGAGTTAGAATAACATTAATGGCTGTTTAGCAGAAACGCATGCAGATTACAATCATGAAATATAAGAGCATAACTGTGAAATCAAAATGCTAAGATAATGGGGCATTGTACACATTGAGGACTACCTATAGTTTTGGTTTTCTTTTATTCCATACAAATTGATAAAAGAATAAAAAGGAGCAAATTCCTCAATGATGTGTTGGACATTAAAGGATGGTAGTTTAGTTGTCATTGAAACAATGTATTCCTAACCAAAAGATTATAATTTGGGACGTCAGGATGGCCAAGTGGTCTAAGGAAATGGCCTATAGCTCATCTTCCAAAAGACCACAGTAGTATCCTGACTACATCTCAAACATTCCAGAAAAGAGAAATGGGATAAACATTAGAAGTCCTCAATCAGGTAAAAGCATTTCACAGACTTTCATTTTGATGCTAACATAGTAGTTTTGAGAACAGTTTCTAGAATCCAATTCAAACAAATTTATGTTTTGTACAATTATTACAGTTTTCACTATTGCCACTATTATAAGTGTTATAAAATTTAGGTTTATTTTCCTGTTCATAAAATGCTCCTCTTTGTTATCTATATATTATGATTGATTGAAACCTCATTGTCTATTTTATTATTTTTCTTTTAAAATAATTTTCTCAAGTTATTTCTGAATTACTTTCTCAAGAAATGAAGCCAAAGATAACCATGACTCTTGATTCTTTCCAGTATCAGAAAAGAGAGTAAAAGATGACATCATCAACATATTTAAATCACACCATTCTCAGAGACATCTGGTACACTATGATTGGGATCCCAGGACTAGAAGATGCACACATTTGGCTCTCCATCCCCATCTTTTCTATGTATATAGTAGCTGTTATAGGCAATACATTCCTAATATTGCTGATCTCTATTGAGCATAGTCTTCATGAACCCATGTACTTTTTCCTAACTATGTTGGCCCTGGCCGATATCTTCTTGTCCACAGTGACCATTCCAAAGGTATTAGCAATTTTCTGGTTCCAAGATAGAAGCATTTCTTTTGCTAGCTGTGTGTCTCAGATGTTTTTCCTCCACTTCATCTTTGTGACAGAGTCTGGTATACTACTCTCCATGGCATTTGACCGTTATGTTGCTATCTGCTATCCACTAAGATACACCACCATTCTAACCCCATCTGTCATCATCAAAATGGGCATTGCAGCTGTGACTAGAAGTTTTTTCATCTGCTTCCCCCTGATCTTTCTTGTCTATAGGCTCACCTATTGTGGGAAGAGCATCATTCGTCACTCATACTGTGAACACATGGGCATTGCCAGGTTGGCCTGTGACAGCATCAAAGTCAATATTTACTATGGATTGATTGTAGCTCTATTTTCCATATTTCTAGACGTAGTACTTATTATTGTCTCATATGCTCGCATACTTTGTGCTGTGTACAGAATACCTTCCCAAGATACCAGACTCAAAGCTCTGAGTACATGTGGCTCCCATGTCTGTGTCATCCTGTTATTTTATATGCCAGTTTTCTTTTCTTCTCTTGGTCACCGTTTTGGAGGTGACAGCATACCACTGCATGTTCACATCCTCCTTGCTAACCTCTATGTTGTTCTACCACCCTCCCTCAATCCCATCATTTATGGAGTAAAGACCAAGCAAATTCAGGAGAGAGTTGTTCAGTTATTTTCTTTAAACAAGGTAATTTGTTGATATAAAACAAACCATGTAGACATAAAACAGATTAGTTTTCCAGTTTTTCTATAAAATCTCTAAAAGTTAAGAGCACTTGAAGATATTGTGGAAATATTTTGGTAACTTAATAAAAAGTTACAATTTCAGTAAAAGAGACAATGTTAAATTCTTATAGATTATGTGTCTTTGGTTCAAGTCAGTATTATTATTGTTTACTATAATCAAATTATAAATTCCAATAAATTATACAGAACTCATAAATTAATAATACATTATTATGTCTATTTACATCTCCATTTTATTATATTTTCCTTTATATAATTGTTCTAAGTATATAATTGTTATATGTTTAGTTACCTTCTCACAGTTTCTCTACTGTACAATAATGCAAAGTACATAGATAGTGAACTTTTTAATTAGTTCAGCCTTGCCAATTGTGATATGCATTTCCTTACAGAATGGTTAACCCTGATCAACAAATGTAAAACAAATTTTAAGACAAAATTATTTTAATATCATAAATTTTATATCATTAAAATTAATTTCTTATTGCCATCAATGCCACCAAGTAAATTATCATATCAAGCAAAACTAATATACTTGACAGGTCATTCTATTATGATACTTTTGCAAATATATGCCTACTTGACTATGTTTTTTACAACACAGTACATGACATTATGCCCTATGTTAGCCATCTTAACTTATATAAGGTATTAGTGAGGAACTTTGAAATAATATCTTACCAGAAATGCTTAAATTCTGTTACAAATTTTCTGTTAACAAATTTGATAGATATGATTTAAATTTTGTTTTAAATGCTCACAGTGAAGAAGAGAAATTAACCTTACAATGATTGTTTCAGTTTTACATAACTATTGATCGTTTTGGTCTAAATGTTCACCTGAGACTTCTGCTTTGTTTTCAGTATTTTCTTGAATATCCATGTTAGTGTAGTTTCAGGTAGATGGCAATAGGCTAGAGAGATGATTCAGAAGTGAAGAGCACTTTCTACACTTGTTGAGAATTTGAGTTTGGTTCCCAGCACCCATGTTAAATGGATTAAAGCTGTTTATAACCCCAAGAGGTCCAGAACCCTCCACAAGTACCCATATACACTGGGATAAGCACACACTCAAACACATCCACACACACGAACACATCCATATAAGTAAAGATAAAATCAATCTGGTTTAAAAATGAATACTTCTATTTACAAAAACAGGCTTCCGTAACAGACATTCTTAACAACTATTGACCTTCAGAACAGTTGCATTGGCAATGCAAGAGACAAAAGAAAAGGAGTGGCTCTGAGTCCAGGTACAGGAAGGGGTTTGACAGCCAATGACTGAATGGTTCAGTCAGAACTTACACAAAGAGAAAAAACAGTCTGTGTGTGGGCATGTGGGCATGTGTGCATGTGTGCGTGCGCGGTCATATGTTTCTGTGTGTGTGTGTGTGTGTGTGTGTGTGTGTGTGTGTAGGAGTATGTGTGTCTATGTGTGTGAATATGTGTGTGAGCGTGTGTGTGTGTGTGTGTGTGTGTATGTCTACTTTTGTCTTTTGTTTTTGTTGTTTGTCTTTTTACTTCTCTTTTTCAAGATGAAGAAAATAAACCCTGAGAAATCATCATGAGAGATAACAATTGAATTCTGAGCCTAAATGATGGACTTTTACAGACTGTGGTGACTCTGGATCATTGCTTTTCCTTGATTAGGAATCTATTTCACATATGTCATGAAACTTAAAATTATGATGTGCATCATCCATATCAAAAGGAACTTGGAAAGTTGATTTGAAAAGAGTAGCTGTTTTTAAAGGATGTAAAAGTGAACTTATTAGAGGAAACTATGCCAAAATTATACAGAAAATAAAATTAGACAAAGTAAAAATGATGAATAGAGGGGCTGGAGAGAAGGCTCAGAAGTTAAGAGCACTGGCTACTCTTCCAGAGGTTGCAATTCCCAGAAACCAATGTGACCAGATGCACCTTTTCTGTGTGTCTGAAGACAGTGAAAATGTACTCATAAACATAAAAATAAAGAAATGATTGGTGGGTTGGGGAGCAGGGTGGGGATAGGGTATAGGAGGCTTTGGGATAACATTTGAAATGTAAATGAAGAAAATATCTAATAAAAGTGCCTTAAAATAAAAGAAAAAAACACGTTAATAAATTGATTTTTAAATTGATGACAAGAATCCTGTGACTTTGAATAATTTATTTATCTAATAATCACTTATCAGAACATATAGTTTCTAGGATATAATGTGGGCTTATGCCTAAGCATTACATTACTAAGAATCAAAAATCTACTTCTACTTTGAAACCTATTTTAAAGTAGGTTTTTATTATAGGAAGGTCTGAAGACTATAGTACTGGTGTCATGGAAATATATGTTACTTCTAAAGTCATTTCATTAAAGATGAAAACTTTAAAAAATAAAATAAAATAAAGTGTGAAGCTACTTTATATTTCTATTTGTTTTTAGTTGCAAACCTGTATATTAAACAGTAATATTAGTGACTGTGACATTATGAACATTCTATAAGTATTAATAATCACGTATTGTAATATAGTATTAAATGCATTTAACTTTCAATTATTCTTGTTCATGTTGGACTCAGTGGGTGTTTTAAAAGCTGTACATTTGATGGAAGTTTTACACATGTCATAAATGACTTAGAAGTACTAGTCATGTTGTGAACCTTGGAGGAGAACCACCACCTCATTAAACCAGAATAATCCCAGAATGTTCCTTATATTTACAAATAAGTGGGATTTTTGTCATTCATCAAATAAATTTGTCTTAGAGACAAACAGAGATAAACACAGAAAACTATGTCCAACTTTAAAGCAGATCTGTGGAGCTCAGTACTAATAAATACATCTGCAAACAGCTCCTACACCTAAAGGGGCTCAGTGAACATTGCAGAAGATGGGGCAGAAAGCTTGTGTATGAGGCATTATCTATTAGTCATGTCAGAAACCACACCCATTAGGTCTCACCAAATAATTTTTCAAACATGGATAACCGCAATCCACACGCTGAAGAGGATGTGGGAAAGCTCATGAGGTCTCAGCCTCATGAAGAAGTAAAAGTAGATAAGAAATACTGAGAGACTGAAAATTTATTTTTCCCCAGGGAAGAGCACACTAATTGCTTATTCAGAACCAAGTGTTTAGCCCTGAAAATGTACATACAAGTAACATTTCAGAAAGTGGGCAGGTTATGTTTAGGAGTCTGTATGCATGCACAGACACATACATGCATTTAACAATTATTAAAAAGAGAGGCCATCAATTTGAACTAGAGAAAGGAGGAGTATACAGAAGGGTTTGAAGGAAGGAAAGGGGAAATTATATAATCATATTGTAACCTCAAAACTAAAATAAATAATGAACATTGCTTGGCTTTGCTTTGTAAATAAGAATTGTCACAGTTATGAAAGCGCCATAGTCACACACTACAGATTGAGAGCAGACGTTGCATATACGTGTATTATGTATAAAGCTGATACACATCCCATGTACTTGTTAACTGTAAGTATATTTTGATCTTTGAATGTAATTAAATTTCCTTTCTTTTTCTCTAGAGTCCTGCTGTCTTTAGTTTCTACTGCAGTAAAAGCTAGAGCTTGGATAATGAGGGAGAAAACTGTTGAAGAAGGAAAGAAAAGAAACCCAGCAGAATCTTTCTGTCATGAAAAGAGGAAAGGCAGGCAGTTGTGGTGCACACCTTTAATCAATCCCAGAACTTGGGAGGCAGAGGTAGGCAGATTTCTGAGTTTGAGGCCAGCCTGGTCTACAGAGTGAGTTCCAGGACAGCCAGGGCTACACAGAGAGACCCTATCTCGAAAACCAAAAAAAAAAAAAAAAAAAAAAAAAAAAAAAAAAAAAAAAAAAAAAAGAAAGAAAAAGAAAGAAAGAGAGAGAGAGAGAGAGAGAGAGAGAGAGAGAGAGAGAGAGAGAGAGAGAGAGGCACAGAAAGGTAATGGAGACCATAGACTCAATTTCTAAGTCTTAGCTGGGCATTTATTGTCATTTTTCACATTGTTGGGCTATGATAAACACCCAATGTGCATTAATGATACAGATGGAAATATCCCATTTTCTGCTTGACTATCTAAAGAAAAGTCCCTGACACACCATATCAACCATGACAGAGAGACAATGGAGTCCTGATGCCCATGTAGCATGACTAGTATAAGAAAGGGTGAAAGAGGCCTGCATTTCTTCTAAAGTGTAAGGGGCATCAGAGTTCCTCATCCCACTGCAAGAAACTCACAAACCATGATCTCACTTCCTACCCCTGAACTTGCCAAGCTCTGAAGGCTTTGGGCAGGTGAGTATTTGTGCAATATTCCTGATATATATCATAGTCTTCAGAGGGAGAGAGAGCAGGCTTCAAAACTTGAGGACTATGGCTGAAGGCCACATGAGTCATTGAATACAGGAGAAAAAAGCCTATTACAGCTCAACAGAGGCTACAGAAGCAGCCTATCACAGAGGAAAGAAACAATGTGTAAATGTCAACTGGGTAATCTAGGCCATTCCAAAACTAAGATGCAGGCTTCCCTGGTCCCCTCACAGGATCCTAGAGATAGACCATCTTTTACTTTGGTGTTTTTGACAAGCGATGCGGGTAGGTGTGAACTAGAGAGACCTGTGGAGGAAAGGAATCATTTAGTACAGATTATCAACTTCCAGTGTGCAGAATTTTTTTTAATTTACATTATAACATAGCCAAGATACCCTTTAAAATTAAAGTATGACTGACTCTTACAGGAAAGGTTGGAGTTTTAGACATATTCTATTTAAATAGAATATTGAAGTAGAGTTAGCACTACAAAAGCAAGTAAAAACAAAAAAGTTCTCCTTAGCAAACTTCAAATAATAACTTGAAAATATTACTACAGCAGAAGTGGTTGTACTATAATATTTGTTCAAAAATAATGTTCTCAAGTTGCTTAAAAACTTTCAATTTTTAACTTATAAGATGAAGAACATTTAAATAAAGTATAAGAGTTGTAAAAAATTAACTATGCTGTAAAATACAATAGCAGCTGTAGGTAAAATGTTAACTGCAAACTAAATTGTCTCACAATTATTTTTGACACACTTAAAACTCGTTTTCTTAACGTTTTTCTGTAGAGATGTTGACTGAAGATTAATATTAGGAATTATAAGTTGTGGCTTTAAGAAATATGCTTTGTACATTTTGTTATTAAGAATGTAATTTTATTCTTTTGTGAAGCTATTTTCATTTATACACAAATATTTAAAATCAGAGCTGTTAGTAAGTGTGTGTCATAATTATCTGAATAACATTACTGTAAGTGAAATAAAGGATGCCAAAAATGTAAACTGGTACTATGTAATTTATATGACCTGATTAACACCAAAACTATACAACAGAAATAAGCATTTGGTGTGAATTTGAGTGAGTACAATAATATATGGCAAACACTGGAATATGAAAGAAATTCTCATCATCTCAGCTATGCCAATAGATTCATGATAATAAATATTTTCCTAAATATATTCTCCTTTCTCATCAAATCTTATATGTACATCTTATAGTAATCAGATTGTTTGAAATTAATTATACCTCCATAATCCTGCTTTAACTTAGTGAATGAATGTTGTACATAACATTTTATATTTTTATTATAAATTATATAAATATTCTAAAGACAGTTACATTAGCAAAGAGATGGTGCAAGCCTTATCGTATGTGGTTCATTTTGATGTTTTGTTTTCTGCTTATTGTTCAATGTTTTTTTTTTTTAACTTTCAGCAAACGTCAGACCAGTTTAAAGCAAAAGAAACACAAGGGAGGCAGGAAAGCACAGTTGTTGAAGATAAATGAAGCAGAAAATACATTCAAATCTCATCATAAAATGCACCCTAAAAATTTGAGAGATCATTCATTGGCTGGTTGAAAATCTATTGACAGAATAAAGAATAATATCTACCTCTGAATTTTTATGGAGTTATTAAGTTACAAAATTATTTCTGTTACATAGTCACAGTAATGTTTTAACTGTCACTGGGGATTTAAGTGACAGAAGATAAAAACAAATATTTTCATATGATTTGAAAGGTTTTCCTATGGTAGTCATTACTTGTATTGACACAAGGGTCTCTGTTATCCGTAGTGTGGGGACTTTGAAAGCTGTAGGATGTTGGTCAACACAGCACTGAAATTAATTCTTTTGTTTATTTTACTACTGTTAAGTAGCTAAACAGTCCAATCTCATAGGTTTCTCTTTTCTTATGTTACAAGTGGCTGACCCAATAGCAAGACTTTGTGGATACAATAAATATGTTGTTTAGATAAACAAAAATATATTGAGATATTGATCAATAGTAATCATCAAATTCTTTTTAAACAAAGATATCAGCTTCATAATGAATAAAGGAAAAATACATATCTAAGTAGCCACAAAAGTTATAGATTTATATTTTTGAAACTATATTTAGATATAGATTTTAGGAATAAATAAATAAATTTGATACTTAAAGAAACTGGGAAATGTTCACTTAAAATTTTAAAAAAGCTTAAATCAGGTTTAAAAGATGATTCTGAGTACATTACATTTTTATTTGCATACCCTAGTTTGTGACATTAAGTACAGTACTATAGAAGTCAATTTCAATGTCTTAAAAGAGCTAAAGGAGAGAATTTACAATATGGAAAGCATTGTTAAACAGTAGCTAATACATATAGTTACATTTACTTACTGAATTTCACCTTTTGTAAAACTGCATGTTGACTTTCAAACATATTCACAGCAGATGTAAGGTTTTAGGTTCCCTTCAAGAACAACCGCTGAATTCTCACTCGTATCTGTTGAGTCTTGATACTGTATATAATGGGGTTCATCAAAGGTGGGAAAAGGATGTAGACATTGCCCATGAGGACATGAACCAATGGTGAGAGATGCTTCCCAAAGCGGTGAACCATGGTCAGACCAATGATGGGGATGTAGAAAACCAAAACAGCAGAGATGTGAGATACACATGTTTGCAAAGACTTGATTCTCTCCTCCCTGGATGCAATAGACAGAACTGTGTACAGGATCATAATATATGATATTAATATTAGCACTGAGTCCACTAACAAGTTGCTGATCACCAGAGCTAGACCATAGATGCTATTGAAGCGGATATCTCCACAGGCCATTCTAATTAAGTCTTGGTGCAGGCAGAAAGAATGGGAGAGGAAATGAGGCCTGCAGTAATTTAAGAACTTCAGGCGGATAATAACTGGAGGAATGAGCATAGAACTCCTACATAAGATGGCCACTCCGATTTTCAGGATCCTGTCATTGGTTAGGATGGAGGAATAGCGTAGAGGGTTGCAAATGGCAATGTAGCGGTCAAAGGACATGGCGAGGAGGACAGAGGACTCCATGAAGGACAAACCGTGAATGAAGTAAGACTGTGCAATGCAGGCATCAAGGCTGATCTCTTGAAGGAAGCCCCAAAGGATACCCATTACCGTGTGCACAGTGGACAACCCCATGCATAGGTCTGTGAGGGCTAACATGGCCAGGAAATAGAACATGGGCTGGTGCAGGCTCAGCTCAGTCCGAATCACATGAAGTACCATACAATTTCCCAGGAACACCGTCACATAGATTATAAAGAATGGGACAGATATCCAGAAGTAATAAATTTCTAAACCAGGGAAACCAGTCAGAGCAAACCTAGAACTAGTGTAGTTTGTGACAGAGAGAGCAGTCATTGGTAGAAGATTGAAAATTCCTTTGGAAAAAACTTTGGATATAACTTTTCAATACTATAATTTCTAATAATGTCTACTTGGTTTTTAAAAGAAAATAAAATATGGTACAATTTCCATAAACAACAAGATACATACATGTTCCTTTGATGTTATCATGGAGAAACCCTGTTTTCTCGATACAGACCTTTCAGTACTAGGGTTGAGGGATGCCATGAAACCTGTGAGTTTTATGCAGGATCAGTAACACCCACGGGCTTATGGGATTTAGCTTGTAGAACAGTCTTCTAGGAGTCTGCCCAGTCCTAAAGGATAACAGTGTTCATTCACTAATTTGTTATGATGCTCATGAGAATTGTTCTCTCTGCTATGACATCTGGGTCTTTCAAATCTTCCCAGATGCAAATGATCTCAATAGAATTGGACTATTTAATGTATTTTTCAGAATATTGTATATCTGATCATATATTATTTATGATTATATGTAATATTATCTTATATATACTGTACTATATATAACTATATGTAATACTATCTTATATATAAAACTATACATAATATTGTCTATAATACATTTCAGAAATCTTAGTGGAATCTAAAATTTCTGGCTTGTAAAATAGTTATCAAATCTGCTTTAAATTATTCACCTACATAAATTTTACTTAATTTACTTTTTATCTATTTATTGTCCAACTCTTTGCTATATGAGATTTTTGCATTTCCTGAACATCATGGTATTGTCAATTGGTAAATTTTCACTTATAAGATAACATAGTTGTTCCACATTTTAAACTGTATAGTTTGAAACAAGTATTTTGTAATATTTATCTTAGCTGTGTCTTTGTTATCTGTTCAAGGAAAAATACATAAGTATATAGAATAAAGCAACCACAAAAGAAAACAAAATAGGAACAACAAAATATATGATAGTTTGTACCTGATCATCTGTATGCACACACACATGCTTGCATGCATATCTATTTATCTATCTATCTATCTATCTATCTATCTATCTATCTATCTATCTATCTAATATATATCTCCCATATCAGAGTAGAACACACATGACTCTGCATGTTGATGAATTTACACACAGGCAATTCTTTGATTATGAAGTTTAATACATTATTACAATTTGGAAAAATAATTTGAGATTTCAGAGCACAATAGGAATTCCATTGATAATTATCAAAAAATTTTTTATGGTTATGGAATTAAAACTTTCCAAAGTTTAATGATTTAAATTTTGAACGAGTTCAACAGTTTTAAATAGTAAGAAATATTTAAATCTAACATTCACATATATTGGCTTCACCCTCAGGATAAAGCTCATTATGTACTTACTATCATTGAAAGGATGCAGCTTATAAATACAAAAAAAGTGAAAATCAACAATCTTCTGTCTTTATGTATTCTTTTAACAAGGACCAAGTCAAAATATCAGTGATTAATGCAAGTTTTTTTCAGATATAAGGCTTAGTTACTAGGATCATAAAATTTGTCTTAAGTATGGGATAAAATCCCATTGCTTTATAAATCTCCTCCAAGACACCAGTGGCAGGATGAATCTTTCCATTTTGTAATGTTTTATGCAGGTTCCTAACAGATGTATAGGCATCTATTATGAAACAGTATCTCTTTGTTACATTGTAAACTCCTTTGTTTTAATGAAGGTTGTGTTTATTCCTATCCAAATAAAATGAACAATGAAGTGGACCTGTAATACTAAGCAAATATTATTTAGAGTAATATCATAATATTTTTTATTCAGCTCTTATCACATTTTCTGGGTCAGATATCTTTTTAAAAATATGAATAACTTTATATTATTTTAATTTAAAATGTAATATCTTGAATTCATCTATAACAATGCCTATAACTGACTAAAAGATTTAACAATATGTCTATCAATTTGATCCATAAATTCCAGTTCTTCTTTATTGTTTTTGCATATATTTCCTGAATTTTAGTGTATGAGCATGGCACACACTAAAGAATTTCCCATTAAGATCTAAAAATATTTTTATTTACATCTTTGATTCCTCAACATGTTCATAAGCTTTGAATTTCTAAGTTGTATACATGATTTGTATGTATATAAGGTTTATATTATGCAAATGATTATCTATTTTTTAATTTAACACATTTTAGTGAAACACTCTATCTATATCTATTTCACATTGTTCTACCTGCATGAGGCTTAATTTCTGTGTTTCAAATGTAAGTATATGTCAAATATATAGCTAGCTTGATTCCTTCTATTATTAAATGTCTTGAAAAATACAGACTAATAAAAATTTTAATGATGTTTATTGTATCTAGAGAGTAACAGCAGCCAAGCAAAATCACAGATATTCTTGAATAAATATGGATAATAATGCAGTAATTACTGCTCTAATAAAAGAGTAACAAAATGCAACTCACAGAAATGTTTAAACAAATCATAATATTATAAAAGTATTTATACTAACACACAATCATACTATTACTAAACCATTATCCATGGGAAGCACCATTAGTGAAATAAGGCAATATTGCATAGGTAATTATATAATAGTTCATGATTAATTTACTAATAATTGAATTGAATTAGATTAAAAATAATGTTTGGTATTATATTCTTAAAGTATAGTACATATTCACAAATAAGTTGATATTGGCCAAATAAGAACAGAATTCCTAGGATACAATCTACAGAACTCAAGAAGGTTAACAAGCAGAAGGGCCTAAGGGAGGATGCTTCAATCTCACTTGGGAGGGAGAAGAAAACAATCACAGGAGACAAAGGGAGAAAAGGATCTGGGTGGGAGAGGGGAGGGGGAGGAAAAAAGAGGAACATGATCCAATATGGGGCAGCAGGATAAGGGGGGATCAAGAGATAAGTCCTGAGGGCCAGCAGAATGAATGGAAATATGCAACCAAGATGGTTGGGAGGTGGGAGGACCCTCTAGAATAAACCAAAGACCTGGAAAGCGAGAGACTCTCAGGACTCAAAGGGATGGAACTTAGATGAAATGTCCAACAGTGGGGAGAAGGAATTGATACAGTCTACCTCCAGTAGAAAGACAGAGCATCAAGTTGAGGGATGTGGTTGCCATGCCACAGTCAAAAAGTCTGACCCAGAACTGTTCCTGTGTAAAAGGTTCTGCAGGGACAAAATCAGAGAAGAGTCTGAGGGAAAGGGAGTCCAGTGATTGGCCCAACTTGGGATCTATCTTATCCTGAGCTTTTGTCCACGCTGGCAAGAACACACTCAGGACAACTGGAATCTTCTGCGGCAAAGCTTTTATTGCTTACTTATCAGGAGGGAAGACCCCAAACCGGGAAAATGGCGCTGCTTATATAGCCTGCAGAGTGATGTTTCAGCACCTGATGTGGCGTGACAGCTCCTGATTCGTTGCTCACCCATCACCCCATTACTACGCAGCGAGATGGGCAGTGACTAGGCATGAGTTCACTCTTGCACTTGCGCATAAGGCTTATTTACTAGTTAGGCGCAGTGGAAGCCAGTGCCATCTTATAATCGTGATTGCTCACGGCACGCACACGATTGCTCGTGGCACAGCTCTCCACATCTCCCCCTTTTTATTTTATTAAAATTTGAGGCTGGTCTAGGCCTCTGCAGTCATGTCCATCTGCTGTGGCTCCTGTCTTAGGTCATTCCTCCAATGTCACAGCCTTTCCTGTCATAGGGTAACCCTATCGCCACCGGGTCCCGTGTCTTAGTTTGGTCTGTGCATGAGGAAAGTTGCCTGTCTCTGGATACCACAGTACTGTGTGACAGTAACTGCTAAATGACCTAGGGCGAACTCTATAAAAGAGGCCAGCCAAAAAACAAATTAGTAAACCTCAGCGAGGTGTAAGTGCTGATCAATGAGCGTTGAGTCTCTTACATCCCAGTACAATGTATCCACAAATCCGTGGGACGCAATAGCAGAGAACTCAGATGCCATTTAGGTCTTAAGCATGGACAGCCAAATTTCAGGGGAGGCCCCTTGTTCAATGGCTGCAAGTGCTTGAGCAATCACAACCTTGTCATTTGTTTGTTGGGTTCTGAGCTTGCAAACTAACCAGAGCATAAACACAAGTCCACAGCAGGTGGCAACGCCAAATAAACCTACCCCTACCCATTCCTTAAAATAAGAAAAAGCAGATGAAATCCAGGAGGAGAGACCCTCTGTCAATGACAGGTCCACTCGTGTCGAGTTGCTCCTGAGAACAGCCACTCTCAGGGCCTCAAGGGTCTCATTGATTCTTTCAGACAAATTTCCTGCAAGATACAAAGAAATCTGCCTAGACAGATTAGCAAACATGTAAATATTGATTTTTGCCAAAGGAGGAAATATGTGTGACATCCATTTGCCAGCTCAATGAACGGGAGCTAATAGTGAAACAGGACTGATAGTCTAGCCCTTGTAAAGAGTGTGATGACTGAGTTACGGGCCAGGTTTTTGGCCACCAGTGGGAAGAAATAATACTTTTGTCTGCTCCTGTATCTAAATTCCCTTAAATTGTTTCCCTTCTATAACTAACTCCAAGGATGGCCTGGAATCTAAAGGCATTATTAAGTAAGCAGAATCATTTCCAGTAGAACCAATCCTTCTGGCAGCTCGAGGAATACCAGAGGAAGGAAAACAGCCATGTAGGCTTGGCAAAATTATTAGTTGAGCTATTCTGTCCCCTTGTGATATAGAAAAGACACCTTGAGGACAAGAACAGAGAACCTGAAGTTCCCCTTTATAATCCTGATCTACAATTCCAGGATGGACAATAAGACCTTGTAGGCTGCAAGAGCCTGCCTCATATATCTCTAATTGAACGACAGTCCTTAGCCCAATGATATCCTTTTCCACATTTAGTACACAATCCTGGTGCTGTCCTTTTTATAGGGACTCTGCAGTCCTTTTTTAAATGTCCTGGTTTGCCACAATTAAAGCAAAGTTGAGCTCAGTTGAATCCGAGCGCCTCATCCCCTGCAGAATGGCTGCTGCCAATCCAGCATTAGTAAGCGGCCCTCCAAGCTCACAGCAAACCTTTAACCAGTCCTGTAACTCCTTACTGTTTCTAGGTGTAATTGCTGATCTGCATTCCTGCATAGCTTGTTCATAAACCAATTGTTCAATTAAAGGCATAGCTGCTTCTGGGTCACCAAATATCCTCCCTGCTGCCTCCGTCATTCTGGCCACAAAGTCTGAGAAGGACTCCTGTGCACCTTGAGTAATCTTGGTCAAATGCTCACTTGCCTCTCCCTTCTTAGAGAGTGCCTTCCATGCCTTAACAGCGGCAGCTGAGATCTGAGCGTACACTCCCCAATGATAATCTGTTTGGTTAGCAGCATGCTGTCCCTGACCTGTAAGTAATTCAAACGTCCACGTTCTTTGGTCCCCTTCCATGGTGACATTGGCCCTTGCCTGTGTCTGGCAGGAGTCCTGCCACAAGTCTTTCCACTCAAGATACATTCCCATACTGGGGACTGCAGCTTTTACTACAGTCTGCCAATCACCAGGAGTCATAGCGTGAGTCACAAGCCTTTCAACTTGTGCTACAGTGAAATTAGCACTGACTCCATAATTACGGACTGCTTCTGCAAGCTCCTTAATCTGTATATACTCTACCAGAGCGTGAACACGCCCTCCCTCAGCTCCTTCAAAAACTGGGAACGCTTGCTGCACTTCTCTCTGTTCCTCTTTTGGAATGAATGAATCTGAATGATACCTCTGCACATAAGGCTCTGAATGGTACCTCTGCACATAAGATTCTGAATGGAACCTCTGCACATAAGGCGGAGGTGCACTAGGACCCTGAAGCCGACAGTCCGGAGGCCGAGCAGCAAGCTGGCTTTCGCCAGCCACTTTTTGCCTTTTTCTGGACTGAGTAGCTCGCTTTTTATCTTGCTGGTACCTTTCTCCCTTATAATGAACTGCTTCCTCCTCCAAGTCCGTTTCTTCAGAGGAGCTAAGTCCTTCATCTGATTCTGAGCTACTAAGAGCTAGCCTCTTAAACTCATCTAGTGGCGGGTATAAGTTCCTTCTCCTAGAAACCTCTGCTGATTGATCTTTTTTCTTTTCTTTTTCCTTCTCCTTCCTTCCAATCTCTCCCCAGGTATTCTTCCCTGACATTAACTTTTCCTCAGGTTCAAGACCCGTGGAAAGGCCTGTATGCTTAATTGGTGTACCATGTTTCCTCTTTGCTCCTACTCTCTCTCCCTGCTTTACCTCTGATAGACTGTCTTGAATTTCATCCAGAATTCTCTGCCCTGCCTTAACCACTTGTTGGCATGTGAAAAGGAACAAAAAGGCTTCTAACACTGGAGAAAGTTCAAGGCCAGACATACCTCATAAAGCTGTAATGTGTCCTGCAGTTCTGGTTCTGCCCTGCGAACGAGGGATCTCCCTTGCGCCGGTGTGATGGTAGTTCCCGGGTTTCTCGGCGCCACTTATTGCCCGAGCTTTTGTCCCCGCCGGCAAGAACACACTCAGGACAACTGGAATCTTCTGAGGCAAAGCTTTTATTGCTTACTTATCAGGAGGGAAGACCCCGAACCGGGAAAATGGCTCTGCTTATATAACCCGCAGCATGACGTTTCAGCACCTGATGTGGCATGACAGCTCCTGATTCGTTGCTCGCCCATCACCCCATTACTACGCAGCAAGATGGGCAGTGACTAGGCGTGAGTTCACTCTTGCACTTGTGCATAAGGCTTATTTACTAGTTAGGCGCAGTGGAAGCCAGCGCCATCTTATAATGGCGATTGCTCATGGCACACACGTGATTGCTGGCTGCACGGCTCTCCACACTATCTCATGCTTATCGACAGGAGACCATCATGGTTGTACTCTCAGAGACCAACAAGAAGCTGACTGAGATAGGTACAGATAGTTATATCCAAACATTAGTCTGAAGCCAGGGATCCATGTGGTTGAACTAGGGAAAGGCTGGAAGAAGCTGAGGAAGAGGGCAGCCACATAGGAAGACCAGCAGTCTCAACTAACCTGTTCTCCTGAGATTTCTTAGATACTGAGCCACCAACCAGGCAGTATACACTAGCCTCCAACACAGAGGACTTCCTGGTCTGCCCTCAACGGGAGAAGAGGCACTTAACTCTTGAAAAACTTAAGGCTCCAGGGAATGGGGAGGCCTTGCAGGGGATAGATTCTTTGAAGACAGAAGGATGAAGAATGGGATGAGGAACTGTGGGAGGGCAGAAGGGTTTTTTGAATGGGATAGGAGAGGACAAGATGTAGCTGCTAAAGTCTCACAGTTTCTATGGCTGATCCAACACCACAGGATTTAGACTTAATATGGTTTTCAAGATTAGGATTCGAGTTGTTGTGCCCAGAGATTTGGTTACCATTGTTTCTGAACTAAATTTGTATAGTATTTTCCTTCCCTCAGTGGTTTGACTGGGTTCCAAAGAGAAAGGTAGGCAGCAAAGCATGGGTTTGCAGATGTGCAGCACAAAGGCCCTGGGGGTTTTGGAACATGGGGCTGGCTTGGTAGCAACCAACCAATGGGAAATTAGTGAACTGGGTAGAAAGGTTTTGGATCTCTGAGTCAGAGAGTCTCCATGAGATAACAACAGACCAGTCATCCCACCAGGGCAGAGGATAGTTGGGTATAGTGCAGGAAGTTGCAGTTATTTTTAATATTTCCTGCAACAAAAGGTAACAAAAATAAAGAAAATAATAAAAAGTACTTAGAAATTTAATAAGATTCTGTCTGAAAACACAGTCCTTCATAATTAATTGATATTGGCATAAAAAATTCAGATTTTAAAAAGTTATTTTCACTTCTTTCCTTCTGAAATGGTACTCGCAATAGCAATGACATACAAGCAGAATGTATTTACTACCGAAAAATGGATACAGAAAATAATGTATCACAACAAAATTGATTGTTATTTAGGCTTAAAATAGAAAATCTCGTTTGGTGTATCATCATGACACATATTATGTTACATATCACTTGACACTTTGTGTCAACATAGCACAAAGTCATTGTTCCGTGTTTAGTAAGCCAGGCAATCCTTGGTGACATTTACATTTTGTACCTTAAAGTATTTAGTTCCTGGAAAAGGAGGTTTAAGAGGCTGTGAATAGAGTTTGGGAAAAAAATTTGGAAAATGTTTTTAAAAAGTTAAAAGTTTCAAGGGATACATATAATACTATTGGTTATTAAAATGACACATACACACACAAGCACACCTAAATGCGAAAGGTAACAATCTACATCATTGGTAAATTCCTTTGCTAAAAGTATCAACACATCCCACCACTGCCACCCAAGGAGCAGAATGTGATGTTTTGGTTTGTATTGGGTTTTTTTTTTTTTGTTTGTTTGTTTGTTTGTTTTTTTAATTTTAGCCATACTGACTGGAGTAAAATAAAATATGAAAGTAGTTTCAGTTTGTATTTTCTAGTGGCTAAGGTTATTGAAAAATAAATACATAAACATGTAAGTACATGAAATCGAAATGTTTCTCAGTGTTTAATGTTTTAAGTGCTCTGTATATTGCATATTTCAATCCTCTATCAGGCATATACCTGGCGAAGACTTTCCCTTCCTGTGGGCTGGCTTTTCATTTGAATTAAGGAATCCTTTGCAGTACTGAAGTTTTTTTTTTTGTTGTTTTGTTTTAGTTGTATGAGACTATGTTTCAATTTCACAATTGTCTTTTGGGAGAAGATGTTTACTTTCAGAGCAAAATTTAATAAGTCAAATTGGACATTGAACATTTTGTTATAAAATGGACTTTGTTCCAGGTAATTTTGTTTAATGGTACAACAATGAAATGTTCTGAGCACACAGGGAAGTCAGGCTAAGTTCCTGGGCATATGGACTAAAGACATTTACCCCACACCAGTAAGAATGACTAAGATCAAATATTCAGGTGACATGAGATGTTGGCAAGGATTTGAAGAAAAAGGAACACTCTTCCACTGCTGGTGGGATTGGAAGCTGGTATAAACACTCTGGAAATCAGTCTGGTGGTACCTCAGTAAAGTGGACACA
The DNA here is from genome assembly GCF_000001635.26 of Mus musculus. Taxonomy (NCBI): domain Eukaryota; kingdom Metazoa; phylum Chordata; class Mammalia; order Rodentia; family Muridae; genus Mus; species Mus musculus. The sequence goes on from NC_000073.6 coordinate 103,621,361, forward strand.
GTACTACCTGAGGACCAAGCTATACAACTTCTGGACATATACCATATCCAAAGACACTTCAATATATAACAAGGAAACATGCTTCACTATGTTCACAGTAGCCTTATTTAATTTTTTTTCTTTTCTATTTTTATTAGGTATTTAGCTCATTTACATTTCCAATGCTATACCAAAAGTCCCCCATACCCACCCACCCCCACTTCCCTAACCACCCACTCCTCCTTTTTGGCCCTGGCATTCCCCTGTACTGGGGCATATAAAGTTTGCATGTCCAATTGGCCTCTCTTTCCAGTGATGACCGACTAGGCCATCTTTTGATACATATGCAGCTAGAGTCAAGAGCTCCAGATACTGGTTAGTTCATATTGTTGTTCCACCTATAGGGTTGCAGATTCCTTTAGCTCCGTGGGTACTTTCCCTAGCTCCTCCATTGGGAGCCCTGTGATCCATCCAATAGCTGACTGTGAGCATCCACTTCTGTGTTTGCTAGGCCCCAGCAGTCTCACAAGAGACAGCTACATCTGGGTCCTTTCGATAAAATCTTGCTAGTGTATGCAATGGTGTCAACATTTGGATGCTGATTATGGGATGGATCCCTGGAGATGGCAGTCTCTAGATGGTCCATCCTTTTATCTCAGCTCCAAACTTTGTCTCTGTAACTCCTTCCAAGGGTGTTTTGTTCCCACTTCTAAGGAGGGGCATAGTGTCCACACTTCAGTCTTCATTTTTCTTGAGTTTCATGTATTTAGGAAATTGTATCTTATATCTTGGGTATCCTAGGTTTTTGGCTAATATCCACTTATCAGTGAGTACATATTGTGTGAGTTCCTTTGTGAATGTGTTACCTCACTCAGGATGATGCCCTCCAGATCCATCCATTTGGCTAGGAATTTCATAAATTCATTCTTTTTAATAGCTGAGTAGTACTCCATTGTGTAGATGTAGCACATTTTCTGTATCCATTCCTCATGATGTTGAGGGGCATCTGGGTTCTTTCCAGCTTCTGGCTATTATAAATAAGGCTGCTATGAATACAGTGGAGCATGTGTCCTTCTTACCAGTTGGGGCATCTTCTGGATATATGCCCAGGAGAGGTATTGCTGGATCCTCCGGTAGTACTATGTCCAATTTTCTGAGGAACCGCCAGACTGATTTCCAGAGTGGTTGTACAAGCCTGCAATCCCACCAACAATGGAGGAGTGTTCCTCTTTCTCCACATCCACGCCAGCATCTGCTGTCACCTGAATTTTTGATCTTAGCCATTCTGACTGGTGTGAGGTGGAATCTCAGGGTTGTTTTGATTTGCATTTCCCTGATGATTAAGGATGTTGAACATTTTTTCAGGTGCTTCTCTGCCGTTCGGTATTCCTCAGGTGAGAATTCTTTGTTCATTTCTGAGCCCCATTTTTTAATGGGGTTATTTGATTTTCTGAAGTCCACCTTCTTGAGTTCTTTATATATGTTGGATATTAGTCCCCTATCTGATTTAGGATAGGTAAAGATCCTTTCCCAATCTGTTGGTGGTCTTTTTGTCTTATTGACAGTGTCTTTTGCCTTGCAGAAACTTTGGAGTTTTATTAGGTCCCATTTGTCAATTCTCGATCTTACAGCACAAGCCATTGCTGTTCTGTTCAGGAATTTTTCCCCTGTGCCCATATCTTCAAGGCTTTTCCCAACTTTCTCCTCTATAAGTTTCAGTGTCTCTGGTTTTATGTGAAGTTCCTTGATCCACTTAGATTTGACCTTAGTACAAGGAGATAAGTATGGATCGATTCGCATTCTTCAACATGATAACAACCAGTTGTGCCAGCACCATTTGTTGAAAATGCTGTCTTTCTTCCACTGGATGGTTTTAGCTCCCTTATCGAAGATCAAGTGACCATAGGTGTGTGGGTTCATTTCTGAGTCTTCAATTCTATTCCATTGGTCCACTTGTCTGTCTCTATACCAGTACCATGTGGTTTTTATCACAATTGCTCTGTATTAAAGCTTTAGGTCAGGCATGGTGATTCCACCAGAGGTTCTTTTATCCTTGAGAAGAGTTTTTGCTATCCTAGGTTTTTTGTTATTCCAGGTGAATTTGCAAATTGCTCCTTCTAATTCGTTGAAGAATTGAGTTGGAATTTTGATGGGGATTGCATTGAATCTGTAGATTGCTTTTGGCAAGATAGCCATTTTTACAATGTTGATCCTGCCAATCCATGAGCATGGGAGATCTTTCCATCTTCTGAGATCTTTAATTTCTTTCTTCAGAGACTTGAAGTTTTTATCATACAGATCTTTCACTTCCTTAGAGTCACGCCGAGATATTTTATATTATTTGTGACTATTGAGAAGGGTGTTGTTTCCCTAATTTCTTTCTCAGCCTGTTTATTCTTTGTGTAGAGAAAGGCCATTGACTTGTTTGAGTTAATTTTATATCCAGCTACTTCACCGAAGCTGTTTATCAGGTTTAGGTGTTCTCTGGTGGAATTTTTAGGGTTACTTATATATACTATCATATCATCTGCAAAAAGTGATATTTTGACTTCCTCTTTTCCAATTTGTATCCCCTTGATCTCCTTTTGTTGTCGAATTGCTCTGGCTAATACTTCAAGTACAATGTTGAAAAGGTAGGGAGAAAGTGGGCAGCCTTGTCTAGTCCCTGATTTTAGTGGGATTGCTTCCAGCTTCTCTCCATTTACTTTGATGTTGGCTCACAGTAGCCTTATTTATAATAGCCAGAAGCTGGAAAGAACCCAGATGTCCCTCAACAGATGAATTGATATAGAAAATGTGGTACATTTAAACAATGGAGTACTACTCGTTGCAATTAATGATTTCAATGAATTATTTCAATATTATTGCAATTCATGATTTAATGAAATTTGAAGGCAAATGGATGGAACTACAAAATATTATCCTGAGTAAGATAATCCAGACACAAAAGAACACACATGGTATGTACTCACTGATATTAGGCAAAAAGCTCGAATGTGGAATAGCCACAGTACAACTCACAGACCATATGAATCTCACAAAAAAGGAAGACCAAAGTGAAGATGCTGCAGTATTATGTAAAAGGGGGAACAAAATTATCACAGGATGTAGAGGGTTGGAGGAACTTGGAAGGAAGAGAGGAGGGGATGGGAAAAGGGGTAAGGATCAGGTGTGGGAAGGGATGAGGGGGATGTACTGAGGGTCAGGAACTAGAACAGAGGCATGCACCAATGGGAGATAGAGAACTGAGGGTAGCCACCAGAAAGTCCCAGAAAGTCCCAGATACTGGGAAAGCAAGGGTCTCCCAGGACCCCATGAGGATGACATTAGCTGAAATACCCAACAAAAGGGAGAGAGAACCTGTAGAGACCATATCCAGAGGTTAGGCATGGTCCCAGGTTGAGGGATGGTGCCACCCACACATCTCAAAAATTTTTAACCTAGAATTGCTCCTAAAGGAAATACAGGAAAAAGTGTGGAGCAGAGACTGAAAGAAAGGTCATCCAGTGATTGCCCCACCTAGGAATCCATCCCATTTGCAAACCCAGACACTATTGTGGATGCCAAGAAGTGCTTGCTGACAGGAGCTTGATATAACTGTCTCCTGAGAGGCTCTGCCAGAGCCTGATCAATACAGATATGGATGTTTGCAGCCACCTATTGATTGAGCACTGGGACCCCAGTGGAGGAGTTATGGGAAGGACTGAAGAAGGTAAAAGGGATTGCAACTCTATAAGAAGAACAACAATATCAAACAACCAGACACCCCAGAGCTACCAGACAAAACCACCAAAGAGTACACATGGAGGGAGCAATGGCTACAGCTGCATATATAGAAAAGGATAGCCTTATCTGGCATCAAGGGGAGGAGAGGTCCTTCTTTCTTCAAGGTTCGATGCCCAAGGGGAGGGGAATGGTATAGGGTTGTGAGGCTGAAATGAGAAGGTGGGAGAGGGAGCACCATCATAGAAGCAGGGGGGAGGGGTGGGATACGGGGATTTGCATGGGGAAACCAGGAAGGGGGACAGCATTTGAAATGCAAATAAAACAAACAAACAAACTATATATATTTTGTACTTATTATAATGAGTTTATTGGGCATAATTGACATCAACATAGTAAATATTAGTGCTCAGAGCAGGATGATCCTGTATGTCCCATCCTAAATATACCTACTACTATATGCCTTTCTAATAGATAGAAAGATCCAATTCAGTACAGATAAAGAATATATCATTTTCTAATTTTTAAATATCTTTTAAAATTTATTTAAAGTAGTTTTTTCCTCACATAATAATCTTGATTATAGTTCCCCTTCTCCTTTTCCAGTTTCTCCTCATCTCCTCTTCCATTCAGATCTACCCCCTTTCTGTCTCTCAGTATAAAACAAACAGGCTTCTAAGAAAAAACAAATTTCAATATAAATGTCACTTTTATTTTCTTAGGTCAAGTGATGAGATGAGAGTTGAACCCAAGCTGTTCCAATACATGGATTAGATTGAGCCCAGAGTCTGTCTGACTATCCCCAGACATAGGCCTGGAAGTTTCTAGCCTCCATACAATCTATTCTTCTATAAGCCCTAGCCTTGAAGGCTTCAGCTTCTGCCTCTATCTGCTAATATATGTAGGCCTAAAATGTTTCAGCCTTAAAGAATTACTGCTGGATAAACTCATTCTTTTTAGCATATTCTGAAGTTCAGTTGGCTGTTTCAACTCAGCTGTCCTGGTTCAAATTCCACTCCAAGCTGACTGATTTAATTGACTTCTCTTGACTTCTGACTGAAAAGTTCTGGGTGGAAACTGCCTCTAAACTCCATGAAGTGAACTTCTTTACACCCTGCTTCAAACCAAACAGACCTCAATTGAGTCAAATTGAACTGCACAAAACTGAACTATAACAAGCGGAACTGCTCAGAACTGAACTGAACTGAACTGAACTGAACTGAACTGAACTGAACTGAACTGAACTGAACTGAACTGAACTGAACTGATCTGACCAGAATTTGATTGCTCTCTCTCCCTCACTGCCCATTTCTATTCTCCTCACTGCCCATTTCTATTCTCCTGAGAGTTGGGCATATCCTATCTTTGACACATTCTGTCAGTTCTTTCTCACATTCTTCACTTTGTCTGCCCCTAATCTAGATTTCATTGTTTGAGGTTAACAATGCATATTAAAGGTACATCTGTGTTCCAGCAAGAGGAATCAAAGGAAGTTACTGCAGTCAAAAGGACTAAAAGTGTGGGTCATGTTTGCATTTCGCTAGGTCATACCTTTGGATATGATCCCTTGACAGAGAACCATGTTGCTCAATTAAAAATTCTGTATAGAAAATAAAATAGGATGAATCAGAAACTAACACATCATAGTTGAGCAAAACAAACACAAGGGAAGAAGTCCAAAGAAAAGCCTGGTCTATCACACCTTTCCAAATATTTGGGTGTGGGGGATTGGGTAGAAAGTACTAAAGCAGGAGTTTACTTTGTTATTACTGGGGCTACAGTGATGAGTTCTTGTCTCAGCAGAATCACAGAAGGAAATAAGCATGCACAAAATAATACATTCTACCAAGTACAGAAATTTCTTGGTACAAGTTTTTATCATGACTTTATTGAAAATCATAGTGATAAGTAAAACCAAGCTGAGTACCCAGAAAAAATGTTTTTCTTTAATAGTGCAGTGGAATATTAAGAGAAAATGGAGCTTTAAAAGTATAAAACAATGAACACAATATTAGAAAAGAATCTCAAAAGGATTGTTGAATGGAAAATTATCCTTATAAGTAAAGATAGCTAGTTAAATTAAATTTATATGGTGCTTCACAATGACAAATCTACAAGGTAGAAATAAGATACCAGGTGTTAAAGGGCTTGAGGATGTGGAATCTGATGAAACAAAATCATTGACAAAGTTGCTTGCAATAATAGGAAAATATGTTTATTTTCACTTTGGTAATGGTTCCATCCCTATAAGTGTCTTTTCAATTTCACCAGAGAATGAAATCTATCTAAAAAGGATGAACTACTGTTAGCGATTGTGCATCAATAAACTGTCAATTATGTATTAAACTAAGTACATACCATATTTTAACCATCTCTGAATGATGTGACTTTTCTTTTATGTTTACCATATATTTTATTTATTTAATTTTAATTTCAGTGTATGTACTTGAGTGTTTGCTTGCACACATTTAAGGGAACCTCATGTATGTACAGTGCCCATAGAGATGAGAATATAGCATTGGGTATCCTGGAACTGGAGTTAAAGGATGAGAGCCATTATGTCAGTGCTAGGAAAGGAACAAAAGTCAACTACAAGTGCAGCAACTGCCTTCTACTTTGGAGTCATCTCTCTATTCTCTTTACTCTATATTTTACATTGGTCATCTGTCCAATTAAAAATTCTGTTAAACAAAGTCAATAAAAAGTAGGAAAGAACCACAATTTGCCTGATAATAAAACATACAATGTATGTAAAACTCATAAAATATTTCCTAAAATCTGATATTATATGGCACTTTGGCATTTAAATCAAATTATACAAAATAAAATGCTTTCAGCATCAAAAACTTGGAGGAGATTTTATACCAGAAACATATAAATATTTGAATATTATCTACATCAAAACTTTGAGGGAGGTATTAGGAGAGGTACAAATAAACGTTTTAAATGAAGAATAATCAAGGCACTTTATATAAATTCACTCAAAAATCAAATGAAATAAACAAAGATGAATTAAAGTTAAACTTTTTCTAGTCACTTAAATATTCCTCTATTTATAGTAACTATGATGTCACTATTATATATTGGTAATGATAATATCACAAATGTCTACTCTGTCCTAATCTATCATTTATTACAATTTAAGCAGAGGCTTATATATCCAGCTTCATTACTATTGATATGGTAACATTAGGTAGATATTTGGATGAGACACAGCAAGCAAGATATTTATTGGTGTTTATTGCATTATGATCTAATTGATTTAAAATGACCAATCTCTCAAAGAAAAGAGATGGCTCAGCCCTCAGCACACATGTTGACCTATTCACAGCTTTCTGTACCTCGAGCTTCAGGGAGATCAGGTCACTCTAGCATCAGGAAGCACCTGTACTCATATGAGAATATTCTCCCACACATGTACACATAAATAAATATAAAATAAATATTATTAAAAATCATAAACTCTTCACATGTCCACACATTGTAATGTCATTAAACAAATATTGGGATTAGAGATCATACATGCAAACTTAATATACTGACTTGAGTAATAAGAATGGGAAAATAAAACTGAGTAATTTCATGAAGGGATATATCCATAAAAACTTACCTTTATCCGACTACAAAGAAATAAATGCACGCTAAATCCACTAGCCACAAAGTGGGAAGGAATTTTCTCGTACGTCAAACTCATCAACTAATACAATTGTCAGCATGTCAGCATAAAATAATCTATATTCTGATATGTGTGTATACGTGTGTGTGTGTGTGTGTGTGTGTGTGTGTGTGTGTGTGTGTGTGTATTGATGGCTGTGGTAAAAAATACAAGAAAGAGTTTGTAAAATTTAAGCTATGTAAACTGTTGATAAAAGATGAGTTAGAGTGTTAAGTTCCACTCCATTGCAGTCTTCTTCTGAGAGTACACTTTACTTTTAAAAGTCACTGTGGATCTGAGGACTTGGGTTCCTTTCAAAGTAAACAGTCTCCCAATTCTCACTCGAATCTGCTGAGTTTTGATACTGTATATAATGGGGTTCATAAAGGGTGGGAAAAGGATATAAATGTTGCCCATGAGGACCTGAACCAGAGGAGAGAGATGCTTCCCAAAGCGGTGAACCATAGTCAGACCAATGATGGGGATGTAGAAAACCAAAACAGCAGAGATGTGAGATACACATGTTTGCAAAGACTTGATTCTCTCCTCCCTGGATGCAATCGATAGAACTGTGTGCAGGATCATCACGTAGGAGGCAAGAATGAGCACTGCATCCAGTAACAGGGTGCAAATCACCACAGACGGAGCATAGAAACTGTTAAAGCAGATATCTGAACAAGCCATTCGAATCAAGTCTTGGTGCAGGCAGAAAGAGTGGGAGAGGAAATGAGGCCTGCAGTAATTTAAGAACTTCAGGCGGATAATAACTGGAGGAATGAGCATAGAACTCCTACATAAGATGGCCACTCCGATTTTCAGGATTCTGTCATTGGTTAGGATGGAGGAATAGCGTAGAGGGTTGCAAATGGCAATGTAGCGATCAAAGGACATGGCGAGGAGGACTCCATGATGGACAAACCATGGATGAAGTAAGACTGTGCAATGCAGGCATCAAGGCTGATCTCTTGAAGGAAGCCCCAAAGGATGCCCAGCACTGTGTGCACAGTGGACAGCCCCATGCATAGGTCTGTGAGGGCTAGCATGGCCAGAAAATAGAACATGGGCTGGTGCAGGCTTGACTCTGTTCGGATCACATGAAGTATCATGCAGTTTCCCAGGAACACCATTGCATAGACGGTTGAGAAAGGAATGGCAAGCAAGATGTAGTAGAATTCCAGGCCCGGAAATCCAGTGAGAACAAATCTAGAGGTACTTAAGTTTGACATCAAGAAAATAGACATTGATGGAAAGTATATATATTTCTTAAAATGTATTCTATATTAAATATTCTATATTCTAATTTCTAATAATATCTACCTGGTTTGGGAATAAATTTTCAATTTCCGTAAGCAAAGAAATAGAAACCTGATCCTTGGTTGTGTTTCATCGTGGAAACCTCTTGTCTAGACATAAACATAGACCATTCAGACCTTGCTTTAACAGATACCAGGAAAGCAGGCAGATTTATGTTGAAATAATAATGTCTATGGACTCAGGGGATTTATATTGTCTGCAGTACTGCTGAGAGTCTGTTCTAAAGGACAACATTGTTCACAGGCACAAAGTGATATCCTGGGTGGTACACCCCTCAGGAGAGTGTAAAAAGCATGGGGAATTTTCCTCTCTGGTACTTCAGAGGAGCATTCAGTCTATTCACTTTTTAAAATGATCCCTATGGAAATAGACTGATTGAAATAACACATCTGTTTTTATTGATTAATTGTTTACTTACATCCCAAATGCTGCACCCCTCTCAAGTTCTTCTCCCATTCCCCCGACACATCTTTTTTAGAATATGAACTACACGAGAAAAGGAAACAAAGAAATTTTAGTAGAATCTGAATGCTTTTGGTGGTCATCACAGTGTTACTCTTGTGTAAATTATTCATCTATATGAATGTATTTCTTACTAATCTATGGGAGATGTAAGCCTTTCAACAAATTCACATTATTGTTAAATTTTATGTCCTGACTTGTAGCATAAAATATTTGGCAAGGATTTTAAATTAAGTGCTTCTGAAAAAATATAGTATTATCTATCTCTGTGATGTCTATTTTGAACAAATTGGGCATTTTGAGAATGTGGCACATATTGAATAGTTCAACAGTAATAAAGTATATATGAACCCTGCTTTATATACATTCACCAAAGTATCTCTGAGAACTTCCTAATTGGGAAGTAGTTTAAAAAATTAAGCATATCCAATCTATCACCATCACTGAGTATCACAAACACTGATATTAAATGAGTCCATGTATTTGATAAAGTAAGGGAGGGTTATTTGATAGTGATTACAAAGATAAAAGGGAAGAGGAAATAATTCAATTTTAGTATAATATCAAAATATGAAGGAAATATTGTTATAAAGAACACATAAAGAAGACAATCTGCATCATCCTGAGTGAGGTAACACAATCACAAAGGAACTCACACAATATGTACTCACTGATAAGTGAATATTAGCCAAAAACTTAGGATACCCAAGATATAAGATACAATTTGCTAAACGCATGAAACTCAAGAAGAATGAAGACCAAAGTGTGGACGCTGTGCCCTTTCTTAGAATTGGGAACAAAACACTCATGGAAGGAGTTACAAAGACAAAGTTTGGAGCTGAGACAAAAGGATGGACCATCTAGAGACTGCCATATCCAGGGATCCATCCCATAATCAGCTTCCAAACGCTGACACCATTGCATACACTAGCAAGATTTTGCTGAAAGGACCCAGATATAGCTGTCTCTTGTGAGACTATGCCGGGGCCTAGCAAACACAGAAGTGGATGCTCACAGTCAGCTATTGGATGGATCACAGGACTCCCAATGGAAGAGCTAGAGAAAGTACCCAAGGAGCTAAAGGGATCTGCAACCCTATAGGTAGAACAACATTATGAACTAAACAGTACCCCGGAGCTCTTGACTCTAGCTGCATATGTATCAAAAGATGGCCTGGTCAGCCATCACTGGAAAGAGAGGCCCATTGGACACACAAACTTTGTATGCCCCAGTACAGGGGAACACCAGGGTCAAAAAAATGGGAATGGGTGGGTAGGGAATTGGGTGGGGGGGTATGGGGGACTTTTGGGATAGCATTGGAAATGTAATTGAGGAAAATATGTAATAAAAAATATTAAAAATTTTTTTAAAAGAAAAGAAAAAAAGAAGACCATCTGCTCTTGGCTTTCTTTGAATGAAGATTTAGAACTCTCAGCTTCTCCACCATTGCCCCTGTCTAGATGGTGCCATGATTCCTGGCTAAATGATAATGGACTCAACTTCAGAACCTGTAAACCAGCCCTAATTAAATGTACTTTATAAGAGTTGCCTTGGGCTTCCAGTTTCTGTCTGCACCATGAAGCTGACCCTGTGCCATAGCTCTCAGTACCCAAATCCCACCAGGAGAGAGCTGGTCTCCTGGGAGTGCTGACAAATCTGAGAACACAGGTAAGACCACCACTTTTGCTCAAAATCCTGGCCCAAGAGGGACCCTCCAGAAGCCATCAGAACACAGGAACCAAGGAGCAGCCTGACACAGGATCCTTCGGGTTTCCATCATCAGCGCCCCTGTGTGTGTGTGTGTGTGTGTGTGTGTGAGAGAGAGAGAGAGAGAGAGAGAGAGAGAGAGAGAGAGAGAGAGAGAGAGAGAGAGAGAGAGAAATCATGTGAGAATCAGAGGATGACTTTTGGGAACCTGTTCTGTTCCCACAAGTCAAACTCAGGTGGGCAGACATGCCCCACAAATGCTTAGCCTAGCTTAGCTATCTTGCCAGCCTAAGAAATTGATTTTTCTGCTGTGATTTTACCTTTTATTTTATGCACTTTCTCTAGTTAATATTTTGTGTTGAATTTAAATGTTTCATGCAATATATTATAGTCATGTTTTCCATTCTTCCAATTCCTCCCACTATTCCAGAGAGACAGAGACAGAGACAGAGAGAGAGATTTTAAAATCCACTTACTGCTTTGAAATGAAGCTTTAAGGATATGTTCTAATCTTCAATTTTACCTTGGTAGTGTTGGGAACTGACCTATAGCTTTCGGTAAACATGAAGTTGGCTGAATAATAATCTGCCCTGTCTTCCCTTTCAGTACATTATATACTTTATCTTAAAACAATTATAAGCATTAAATGTATTTCCACTGTAGAAGTAAATTTGACCATCTTTTATAATTGTAAATATAGCAGCTATAAGTACAGAAAATACATATACTCCTAAAGATACATTTGCCTTACAGATGATTTGCAATTTTTATGAGGTCCTATTTGTCAATTCTTTATCTTAGAGCATAAGCTATTGGTGTTCTGTTCAGGAAATTTTTCCCTGTGCCCATGTACTCCAGGCTCTTCCCCACTTTCTTTTCTATTAGTTTCAGTTTATATGGTTTTATGTGGAGGTCCTTGATCCACTTGGACTTGAACTTTTTACAAGGATATGAGACTGGATCGGTTACTTTAGGGACCCTGTGTTTCATCCAATACAGTGAATGACTATGAGCATTCACTTCTCTATTTGCCAGGAACTGGCATAGCCTCACAAGAGACAGCTATATCAGCTATATCTCTCACAAGACAGCTATATCAAAATCTTGCTGGTATATGCAATAATGTCTGGGTTTGGTGGTTGTATATGGGATGGATCGCCGGGTGGGGCAGTCTCTGGATAGTCTAGCTCTGAACTTTGTCTCTGGGGTCAGTAATCCTATAGGAGGATCAACAATATGAACAAACCAGTACCCCACAGAACTGTGTCTGTAGTTGCATATGTAGCAGAGGATGGCCTAGTCAGCCATCAATGGGAGGAGAGGCCCTTGGTCTTGCGAAGATCGTATGCCCCAGTACAGGGGAATGCCAGGGCCAGGAAGCAGGAGTGGGTGGGTTGGGGAGCAGGGCCCGGGAGGTGGGGCAGTATAGGGGGACTTTTGGGATAGCATTTGAAATGTAAATGAAGAAAATATCTAATGAAAAATGAGAAAGAAAAAAAAAAAGAATGGATAAATTTGTATTCTTTTACCTGCTGACTGCAGGTGAACCAGTACCATTTGTTGAAATTGCTGTCTTTTTCCCACTGGATGGTTTTAGCTCCTTTTTCAAAGATCAAGTGACCATAGGTATGTGGGTTCATTTCTGGGTCTTTGATTCTATTTCATTCATCTACATGCCTGACAATGTAAAAAACCTTTCAGATTTTAGCACAATTGCTCTGTAGTATAGCTTGAGGTCAGGTATGGTGATTCCCCCAGACATTCTTTTATTGTTGAGAATAGTTTTGCTATTCTGGGTTTTTTGTTTTTCCAGATGAATTTACAAATTTCTCTTTCTTTTTTTGTCTTTTCTTTTTATTAGATATTTTCTTTATTTGCATTTCAAATGTTATCCTCTTTCCTAGTTTACCCTCTGAAAAATCCCCTATCCTCTTTCCCTTTCCCCTGCTCCCCAACCCACTGACTCCTGCCTCCTGGCCCTGGCATTCCCCTATACTGGAGCATAGAATCTTCAAAAGACCAAGGGCCTCTCCTCCCATTGATGGCAGACTAGGCCATTGTCTGCTACATATAAATTGCTCTTTCTAACTCTATGAAGAATTGAGTTAGAATTTTGATGGGGATCACATTGAAACTGTAGATTGCTTTTAATAAGTTGGCCATTTTTACTATATTAATCCTGCCAATCCATGAGCATGGTAGATCTTCCCATCTTCTGAAATCTTGAAGTTCTTGTCGTACAGATCTTTCACTTGCCCAGTTAGAGTCACACCAAGGTATTTTATATTATCTGTTACTATTGTGAAGAGTGAAGAAAGAAATTATCTTTCTCAGCCAGTTTATCTTTTGAATAGAGGAAGGCCACTGATTTGTTTGAGTTAATTTTATGAAATAATATCCAATATATACAAAAAAGTCAAGAAGTTAGACTCCAGAGAACCAAATAATTCTATTAACATTGGGATACAGAGCTAGACAGAGAATTTTCAACTGAGGAATACTGAATGGCTGCAAAGCACGTAAAGAAATGTTCAACATCCTTAGTCATCAGGGAAATACAAGTCAAAACAACCCAGAGATCCCACCTCACACCAGTCAGAATGTCTAAGATAAAATATTCAGGTGACAGCAGATGCTGGTAAGGCTGTCAAGAAAGAGGAACACTCCTCCATTGTTGGTGGGATTGCAAGCTAGTACAACCACTCTGGATATCAGTTTGTCGATTCCTCAGAAAATTGGATATGGCCCTACCTGTGAACTCAGCAATACCACTCCTGGATATATACCCAGAAGATGCTCCAATATGTAATAAAGATACATGCTCCACTATGTTCATAGCAGCCATATTTATAATAGCCAGAAGCTGGAAACAACCCAATATCCTTCAACAGAGGAATGGATACAGAAAATGTGGTACATTTACACAATGGAGTACTATTCGGCTATTAAAAACAATGACTTGACCAAATTCTTGGCCAAATTATTGATCTAGAAAATATCATCCTGAGTGAGGTAATTCAGTCACAAAAGAACACACATGGTATGTACTCACTCATAAGTGGATATTAGGCAAAGAGCATGGAATACCCACAATACAACTCATGGACCACATGAAGCTCAAGAGGAAGGAAGACCAAAGAGTGATCCACTCATCTCCAAAATTTTAACCCAGAATTGCTCCTTTCTAAAGTAAATACAGGGACAAAGAATGGAACAAAGGCTGAAGGAAAGGCCATCCAGAGATTGCCACACCTGGGGATCCATCCCACATGCAGACACCAAATCCAGACACTATTGTGGATGCCAAGAAGTACTTGCTGACAAGAGCCTGATACAGTTGTCTCCTGAGAGGCTCTGCCACATCCTGTGAAGGCTTGATGTCTCAGTGTAAAGGAATGCTAGGGTGGCGAGGCAGAAGTAGATGGGTGGGGGAGGACCCTCATAAAATCAGGGTAAGAGGGGATGGGATATGGGGTTTGCAGAGGGGAAACTGGGAAAAGGGAAAACATTTGAAATGTAAACAAATAAAATATCCACTAAAAATACTTCAAAAAAAAAAAAAAAAAAGAGCACATAAGAATGTGGAATGAGCCGGGCAGTGGTGGCACATGCCTTTAATCCCAGCACTTGGGAGGCAGAGGCAGGCAGATTTCTGAGTTCAAGTCCAGCTTGGTCTACAAAGTTAGTTCCAGGACAGCCAGGGCTACACAGAGAAACCCTGTCTCAAAAAAACAAAAACAGCAAACAAAACAAAACAAACAAACAAAAAGAATGTGGAATGATACTCAAGCAGGTTTTACAAGAACAAGAATATCAATTAATGCTAATAAACTAACAAAACTATACCTTAAATTAATGTCATTCATAATCCCAAATTCATAAAAACCTATAATATTCTCTTAAGAAAAGCAATCTCCAAACTGCTAAGAGGTTTTACTGTGAGTGTAATCTGTATTAATTGCTTCTTTGACTTTGGCTTTAACATCATATAAATTATCCATCCTTGTTTTCATATCAGATGCATAATTGTAATCGCAAATGTATCTCTATGAGTATCTTTAGTTCTAATTTGATAGAAGCTATATTTAGGATTAACAAAGACATACATTTTAGGAAAGTGTGTTTCTATGGTGCATTTTCTTACCCAGTACAAAATCCATAGAAGTATTTGAAACAGATACATGCTCATCCTTTAGCA
The DNA here is from genome assembly GCF_000001635.26 of Mus musculus. Lineage (NCBI taxonomy): Eukaryota > Metazoa > Chordata > Mammalia > Rodentia > Muridae > Mus > Mus musculus. The sequence continues at coordinate 103,636,399 of NC_000073.6, forward strand.
AGAATTTTATCCATGTGGCCATTTCCCCATGATCTCTACATTTACCTTTTATTTTGGGTTCTTTGAGAACTCATACAATGTATTTTGATCTTACTTACCTCCTTACCACAATTCTTCACAGATCCATGCCCAGCCAATATCATTCCCTTTTCTATTTTAAACCCATCAAGTACAGTTTGTGCTGTGCATACACTCTTAGATAATCTGGTCTTCCACCAGATCCTAGTCACCCTTTTGAGGACCACACCATTATGAAAACTGACACTTCCTCTCTTGAAGGTATTAACTGCCAGTCACTCCTTACCTAGGAATTAATGAACATTTTAATATAATAACTGAGTATTGGTGATCTATTTTTCCTTAAGCATTTGAATTTATTCATCTTACTTTATATATGAGTATTTGCCTGCATGTATGTTTATGTGTGCACAATGCCCTCAGAGTTCCAATGAGAGTATCAGATTCTCTGACATTGAAGTTACTAATGATTTTCTGCCACTATGTATATATTGGGAATCAAACCTGAATCCTCTGAAAGATCAACAAGTGCTCTTAACTGCTGGTTCCATAGTTCAGCCAGGCTTTTAACTGTTTATTGAGACAAGAGTTCACTCATTTGCCCAGGCTGACCTTTGAACACACTGTGTAGCTGAAACAAATCTTGAACTTGTGAATCTCCTATCATATACTGCCAAATAGCTACATTATAAGTCCAAATTACATAGGTTATTTTAATATATCATATATTTTTAAAATGTTCTGGGATATTCAGATTAGCATGTACAATTGATTTGAATTAATTACTATAATGCAAAATTGTAGAGCATTCTTCTACACCACATCTGTTGTAAACAATATTAAATTGAAAGCAGAATTTCCTTCATTGCTTATTTTTACCATGTTGATTCTGAAAGCTTTGATTTAGAAAAATTGGATTTTTTTCGGGGACAAAGAGTTGAGGTTAAAAATACACACACAGAATGTGTATCCTTCCCTACTACACATGCATTTAATGTTTCACAATAGTTTCATAAAAACTTTTAAAAATGGGGACAGAGTTTTCAAAAACAAAGTGGGTCCTCTGTACAGTCTACACAGCTTGTATTGTATTTTATACACTCCGAAAACATACTTGTCTTTTCAGGTATATTTAGATAATTCTTTTTAACTGTGATTATCCTTAGAGTTGAATAATTACTGCAATATTTGAAACATGTTTCTACATACTAATTTATTAAATTTTCCTTTCTCTTTTTTGTTATCCCTAGGGCTTTTTGCCACATTTTTAACATTTAGCATTTGAATATCATCTATAATTTTAAAATATTAAAAGTTTGCTCTAGTATTATTAACATACAGATAAAAATCACTAAGTCTACAGTCATATACCATTACAGTGTAACCCAGAAGGTACTGTTTGATGGAGGTCCTCTCTTTTATCTATTACAACATTGATGATGTTCATCCTTCATACCCATTTCATATTACTTATAGTTTGTGACAAGGACTGATTTGAATAATGTCTTACATGCTAAATAAAATAGTAAAATCAAACCTTTGCTCTGGCTTTGTTTATTTTTATTTTATTTCTAACTAAACCTGGATCCATATTTTTGAAATATACAGTTTCTTATATCAGACAGCTGTTTATATCATATATACAGAAAACATTCAGGTTCAGGTCTGCTGCCTGTCTCCTGTCGTTTAAACTTGACTATGATTCCTTTGCGTTGCTTATCCCTGTGTTTTAAGGTAGCAATTTAAAACCATTTTTATCTGGTAAAGTAAAGAACATCATTGGATTTAGAAATTTTTCAAACTGAATTTATGGTGTTGAGGATAGGAGTAATGACTTCAATCCTATGTATATATTGGCGGGAAAGTTTTCATAGAGACCTGAATATTACTATAGAAAAATTCAGAAATAAAGAAAGTATGGAAAGTAGATAGTTCTAAATCAATTTATGATAAACTTATGAAAGTTATTAAATTTGTCAAATAAATTATACACATTTTTCGAATTTTCTTTTTTTATTGGTTCTTTGACAATTTGTCCAGTGTACAGCTCCTAGTGCACTGACCACACTCCAATAGATATGCACACACAAAGAGCATATGGGCAGCACCAGATGAACTTAATGTTTACATATATATATACACATATGCATAAATATACATATATATAAACACATGTACATAAAGATGCAAAGTTAGGTAAGTGGGGGAAAAGGGTTGAATCTAGGTGGAATGGGAGAAAAAAGTGAGGTAAGCAATTTATACGATTTTATAAATATTTTATATAATATAAAGTTGAGAATATAGCAGCATATTAAATCATGAACTATGTCCTTGACTTCCCAGAGCTCCTAGGGACTGTACCACCAACTGAATAGTACACATGGAGCGACCCATGACTATAGCCACATATTTAGCAGAGGATGGCCTTGTTGGGCATCAATGGGAGGAGAGACCCTTGGTCCTGTGAAAGCTCAATGCCCCAGTGTAGGGGAATGCCAGGGCAGGGAGGTGAGAGTGGTTGGGGGGGGAGGGGGAGGGAGCACCCTCATAGAAGCAGTGAGAAGGGGGCATAGGGTAGAGCATTTCCAGAGGGGAAACCAGGAAATGGGATATCATTTGAAATGTAAATAAAGAAAAAATACAATAAAAGAAAAGAAAAAAAGAAATATTAGATAAATAAAATTAAAATTTGAAAACAAAGTTAATTATTGTTAATGTATCCTGGCTGCACAAAACATAATCTACTAAAATAAGGGTTTTGGTACTTTTTACTTTTCAGAAAATTTCTTGTGTGTAAAGAAAAGATCTATCACTCGATCACGAATTTGCTTGGTCTTGACACCATACACCACTGGATTAACCGCAGAAGGTACTAAAAGGTACATGCTTGCAAAAATGATGTGAACGCTTGGAGGGACCTTCTTGCCAATACGATGAGATAGGAAGCTAAACAGTGCAGGTATATAGGAGACAAGGATAGTGCAGACATGTGCAGCACATGTGCCCAGGGCTTTAGAACGAGCATTCTGGGAAGAGAGCCGAAACACTGACTGGAGGATTTTTACATAAGATGTTGCTATGAGTCCTAGGTCCACGGTTATCACTGAAAGGGCCACTGAAATTCCATATGCTCTGTTAATGAGAGTGTTGGCACTTGCCAACTTCACCACAGCCATGTGCTCACAGTAAGTATGAGGGATGACATATTTTGTATAGTAAGGCAGCCTCTTAATCAGAATAGGGCATGGCAAAACCATGAGCACACATCTCATCAGGCCAACTAGACCTAGTTTAATCACCATAGATGTTGTCAGGATTGATGCATAATGAAGAGGGATGCAAATAGCCACAAAGCGATCAAATGCCATGGCTACTAGGATGGCTGACTCCATGATGCACAGCGTATGGATAAAATACATTTGTGTTAGACAGGCATCAAAGTTGATCCAGTGTGCATCAAACCAGAAGATGCCAAGCATCTTCAGAGCTGCAGAAGAGGAAAGACACATATCATTCATTGCCAGCATGCAAAGGAAGAAATACATAGGCTGGTGGAGACTTGGCTCCAGCTTGATAGTAGCAATGACTATGCTGTTCCCCAGCAGGGTCAGGACAAACAGGAGGCAAACAGAGATGCCAATCCAACAGTGAACATTCTCCAAGCCAGGAATACCAACCAGGAAGAAAGATGCAATCTGTTGATGAGTAATATTGCCTACCATGTTAAAATCCAACTTGCTGTATGTTTGGTAGAAAATACCAAGGGTAATATTCTATAAACAGAAAACAGCATTGTAAGTTCTTCCATGGTCCAGGTTCACTTGAAAACACTTTCCAAGAAGGGCTGTCTCAACCAAACTTCTGAAAATACTAAAATAAATAGGTTTATGCTTTAATGTTTAGCATTTCAATCTGAAAAGGAAATTATTTTTCTAAGTTTCAATGCTTATTTCAACTCCAGTTATTTTCTGTGTACAGTACTAGATATGTAATAAGATAATGAATATCATTGTTGCCAGTTATTTTCTTCTCAAGAAAAGAAATCAGATTCAGGAATGATATGAAAATACTCACTTTACACATTATTTAACATATATAAGAATATTCTGTCATTTTAAAATTATAATTTTAGCCTGAGTGTAGCTAAATACTTAGTCACTAATAGGATCTGAAAAAAACAAAGAATATAAATTATGGCCATAAATCCTTTATCATTTGTAAAAGTAAACTAGAGCACATTTTATACTGTAAACAGGAAAATCATACATATTTCCATTTCAAAATTGTGTGAATCTTCAGTGTATAATATAGAAAAAGTCTCTTGAACAGAAGAGGTCCCTGTAAAGGGGCTTCAAACACAAAGGAAGCAAAGGCAAGGTGATCATTTCAGAGTTGTTTTTCCTGAAGGTGGCAACTGAGCCACAGCTCAATGGAATAATTACTGTGTATCTACCAGCAGCTAGAGACTACTTTACTTGAAACTGTCCTATTTGAAAAATTTCATAAATATTTTTTAAAATATCAATGTCCTCTTATCTGTAGCCTGAGCCCTTCCTCTAATGCAGCAGCTCTCCCTGCCTGCTGAGGGGAGAGCTGAAATACTCACCATTCAGCGCTTTCCTGTCAGCCCCAAGCATTTCTGCTCTCACTGTGTCTTCTGGCATTTACAATTATCATGAATCGTTCTTCCTGGGATCTAGCCTCAATCTAGCAGAAAATTTTGGACCATTACCTGCACCCTTCATGACACAGTTTTATTCAGATATATATTCCTGGGCAAAATCTTTCTTGCCTAATAGTTTAAGACTTTTAAAAAGACAAACTATTTTTTCTTACTTACCAGCAAAACCTGCTATTCTGGGGTGATGTAAAAATATTTCTAAAATATTCTTATTAAAAAGAAAAAGTGTTTATGTTATTGAGTGAAATTTTATAGCTTAATTATTTTTTTACCAATAAGCTATAATTTAGAGTTGAAATCACTGTGCACAATTGAAGGTTATAGCCTTAGGGATAATAAATTAAGGCAAACGATGAACATTAAACTTTCAATTACATAATGGTTTTATATATGTACCAAACATCTGCTATTTGTAAGACTTACCTTGGGAGAGACATTAAGCAAAGTTCTACTTTTGATCTGATTTGGAAAGAATTAACCTTATAAAACCCTGGTTGGAGCTTACAAGACATGATGTTAAGTTGTAAGTTGTAATTGTAAAATCACCTAGAGTTTAGAAAGGGTACTTTTGAAATGTGTATAAATAAAATTCTTCCTGGTTGTTAAAATCTTAATTATTTCAGTAAGTTTGCTTTTATGAAGTCTGCCTTGGAAAAAGGGAAATTTACTCCCTTTGCTAAAAGATTCTTGGCAGAGTCCAGGAATCACAGATTTGCAGACAATGCTGGAAGTGGGATCTGCTTACCCCTTTGGCCCTCAAGACATCTCTCCCCCAGGCTCACTTTAAATGGAACCCCCTGCACTATAGTTCAGCACATGCAGTTGTCAGGACTACTCTAACCTCTACCTTTTGGTGACAGAATTTTCATCTTTCTAAACTCAGAAAATACTGATTCTCTCATAGGGCCTGAGCAGTGACATTATTTGTTTCTGAAGTCCTGGGCACAGTCTGTTGCTAGAACTCTCATGTTGAGAGCAGATGACTCATACGAAAGACTGGGGAATTTAGATGCAGCTTTCCTTTAATACACTGCCCATTTTATCTTAATGTGTTATGAAAACACAAGTGAAGAATCTCTAAACTTTGTGATTCTGCAAGTGTTTTCAACTTTGTGTCTGATGTCATTCTCATTCGTCAATAAATAACTGCAAAAGGAATTTATACAATTCCAATAATAATACAATAAATTCTTACAGAGCAGAAGTTCTACCATCTTCTTCAGCCTCAGAAGCATCTGAAATTTTTCTCCACCTTGTGTCTGAAACACTTGTCTTTCCACAGATATGATTTACTGCACGAAATTTCAATTTCTTCTCAGTTCTCTTTTCTCCATAAACTGGGTTTTGTCGACATTATTTCTGCAATGATTTACACAACTAGATATACTCCTGCAACAAAATTGTCAAAATTCATCCTTGAGCAGTAAAACCTTCCATAATATTTGTATTCTTACAAACAAATAAAATCAATCAAATTCTCAGTTCTGAATTCTAGAAATGTAATACCACTGGAATATTCATGGATCTTCCTTCCCATTTGACTTTTTATCTCCTCTCTAACAATGTCTTATATTAAATGAGACCAGGTTGTTTCATGCAGGTGAGAACAAGTGATCATGTTGGTGGCAATGGCTGTTAATGTGTTAGCCCTATTCTCAGGAGACCCATCAGATTCAGAAGTAGACAAGCCCCTTGGGAGGTGTAATATTAAGGAGAGAAGAGTATTGGGACATCCTGAAACACACATCTGTGCAAGGTCCCTCAGCACTGCCATGTTAACCCTGCACACTTCACGGATATGGCATAGTTTGAGATTTTGTCCTCTCTTGAGCACAATTTTTGTGTCTATTGAGACAAATCACATAACTAAAATAGGAAACAAATGTGGTCTCTTGGAAATCTGTGGAAAGAGGAATAAGTTGTTACCTCTGGAATATGTTTTATATTTTATGCTGTGTGAAATTTTCATATAAAAGATGTTCTGAACAATTTCAGACCCCTAGGTTTTCTCACAGCTCTTCCCCTAACCTGACCACTTTACCCCACCAACACCATGTACTTTGTATAAATCTATGGAATCCATTTAGTGCTGTTTGTATGTGCATTGATGTAAGACAATCTTCTAGAATATCACCTGTCTTAGATGACATCTGTGAAGAAAACTGATCTCACTTAGACAGAAGCAATAGTGTTTGAGTCACTACCTCATCTATGCTGGAATGCTCAATAACTTGATTTTGTGCAGGTCTTACAGAAGCAGTCCCAACCACTATGGGTTCACAAATGCTGTGGCCACAGTCCCAACAAATAAAGTTTTACTGCTCATCCCCACTACCTTACAATCTTTCCACTCTCTCTTTCATGATGATGAAAAGGCAAAGCAGTGAAATATAGATGTTGCATTTAGCGTTGAGAAGTCCATGGTTTCTTTATTTCTCTATCTCTTGACCAGTCATGGGGCTCTATAATAATTTCCACGTCCTGTAAAAAGAAGCTTCCCTCAGAGTGTTTAGAGATAAGCTAATTTATAGTTGTAATGATAAGAAATTAGGCAATAGTTTAAATTATGTACATGTAGCAAAATTTAATGTTATTTTCTCTCTTATAACTTACACACCCATGAGCTTTTGGCACAGTTGACAGTGCCAGTTTGTGTTTTCATCTAAAGCTCAAACAGAAATTAGTTGACTATTACCATAATGTTTGTGCTACTATTGTACAGTGAGCATATCTTGCTGAGCTAGCCTTATCATAGTCTGAAGCATTCATAGCCTCATAAAACTTTTGATTATGCTACCACAAAATATCATGTATAGAACTTTGTAGCTCTGTGACAATTATCCAATAATAAAAGTGCCCCCAGATAAATACTACCTAGATTTCTCTGTGTACTATTTCTCATGTACTTAGTGACTACATCAAAAGGTCTTACTAGCAAGTGTTGGGGGGGGGACCAAGAGCAATGTCAACAGCCAGTAATATTTAGGGAGGTCTATAAGATCATTTATCAAAAATTCAACTGGGATTTTATTTGAAAAAAAATATGGTATTAGAGAGATATTGTCCCACTATTATCAGGCAAATTTCAAAAATTTCCATCCAACTCTCCCAGCATCACAGTTTCAGAACTTGCATTTCCAGGAATAGAGAACAGCATAGAATTATGCTCCATTTTGTGTATGATGTATGGTTCAGGTGTCACGGGACTCCGGTGGAGTCAGCTTGTCAAATGAAATTCTGAAAGCTTTCTCATGAGGAAAGCGTTTCAAGGAAACTTACTCCTGGATCTTTGGCTATTCCCCTAACCCATAAAATTAATTTTCCAAATCCACATTAGTCTAGTGTATGGATCCACGTGCACTCTATATAGTATTACCTTATAGTAAATGTCTTTTAAGATTGTATTCTAACATAGCTAAAGCCTTTTCCCAGTGTTCTTAGATTCCAGATAGCAGCAAGGAGCTTAACCTATTCAGTAACTAATTAAGCTCTACCATAAAACAATAAAACATCTGTCATTTACTCAGCTGTCTGTAGATAGAGACTAAAAGTCTCACTGATATAGAAATCTTTTACTACAGGCTACATTCCATGACAAGTATAAGTTGATATACTACCCTGATAAGGGGGAACTCTCCAGACAGGATAAGTTTTACTAGACCTAAGAATTTAGAGCTCCTGATAACACACTACTCTTAAGGCCTATCAAGAGTTAACAACCCCCTGATGCTTTTAGGTTGATCCTAGGCAGGGCTTGTTATCCCTAATGTAAACATTTAATTAGTCCCTGCAAATTCCTTTCTGCTGTAACTGGTGAATCTCAGTGTATCTTGTCTTTTTGTGATTTGTATCCTCTGATAATTCGTTGTAATATAAGTCTGAAGCTCAACCAGAACATTACATTCAGATTCAACACCTCTCTTGTGTGTTTGACTGCTTGTCAATACATCCTAATCTTTGCTCATCTACTCTAGAGACTCTTTCCTACGCAGGCACAGGGGACCAGAGGGCCTGCGGCATTCAGGACCTGTTTTATTGTTTTACATATGGTGAGCTGCCTGAAGACAAGCAGCATTTGATTTAGAAAACTGTCTGTTCACTTACAGGAGTTCAGGCTTGGAGAGTTCTTGAGATGCTTCATTGATGACAGACAACTTTCCTGGGATCCTGGGATAATCATTCTGTTTCTAAAACTCGGAGGTCTCAAGATGTTCTGAGTCTCTTTCTACCCTTAAATATCTTCTCGAGAGGGAATGTCATGCAGGAATTCACCTTAAAGAAAAAATAACTTTCATCTTAATCATAACCTCCTTTCGAAATTCCCGCCTCCAATTTCTGCCTTTCTTATACTCTTCACTTTTATTCCTGCTATTCCGGTTTCCATGTATTTTGAATCAGTAGGAATATACACCTATTCATCCTATCTAGACTGATAAGTAGTCGCCAGTGGGATTATAATTATTATTTCATATTATAATTTTCCACAAATAATATTTCTGTTTTCCAAATCCATGTGTGGATTATTTGAACTACAGATAGAGTATTATCTTTATACCAATTGTTTTTATCCTCAGAATTTGTCAAAAACATCTGACAGGTTTTTGTTGTTATTTTGGTGCTACTTGGTAGGTTGGCATTTGTTGTTGTTCTTGGTTTTTTTGTTTTGTTTTGTTTTGTTTTGTTTTCAATACATCTCAACATCAGTTTCCCCCTCCCTCCATTCCTCCCAGTCCTTAACATCTTCCCCAATTCCTCTCCTCCTCTGTTTGCCTTCACAAATGAACAGGCTACCAAGATATCAACTGACAGTGCCAAAACAAGATACAACAAGACTGGGCACAAATCCTCATATCAATACATTAGAAAAAAATGAATAGGCAAAAGAGTCAGAGACACCCCACTTCCACTGATAAGTTTCCCACAAAAATACCATGCTAACAACCAAAACACATACCCAGAGGTTCAAGCACAGACCATGCAGGCCCTGTGATTGCCACTTCAGTCTTTGGGAGCCCCTATGGCCCCACTTACTTGATTCTCTGGGCTCTATTCACCTAGTGTCCTTTAACCCCCTGGCTCCTACAATTCTTCTTTACCCTCTTTTATGGGATTCTCTAAGATCCAAGAGGAAGGACTCAATGGGGATCTCCAATTTGGGCTGTCTCTCTCTGCCTAGTGTTTAGCTGTGTTCTCTGCATCTGCTCCCATTATCTGCTGGTGGCAGCCACTCTGATGATAATTAGGCTAGGCACCAATTTGTAAATACCTGCAGGTAAAAGTGGGAGTCAGTTTTCTCCTTTCTAACCCAATTTGGTTATAGATTCATTGCTAGGAATCACTGTCACTTAAGGTATTCTACTGTGTTCAGATAGATCCTCTGAGCTGGGGGCCAAATGGAAAAATACAATTATATTTTTTCCTCATATAAGCATTTAAAGAAAGAAAATAGATGTGTTTTAGAAAGTCATAAAGATACATTTGTATGTCCCATGACATCTTGATGACTTGCTACTACCTTTTCTAAATAACTTCTAATAATACATCACTGTGTTCCTGTCTGCTGTGCCAATCCCTTTTGCCCATAATAAGCATGAAGTTCAAGTTCCATTGCTGCTACTTGTTGACCTTGTCATCAGTCTTTTTGCTCAAAGATGCCACAGGTATGACTGCAGAATGTCTTGAACCAAACAGTGTTACTTCAGAATATACATAGAATCAAGCAACAATGCATTCTCCTTTCAGTTCCAATTTCCTTCCTTAAGTTCCAATTCTGCTTCTTCTAGCCTCTAATTCTACAGACTTAAGGATTTGGAATTTTGAAATAATAGTCTCCAAGATCTCCTCCTACACACACACACACACACACACACACACACACACACACACACACACACACATATATATATATATATTTACCAAAAGAAGAGCAGTTAATTCTAAACATCACATACAAGTAGGAAAGAGAAAGTAGGTAAGGTGGCTTCTTAGTCTAGAACTTTGGAGAATGGCCATTACTTCCAGCCAAGAAGGACACAGGGTTCACAGGAAAGATGCTTTTGTAAGTTTCATTAAACTGTGATGTTTGTCTCTATCTACTACTGAGGAACACTTCAGAGGCTGTGATGTATCCAGAGCCTGTTGTGTCAAGCATAATGAGGCACTATAAAGAATACCTGAATCCATGTCTCTTTTTCTCCTCTGATACATTTTTTTCTATTTTCTTCATTCTCATTCTCTCTTTCTCCCTCTCTCCCTCTCTCTCTCTCTCTCTCTCTCTCTCTCTCTCTCTCTCTCTCTCTCTCTCTCTCTCTCTCTCTCCAATATAAGACAGCACAAAATCAAAGAGAAACAATTTGGTGCTTTCCAGCATATATATATATATATATATATATATATATATATATATATATAAGCAAGAGAAATTGGACTTGGCAGGTGCAAAAGAATCATATAAGCATATATGTATGCAAAAATAATGAGAAACAGTTCATGGTTTTGAAAAAAGAGAAAGGAGGGTATAAAAAGGGTTTAGAGAGAAGAAAGATAAGGAAAAATGGTACAATTATATTAAAATCTCAAAAAACTAAAAGAAATTATTTTAAGAAACTAAAATAATCTTAAAAGAGAACACAAAGTTGGAGTAGTATGAAATAGTGAACCAGGGAGGATATTGGAGGTGAAAACACCAAATTGTATTCCTGGAAATTCTCAAAGTATTTTTTTTCTTTTCCATTTTTTATTAGGTATTTAGCTCATTTACATTTCCAATGCTATACCAAAAGTCCCCCATAGCCACCCACCCCCAGTCCCCTACCCACCCACTCCCCTTTTTTTGCCCTGACGTTCCCCTGTACTGGGGCATATAAAGTTTGCGTGTCCAATGGGCCTCTCTTGCCAGTGATGGCCGACTAGGCCATCTTTTGATACAAATGCAGCTAGAGTCAAGAGCTCTGGGGTACTGGTTAGTTCATAATGTTGTTCCACCTATAGGGTTGCAGATCCCTTTAGCTCCTTGGGTACATTCTCTAGCTCCTCCATTGGGAGCCCTGTGATCCATCCATTAGCTGACTGTGAGCATCCACTTCTGTGTTTGCTAGGCCCCGGCATAGTCTCACAAGAGACAGCTACATCTGGGTCCTTTCAATAAAATCTTGCTAGTGTATGCAATGGTGTCAGCGTTTGGATGCTGATTATGGGGTGGATCCCTGGATATGGCAGTCTCTACATGGTCCATCCTTTTATCTCAGTTCCAAACTTTGTCTCTGTAACTCCTTCCAAGGGTGTTTTGTTCCCACTTCTAAGGAGGGGCATAGTGTCCACACTTCAGTCTTCATTTTTCTTGAGTTTCATGTGTTTAGGAAATTGTATCTTATATCTTGGGTATCTTAGGTTTTGGGCTAATATCCACTTATCAGTGAGTACATATTGTGTGAGTTCCTTTGTGAATGTGTTACCTCACTCAGGATGATGCCCTCCAGGTCCATCCATTTGGCTAGGAATTTCATAAATTCATTCTTATTAATAGCTGAGTAGTACTCCATTGTGTAGAAGTACCACATTTTCTGTATCCATTCCTCTGTTGAGGGGCATCTGGGTTCCTTCCAGCTTCTGGCTATTATAAATAAGGCTGCTATGAACATAGTGGAGCATGTGTAATTCTTACCAGTTGGGGCATCTTCTGGATATATGCCCAGGAGAGGTATTGCTAGATCCTCTGGTAGTACTATGTCCAATTTTCTGAGGAACCACCAAACTGATTTCCAGAGTGGTTGTACAAGCCTGCAATCCCACCAACAATGGAGGAGTGTTCCTCTTTCTCCACATCCACGCCAGCATCTGTTGTCACCTGAATTTTTGATCTTAGCCATTCTGACTGGTGTGAGGTGGAATCTCAGGATTATTTTGATTTGCATTTCCCTGATGATTAAGGATGTTGAACATTTTTTCAGGTGCTTCTCTGCCATTCGGTATTCCTCAGGTGAGAATTCTTTGTTCAGTTCTGAGCCCCATTTTTTAATGGGGTTATTTGATTTTCTGAAGTCCACCTTCTTGAGTTCTTTATATATGTTGGATATTAGTCCCCTATGTGATTTAGGATAGGTAAAGATCCTTTCCCAATCTGTTGGTGTTCTTTTTGTCTTATTGACGGTGTCTTTTGCCTTGCAGAAACTTTGGAGTTTCATTAGGTCCCATTTGTCAATTCTCGATCTTACAGCACAAGCCATTGCTCTTCTGTTCAGGAATTTTTCCCCTATGCCCATATCTTCAAGGCTTTTCCCCACTTACTCCTCTATAAGTTTCAGTGTCTAAGGTTTTATGTGAAGTTCCTTGATCCACTTAGATTTGAACATAGTACAAGAAGATAAGTATGGATCGATTCACATTCTTCTACAAGATAACAACAAGTTGTGCCAGCACCAATTGTTGAAAATGCTGTCTTTCTTCCACTGGATGGTTTTAGCCCCCTTGTCGAAGATCAAGTGACCATAGGTGTGTGGGTTCATTTCTGGGTCTTCAATTCTATTCCATTGGTCTACTTGTCTGTCTCTATACCAGTACCATGCAGTTTTTATCACAATTGCTCTGTAGTAAAGCTTTAGGTCAGGCATGGTGATTCCACCAGAGGTTTTTTTATCCTTGAGAAGAGTTTTTGCTATCCTAGGTTTTTTGTTATTCCAGATGAATTTGCAAATTGCTCCTTCTAATTCGTTGAAGAATTGAGTTGGAATTTTGATGGGGATTGCATTGAATCTGTAGATTGCTTTTGGCAAGATAGCCATTTTTACAATGCTGATCCTGCCAATCCATGAGCATGGGAGATCTTTCCATCTTCTGAGATCTTCTTTAATTTCTTTCTTCAGGGACTTGAAGTTTTTATCATACAGATCTTTCACTTCCTTAGTTAGAGTCACGCTGAGGTATTTTATATTATTTGTGACTATTGAGAAGGGTGTTGTTTCCCTAATTTCTTTCTCAGCCTGTTTATTCTTTGTGTAGAGAAAGGCCATTGATTTGTTTGAGTTAACTTTATATCCAGCTACTTCAACGAAGCTGTCTATCAGGTTTAGGAGTTCTCTGGTGGAATTTTTAGGGTCACTTATATATACTATCATATCATCTGCAAAAAGTGATATTTTGACTTGCCCTTTTCCAATTTGTATCCCCTTGATCTCCTTTTGTTATGGAATTTCTCTGGCTAATAATTCAAGTACTATGTTGAAAAGGTAGGGAGAAAGTGGGCAGCCTTGTCTAGTCCCTGATTTTAGTGGGATTGCTTCCAGCTTCTCTCCATTCACTTTGATGTTGGCTACTGGTTTGCTGTAGATTGCTTTTATCATGTTTAGGTATGGGCCTTGAATTCCTGATCTTTCCAAGACTTTTATCATGAATGGGTGTTGGATTTTGTCAAACGCTTTTTCTGCATCTAACGAGATGATCATGTGGTTTTTGTCTTTGAGTTTGTTTATATAATGGATTACATTGATGGATTTTCATATATTAAACCATCCCTGCATCCCTGGAATAAAACCTACTTGGTCAGGATGGATGATTGTTTTGATGTGTTCTTGGATTCGGTTAGCAAGAATTTTATTAAAGATTTTTGCATCGATATTCATAAGAGAAATTGGTCTGAAGTTCTCTATCTTTGTTGGATCTTTCTGTGGTTTAGTTATCACAGTAATAGTGGCTTCATAAAATGAGTTGGGTAGAGTACCTTCTACTTGTATCTTGTGAAATAGTTTGTGCAGAACTGGAATTAGATCTTCTTTGAAGGTCTGATAGAACTCTGCACTAAACCTGTCTGTTCCTGGGCTTTTTTTTTGGCTGGGAGACTATTAAAAACTGCTTCTATTTCTTTAGGGGATATGGGACTGTTTAGAAGGTCAACTTGATCCTGATTCAACTTTGGGACCTGGTATCTGTCCAGAAATTTGTCCATTTTGTCCAGGTTTTCCAGTTTTGTTGAGTATAGCCTTTTGTAGAAGGATCTGATGGTGTTTTGGATTTCTTCAGGATCTGTTGTTATGTCTCCCTTTTCATTTCTGATTTTGTTAATTAGGATTTTGTCCCTGTGCCCTCTAGTGAGTATAGCTAAGGGTTTATCTATCTTGTTGATTTTCTCAAAGAACCAACTCCTCATTTGGTTAATTCTTTGACTAGTTCTTCTTGTTTCCACTTGGTTGATTTCACCTCTGAGTTTGATTATTTCCTGCCATCTACTCCTCTTGGGTGAATTTGCTTCCTTTTTTTCTAGAGCTTTTAGATGTGTTGTCAAGCTGCTAGCATGTGCTCTCTCCCGTTTCTTCTTGGAGGCACTCAGAGCTATGAGTTTCCCTCTTAGAAATGCTTTCATTGTGTTCCAAAGGTTTGGGTACGTTGTGGCTTAATTTTCATTAAACTCTAAAATGTCTTTAATTTCTTTCTTTATTCCTTCCTTGACCAAGAGGTCATTGAGAAGAGTGTTGTTCAGTTTCCACGTGAATGTTGGCTTTCCATTATTTATGTTGTTATTGAAGATCAGCCTTAGGCCATGGTGGTCTGATAGGATACATGGGACAATTTCAATATTTTTGTATCTGTTGAGGCCTGTTTTGTGACCAATTATATGGTCAATTTTGGAGAAGGTCCCGTGAGGTGTAGAGAAGAAGGTATATCCTTTTGTTTTAGGATAAAATGTTCTGTAGATATCTGTCAGGTCCATTTGTTTCATAACTTCTGTTAGTTTCACTGTGTCCCTGTTTAGTTTCTGTTTCCATGATCTGTCCATTGATGAAAGTGGTGTGTTGAAGTCTCCCACTATTATTGTGTTAGGTGCAATGTGTGCTTTGAGCTTTACTAAAGTGTCTTTAATGAATGTGGCTGCCTTTGCATTTGGAGCATAGATATTCATAATTGAGAGTTCCTTTGGAGGATTTTACCTTTGATGAGTATGAAGTGTCCCTCCTTGTCTTTTTTGATAACTTTGGGTTGGAAGTCGATTTTATCCGATATTAGAATGGCTACTCCAGCCTGTTTCTTCAGACCATTTGCTTGGAAAATTGTTTTCAAGCCTTTCACTCTGAGGTAGTGTCTGTCTTTTTCCCTGAGATGGGTTTCCTGTAAGCAGCAGAATATTGGGTCCTGTTTGTGTAGCCAGTCTGTTAGTCTATGTCTTTTTATTGGGGAATTGAGTCCATTGATATTAAGAGATATTAAGGAAAAGTAATTGTTGCTTCCTTTTATTTTTGTTGTTAAAGTTGGCATTCTGTTCTTGTGGCTGTCTTCTTTTAGGTTTGTTGAGGGATTATCTTCTTGTTTTTTCTAGGGCATGGTTCCCGTCCTTGTATTGTTTTTTTTCTGTTATTATCCTTTGAAGGGCTGGATTCGTGGAGAGATAATGGGTGAATTTAGTTTTGTCGTGGAATACTTTGGTTTCTCCATCTATGGTAATTGAGAGTTTGGCTGGGTATAGTAGCCTGGGCTGGCATTTGTGTTCTCTTAATGTCTGTATAACATCTGTCCAGGCTCTTCTGGCTTTCATCGCCTCTTGTGAAAAATCTGGTGTAATTCTGATAGGCTTGCCTTTATATGTTACTTGACATTTTTCCCTTACTGCTTTTAGTATTCTATCTTTATTTAGTGCATTTGATGTTCTGATTATTATGTGTCGGGAGGAATTTCTTTTTTGGTCCAGTCTATTTGGAGTTCTGTAGGCTTCTTATATGTTCATGGGCATCTCTTTCTTTAGGTTTAGGAAGTTTTCTTCAATAATTTTGTTGAAGATGTTTGCTGATCCTTTGAGTTGAAAATCTTCATTCTCATCCACTCCTATTATCCATAGGTTTGGTCTTCTCATTGTGTCCTGGATTTCCTGGGTGTTTTGAGTTCAGATCTTTTTGCATTTTCCATTTTCTTTGATTGTTGTGCTGATGTTCTCTTTGGAGTCTTCTGCACCTGAGATTCTCTCTTCCATCTCTTGTATTCTGTTGCTGATGCTTGCATCAATGTTTCCAGATTTCTTTCCTAGGGTTTCTATCTCCAGCATTGCCTCACTTTGGGTTTTCTTTATTGTGTCTACTTCTCTTTTTAGGTCTAGTATGGTTTTGTTCATTTCCATCACCTGTTTGGATGTGTTTTCCTGTTTTTCTATAAGGACTTCTACCTGTTTGGTTGTGTTTTCCTGTTTTTCTTTAAAGAAAAACAAGTCCTTAAGGACTTGTAACTCTTTAGCAGTGTTCTCCTGTATTTCTTTAAGTGAGTTATTAAATTCCTTCTTTATGTCCTCTACCATCATCATGAGATATGCTTTTAAATCCAGGTCTACCTTTGCAGGTGTGTTAGGGTGCCCTTGTCTGGGCGAAGTGGGCGTTCTGGGTTCTGATGATGGTGAGTGGTCCTGGTTTCTGTTAGTAGGATTCTTACGTTTACCTTTCGCCATCTGGCAATCTCTGGAGTTAGTTGTTATAGTTGTCTTTGTTAAGAGATTGTTCCTCTGTTGATTTTGTTACCCTCTATCAGCAGGCGTGGGAGACTAGCTCTCTCCTCTGAGTTTCAGTGGTCAGAGCAGTCTCTGCAGGCAAGCTCTCCTCTTTCAGGGAAGGTGTACAGTTATCTGGTGTTTGGACCTCCTCCTGGCTTAAGATGAAGGCCCAAAACAGGATCTTTCCCAGAAGCTGTGTTGCTTTGGCCAGGAAGGTGGCCGGTTGTCTGGAGCCGAAGATGGCGCCCCCTCAGAAGCTCTGTGGCTCTTGCCTGTCCAAGAAATGGCTGGCCTCTGTATTCCACACCGTCACCCATGCAGCCTGCCCTCTAAGGAGTCAAGGAGCCATGAGGCTCCCACCGGGGCCTGAGGCACAAACCTCTCAGGCCGGGCAAACCCCTGTGCTCTCACCAGGAAGGTGGCCGGTTCTCTGGAGCCGAAGATGGTGCCGCCTCAGAAGCTCTGTGGCTCTCAAAGTATTTTTAAACTATTATTTAAAAGTACTATTATCTCTAGTTCTTTATATATTTTGGATATTAGCCCTTTACTGGATGTGGGATACGTGAAGTTGTTTTTTTTTTTTTCTTTTTATCTGTAGGTTGCTGATTTGTCTTATTGACTATGTCCTTTGCATTACAGATGCTTTCCATATTTGTGAGGTCCCATTTATCAATTTTTTCAAAGATTTACTTATTTACTTCATGCACAATGTACTGTTTTCAGATACACCAGAAGAGAGTATCAAATCCCCATTACAGATGGTTGTGAGCCACCGTGTGGTTTTTGGGGAATTGATCTCAAGACCTCTGGAAGAGCAGTCAGTGCTCTTAACCACTGAGCCATCTCTCCAGCCCCATTTATCAACTCTTGATCTTAGAGCATGAGCCATTGATTGGAGTTCTGTTTAGGAAATTTCCCCTTATGCCAATGAGTTCAAGGCTCTTTCTCACTTTCTCAACTATTAGATTCAATATATCTGCTTTTATGATGAGGTCCTTGATCCACTTTGACTTGAGCTTTGTGCAAGGTGACAAATATGGATCAAAAAACCAAACAACTCAATCAAAAAACATGGGAGAGAACTAAACTGAGAATTCACAACAGAGGAATCTCAAATGGCTCAGAAGCACCTAGAGAAACGTTCAAAGTCCTTAGTGATCAGAGAAATGCAATTCAAAATGACCCCGAAATTCCATCTTAAGCCAATCAGAATGGCTAAGATCAAAACCTCAGGTGACAACATATGTTGCTGAGGATGTGGAGAAGAAGAACACTCCTCCATTGCTGGTAGGGTTGCAAACTGTTACACCCACTCTGGAAATCAGTCTGGCTGTTCATCAGATAATTGGACATAGTACTACCTGAATACCCAGCAATACCACTCTTGGGAACATACCCCAAACATGCCCTAGCTTGCCAAGGGGTCCATGTTTCACTATGCTCATAGTGGCCTTATTTGTGACAGCCAGAAGCTGTAAACAATCCAGACAACAGAAGGATGAATACAGAAAATGTGGCTCATTTACACAATGGAATACTACTCAGCTATTAAGAATGAGGACATCCTGAGTTTTACAGGCCAATGGATGGAACGGGAATATATCATCCTGAGTAAGGTAACTCAGACACAAAAGGACATGCATGGTATGTACTCACTAATAAGAGGGTATTTGAAAAAATGTACAGAATACCCATGATACAGTACACAGAACTCAAAAAGGTCAACAAGCTGAAAGGTCCAAGTGAGGATGCCTCACTGAGTGAGGGAAAATGACTGAATCCCTGAGGGCCAGCAGAAAGAATGGAAACAGGCAACCTTGGGAGGTAGGAGGATGGGGGGGGGGCTTCCATAATCCTCCAGAGACCTGGGAGGTAAGAGAATCTCAGGACTCAAAGGGAGAGACCTTATATGAAATGCCAGGCAGTAGGGAGGGGGAACTTATAGACTCCACCTCCAGCAGAAAGATGGGGCATCAAGTGAGGGAGTAGGTTTCCATCCCACAGTCAAAACTCTGACCCACCATTGTTCCTGTCTGAAAGAACTTCAGGAATGGAAATGAAGAGGTATCTGAGAAAAAGAAGGTCCAGTGACAGGCACAAAGTGGGATCCAGCTCAAGGGGAGGTCTCAAGACCTGATACTATTAGTGAGGCTATGGAGTGCTCACAAAAAAGGATCTATCATGACTGCCCTTCGAAAGACCCAACAAGCAACTGATAGAGTCAGATGCAGATAATTGCACCCAACCTATGGACAGAAGCTGCTGACCCCTCTGGTTGAATTAGGGAAATCTGGAAGAAGCTGAGCAGGAGGACAATTCTGTAGGAGGACCAGCAGTTCTCAATTAACCTGGACTCCTGAGATCGCTCAAACACTGGACTACCAATCAGGAAGCATACACCAGATGATATGAGGCCCCCAACGCATATACAGCAGACGACTTCCACGTCTGAGTTCAGTCAGAGAAGATGCATCAAACCCTCAAGAGACTGGAGGCCCGAGGGAGTTTAGTGGTATGGTAGGGTGGAGAGTGGGGTCGTGGGGATATCCTTATGGAGACAGGGGGACAGGGAGGAGGTATGGGATGTGGAAGTTGGAGGGTGGACTGGGAGGGGAATAAAATCTGGAGTATAAATAAATAAATAAATAAATAAATAAATAAATAAATATTAAATTTAAAAAGTACTATTACCTCAATGTTCCTAATATTAGGAGCGTACTTTGATATCAGTTCATGTATAAGAGTAAAGAAATATTTTCTTTGATGTTGAATAGATTCCCTGAATTCATTTTAAGAAAGGAAAATACATAGCTTTTAAGAAAGATTTTTTTAATTTTTATAAATAATTCATGTTTGAGTTTATAATATAATTTCATCCTTTACCTCTTCCTTTTCTTCTCACCTAACCTCCCGTATAACCCTACTCTCTTTCAACTTCATGGATCTTTTTATCTTTTTCTTTAATTTATTTATATATATATATATATATATATATATATATATATATATTCACTTTATCAGTCAATATAGTGTCACTTACAGGTATGCTTTCAGAAATGACTATTTAGTATTGGATAATCAAATGGTATGCTCTTTTCTGGGGAAGACTATTTCCTCAGCTTTCAGCATTCCATAGTTGCTTGTAGGTTTGTGGACTCAGGAGCTCCCTATCACTCAACATTAACTTGTGTCTTTGTGTCACCCTTGTTCAGGACATATTTAGATAGTCATATTGGTGACACATCATGAGTGCAGCTTTTGACACTTCTATGAAACTCAATCTCATAACAAATTTCCTATTTCTCTTGCTTTTCCCCTATGATACTAGAGTCATACCAGCAACAGCCAAGTTGAGGATACATCTATCAATTAAATTTGAGCTTCACAACTCTTAATTTTGATCTGTTGTGGTTTTTTGTAATGGCCTCCATCTGATGATGCAACAAGAAATTTTCTTGATAAGGGGTGAGAACTATACTTATCTAGTTCTCTGTGTGTGTGTCTGTGTAGTTATGGATTATGCTGTCATAGAAAGGTTATACGTTTTCTTCAAAAAAAAAAAAAATCCTGGTTAGTTAGTTAAGTTTCTAGAACCAGAAATAACTTACCTCCTGTTGATTGAGTCTCAAGTTAGAGAGCTGTACTACCACCAAAATATTAATGCCACTACTGCATCTTTAGAGTTAGAGTGTCATACTGGTCAATGTTATGGTTCATTGGTACCTGGTATGGTCAGACTAGTGGTTGTTTCTCTCTTTTTGATGCTCACATGGTATGTTCTAGTATTCTGAGAGTTTGCTCTCAGGAAAGAGGATTGTTGAGACAGCATCTCATGGACTCTAGGCTTGCCACAATCTTGCTATGTAGAAGAGAATGCTCTTGAATGCCTGATTCCCACTTCAACACCTCAGTTGATGGGATTGCAGGTGTACAACACCACATCAAGTTTCATGAAATATGAGGATTGAAGTAAGGGCTTGTACATGCTAGGGAAACACTTGTCTGTCTGAGCTACATCTTAGCCAGGATAGTTTTGACATTATTAAATAGCAATACAATTTAGGTTTTCCCTGCCTTAGGAAACATTATACGATAAAAGAGTCAAAGTCACAATAACCAGGAATGCACACAAAGATATCCAGGTCTTCAAATTTCAACCATCAACAATGTCAAAATTATATTTTATTAAAAATAATTTATGTGGCAAATCCTGAAATATGGTAGAAAGAGTTGTATAAGCTTGTCCTGTGTAAAGAATAAGTTACAATATATAAAATTTTTTACATGAAATCCAAACATAAAGTGGAGTTACATAAAAAAATAACAAATAACAGGAAGTAGTTCATTAACAGTCTTCTTAGGTATGATATATGTTTTATCATTTGTTTGTCTTGCTGGGTGGTGTTTTAATTAGGGTTTCTATTGCTGTGGTAAAACACATGACCAAAGCAATATGGGGAGAAAGAGGTTAGAGGTTAGAGAGAGGTTAGAGGTTCCTTATCACTGTTCTTTATCAAAGGAAGTCAGGACATGAGCTTAAAAAAGGGAGGCCACAGGTAGGTCCTGCTTACTGGCTTGCTCATCCTTCCTTTTCTTAGAACTCAGAACCACATAGCCAAGATGACATCACTCAAACATGATCTTATTCAGGTATCTCTCCTTTCATAGAACTCTAACTTATAAGATATTCCCATAAAAAAGTCAGCACAGTTAGTTTTGTTTTTGTTCTAAGTTACTCATGAATTCTAGAAGATTTATAAAATTATCAGAATTTTGTGACACAGCCAGGATGACAGAGTCCAGAGATAGACCACAGGGATATGAGAATGGAATGAGTCATAGCTTAATTTTATCTCTATGATCCTAGTAGTTTATATTGCTAATAAGTATATGTTTAGTGAGCTTTAAAAATTATCTGAATGACAAACGCAGGTTCATTTTTACATTTTTAATTGAAATGAATTCTATCACTGCCTCATTTCTTTCATCCATAACCTCCCAGTTATCTTCCCTCAAAGCCTCTTATACTCCTCACTACCTAGCTGATTGTCTCTTTATTATATGTGTTGTATGTGCACGGACACACACACTCATGCACACAAATATATATATATATATATATATATATATTCTCTTATTTCTTGGTCAGTCCATTTTTTGTTGTTTGTATCTATATGATTTCAAGACAGATTACTCTGAATTGAACAACAGCAAGGGAATTTCTCCCTAAGAGAAGCTAATTCTCCTTCCAACAACAATCATTAAGATCCTGTAGTTCTTCATCTGAGGTAAAACCCTAAAAATTTTCCTCTTCTATATTAATATGCTTATATATAGCTATTGCTTATACCTTGTTTATACAGCCATTTCTAAAAGAGACTATCATAGCAAAATTTTTTGTATCTAGGCTATTAAAATATTTCTACTTTATTTTCTGGGATGTTCCCTGGTCATAAATATACAAGAAGTGATGCAGATGTATCCACCTAGGCTGAGCGTCTGATGAATAGTTAATCTCTCTGAAGTGTCCAGTTGAGGTTTTCTATGACAATTTCCACTTTATGGGGAGAAGAGCTTCTTTGATGATGGGTGATAACTATACTACTCTACTCTACTATATCTGAGAATTTGAAGTTAGGAATCACAGAAGAGAGAATGGATCCTATTTGAATTTCTGGGAATGGGTTTCCTCACTCACTAAAATACTTTCAAGGTCTACTCATTTACTTTGAAATTCCATTATTTTACTTTTATTTACAGTTGACTAGTTTCAACATTATGTGTATTATCAAATCTTCCTTCTGAGTTCATCTGGTGAAGACTGTTTAGGTTTTTGTTTTTCTATACAATGCTATTGTCAGTAGGGTAACTATGAACATCAGTGAGCAAGTATTTGTTCTTTAAAGGGCCATGGATTCATAAGCATGCCAAAAGATGGTCAAAATCAACTACAAAATGAATTAGGAGTGAAAAAATATTTATCTTTTCTTTACAACCATTGATTCCATCCTTTCTCTTTCTCCTCATGCAAGAAAATGAGCAGCCATGTCAATGTCTGGAAATCTGTGTACCAAAATTTCCCAGTTGTTTTACCTATGCTGGTCTCCAAATAGGACTCTATGTCATTTTACTGAATGAAAATGCCTGCTTCTTTTCAGCAGTATCTGGAATCAAACGTAACAAGATAGTGGTTGTCTGCACTAGAATTATATTTCTGGCTTAAATTTCTATTGTTGACTTTATTATTTGATAGACAATTGCCAAAATTGCACATTGACATAATTTTCAAAGAATACTTTTCCTAGAATAATCACTGTGAACTGAGGGCTGTGTCAAGCTCATTTGACTCTGTAGAGGTTTCTAGAAAGAGCAACATTTTCCATTTGAGCAAAAATATTGAAAAACTTAGCCCTAGATAAGTGACAGCTAGCATGGAAAATTTTGGTTTTGATTCAAACACTTGTATAGTCTAATCTCAAAGGCTACATATGAATGTACAAGTCAGAGGAAATTAGCTCAACAAACCAAATAACTTACCTTAGTGGATCAGTTAATATCAAAGTGAGATCTTTACATGGTGCTTCATGTTATGAACATATTATGCCAAAATAAATCAGTAATAAAGAACAATCAAGTATCACGGACATTAGTAGATTTCTATTGAATATTTTCTTTGTTTCTCCTGCCTGAAATGTTGTCGACTTGATCAAATATCAGGAATAGTTCTCAGAGAGTAATCAGAGTCGAGTTCTAGAATAAGGCAGTGAGAACAAGCGAAGCAAACCACTCTGAATCTGTTTGGTCTTAATACTGAAGATGACAGGGTTCATAAATGGGGGGAAAAGGAAGCAGATGTAGCTCATTGTTATATGTACAATATGAGGAATATTCTTTCCAAACCTGTGAATAAATGTCAAACCAACCACAGTGACATAGAAGACCAAGATGCAACAGATATGGGAGACACATGTGTTGAGAGCCTTGGCCCGCTCATCTGTAGAAGCAATGCCCATGACAGTCTTGAGAATCAAAATGTAGGAGAAACAAATAATCAAAAAATCCAAAAGTCCCATGCAAAATACAACAACAATAGGATAGAGACGATTGAATGTGATGTCAGCACAGGCTAGCTTGATGACATCTTGGTGTAGACAGAAAGCATGGGAGAGTACATGGGAGCGACAATAGGGAAACCAATTCAGTCGAATGATTATTGGCATGATTGAAAGACCAGCCCTCATCACTACGCCTATGCCAATCTTTATTACCTTAATATCAGTAAGGATGGTGGTATATCTTAATGGGTTGCGAATGGCAATGAAACGGTCATAGGCCATGGCAAGCAAGACCCCCGACTCCACAATAGAGAAACTATGGATAAAATAGGCCTGAGAGAAGCAGGCTCCATGGCCAATTTCCCTGTGATTGAACCATAGTACACCCAGCACTGTGGGCATGGTGGTCAATGTTACTCCAAGATCCGTAGCTGCCAGCATACCTAAGAAATAATACATGGGCTCATGGAGGTTGTGGTCATCCTTAATGAGGAAAAGGAGGGTGCCGTTGCCAAGCAATATGAAGATATAGGCCATCAGTAATGGGAGGGAGATCAGGTGATGGGATTTCTCCAGACCTGGGAAGCCTGTGAGCAGGAATGGGTAGGTTGAGGTGTTGAGCCAAATTACAGGCATTGCAGATACAAAATTCCCCTCAGATAAAATGATAGGGAACAGTTCCTTAGGGTTTGCCTTGTGAAGATGCTACCAGCTGTGTGGATGTTCAAAAGTGTTGTTTTTCAACAACAATGGTAATTTAATCATTCCCGGGACCTTCTAGATATGGAAAAAAAAAGATATGTGAAGAACAGCTCCATGAATTATTTAAAGATTACAATATAAGAGTACTGGAATGTACATTAGAGATAAGCTATGTATGAAGAATAGATCTAGATCAGATGTTCTCAAACTGTGGGTCATGACCCCTGTGGAGTTGCATGACATCCTCACAGGAGTCCCATATCAGATATCCTGCATATCAGATACTTATATTATGATTAATAGCAGTAACAAAATTACAGTTATGAAGCAGCAACAAAAGTAATTTTCTGGTTGGGAGGTCACCACAAGAGTAACTGTATTAATGTGTCATAGCATTAGGAAGGTGTAGATGTATTGATGTAGATGAAGATGAAGTCTTTGTAAATCCAATACTCCAAATAAAACAAGGCATTCTGACATTATTGTTGCCTACAAAGTTTTTTCATGGTATCATTCATCTTTACTTAGGGTGTTGAGAATTGACCTAATGATTTCCCAGAATAAGTAAGACCTAGAAACTCAGAAAGCATCTAAGCACTGTTTGAGAATCAGGTATGGACAGCTAATTGCAAAATAATATAAAT
Source organism: Mus musculus (assembly GCF_000001635.26). NCBI lineage: Eukaryota > Metazoa > Chordata > Mammalia > Rodentia > Muridae > Mus > Mus musculus. Next base: position 103,661,959 of record NC_000073.6, read on the forward strand.
GTATAAACAAATAAATAAAAGACAGTTACATGTAGACATTGATAAATGCACTGTATCTTTAAGAATTATTCAGTTGATGAAATTCTAGAGTTTGGAGGAAGCCACAGTATGACAGAAAACTGACTTTTGTGTGTGTCATCACTTTTACATTTAACAAAAATCTCTTTTTGAGCAGAACACTACTCTAGTATACTATAGCTTCTCATAAACTCTTTCCCCCAAAATTATAACATTATCATATATTTTAATAACATATTTCATTTTATATTTCATAATGTATATGCAGTTATAAAAGAAGAGGTTCACTTGAAGGCATATGAAGATGTATGGCTATGACATAACTACTTAGAGAAGCACAAATAGAAACTGGTTAGACATGCTCACATGAGTATACTTATTGTTTGAAACTTCATAATGCATGTTGGTTTCATTTTAAAAGCTATGACATTAGATAGATAGTATTTCATTATAGTGAGAAGTCTTTGAGACTCAGAATTCTAAGGTACCATTGGATACATCCAGGCAGTTGTATTTTATCATCACTCAGAGAAATATGGCCATATTCTTTTCTTTGGTGTGTAATACTAATTCTACCGTATCTTAGTGTACTTTCAGATATTACTCACATGATCCACTTTCATTTGGATAAAGTGTCTTCAAGATCTCTGGACTTCATTCTTCAATGTTTGGGTGCCATCTCACAGCTGTTGCTTTCTAATGGTATTGAAACTGAGAAGCCACTTAAGATCTGTGGTTGTCATTTACAGAGGATATTAATGATTTCTGTCTTCATCTTGCTTTTAATACTAAATGTAAAAATAAATTAGACTTGCTAAAGAAAATGACCTCCTCACTTTGTATATTTTATTACAAAAACTACAGTGGACACACATCTTTATCATTCATTCTGAGAGTTTTCAAATGATCCCATTTTCTTATGAAGCCAATATAAAAAAAAAAATGAAATAGTACAGGAAGGCTTGGATTTAAGCAAACATATCACACTGGATTTCAATTGAGCAGCAGAAGTTGTGCCTAGCTAGTAAGGAAAAGTGAGTCAGAAATCATGACACTAGGAAAATAGGGGAAAACAATTTTTAACATGTCAGAAAGGTAGACACAGATCATTTTAGAGAAGAAAATTACAGGGTTAGAAATCTAAAGGTTGGAAAATTAAAAGTTCAGACAGGAACTCAAAGGAAAAAAGACATACACAGTTCATCTCAATGGCCCCTGGCTTGTTCTCACATTCTTCTTTGCACATGCCTTTGTGTTGATTTTGCTATTTTATTATTATTATCTTTATTACCTTTACTGTTATTATTATTTGTGAATTTTATAATGAATCCAGTGAAATATACATTTTAAATATTCCCAGCAACTTCCTTCATACCATGGCAAAAACTCCCTTGTCTCAACTTGATGTCTGCTTTGAATATAGACATCATATAGACAACACCTCAAGAAGCAAGGATGGAGGTGTGTAGGAGAGTCTTTAGGACCCACAAACATTACCCACAGATTCTTGGCTGAGAATTCTTTTACTGAAAAGTCAGATCCCTATTTCCTATTTTCCCTACTTCTGGTACCTGTAAAACCTCAAAGAGTAAGTACAATACATTCCCCCACTAACCTGAAAATGAGACTCTGTTCATTCCTTAATGGCATTGTCATGAGCTTCAGATATTTAGCTTTGTGAAGAATTTGGTCATAACACATTTTTTTAATCAGGTACTGAACAAAATCCTGGCTGGTATGAGCATTTATTTCAGAAGAGTCTCCTCAGGGATCAATTGTAATTTAAATCACTCATTGCCCATCCTTTTTGTTGTCTTTCCTTTTCTCCCTATCTGTCCCTTTCCTTCCCTGTGCTTTTTCCTTGTGTGTGCTCACCCTTGGGACTGTGGGATTTGGCAGTTCCAAGTCCTCTGTCTATATCAGGGATTTCACTGGAGCCCATTGACAGAATTGTAATTTAACTCTATGAGGATATGGAAATCAATCACATTGGTTAAGAGTCTAGACTGACACTGTTTAAGGAAAAGTATATTTTCTACCATATTTTAGAAATCTCAGTCATTCATGTAAAAATGGGAAATATGTATAAATTAGAGAACAAGTGAATGCTTTTGTTGAATCAGGAGTCCTAAGATAATAAAATCCGAACCAATATTTGTATTACTGCTAATCAACCAAATATTCACACTCACCAATGACCATTCATTCATTGATAGGAATAAAAATCCAGATACTAAACTTTCAACCTACAACTATTTCTGCCTATGACATGCAGGGATAGAAAGGGAGCAGAAAGTGAGGAAATGCCCAGCCAATGACTGGCCCACCTGAGTCCCATGCCATGAGAGCACAGCCCTGAAACTCTTAATAATATTCTGTGCTTGCAGACAGGAGGTTAGCATAAGTCATCTGAGTGGCTTCATCCAGCAGCTGATGAGAATATGTGCAGAAACCTACAGCTAAACATTAGGCAGAGTTTAGAGAGTCATGTGAAAGAGGAGCACGAAATATTGAAGGCGCCAGAAGGATGAGGGACACCACATGAAAACCTACCAAATCAAGAAACCTGGGTCTGGAGGGCCTCAGAGGCTCAACTGCCAAACAGAAAGCGTACATAGAATAAACCTAGGCCCCCTACAAATATGTAAGGGTTATACATCTTGGTCCTCATGTGGGACCTCTAACAGAAAGAGCAGGTGCTATCTCTGACTCTGTTGGCTGCATTTGGATCACTTTCCTCTAACTTGGAGATCTTGTCTAGCCTCATTAGAAGAAAGTGCACCCAGTTCTACTACAGCCTGATATACCATGGAGGGTTGATATCAATGGGAGGTCTCCTCTTTTCTGAGGAGAAAGGGAGGGGGCACAAGGGAAGAGGTTAGAAAGAAGGCCTGGGAGTAAATGAGGAAGGAAAAACTGAGATTGGGATGAAGAATAAATTAATTAATTAATTAAGAGTTGAGACACACACCCATGAAACCACAAAAGCACATGTACATACAAATGGTAACTATGTACATAATTAGTAAATTGCTTTTTTAACAGTATTAACACATTCTAACATCACCCAAAGGGAGAAAAAATAATGTGATGTCTTTTTTTTTTCTTTTAACTTTAGCCATTCTGATTGGAGTAAAATAAAATGTGAATGTAGTTTCAGTTTTCATTTCTCTGAAGGCTAAGGATAAAGAATAATAAATATATATGAATATATACAGATATGGAAGTTAAATATTTCTTAATGTTTAATGTTTTAAGTACTTTGTACATTGTGGATCTCAATCCTCTATCAGACAAAACTGATAAAGGTTTTATCTGGCAAAACTTTATAGCTGGCAATTTTTTTCCTCCTGTAAGCTGAATTTCACTTGAATGAAGTTATCCTTTGCTATATTTAAGATCTTTTAGTTGTGTAAGGCTATGTTTCTCAATTGTTATTTTTTGAGTGAAGCAGTTTATTTTCAGTGCATTTATTAAGGCAAATGGGACATTGAACATTTTGTTATACAATGGGCTTCAAGCAAGTTGATTTTGTAAAATAGTACACCAATGAAAGGTTCTGAACATACAGGAGAGCTAGCTTCTCTGGTTATGTAGGTTAGATAAATGTCTTAGTCAGGGTTTCTATTCCTGCAAAAACATCATGTCCAAGAAGCAAGTTGGGGAGGAAAGGATTTATTCAGCTTACACTTCCATACTGCTGCTCATCACCAAAGGAAGTCAGGCCTGGAACTCAAGCAGGTCAGAAAGCAAGAACTGATGCAGAAGCCATGGAGGGATGTTCTTTACTGGCTTTCTTCACCTGGCTTGCTCAGCCTGCTCTCTTATAGAACCCAAGACTACCAGCCCAGAGATGGTCCCACCCACAGGGGCCTTTCCCCCTTGATCACTAATTGAGAAAATGCCTTACAGTTGGATCTCATGGAGGCATTTCCTCAACTGAAGCTCCTTTCTCTGTGATAACTCCAGCTGTGTCAAGTTGACACAAAACTAGCCAGTACAATTGACCCCTTGTCAACTTGACACACAAAAACATCACTAGTAAGCCTCAACCCTTACAATCTTATTCATCCCCCAGATCTAAATAACTTTAAAAGTCCCACAGTCTTTACATATTCTTAAAATTTCAATCTCTTTAAAATATCCATCTCTTTTAAAATCCAAAGTCTTTTTACAATTAAAAGTCTCTTAACTGTGGGCTCCACTAAAACAGTTTCTTCCTTCAAGAGGGAAAATATCAGGGCACAGTCACAATCAAAAGCAAAAGTCAATCTCCAACCGTCCAATGTCTGGGATCCAACTCACGATCTTCTGGGCTCCTCCAAGGGCTTGGGTCACTTCTCCAGCCATGCCCTTTGTAGCACACGCGTCATCCTCTAGGCTCCAGATGCCTGTACTCCACTGCTGCTGCTGCTCTTGGTGGTCATCTCATGGTACTGGCATCTCCAAAACACTGCATGACCCCTTCAGTCCTGGCCATCAATTGCAACTGAGGCTGCACTTTCACCAATGGCCTCCCATGGCCTCTCACAGTGCCAAGCCTCCGCTGCTCTGCTCAACTCCTTCATGCCTTCAAAACCAGTACCACCTGGGTGACCCTTACACAGTACCAAGTCCAGCCACAGCACAATGTACAACTTTGGCTATATCTGGAACACAGCCACTGTGCTCTCAGAAAACACTTCCCAGAAGATGTCACCTCAATGATGCTGGTCTCTTCTTAATCACCGCTAATTTCTTAGCTCCAGCTAACCAGCATCAATAGTCCCAGTAATGCAAAGTTTTTGCTTTAGTAGTTCTGGTATCTTGTTAATCACAGCTGATTCTTCAGCCCCAGCTAACCAGAACTACAGAATCTTCACAATCAAAACAGGAATGGCCCTGAAAAGAGTCTTTAATTTTCCCTCTGAAATTTCACACACCAGAGCTCCATCTTCTGCAGTGTTCTCAACATTATCGTCCAAGCTCCTACACAACATCTGACAGAGCACTTAACACCGATCTTCTAGCCCAAAGTTCCAAAGTCCTTCCACAGTCCTCCCCAAAACATGGTCAGGTTGCACAGGAATACCCCACTTCTGGTACCAATTTGTCTTAGTCAGGGTTTCTATTCCTGCACAAACATCATGACCAAGAAGCAAGTTGGGGAGGAAAGGATTTATTCAGCTTACACTTCCATACTGCTGCTCATCACCAAAGGAAGTCAGGCCTGGAACTCAAGCAGGTCAGAAAGCAAGAACTGATGCAGAAGCCATGGAGGGATGTTCTTTACTGGCTTGCTTCACCTGGCTTGCTCAGCCTGCTCTCTTATAGAACTCAAGACTACCAGCCCAGAGATGGTCCCACCCACAAGGGGCCTTTCCCCCTTGATCACTAATTGAGAAAATGCCTTACAGTTGGATCTCATGGAGGCATTTCCTCAACTGAAGCTCCTTTCTCTGTGATAACTCCAGCTGTGTCAAGTTGACACAAAACTAGCCAGTACAATAAACTAAAGACATTTTCAAACAAGTTTTATTTTGAACTTCCAGTGAACTCATTGGGTATAACTAATCCCATCATGGGTCGGGATTGGTATTGATGCTCAGAGCACAGATGATCCTGGATCTCCAACCCCAACTTTAGCCACTACTTTGTGTTTTTCTAATAGATATAAAGATTCAATTCCATACAGATGCAGAGTTATCTCATTTTCTAAGTTTTGATTGTTGTTTTTCTTTTATTGAAAATAGTTTTTTCACAGATAATCTATCTTGATTACTCTTGCCACTTCCTCTCCTCCTCCCCATTACTTTGCATCTTCCCTACCATCCAAATACACCTGCTCTCGGTCTCTCATTAGAAATCAATCAGGTTTCTAAAGCAAAGTAATAAAAGAAAGTAAGATAAAATAAAAACTAACACATTAGAATGGGGAAAAGAGAAGCAGAAGTCAAAGTGCCCAAAGAAAAGCTCACTAGATCAACCTCACCTAATACTTGGGGCTGGGCAGTGTGCAGAGCTGAAGAAAATGGTTTACTTTCATATTTCCTCAGAGATACAGTGTTAAGGATATAAGTACACACTAAATAATGTATTCTCCCAACTAGGGAGAAAATTTTGCTCTTATGTCATTCAAAATTTTAACATATCCTTATTGAAAATCATAATGATAACAAAAATAACAAGGAGTACATAAAAGGAAATGGAGTTTTAAAATATAAAACAACACACTCAATATTTTAGAAAATGACTTCTTTAGTATTGTTGAGTAGAGTGTTGCTTGCAAGTAAAGCTAGCTGGTCGACTAATTTACACTTATGTGGTGCTTCACAATGTCAAACCACAGGATAGAAATGAGGGAGCTGGTGGTCAGGGGCTTGAGATCATTAGAGTTAATGAACCAAAATCACCAGCTTAAGAGGCTTAGACATTGGTAGAATATGCTAAATTTTCATTTTGGTAGCTAATGCGGCACGCAATGTGTCTTTCAAAGGTCACCACAACATGAATTCCATCTAACAAGGGTGAATCACAGTTGTTGATTGTGCTTTGATAATCATACTATCAATTAGCAATTAATCTGAGTGCATATATGTTAATAATATCCTAATAAAAGTAAAAACAGACTTTTGTGGGTTTTACGTTTTATGAACCATATGTTTTATTTAATTAGTATGGATTTTATTGTTTGTATGAGGATGTTTTCTTACATCTCTAAAAATGTGCCTCGTACATGGATGGTGCCCATAGAGGCCAGGGTATACCATTGGATACGCTGGACCTGGGGTGAAAAGATGTGAGGCATTGTGTCAGTGCTAGGAAACAAACCTAGGCCAACTGCAAGTGCAGCAACTGCCTTCTACTTTGGAGCCATCTCTCTGTTCTCTTTGCTCTTTACATTTTACATTGGTCACCTGTCCATTTAAAAATTCTGTTAAACAAGAACAATGGAAAGGAGGAAAGAACCATAGTTAACCTGATAATGAAACAGATATAAAATATTTTATAACATCGGACATTTTATGACACCTTCAGCACTTAGAAATCCAATTATACAAAACAAAATAGCATCTACATGAAAAACGCAGTAGAGATAGTATACTAGAGGCATATAAACATTTAAATATTTTCTATAACAGAACTTTGAGGGAGATGTTGTTAGGAACATATAAATATTCCTAATGAAGTATAATAAAGGTATTTATTTAATAGATAAATATAAAGGTGTTTATCTAAGTATACTCAAATTTGAAATGAAATAAGACAAAGATATGAATTATAGGTAAAAATTTTCAAGTCACCAAACTCTCTATTTATAGTCGCTATTACGTCATTATTCTATATTGGTAAAGCTGGTATCACAAATATCTACTGTGTCCTACTCTATCATTTAGTACAATTTAAGTAGAGGCTTCTGTTTCCAACTTCATTACTATTCGTATGATAGAATAAGGTAGATATTTCACTGAAGATATGCCAACATCAAGATTGAGTTTATTTTATTATGTTTTAAATTATTAAAAAGGACTCATGTCTAGCTATTCAGAACCTCCTATAAATCCAATTCAGATTCTAAAGACTCGACTATCAGGAGGCACCTTTATTTATATGAGCCTATTCTATCATACACATATATAAAATTATAAAGAAAATAATCTTTTTTATAAAAATCCCAACCTGTTCACCATACTCACATATTATAATGCCATTTGGATAAGCCACGAATCAGAGATAATGTGTATAAACTTCATATGGTGACTAGAGTAAGAAGAATCAAAAAATATAATTCAGTAATTTCATAAAGAATATATCCATAAAAATTACCTTTCTCCTAAAAGGAAGAAATAAATGTATCCTATATCCATTGACCATAATATGGAAAAGATTTTCCAGTAATTGAAACTCATCCACTCATACTTGTCAGCACATTATACACAAATAAGCATATATATATATATATATGAATTTTATATGAGTCAATATCAATTATTCATGATGGCTGTGGTAAAAAGTAGAAGAGAGTATTTGTAAAATGTAATTTGTCAATGAAAGATGAGTTAAATAGTTAAGTTTCAGTTCTTTGCAGTCCTCTTCTGAGAGTGCACTTCTTTACTTTTAAATACAATCACTATGGACCTGAGGACTTAGATTCCATTCAAGGAAAACAGTCTCTGAATTCTCACTCGGATCTGCTGAGTCTTGATACTGTATATAATGGGGTTCATCAAGGGTGGGAAAAGGATATAAATGTTGCCCATGAGGACCTGAACCAGAGGAGAGAGATGCTTCCCAAAGCGGTGAACCATAGTCAGACCAATAATGGGGATGTAGAAAACCAAAACAGCAGAGATGTGAGATACACATGTTTGCAAAGACTTGATTCTCTCCTCCCTGGATGCAATCGATAGAACTGTGTGCAGGATCATCACGTAGGAGGCAAGAATGAGCACTGCATCCAGTAACAGGGTGCAAATCACCAGAGACAGAGCATAGAAACTGTTAAAGCGGATATCTGAACAAGCCATTCGAATCAAGTCTTGGTGCAGGCAGAAAGAGTGGGAGAGGAAATGAGGCCTGCAGTAATTTAAGAACTTCAGGCGGATAATAACTGGAGGAATGAGCATAGAACTCCTACATAAGATGGCCACTCCGATTTTCAGGATTCTGTCATTGGTTAGGATGGAGGAATAGCGTAGAGGGTTGCAAATGGCAATGTAGCGATCAAAGGACATGGCGAGGAGGACAGAGGACTCCATGAAGGACAAACCATGGATGAAGTAAGACTGTGCAATGCAGGCATCAAGGCTGATCTCTTGAAGAAATCCCCAAAGAATTCCCAGCACCGTGTGCACAGTAGACAGCCCCATGCATAGGTCTGTGAGGGCTAACATGGCCAGGAAATAGAACATGGGCTGGTGCAGACTTGACTCTGTTCGGATTACATGAAGTATCATGCAGTTTCCCAGGAACACCATTGCATAGATGGTTGAGAAAGGAATGGCAAAGAAGTAGTAGACTTCCAGGCCAGGAAATCCAGTAAGAACAAATCTAGAGGTACTTAAGTTTGACATTAAGAAAACTGACTTGATAGAAAGTACAAAATATTTCTGGAGGGCTATTCTGCAGTACACATGCTATATTCTACTTTCTAATAATAACTATCTGTTTGAAAAAATATCAGTTTCCATAAACAGTGAAACTGAGACATGTTCCTTGGTTGTACATCATTGCAGAAACCTATGCGGACACAAACGTATTCAGACCTAGTGTTATAAGAAACAGGAAAGCAGGGAGTTTTATGTCAAAACAATAATGTCTATGGGCTCAGGGGATGTAGATTGTCTACTGCACTTCTAAGAGTCAGTCCTAGAGGACATGAATGCTTGGTCACAGTGATGTCATGGTTGGCACACTCCTCAGAAGAATGTGAAACCCATGGGCAATTTTTGTCATTTGTATTACAGAGGGACTTTTACTGCCTTCAAGTCTTAAATGATCCCTTTGGAAATAGACATCTGTTTTAGAATATAAACTACTATTGAAAAAAGAATCAAAGCAACTTTAGTTGAATCTGTACTTTTTGGTGAGCACTGTGGTGCTTAGCTTTTATCTAAATTATTCATTTATATAAATTATACTTTGTAGTTTTCTCAATCTATATGGTATATCTTTTATCAAATCACTTTATTGTTATTTTTATGCCCTCACTTGTAGCATAAAAAAAATCCACAAGGATTTTAAATTGGGTGGTTCAGAAAATGTATCGTATTTTTTCTCATTGGTGTGATGTCCATTTTGAATAAATTAGGCATTTGAGAATGTGGCACATGTTGGATGGTGCAACAATACAAAGAAAGCAAATCTGGGCATTGCATCTTATACGTCTAAGCCCATTACTGTATCTCTGAGAACATCCTACTTCGTACATAGTTAAAGAACCATCATTCCTGTCCAATCTGTCACTAACATGACTACCTAAATAGGAGTTGGAAAAACAATCACAAAAATAGACAACGGAAATGTCCATAGGAAAAGTCACAGACCACTTAAAAAAACTGCTGAGAACAGGAGAAATAGTTCTTCTCAGAGAGGAACATACTGCTGGCTAGTTAATTCCAAATGGTCAGAATAAAATAATAAATACAAGGCATGTTACATATACTGAAGAAGTTGTACTTAAATGAATATATATATAAATATATATCAATTAACACTAATAAATTAACACAACTACATCATATTTTAATGTTGTTTGGAATCCCAAAGTTATAAATATCTATAATGTTCAGTAAGACAGGAAGTCTCCCCACTTGCTGAGGGATTTTACTATGAGAGTCATCCATGTTAATTCCTGCTTAGGCTTTGGTTTGAATATCACATATAATTTCCTTGTTTTTCCATCAGATGAGTAGTTGAAATAGCAAATGTATCTCTATGAGTATATATATTTTCTGTACTTATACCTGCTATATTTATGGTTATAAAAGATATTCACCTTAGAAAAATTAGCCTCTACAATGGAAAAAATTAAAAATCAGATTTAAAGTATATAATTCAGTTTTAAAAGAAAGTATATAAAGTCTTGAAAGGAAGATGGGGCAGAGTATTATTCAGTCAATGTCATGTTTACCAAGAGCTATAGGTCTGGCAAGATAGCTAAGTTGAGGTAAGGACTTGTGGAGCAAGCCTGCCAACTTGAGTTTGACTTGTGGGTCTCATATTGGAACAGAACAGGCTCCCAAAAGTAGTCACCCTCTGACTCTCTCTCACATGTTTTGTGTCACACACACACACACACGCACACACCAATAAATAAATTTTAAATTTAATTGAGTTTCCAAGCATTTTGTTTTTACTTGAACAATATATATTCTATTATTATTCTTCGATAGAGTACTTGATAAATATTAATTAGCTTGTGTTGGCTAATTGTGTAGCTCAAAATAACATGCTTGTTGGTAATCAGGCTGCTTGTTCTCTTGAGAAGGCAGTACTGAGAAACAGAGTTGAATGATTCCCATAACTGTGGCTGTGTCTACTTCGTTTCTCTTGTATCAGCACTTGGGGAGATTTCCTCTAAGGAGAGTAGTTGTTTGGCTTGTAATGAAATGGCCCCTTCTTCCTTGTGAAATCACACAAAAACCCTGTCACACTTCTTAAATCTAACAATCCATTTTATATTAAACATGATCACTCTGAATTTGTTGTTGTTGTTGTTGTTGTCTTTAGGAGCCAGGAGGGGTAAACATTTTTTTCTATTCTCAATATTGTAAAAACCCATGCATGTTTTTACAATTAAAGGATATTTCTGTTAGGCAAGATAGAGTTTGTTTTTTTTTTTTAATTATTTAGACTGTTTATAATTGTCATCACTAATATAATTGCTTTACAAATGTGCTATTTTGTTAGCTTTCTATCTTTTTTCCCTTTCTTGGTTTTCATTACTCCACGTTACACACTTTATTAATTTACTAATTACACTTTTATTGTATAATGTTGTTAATCTACATAATATACATAGTCAACTTACCGACCTGCCTTTAACTTACACTATGATGACTCCCAAGTAGTTTTCTCTCATTTGCCTTCCAAGGCCTTTGTGTTATTTCTGGTTGAGTTTACATGTTTAATTCCAAGATATTTTATTATTTATAATTAAATAATTAATTGTATACACACCAGGATAATTTAAATAAAAATTTAAAAATGATACATAATATGAACTCTTTTTGCTGATTGAACCTAGAATCTCATGTGTTCCCAGACAAGCTTTGCATCATAGTTATGTCCCCAGGATTCTTCTCTTTAGAAGTATTTAAATGTCAGTGTTATGTGTGTGTGCATGTTCATGTATAATTGATGCCCATGGGCATCCCAGGACATAAGAGAATAACAGAGGACAACTTTGGGTTTTAGTCCTTTTCTACAACTTTTTAAAATGAGGCTATCTTGATGCTCACCACTGTGTACATAAGGTTATTTGGTCTACAAGACTTCAAACATTCTCCTATGTTCATCTCCTATGCTGCCACAAATGTACTCAAAACAAATACACACTGAAATCCCCTTACTATGTACAAAGCATTTTATCTATGTAGCCATATAACCAACTGCTATTTTTAGTACTTTTTGAACTCATATATTTTGATCATATTCCTTTCTTTATCCCGACAACTTGAAGATCCATACACACTGAACATTATTCCTTTTCATTTTGAATCCATCAAATACAGATTCTGCTGTGCATAAACTCTTGGATATAAGGCCCTAACCATAGAGTGGTCAACCTGCCAAGTACTGCACCTCTATGAAGACTGACCTTTCTTCTTTTGAAGCTATTAATTGCCAATGCCTCATTAGTTAATAATTAATAAATATTTTAAAATAATAACTTTAAGTATGGATTATCTCTTTTATTTAAAATTTAAATGTATTCAATTTATTTTATGTCTGACTATATTGCCTGCGTGTTTGAATATTCACTACATGTGCTTGATGCCCTCAGAGTTCCAAAGAGAGTGTTAGATAAAATGGTACTAGAATTATTATTGGTTGTGTGCCACTTCGTGGATGCTGGGAATCAAACCTAGATCCTCTGCAAGATCAACAGGTGCTCTGAACTGCTAAGTCAACAGTCCTGCCACTCTTTTAACTATTTATTAAGACAAGGTTTCACATATTGGCCCAGATTGACCTTGAACATACTGTAGCGCAAGCAGAACTTTAACTTGTGAACCTCCTATAGCCTACTCCCAAATAGCTGTATGACAGGTCCCAGTTTCATAGGATATTGTATGTTACATTTATCATTTATATATTTTCAAATTTGTTCTGGGATTTTCAGAATAGCATTATAATGGATTTGAATCAATTACTATAATGCAAAATTGTCGGGCATTCATCTATACCTCATAGACAGTAACAAATTGTTATTTAGGGAAAACAGAATTTCTTTCATTGCTTATTTTTACCATGTTGTCTGATTCGAAAAACGGAAAGTTTTTAAGGTACAAAGAGTTGAGTTTAAAGATAAATGCACAGTATGTGTTTCTTTCCCTACTAGGGCACACAGACAGTTCATTCTGTTTTACAATATTTTTATAAAAATATTTAAAAGTAAGACTGGAGTTTTAAAAAACAAATGGATTACTCCTACGGAGAACACAGCTTTTATTGTATTGTATACACTCTCATAATATACTTGTCTTCTAGGTATATTTAGACAATCTACTTTCACTGTGATTTTCCTTATAGTTGAATAATTATTAGCATATTTGAAATAAGATTCTATGCACTAATTTATTAATTTTCCCTTCCTCTCTTGTGTTTTCTGGAAATTTTTTTGCACATTTTAAAGCATTTTGCATTTGTTTCCCATTTTAACTCTAATTATTTAATGGTTGCACTGGAATTATTAATGTGCAGATAGAAAACATTTAAGTCCGTTGTCAGGTCCCAGTACACTATAGCACAGCAAGAGGCAGTAGGATGGATGTAGCATGAGCTCAACCTGCTGGAAGCACAGACCGGGTTAAATCCTTCAAACTACAGAGTCAAGGGAGGATGTCCTGGTTCACTTTGAGCTTTGTGGCAATTCTTTGACATTTGATTGATTCTTAAAATATTTCAATTTCTCATTATCTCATAGCTTTTGTATTGTTTTAAAACTGGCAATCTTAATTAAGGCAAACATCTGTTAGTGTTCCATATTATCAATTGGAAAATATATATATACACATATATTTTCACACACACACATATATATATACATATGTACACATACTTTTATTGTTATCTGATGTTCTTACTTTTAATCTATGTGTTTCAGTCGCATAATGGGCTATCAGGTTTCATCCATTTAGCATAATGAAAATCTATTGATAATAATTCAAGTAAACCTATACAAATTTTATAGGGTTTCATATAATACATACAATACAATATTATACTCAACACATTACAACTTCAAAGAACTACTTCTAATTATATTGATTACTCTAAATTTTTACTGTCAACAGTATCAACATGTATATACAATGGTATCTGAGACAGAAGCCCACACTTAATTTAAAGCTAGATGACTTGTTATTTGTGGAGATGAATTATTTGACTCAAATTTTTGAACTTTGATGTCATTAACTAACAAGTGGAAAACTAATATTAATGACAATATTTATGGGCTTAATTAATCATATATGAAATGTTATAATTGGTAAACCCTGAGGCTATAATTTTATAGATATAATGTGATGCTCAGATTTAACTTAGAAAGTCTTAACATTCCCTGAAGGTGAAATAGTGATTTGGAAAAAGGTTTGACCAACGTACCCAAGAAACTGGGTTTGAGTCTCAAAGAAAACAAACAATACTAAATTGTATCTTATGTCACCTCTGAAGACTCTGAGCTAATATTCAAAACATTCAATCCTAAGGAAGTTGCTGGTAAGATTAATCAGTGCCGAAGAGCAGTCCCTGTTCTTCTGGGGCTCCAAGTCTAGTTCGTAATGCTGACATCAGATTTCTCAGAGTCACTTTGTACTCCAGTCCTAAGGCCTTCAACATCTTTTTGAACTTCCAAGATACTTATACATATATTGCATGTACTCACACAGGTACACACACATACCCATGAAGTTTAAAATAAATTTAACAAGTCAAAGAAAAATATTTACATTAATTATATGTAAATGGCTAAGGAGTACACAGATAAGAATAAAGTGTAGGCCCATTAGCCCTAACAATAATATTATTTCTGCCAAAACAGTCATAATATACGTAGTTGGTTTTAATAGGATGTGGTTGAACCCTCAGAGTGGTCTCAGAAAGATGATCTTCCTGGAACTTTGATTATTTACTAGATCACTGGATTTTATATTTTTGGTTTTGTTTCCTTACCTAAGGACCTGGGCTTCAGAAGACTCCAAACATCTTCTCGATTTATCAACTCTACTGAGTCTTAGGTCTCTCAGGATTATGCCAGTCTTACCATGAGCAGTAGGACATAATTGATGAGAAACAACCCATCTTGCTGACCACCAGGGAGTCTGTATGTACAGATAGAGGGTGTAACACCGGACATTAGGAATAAGAGAATTCCTAGTGCTGTCTGCAGAAGTTGTCCTCTAAGAGTAAAAAGTTCTGATAGGAAAGGGACAGTGACAATTTTCCAGCCATTTCAGTTCCAGGTATAGTACTTGTCCAAACAGTGACTTTAGCTGTTTTAAGGTTGAAGATGGAATCAGGTGTTAGACTCATGAAATGTGTTAGAAATATTTGTAACTGAACATCAGATATAGTAGGGTATTACTATTTCAGTCCTAGAAGAACTCACTGATAAATAGATCATAACATTTGATAGGAAGTTATCATGTTGGAAATGTCTCTAGCATAGGAATTGCTTGTTTTCAAAAGTATTAATAAGACAGAAAGAAATAGGGCACTGTCAGCCTGATGTAGTCAATCACAAGTTAGGATCCCTATATGTGGAGAATAATCTATGATATGGTTTTAGATTCTACCTCACTGTGTTAAGTGCAACAGGAGTGTGCCTCACATCATTCGGTTTTTATTTCAAGACTCGTTCTCAACTCAAAACTTGTCACATCACACTGAATGACAACAACAACAACAGTGTAGTGGTGAAAACCCCCCACAACAGTTCTGTACAACAGAGCTATGTGAACTCTGTAATAAGATAAGAACATAATTACATCAAAATCCAGATGTAAGGCAATTTTACAGGTTATTGCTCTCTGAGTGGCAAATGAGGGGTTAGTTAGAAAGGGGTGAGCTGTGTTCTTGCCTTGTTAAATACTGGTTGTATGACTTAAGCAAGCTGCTTTTTCTGTTAATATCTCATTTTTATAATGTGTGGTGTATAAATCATACCAGTAATAATATTTTCATTAGTATGATGTCCAAAATATATTTTATGAGCTTTAAACTACAAAAATCATGGGGCAAAACTGATTGGGAAAGCCTTAAAATATTTAATTTAACAATATAAATAAGATAACATTTTCAAAGGCAACCTGTAGATTGATCAATCTAGACAGTTGATAGTTGATAGCTTATTCACTTGAAACACATTAGAAGTACCCATACAGTCTGTTATGTTATGTTTGAATGATTTTTTTAGTCTAGATGATGAATTATAATAGGACCAAAAACCCAAACCTGGTTCTTTTGATCTTTGAACTCCATATCTGTGATTGGGTTTTATATTTTGTTTCAAATCGAATGACAGTATGAGCTCTTTTAACTTCAGCTGTAACATTCATAAAGGTCAGAATATGGCAGTGTCTCAGCCAAGATCGTGGTGACTGTGAAGACCTGAAGTGAGAACTAAGAAATGTTCAGTTGTCTTTCTAGTGTCTTATGCACATTTGAAAAACTTTCAGATTGATTTACATATTTTTCTAGACATATAAAATACTTGACTTTCCTTTAAAGACAGAAGTGCAACTTACAAGACAGGCACTGTTATATTATTATATTATATTAATTATATATTATATTATATTATATTATATTATATTATATTATATTATTTACTTAGAAGGTTGTTTGTTTTCCAATGATGCATAAAGGGGATGAATCAAATTGGCAGGGAAGGTGGAGAGAAACTTGGAGGAGTAGAGGGATGATAAAACATAATCAAAATATACTATATATAAATATATTTTAATAAAGAAAATGAGTAGCTATTTATGCATTCTTAATAAATATATATTTCCTTGTCAAATTTTTAAAAGACAGATGGCAGACTGTTTCCAGTTCATATTTCCTCTAATCCTGGTGCTTGATGGCCTTTGTTTGTAGGGGAGTGTTGGGGGAGGGCATGTGGGACTTTTGGGATAGCATTTGAAATGTAAAATAAGAAAATACCTAATTTAAAAAAAAGCTAAGTCCATTGAGGTAATAGAGTTTGAATCTGAGCCCAGGTCTATATGGTTTCAATACTCAAGAGTTCAAATAAATAAATGGCCCATGGACTTACTATGGGGAAAAAAAAGATAGAACTATTCTCTAGGGTGATTTCTGAACACTAAAAATCACAAGTGATCTTACTTCTGATAAAACATGATAGAATGAAATCTGGCCCATGGGTTGGTTTCTTTCTTTATCTTAGATCGACTATGATGTGTTCATCAGTTATAGAATCATATCTGATATGATGAATGCATCAGTTATAGAATATATCTGCTATGATGCATCCATCAGTTACAGAAATGATTACTTGTTGAGTAACTGTGAGAGGCATTGTTCTGATTCCCTCATTTTATATACACAGCAGCCTAGTGAGATAACAATGGTCATTGACTCACTGTAATCCCCTCATATACACAGATGAGAAGTTGGACCCTGGAATTACTGTGTAGACAGAGTCTGAAGTCAGACTCTGGAACCCAATCCCTTACCAAACTGTCTTTTAATATTCTTCAGAGTGCAATACTTGTTCTACAGATAATGTGAACTCCATAAATATCTTTTAAAGAACAATTCACATGGGCAACTAATTACCATATATCACCCTAAAAGTGTAATTATTAATATTCTCATGAACGTGACAGCTTATAGAATGCAGAGATGCCTTTGTTTATCAACAAAAACTCAAGAAACCAAATAATTCGTTATATACTGTGGGTCAGGAATTTGAACAGACATGTGTAGCAATGAGAAATGGGAAACTGTGAGCATCCACTAGCAAGTCCCAGATGCCAGGAAAGCAAGAGGCTCCCTGGACCCAACAGGGATGAGATTAACTGAAGTGCCCAAAAAAAAAGGAGAGACATGTACAGACCATACCCAAGGTTAGGCAAGGCTCCCCGTTGGGGAATGAGGCCACAAAATCATCTCCAAATTTTTAACACAGAATGGCTCCTGTCTAAATTAAAAACAGGGACAAAGTGTGGAGCAGATACTGTAGGAAAGGCTATCCAGAGGCTGCCCCACCTAAGGATCCACCCCATATACAGACACCAAACCCAGACATTATTGCTGATGATAAGAAGTGCTTGTTGACAGGAGCATGTTAAAGCTGTCTCCTGAGAGGCTCTGCCAGACAGAGGAAGATGCTCAGTCCCATAGACAGAGGAAGATGCTCAGTCCCATGGACTGAGCACAGGGACCCCAATGGAGGAGTTAGAGAAAGAACTGAAGAAGCTGGAGGGGTTTGCAGTTCTATAGGAAGAACAACAATATCAATTCACCAGACCCCCCAGAGTTCCCAAGGACTAAACCACCAACCAAAGAGGACACACGGAGGGACTCATGGCTCCAGTCTCATCAGTAGCAGAATATGGCAATATCTGGCAACAATAGGAGGAGATGCCCTTGGTCCAGTGAAGGCTTGATTCTCCAATGTAGGGGAATTCTAGTGTGGTGAAGTGGGAGTGGGTAGGTAGGTGGGAGAGCATCCTCATAGAAGTAAGAAGGGTGATGGGAAAGGGGCGTTCTGAAAGGGGAAACCAGAAAAAGGGGATAACAGTTGATATGTAAATATATAAAATATCCAATATAAAGTAAATTATTTAAAAAATGTGCAATTTACTTTACAATATACTTCTTTATTTCTTGATTTTCTCTATGTTGATTAATGGCATCACTACATTTTTATCAAGCTATATCAAATAACTTGTGAACTTCGTTCATCACATATTATTCTCCGTGAAGAAATATCTATTTTATGCATTTATTTCTTTATGCACATATCTAACCAAACACAGTTTAGATGGTGGTGTCATTGTTCTATTTATGTTTCCGCTCTTGAGCCACCACTTTTTCCTAATGGGAGGCAAGAGCAGTAACTCTATCTTCTACTTTACTGGAATGATGTTTTACTCAATAAAAATTGGCTATGTAATATGCTGAAAACATACTCATAGCTATCATTGAATCTAAGATTAAATTAATGAAACAAAATATAAATTCTGTTGTTATGTAATACATCATTTTGTAACTGGAAGAGAACAAAAATAATCATCCCTATAAAATATTACTTTGAGATAACAAAGCATCATTTGTATGTATACATTGTGTATGAATATGAAAATGTGTGTATATTTATTTGCATACACATATATTTTATTTCCTGTAGACTTGATTAATTGTTCTTATTATCAAGGTTTTCCCCAAATGCAATAAATTCTGCTATGTAAATTTCAGAAGTTACAATATAAGTGTCCACTTTTATGTCTCATTTTGTTTAGACCTCAGTGTGCTAGTTAGTTGGAAGTACGTCCAGTTATGTTTTCCTTAGTTGAACTTTTAATTTAATTTTATTTAAAATTTTTTATTGGATAATTTCTATATTTACATTTCAAATGCTATCCCCTTTCCCGGTTCTACCCTCCCCCGGGAACCCCTATCCAACCCCCCTCACCCTGCTTATTCAAGGGTATTCCCCCACCCACCCACCTACCCACTCCTGCCTCCCTATCCTTTTTTGCCCCTCCCAAGGACAAGCTTTCCTTTGTGAGGTAAATATGTCTCTAATAAACAGGTTTAATGATAATAATTTCATGAATATTTATTCCTTTATAAATCTAGTTTCTACTATATTACTCACACATTGAATGTCTCCAAAAATTCCTATCCTGGCCTGTTCTGAGAGATAGCTGTGTGTTCATGATTTGAGTCCTCTGAAAGGAGTGAAATCTTCCAAATTGAATATATTTATGATCATTATCAGATTATCTTTAACATAGTAATACACTAGAGTGAATTTAAGATTTTTATCTTGTTTCTTGATTTGTTTACAATTCATTAATTTCTTCATTTTTATGTTTCCCTCCCCCCCCCCAGTGTCATTGAAATTTGTTCATAAAATGAATAAAGGAAAAAAAAGTAACCTGAAATATGAACAGAAACTAGAAGACGTATGTCACATATGTGAATAGAACCCAAGATAGGTGAAGATAGGGTAAGGAAGAGAATGTTTTTGTGTGAAAGATAAAGAGCATGTATGATGATTCCTAATAGTGTGGCATAAACACTCATTAGCTCAGTGGTGATCCTTGGTATGCCAGAACCATGATCCACAAGATGAAGATAGCCAAAAGCAGCAGTGAATGTGCTCCAATTACAGTTACAATCTTAAATAAAACATTGTCAGAGTTCTATATGCGATTTTATTCTAACTTCGTGAATAGTTCTCAGTCATAAACTCTGTAGATCACAACATAATCCAGAGAAGACAAAATGTTAGATGGCTGGTTAGTTGGAACATTGTTAACTACACTAATATCAAACGAACAAATAAACAAAAAATAGATCTAGTATCAAAATGCAAAACTGGTATGACATTCTTCAAAATAGGAAATACCTATATTTTTATATCAGTGATTTGTCAAATGAATTACTCAATTAAGGAAAAGGGCTTCTCTTTAACTATAAGTTTTATATTAAAATAGTTTATAGGTAATGGTTAACACTGACTCAATAGCTATGGTTACTCAAAAACAGCAGGTTTCTGACAACTACATCTCCAGATCTTGAAGAAGAGAACTGTGTTTGAACATCAGAAATGAATAGGGGAAATGAATGATCATAGGCAAAGCCTACCAGAGACTCTGAGGTCTAAAATAAAAGAAATACATATAAGACATGTAATGAAGGGTCCAGACTTAATCTTAGCCAACTGTGAGTATCACATTTAATCTAATAAAATAATCATACTATTGTCTTCTTTTTATTTTTGTATCATTGTTGTTGTTGTTGTTGTGCTTTGGCAGGCCCAGAACTAGTAGGCAAAATAAAGATGACAACATCTTCAAACACTTTAAATTATACCAATGTCAGAGATATCTGGTACACCATGATTGGGATCCCAGGATTGGAAGAATCACACATATGGATTTCCATCCCCATCTGTTCAATGTACATAGTGGCCATTGCAGGCAATGCACTGCTATTATTCCTGATCATCACTGAATGCAGCCTTCATGAACCCATGTACCTATTCCTGTCTATGTTGGCACTTGCTGATATCTTTCTGTCTACAGTCACAACACCAAAAATGTTAGCAATCTTCTGGTTCCAAGCTGCAGGCATCTCTTTTGCTAGCTGTGTATCTCAAATGTTTTTCCTCCACTTCATATTTGTGGCAGAATCTGCAATACTGCTGGCTATGGCATTTGACCGTTATGTGGCCATCTGTTATCCACTAAGATACACCACCATTCTAACCACATCTGTCATCATCAAAATGGGCATTGCAGCTGTGATTAGAAGCTTCTTCATCTGCTTCCCCCTGATCTTTCTTGTCTATAGGCTCACCTATTGTGGGAAGAGCATCATTCTTCACTCATACTGTGAACACATGGGCATTGCCAGGTTGGCCTGTGACAGCATCAAGGTCAATATTTACTATGGCATGATAGTGGCTCTATTTTCCATATGCCTAGATGCAGTGCTGATCATAGTCTCATATGCCCTTATCCTTTGTGCTGTGTTTAGAATTCCTTCTCGAGATGCCCGACTCAAGGCTCTAGGTACTTGTGGTTCCCATGTCTGTGTTATTCTTCTGTTCTATACACCAGCATTCTTTTCTTTCTTTGCTCATCGTTTTGGGGGTCACAGTATACCACTGCATGTGCACATTCTTCTTGCCAATCTGTATGTGGTAGTACCACCCTCTGTCAACCCCATTATTTATGGAGTGAGGACTAAACAAATTCAGGAGAGGATTATTCAAATGTTTTCTTTGGGCAAGTCATTTTGTTGATCTAAACCAAACAGATTGATTCTGTTCTTTATATTTTCTCAATAAAATATATAACTAAAGAGTATTTGAATTTACAATATAAATGTTAAGTCACCATTTCTGAGGGTGATTACAGCAATTTTGAGCATAAAAAAATGAGTAAATTATACTCAGAATGTATTTTGTTTATAACAAGAACACATTGCTTTATTGCTACTTTCATCTATTTTCATCTTTGTTTCAGCATATGTAATTCATACTATTTCAAAATTTTTCAATTTTATGTTTACACATAAAACAGGGGGAAATTGTTATAACCCTTGTTCATATATGAAACAAATTGATACAGAATCCTATATAATTTTGCCATTTTTTCTATTTTTTTCTAAAACTGGGGAATGAAGACTACTGAATGTCCAAAACATTTTTTTCAGGTTATCACATATATCAGTCACAGGGAATTTGGCTTCCAAGTGCTGGATTTGTATTAAAAATTTTGGGTTCAGGTTAAAAGTATTTGGTCTTCTTTCATTCTTATACATTCATCTCCAATTTTCTCTGATAGATGGGTAGATAGATAGACAGACAAACAAACAAAAGTATCCTACATAAAACTCCTAAACTAGTGCCAGGTATAAAATGACAATAATAACTTTGTTTATTGTTATTATTTTTAGTAATTTAAAATGAATATGAATCTGATAATACTAGAGATTTTTTATTGTGTTTTTTCTTTCACTGAAGATAATACTAGAGTATGCAAATGTTAAGTGTCTTCGCTATAAATATAGAAGAAAGACTGTCAGAGATAGATTTTAACCACATTACATTTTATATTAATTACAACAATCAAAATGGAATAAAGTCCCTAATTTTCTTTGTAATTAAATGTCATGGGAGCACGTAAACTCTTGGCCATTGTGTTATGGCACTGCAAACTGCAGAATTCTCATAGAGCAATACATGCAATTAGTGGTAAATGTACAATATTTATCAGAGAAAAAGTTTGATTGAATTTCAGAGAACATTTAAAGATTTTCCAACTGGTAATAAGGACACATGCTCTACTATGTTCATAGCAGCCTTATTTATAATATCCAGAAGCTGGAAAGAACCCAGATGTACCCCAACAGAGGAATGGATACAGAAAATGTGATACATTTACACAACGGAGTACTACTCAGCTATTAAAAACAATGAATTTATGAAATTCTTGGGCAGATGGATATATCTGGAGGATATCATTCTGAGTGAGGTAACCCAATCACAAAAGAAGTCACTGGATATGTACTCACTGATAAGTGGATATTAGCCCAGAAACTTAGAATACCCAAGATAAAATTTGCAAAACACAAGAAAAATCAAGAGAAGAAAGACCAACATGTGAATACTTCATTCCTCCTTAGAATAGGAAAAAAAAATACCCATGGAAGGAGTTACAGAGACAAAGTTTGGAGGTAAGATGAAAGGATGGACCATCCAGAGACTACCCTACCTGGGAATCCATCCCATAGTCAGCCACAAAACACAGACATTATTGAACATGCCAGCAAGATTTTGCTGAAAGGACCCTGATATAGCTGTCTTGTGAGAGGCTATGCAAGTGCCTGGCAAATAACAGAATTGGATGCTCATAATCATCTATTGGATGGAACACAGGGCCCTCAATGGAGGAACTAGAGAAAGTACACAAGTAGCTAAAGGGATTTGCAACCCTATAGTTGGAACAACAATATGAACTAACTAGTACCCCCAGAGCTCATTTCTCTAGCTGCATATGTGGCGGAAGATGGCCTAGTCAGCCTTCATTGGGAAAAGAAGGCCAAACTTGCAAACTTTATATGCCCCAGTACAGGGGAACGCCAGAGCCAAAAAGTGGGAGTGGGTGGGTAGGGGAGCAGGGCTGGGGGACGGTATAGGGAACCTTCAGAATAGCATTTGAAATGTAAATGATGAAAATATCTAATAAAAAATTGAAAAAATTCTAAGCAATTATATATAGAGGAGGCTCACATATTCACATGTACAAATCTGTTAGCTAATCCACTAACCTCTGTGTACTTGTTCACATCATGGAACATGAACATGAACTAGAACGATCATAAATGTTCATGAATAACTTGTTACAATACAACCCAAATTATAGGATAGTAAAACTGTTACAATATAAATCACAGTTAAGTATACACATGGAAATAGTATACTTTTTACAGAAAAAATCAAAAGAATATAAATAAAATTAGGTTTATGTAGGACTGTATATTTCCATCTAAAACAGTATGTTTACTTTGTTTACATAAAGTATGGAAGAATAAATAAGATTTCATTGCTAATCTAGAATTTTAAAGAAAACATTTTAGTGAAAAAAAAAATATGTTGAATACTTTAAGCTCCATGAAGTCTCTCCTTTTCAGAATGCATACCTAGGGCTACTGTTACTCTATCCCACTAGTCTGTAGATTTTCCTGTTATTTTCTTCATATGTTAGATTTTTATATACACTCATTGTCATGTGATGTCTTTCTTGATAAATTATCACCTAATAAATCATCCAAGATTCATATTTGCTTGATTTCTTGCATATTAAAATCATGTTTTAACTGTTTATTTGGTGTTGCTCCTCACTGAAGAGGCGACATTTGGGGATTATTGAATTTGTAAAAACAGACAGTGAGCATCAGCAACAGAATACAAGAGGTGGAAGAGAGAATCTCAGGTGCAGAAGATTCCATAGAGAACATCGGCACAACAATCAAAGAAAATGGAAAATGCAAAAAAATCCTAACTCAAAATATCCAGGAAATCCAGGACACAATAAGAAGACCAAACCTACGGATAATAGGAGTGGATGAGAATGAAGATTTTCAACTCAAAGGTCCAGCAAATATCTTCAACAAAATTATTGAAGAAAACTTCGCAAATCTAAAGAATGAGATGCCTATGAAAATACAAGAAGCCTACAGAACTCCAAATAGACTGGACCAGAAAAGAAATTCCTCCCGACACATAATAATCAGAACAACAAATGCACTAAAGAAAGATAGAATACTAAAAGCAGTAAGGGAAAAAGGTCAAGTAACATATAAAGGCAACCCTATCAGAATTACACCAGATTTTTCACCAGAGACTATGAAAGCCAGAAGAGCCTGGATAGATGTTATACAGACACTAAGAGAACACAAATTCCAGCCCAGGCTACTATACCCAGCCAAACTCTCAATTACCATAGATGGAGAAACCAAAGTATTCCACGACAAAACCAAATTCACATATTATCTCTCCACGAATCCAGCCCTTCAAAGGATAATAACAGAAAAAAACCAATACAAGAACGGGTACAACGCCCTAGAAAAAACAAGAAGATAATCCCTCAACAAACCTAAAAGAAGACAGCCACAAGAACAGAATGCCAACTATAACAACAAAAATAACAGGAACCAACAATTACTTTTCCTTAATCTCTCTTAACATCAATGGTCTCAACTCCCCAATAAAAAGACATAGACTAACAAACTGGCTACACAAACAAGACCCAACATTTTGCTGCTTACAGGAAACTCATCTCAGAGAAAAAGATAGACACTACCTCAGAATGAAAGGCTGGAAAACAATTTTCCAAGCAAATGGTATGAAGAAACAAGCTGGAGCAGCCATCCTAATATCTGAAAAGATTGAGTTCCAACCCAAAGTCATCAAAAAAGACAAGGAGGGACACTTCATTCTCATCAAAGGTAAAATCCTCCAAGAGGAACTCTCAATTCTGAATATCTATGCTCCAAATACAAGGGCAGCCACATTCACTAAAGAAACTTTAGTAAAGCTCAAAGCACACATTGCACCTCACACAATAATAGTGGGAGACTTCAACACACCACTTTCACCAATGGACAGATCATGGAAACAGAAACTAAACAGGGACACACTGAAACTAACAGAAGTGATGAAACAAATGGATCTGACAGATATCTACAGAACATTTTATCCTAAAACAAAAGGATATACCTTCTTCTCAGCACCTCATGGTACCTTCTCCAAAATTGACCACATAATAGGTCACAAAACAGGCCTCAACAGATTCAAAAATATTAAAATTGTCCCATGTATCCTATCAGATCACCATGCACTAAGGCTGATCTTCAATAACAAAATAAATAACAGAAAGCCAACATTCACGTGGAAAATGAACAACACTCTTCTCAATGATACCTTGGTCAAGGAAGGAATAAAGAAAGAAATTAAAGACTTTTTAGAGTTTAATGAAAATGAAGCCACAACGTACCCAAACCTTTGGGACACAATGAAAGCATTTCTAAGAGGGAAACTCATAGCTCTGAGTGCCTCCAAGAAGAAACGGGAGAGAGCACATACCACCAGCTTGACAACACATCTAAAAGCTCTAGAAAAAAAGGAAGCAAATTCACCCAAGAGGAGTAGACGGCAGGAAATAATCAAACTCAGGGGTGAAATCAACCAAGTGGAAACAAGAAGAACTAGTCAAAGAATTAACCAAACGAGGAGTTGGTTCTTTGAGAAAATCAACAAGATAAACCCTTAGCTAGACTCACTAGAGGGCACAGACACAAAATCCTAATTAACAAAATCAGAAATGAAAAGGGAGACATAACAACAGATCCTGAAGAAATCCAAAACACCATCAGATCCTTCTACAAAAGGCTATACTCAACAAAACTGGAAAACCTGGACAAAATGGACAAATTTCTGGACAGATACCAGGTACCAAAGTTGAATCAGGATCAATTTGACCTCCTAAACAGTCCCATATCCCCTAAAGAAATAGAAGCAGTTATTAATAGTCTCCCAGCCAAAAAAAGCCCAGGACCAGACAGGTTTAGTGCAGAGTTCTATCAGACCTTCAAAGAAGATCTAATTCCAGTTCTGCACAAACTTTTTCACAAGATAGAAGTAGAAGGTACTCTACCCAACTCATTTTATGAAGCCACTATTACTCTGATACCCAAACCACAGAAAGATCCAACATAGATTGAGAACTTCAGACCAATTTCTCTTATGAATATCAATGCAAAAATCCTTAATAAAATTCTCGCTAACCGAATCCAAGAACACATTAAAGCAATCATCCATTCTGACCAAGTAGGTTTTATTCCAGGGATGCAGGGATGGTTTAATATACGAAAATCCATCAATGTAATACATTATATAAACAAACTCAAAGACAAAAACCTCATGATCATCTCCTTAGATGCAGAAAAAGCATTTGACAAGATCCAACACCCATTCATGATAAAAGTTCTGGAAAGATCAGGAATTCTAAGCCAATACCTAAACATGATAAAAGCAATCTACAGCAAACCAGTAGCCAACATCAAAGTAAATGGAGAGAAGCTGGAAGCAATCCCACTAAAATCAGGGACTACACAAGGCTGCCCACTTTCTCCCTACCTTTTCAACATAGTACTTGAAGTATTAGCCAGAGCAATTCGACAACAAAAGGAGATCAAGGGGATACAAATTGGAAAAGAGGAAGTCAAAATATCACTTTTTGCAGATGATATGATAGTATATATAAGTGACCCTAAAAATTCCACCAGAGAACTCATAAACCTGATAAACAGCTTCGGTGGAGTAGCTGGATATAAAATTAACTCAAACAAGTCAATGGCCTTTCTCTACACAAAGAATAAACAGGCTGAGAAAGAAATTAGGGAAACAACACCCTTCTCAATAGTCACAAATAATATAAAATATCTCGGCGTGACTCTAACGAAGGAAGTGAAAGATCTGTATGATAAAAACTTCAAGTCCCTAAAGAAGATCTCAGAAGATGGAAAGATCTCCCATGCTCATGGATTGGCAGGAACAACATTGTAAAAATGGCTATCTTGCCAAAAGAAATCTACAGATTCAATGCAATCCCCATCAAAATTCCAACTCAATTCTTCAACAAATTAGAAGGAGCAATTTGTAAATTCATCTGGAATAACAAAAAACCTAGGATAGCAAAAACTCTTCTCAAGGATAAAAGAACCTCTGGTGGAATCACCATGCCTGACCTAAAGCTTTACTACAAAGCAATTGTGATAAAAACTGCATGGTACTGGTATAAAGACCAAAGTAGAATAGAATTGAAGACCCAGAAATGAACCCACACACCTATGGTCACTTGATCTTCGACAAGGGAGCCAAAACCATCCAGTTGAAGAAAGACAGCATTTTCAACAATTGGTGCTGGCACAACTGGTTGTTATCATGTAGAAGAATGCGAATCGATCCATACTTATCTCCTTGTACTAAGGTCAAATCTAAGTGGATCAAGGAACTTCACATAAAACCAGAGACACTGAAACTTATAGAGAAGAAAGTGGGGAAAAGCCTTGAAGATATGGGCACAGGGGAAAAATTCCTGAACAGAACAGCAATGGCTTGTGCTGTAAGATCTAGAATTGACAAATGGGACCTAATGAAACTCCAAAGTTTCTGCAAGGCAAAAGACACCGTCAATAAGACAAAAAGACCACCAACAGATTGGGAAAGGATCTTTACCTATCCTAAATCAGATAGGGGACTAATATCTAACATATATAAAGAACTCAAGAAGGTGGACTTCAGAAAATCAAATAACCCCATTGAAAAATGGGGCTCAGAACTGAACAAAGAATTCTCACCTGAGGAATACCGAATGGCAGAGAAGCACCTGAAAAAATGTTCAACATCCTTAATCATCAGGGAAATGCAAATCAAAACAACCCTGAGATTCCACCTCACACCAGTCAGAATGGCTAAGATCAAAAATTCAGGTGACAGCAGATGTTGGCATGGATGTGGAGAAAGAGGAACACTCCTCCATTGTTGGTGGGATTGCAGGCTTGTACAACCACTCTGGAAATCAGTCTGGCGGTTCCTCAGAAAATTGGACATAGTACTACCAGAGGATCCAGCAATACCTCTCCTGGGCATATATCCAGAAGATGCCCCAACTGGTAAGAAGGACACATGCTCCACTATGTTCATAGCAGCCTTACTTATAATAGCCAGAAGCTGGAAGTAACCCAGATGTCCCTCAACAGAGGAATGGATACAGAAAATGTGGTACATCTACACAATGGAGTACTACTCAACTATTAAAAAGAATGAATTTATGAAATTCCTAGCCAAATGGATGGACCTGGAGGGCATCATCCTGAGTGAGGTAACACATTCACAAAGGAACTCACACAATATGTACTCACTGATAAGTGGATATTAGCCCAAAACCTAGGATACCCAAGATATAAGATACAATTTCCTAAATACATAAAACTCAAGACAAATGAAGACTGAAGTGAGGACATATGCCCCTCCTTAGAAGTGGGAACAAAACACCCTTGGAAGGAGTTACAGAGACAAAGTTTGGAGCTGAGATGAAAGGATGGACCATGTAGAGACTGCCATATCCAGGGATCCACCCCATAATCAGCTTCCAAACGCTGACACCATTGCATACACTAGCAAGATTTTGCTGAAAGGACCCAGATATAGCTGTCTCATGTGAGACTATGCTGGGGCCTAGCAAACACAGAAGTGGATGCTCACAGTCAGCTAATGGATGGATCACTGGGCTCCCAATGGAGGAGCTAGAGAAAGTACCCAAGGAGCTAAAGGGATCTGCAACCCTATAGGTGGATCAAGATTATGAACTAACCAGTACCCCGGAGCTCTTGACTCTAGCTGCATATGTATCAAAAGATGGCCTAGTCGGCCATCACTGGCAAGAGAGGCCCATTGGACATGCAAACTTTATATGCCCCAGTACAGGGGAATGCCAGTGCCAAAAAGGGGGAGTGGGTGGGTAGGGGAGTGGGGGTGGGTGGGTATGGGGAACTTTTGGTATAGCATTGGAAATGTAAATGAGCTAAATACCTAATAAAAAATGAAAAAAAAAAAAGACAGAATGCTCTTGTGGATTACATTTATTGTCAGTTTATTGTCAATGATGAGAAAACAAAATGCATTTATCTCTACAGAAATATTAATTGTTATTTAACAACTTATTTTTCTTAATTCAAGTTTCATCTATACCAAATATTTTCCAACATTTCTTAAAAAAAGATTTTATCTTTTACAGACTGAGAATAAGGTTTGAAGTTGATGTTTACAAACACAAATTTCTGACAACCATTACCTTTACTGTAGTAAATGCAGGCATCAAGGCTGATCTCTTGAAGGAAGCCCCCCAAAATTCCCAGCACCGTGTTCACAGTAGACAGCCCCATGCATAGGTCTGTGAGGGCTAACATTCCCAGGAATTAGAACATGGGCTGGTGTAGGCTTGGCTCTGTTTGGATCACATGAAGTGTCATGCAGTTTCCTGGGAACACCATTGCATAGATGGTTGAGAAAGGAATGGCAAACAAGATGTAGTAGACTTCCAGGCCAGGAAATTTAGTAAGAACAAATCTAGAGGTACTTAAGTTTGACATTAAGAAAACTGACATTGATATAAAGTACAAAATATTTCTGGAGGGCTATTCTGCATTACACATGCTATATTCTACTTTCTATGTATCTGTTAGAAAAATTCAAATTCCATCAGCAGGGAAACTTAGACATAATCCTTGGTTGTGCATCATTGCAGAAACATCCTGTGTAGATAAAACCATACACCATGCTGACCTAGTGTTAAAAGATAGCCAGAAAGCAGGGAGTTTTATGCCAAAACAATAATGTCTGTAGACTCAGTGGATGTAAATTGTCTAAAGTACTTCTGAGAATCAATCCTAGAGGACACGAATGTTCATAGTGACGTCATGGTTGGTAGAGTCCTCAGAAGAATGTGAAACACATAGGCAATTCTCCTCATTAGTGCTACAGAGCGACTTTTCACTGCCTTTGAATCTTAAATGATAACTATGGAAATAGGCAAGCTGAAATAACACATCAGTTTAGAATATGAACTACTATTGAAAAGAAATCAAAGAAATCTTAGCTGAGTCTGTACTTTTTGGTGATCACCATGGTGCTTAGCACTTGTCTGAATTATTCATCTATATAAATTATACTTGGTAGTTTTTCTCAATCTATAGAAGCCTTTTACAAAAGAATATTATTGTTAATTTTTATGCCCTCACTTGTAGCATAAAATAATTCAGAAGGATTTTAAAGTAGGTGGTTCTGAAAAATATATTATTTTTCTAATTGGTGTGATGTTCCTTTTAAATTAATTGGGTATTTGAGAATGTAGCACATGTTGAATTTTACAATAGTAATAAAGAAAGCAAATCTATGCCCACTATTATATCTCTAAGAACTTCCTACTTAGTACATAGTTAAAGAACCATCCATCCTGTGCAATCTGTCACTAACATGGCTCCCTCAATAGGAGTTGAAAAACAACCACAAAATAGACATGGGGAAAGTCCAGAGGGTCTCAACCCTGCCAAAGAAACACAGATCATTTAAAAAGTGCGGAAAGAAGGAGAAATAGTATTCCCCAGAGAGGAACATAGTGATGGTTATTCAATAAGAAATTATGCTTGCTGAAAGGAGCCTGATATAGCTTCTTCTAAGAGGCTTTGCCAGAGTTCTACAATACAGAGGTAGATGTTTGCAGTCAACCATTGGCTTGAGCATGGAGTCCCCAATAAAGTAGTTAGAGAAAGGACTGAAGGAGCTGAAGGGGTTTGCAACCCCTTAGGAACAACAACAATATCAACCAACCAGAGCTCTCAGAGCTCCCAGGTACTAAACCACCAACCAAAGAGTATACATGGAGGGCCCCATGGTTCCAGTCACATATGTTCCCTTGTAGGACATCAATGGGAGGAGAGGCTCTTGTTCCTGCGAAAGCTTGAAGCTCCAGTGTAGGGGAATGCCAGGATGGGGAGGTGGGAGTGGGTGGGTGGAGAAAGACCCTCATATAAGCAGGGGGAGGGGGAAGGGATAGGGGGTTAATGGGGAGGGGGAAACCAGGAAAGGGGATATCATTTGAAATTTAAATAAAGAAAACTTCTTCCTTCTGGTGTGAGCTGGTAGCCTGAGAAGACCTTGAGCACTTGCTCTGCACCCAATCCCACAACACCCAGAGGAACCTGGACTCCCAGGAGCTCTAACACACCAAGGATCATAGGTGAAGAGGCCACTAGGACCCCCAGCAATCCAGGGAGATAGGAACCCCCTCCTGGACAGTGTCATGGGCTCCTTCTGGTCTGAAGTAGTACACTGAGCAGACCTTGGGTGCTAGCTCTGCACCCAATCCCACAACACCCAGACAAACCCTTAGCCCAACTAACCAGAGGGCACAGAGACAGTATCCAAATTAACAAAATCAGGAATGAAACAGGAGACATAACAACAGAAACTGAGGAAATTCAAAAAATTATCAGATGCTACTACAAAAGTCTACGCTCAACAAAACTAGAAAACCTGGATGAAATTTATGATTTTGTAGACAGATATCAGGTACCAAAGTTAATTTGGGATCATATAAACCATCTAAACAGCCCCATAACACCAAAGGAAATAGATGCAGTCATTAAAAATCTCCCAACCAAAAAGAGCTCAGGGCCTGATGGTTTTATTACAGAATTCTATCAGACCTTCAAAGAAGATATAATACCAATACTCTTCAAATTATTCCACAAAATAGAAACAGAAGGAATACTACCCAATTCTTTCTATGAAGCCACAGTTACATTGATACCTAAACCACAAAAAAACCAACAAAGAAAGAGAACTTCAGACCAATTTCCCTTATGAATATCAATGCTAAAAGAAGCATCCACTTATCAGTAAGTGCATGTCATGTGTCTTCTTTTGTGATTGGGTTACCTCACTCAGGATGATATATCATCCAGATCCATTCATTTGTCTAAGAATTTCACAAATTCATTATTTTTAATAGCTGGGTAGTACTTAATTGTATAAATGTACCACATTTTCTGTATTCATTCCTCTGTTGAGGGACATCTGAGTTTTTTTCCAACTTCTGCCTATTATAAAGAAGGCTGCTATGAGCATAATGAAGCATGGAACACAATGGATATTTGACAAAGGACCTAAAATCATCCAGTGGGAAAAAGACAGCCTTTTCAACAAATGGTGCTGGTTCAACTGGCAGTGAGCATGTTGAAGAATGCAAATCGATCCATTCTTAACTCCTTGTACAAAGCGCAAGTCCAAGTGGATCAAGGATCTCCATATAAAACCAGATACACTGAAACTAATAGAAAAGAAAGTGGGGGAAAGCCATGGACACAGGGAAAATTTTCCTGAACAGAACACCAATACCTTATGCTCTAAGAATTGACAAATGTTACCTCATGAAATCGCAAAACTTCTGTAAGGCAAATGTATCTTTATGAGTATATATATTTTCTGTACTTACGGCTGCTATATTTATAATTATAAAAGATGCTCAAATTTGCTTATACAGTGGAAAAATAAGATTGAATGCTTATAATCCAATTTTAAGAGAAAGTATACAAAGTTTTGAAAGGGAAGTCAGGGTAGACTATTACTTGGTTGACTTCATGTTTATGAAGAGCTATAGGTGAGTTTTCAGCTCTAACAAGATAAAATTGCAGACTAGAACATTGTCTTAAAGCGTTGTTTCAAAGCAGTAAGTGGATTTTAAAATTTCTCTCTCTCTCTCTCTCTCTCTCTGTCTGTCTTTCTTAGTAGGAAATACTGGGAGGAATTGGAAGAAAGGAAAACATGATGAAAATATATTGCATGAAAAATATTTAAATTATGCACATAATATTAACTGGAGAAAGTATGCAAAAGAAAATGTAAAATCAAAACAGAAAAATCAATTTCTTAGGCTGGAAAGATAGCTAAGTCAGGGTAAGAACTTGTGGAGCAAGCCTGCCAACCTGAGTTTGATTTGTGGGTCTCATGTTGGAAGAGAACAAGCTCCCAAAATTCATCCTCTGACTCTCACATGATTTGTGACACACACACACACACACACACACACACACACACACACACACACATCCCAATAAAAAAATGTAACATTTAATTGAGATTCTAAATACTTTGTGCTTTCTTGAACAATATATATTCTATTATTCATGGAGACAGCATTTGATAAATATTAATTAGCTTATGTTGGCTAATTGTGATGCTCAAAGTAACATGCTTGGTAATCAGGCTGCTTGTTCTCTCAAGTGCTGAGAAAGCTGAGATAAAATGATTCTCATAACTGTGGCTGCATCTATTTCTTTTCTCTTGAAGCAGCACTTGGGGAGATTTTCTTTAAGGAGAGCAGTTGTTTGGATTGTAATGAAATGGTCCCTTCTTCATTGTGAAATTGCACAAAAACCCTGTCACACTTCTTTAATCTAAAAATCCATTTTATATTAAAAATGATAACTCTGAATTTGTTGTTGTTGTTCTTGTTGATGTCTTTAGGAGTTAGGAGGGGTAAATATTTTTTCTATTCTCAATATCTTAAAAACTCATGTGGGGTTTTACAACTAAAGGGCATTTCTTTTAAGGAAAAGTTTGGTTTGTATTCAATTATTTAGACTGTTTATAATGGTCATCATTATTATAATTACTTTACAAATATGCTATTTTGTTATATTCAATCTTTTGTTCCCTTTCTTGGCTTTCATTGTTTCATGGTACACACTTTAATAATTTACTAATTACACCTTTGTTGTCTAATGTTGTTAGTCTACATAATATACTTAGTCAACTTACCAGCCTGTCTTTAACTTACACTATAATGAATCCCAAGTAGTAGTCTCTCATTTGCCTTCCAAGCCCTCTGTGTTATTTCTGGTTGAGTTTACATATTAAATTCCAAGGTATTTTATTATTTAGAATTAAATAATTAATTGTACACACACCATTGAGATTTAAATAATAATAATATTATGACACATAATACAAACTATTTTTGCTGATTGAACCTAGAATCTTATGTGTCCCCAGCCAAGATTTGCATCATAGTTATGTCTCCAGGCTTCTCCTCTTTAGAAGTTTTTTAATGTCAGTGTTATGTGTGTGTGCATGTTCATGTGTAATTGGTGCCCATGAACATCCCAGGACAACAGAGGAAAGCCTTGGGTTTTAGTATGTTTGTACCACTTTTTTGAATGAGGGTCTTTTGCTGCTTTCTGCTGTCTACATAAGGCTAACTAGTCTACAAGAATCCAGACATTATTCTATGTTCATCTCCTATCCAGCCACAAATGTACTCAAAACAAATACACACTGAAATCCCCTTACTATGTACAAAGCATTTTATCTATGTAGCCATGTAATCACCCCCTCTACTAGTATTTTTCGTACTTTTAGAACTCATACAATGTATTTTGATCATATTCCTTACTTTATCCCAACAACTTGAAGATCCATACACTCTGAATATTATTCCTTTTCATTTTGAATTCGTCCAATACAGATTCTGCTGTGCATAAACCCTTGGATATATGGCCTTAACCAGAGAGTGGTCAACCTGTCAAGAACTACACCTTTATGAAGACTGACTTTTCTTCTCTTGAAGCTATTAATTGCCAATATCTCATTAGCTAATAATTAACATTTTAAAATAATAACTCTATGTATTGATGATCTCTTCTACTTAAAAATTTAAATGTATTCATTTTATTTTGTGTCTCATTATATTGCTTGCATGTAGAGGTTCAAAGAAAGTGTCAGATGAAATGGTACTAGAATTATTAATGGTTGTGTGCCATTTTGTGGATGCTGGGAATCAAACCTAAATCCTCTGCAATATCAACAAGTGCTCTGAACTGCTAAGTCAACAGTCCTGCCACTCTTTTAACTGTTTATTGAGACAAGGTTTCACTCATTTGCCCAGGCTGGTCTTGAACACATTGTAGCCCAAGCAGATCTTTAACTTGTGAATCTCCTATCTCCTACTCCCAAATAGCTGCATGATAGATCCCAGATTCATAGGTTACTTTATGCTACATTTATCATATATTCTTTTTAAATTTGTTCTGGGATTTTCAGATTAGTATTATAATTGATTTTAATTCATTACTATAACGCAAAATTGTAGAGCATTCATCTTCACATCTGTTGTAAACATTAACAAATTGATTTTTAGGGAAAGCAGAATTTCTTTCATTGCTTACCTTTTTGCCATGTTGATTTGATTTTGAAAGTGGAAATTTTTTTAAGAGACCAAGAGTTGATTTTAATGATAAATGCACAGGATGTGTATCCTTCCCTACTAGGGCACACACGCAGTTCATTAGGTTTTACAATAGTTTCATAAAAATATTTAAAAGTAAAACTAGAGTTTTCAAAAGCAAATGGATTCTTCCTACAAACTATACATCTTTTTTTTCATTTTTTATTAGGTATTTAGCTCATTTACATTTCCAATGCTATACCAAAAGTCCCCCATACCCACCCTCCCCCACTCCCCTACCCACCCACTCCCCCTTTTTGGCCCTGGCATTCCCCTGTACTGGGGCATATAAAGTTTGCATGTCCAATGGGCCTCTCTTGCCAGTGATGGCCGACTAGGCCATCTTTTGATACATATGCAGCTAGAGTCAAGAGCTCCGGGGTACTGGTTAGTTCATAATGTTGTTCCACCTATAGGGTTGCAGATCCCTTTAGCTCCTTGGGTACTTTCTCTAGCTCCTCCATTGGGAGCCCAGTGATCCATCCATTAGCTGACTGTGAGCATCCACTTCTGTGTTTGCTAGGCCCCAGCATAGTCTCACATGAGACAGCTATATCTGGGTCCTTTCAGCAAAATCTTGCTAGTGTATGCAATGGTGTCAGCGTTTGGAAGCTGATTATGGGGTGGATCCCTGGATATGGCAGTCTCTACATGGTCCATCCTTTCATCTCAGCTCCAAACTTTGTCTCTGTAACTCTTTCCAAGGATGTTTTGTTCCCACTTCTAAGGAGGGGCATAGTGTCCACACTTCAGTCTTCATTTTTCTTGAGTTTCATGTGTTTAGGAAATTGTATCTTATATCTTGGGTATCCTAGGTTTTGGCAAACTATACATCTTGTATTGTATTTTATACACTCTGAAAATATACTTGTCTTTTAAGTATATTTAGACAACTCACTTTCACTGTGATTTCCCTTATAGTTGAATCATTATTAGCATTACATTAGAAACACGATTCTATGCACTAATTTATTAATTTTTACTTCCTCATTTGTGTTTTTGTTGGATTTTTTTGCACATTTTAAAGCATTTTAGCATTTGTTTTCCATTTTAACCTTTAATTATTTAATTGTTGCCATGGAATTATTAACATGCAGATAAAAAATCATTTAAGTACATTGTCAAATACCAGCACACTATAGCACAGGGAGAAGTGATACCATGATTAGGCATGCTTTGAATAATGTTTTATTCTAAATAAAAATAAGAAAAATTACATATTTTATCTCTACTTAGACTATTTTTATTTTATTCTTAACAGAACATGGGTCCACATTTTTGAAACCTACATTTCCTTACATAATAAACAGGTTTGTAACATTTATGCAACAAAACATTCAGCTTCAGGTCTGTCTGCCTTCAGTCATATTTTGTAGTAGCAATATGAAATATAATTTTTCTGATAAATTAAACAAACATAATTAGCTTTAGATATTTTTCTAACTGATTAGTTGACTTTAAGAATAGGAGTAATGATTACAATACATATTATATAATGCAAATAAAAATAAAATGCTGCATGTATCTTGTCAGGAAAACTTTTAAAAAGACCTGAATATTCCTATAAAGAAGGTCAGATATAAAAATAGTATGGAAAGTATATTGTTCGAAAGAAATTTAAGCTAAAACTATAAAACATGTTAAATTTGTTAAATAAATTATATACTGCTCTAAAGGTTTTGTGTAAAATAAAATTGACTAAATCTACCAGCATATTATATCATAAGATATGTCCTATAAAAATACTAGTTAAAGCAGAACAAAATTTTAAAAACAGAAGTTACCTGATGTGAACGCTTGGAGGCACATTCTTGCCAATGCGGTGAGTTAGGAAGCTAAACAGTGCAGGTGTATAGGAGACAAGGATAGTGCAGACATGCGCAGCACAGGTGCCCAGGGCTTTAGTGTGGGCATTCTGGGAAGAGAGCCAAAACACTGACTGGAGGATTTTTACATAGAATGTTCCTATTAGTTCTACATCCACTATTATAATTGAGAGAGCCACTGAGATTCTGTATACTCTGTTAATAAGAGTGTTGGCACTTGCCAATTTCACCACCGCCATGTGCTCACAGTAGGCATGAGAGATAACATATTCTGTATAGTAAGGCAGCCTCTTAATCAGAAAAGGACATGGCAAAATCAAAATCACACCTCTGATTAGGCAAACAAGACCCAGTTTAGTCATGATAGATGTTGTCAGGATTTATGTATAATTCAGTGGGATGCAAATGACCACAAGCGGATCAAATGCCATGGCTACTAGAGGGCTGATTCCATGATGCACAGTGTATGGATAAAATACATTTGAGTTAGACAGACATCAAAGTTGATCCAGCGTGCATCAAACCAGAAGATGCCAAGCATCTTCAGAAGAGGAAAGACACATGTCATTCATTGCCAGCATTCAAAGGAAGAAATACATAGGCTGGTGGAGACTTGGCTCCAGCTTGACAGTAGCAAGGATTATGCTGTTCCCCAGCAGGGTCAGTGCAAACAGTGTCGCGTCCGCTCTCGACTAGCAAGAACGACACGACTACCAGTCCTTCTAACAGCAGTTTATTTAGTCCTGATTCTTCTTGTTTATATCTCCCCCAACCCTGGGCCTCTCACTCCTTTTATACTCTCTCTCATCCACACACAGCAGGCCACGCCCCCTCGCCAGTCACTAGGCTTCAGCTAATCAGGGCAGCAGGGGCAAATCTCCACCAAATTCGATTCACCTGTATCTTGGTACACCTGCGCAGCACTCAAGATGTTTGTGTCTTATATGAGGAAGTCAGGTACAAGTCATATGACTTAGCTGCAGTCCCTGGCACCTTTGGGACTGCCGCCACACCCGCTCCCCACAAAACAGAAGACAGACAGGAATGCCAATCCAGCAGTGAAAGTTTTCCAACCCAGGAATACCAACCAGGAAGAAAGATGTAATGTATTGGCACGTAGCATTTCCTGCCATTTAAAAACCCAATGGGCTGTATGTTTAGTGGAAAATACCAATGGTAATATTCTGTAAACAGAAAATAGCATTGAAAATTCTTCCATGGATGAGGATGAAAACACTTTCACACGCTGGGGCCTAGCAAACACAGAAGTGGATGCTCACAGTCAGCTATTGGATGGATCACAGGGCCCCCAGTGGACGAGCTAGAGAAAATACCCAAGGATCTAAAGGGATCTGCAACCCTATAGGTGGAACAACAATATGAACTAACCAGTACCCCCGGAGCCCGTGTCTCTAGCAGCATATGTATCAAAAGATGGCCTAGTCGGTCATCAGTGGAAAGAGAGGCCCATTGGTCGTGCAAACTTTATATGCCTCAGTACAGGGGAACGCCAGGGCCAAGAAGTGGGAGTGGGTGGGTAGGGGAGTGGGGGGAGGGTATGGGGGACTTTTGGGATAGCATTGGAAATGTAAATGAGGAAAATACCTAATAAAATTTTTAAAAAAAAAAAAAAAAAAACACTTTCACAGAAGTGCTGACTCTATCAAACCTCTGAAAATACTAAGACAAATGAATTTGGCTTTAAAAGTCAGCATTTTATTCTGGAAAAAAAAAAACATTTATTCATTACTTTTTCTAAGGTTGAAAGCTTACTTCAATTTTAGTCATTTTCCTTATACAGTAGTAGGTCTGTAATAAAATAGTATATATCTTCATTGGTGGTGGCGATTTTCATCTCAAGATATGAAATAAAAGACAGAAATTGATAATGAAATGCTAAAAATGCACCTTATTTAGTACATGTAAGAATCTTCAATTACTGTAAAATTATAATTTTATCTTTAGTATAACTAAATTCATAGACATTCCAATATGATCTAATAAGAACAAAAATGTAAATTATAGACAGGAGTTCTCTACCAATATTTTAAAAATAAATATAAGCATATTTCTTATTGACAAAAGAAAAACAATACATTTTTTCCATTTCAAAATCATGAGACTCTTTAGTTTATAAATAGAAAAAAATCTCTTGAACAAAAGAGTTTGATGGAAAAGGGCTTAAAGGCAGTGGGCGGGGTGGGGAGAAGGTATAGAATGTGGAACAGTCAGAGGGTGGACTGAGAGGGAGATAAAATCTGAAATAAAAAAAAGACTAAATTAAATAAAAATTTTTTAAAAAGGGAAAAAAAGCACATATGAAGGAAACAAAGTCAGGTTCTCATTTCAAATTTGCTTTTCCTGGAAGGTGGCAACAGAGAGACAGCTCAATAGAATAATTATGGAGTACCCCCCATCAGTTACACATTATCTTACTTGTATAAATATCCTGGCATTGAAATTGTCCCATTTGGGAAATTTTATAGATATTTGTTAACAAACAATGCTCTCCTATCATTTCTATTTGCCAAGATTAAGTTTTTTAAAAGGATGGTTTGATGGACAGGTAAGTACACAGAAAATGATAAAATGATGAAATGGAAAGAATACACAGCCAAATATTTAAAAGTGTTACTTGTAAGCCTCTGATTCAAATACACCCAGTCAACTTGGAGAACCGTATCTCTATAGATTTAGCCTTTCCTCTAATATACCCAACCTGCCTAGTTAGGGGAAGGATGAAAGACTCAACAATTCAGGGTTTTCATATCAGCACCAAACCTAGGTTTTTAGTGTTTCCCCTCTCATTATATCCTTTAGAGTTCACAATTATCCTGAATCATTTTTCTTGGAATCTAGTTTCAACCTCACAACAAAATTTGGGTTTTTATCTGAACCTTTAGTACACAGTTTTATTCACATATTACTCTGGAAAGTCTTCCTAAGTGTTTTAGTTGGATCTGAAGTGACAAACTATTTTCTTACTTGTCCTTAAAAACTGCTATTCTGGAGTGATACAAATGTATTTCTAAAATGTTCTTAATCATAAACCTCAATTGTTTCTAGTATCAGGGGAAATCATAGCTTATATTCTTACATATTGGTAAGAATTTATTAATTCGGTTGTAATGTAGAGCTGAAATTACTGCGCACCAATGAAGACTATAGCCTTAGGAGTACTAAGTTAAGGCAAAAATGTATGCATTAAACTTTCAATGACAGAAGGGTTTTATGTATTCAAACAATATCTGCTATTTTAACTTTTCAAATGACTTAGAAGGAGCATTAATCAAAGTTTTATATTTTTATCTGATTCTCAAAGAATTAACCTTCTAAAGCCTTATTGAAGTTTACAGGATACCATGTTAACCAGAAAGTTATAACTGTAAGATCACTTAGAATTTAGCAACGGAGCTTTTCCAAAGGGTATGAGTAAAATTCTTCCTAGTAATTAAAATCTTACTGTTTTCTTTTAGGTAAGTTATTTTCATGAAGACAGCCTACAAAACAAGAAAATATTCTCCCTCTATGAAAAGCTTCAAGGCAGAGCCTGGGAAGCATGGAGTTGCCTACAAAATTGAGACTGTGATCTGCTTATCCCTTTGACCCATAAATAGCATCTCTCCCTCAGACTCACTTTGAATGGAACTCCCTGCACTATAGTCTTCAGCACACAGGCAGTGTCAGAACTACTCTGATGTTTACCTTCCGATGACAGAATTTCCATCTTTCTAAACTCAGGAAGTACTGATTCTCTCATAGAGCCTGAGCAATGATATTATTTGTTTCTGAACCCCTGGGCACAGTCTGTTGCCTAGAACTCTCACCTTGAGAGAAGATGACTCACATGAAAGACTGGGGAACTTAGATGCTTTCTTTTAAATACTACCTATTTTATCTTATTTGCTATGATAACACTCATGAAGATACTGCAAAATAGACTTATTTTAACGACAACATTTTTGTTCTCAACTTTGTGTCTGGTGTTAGTCTCATTCATTAGAAATTAAGAAATTACATACAAAAAGCATGTATAAAATTCCAATAAAGAGAAAATAATTTCGTCTTCAATCTCATAAGCATTTGAGAGATTTTTCCACTCTGTGTCTAAACTAGTCTTTCCACGGGTGATGATTTACTCAAAGGTATTTCAATCTCCATTGATTTCAATTTCCTCAATGTACTTGATTTTTGTTCAAATTATTTCTGCAATGATTTGCACAACAAGATTACTCCTGCAACAAAATGGCCAATGTTCTTCCTTGAGGAAAAATTATTCCACAATATTTGTGTCCTCAGTACCAAATCAATTTAATCAAATCTTACTTGATTCATCTAGATGTGTAATACAACTAAAATCTATATGGATCTTCCTTTCTCTTTTGATTTTTTATCTCTTTAACTCTAATATTGTCTTATATTCTATGAGACCAAGTTATTTCATGCAGATGAGAGCATATGATCAAGTTGCTGGCTATGGCTATTAATGTGTTAGTCCAATACTCAGGAGACCCAAGATTCAGAGGTAGATGAGCCCCTTGTGAGATGTAATATTATGGTAAAAAGAGGATTGGGACAGCCTGAAAAACACAACAATGCAAGGTCCCTCAGCACTACCATGTTAACCCTGCACACTTCACAGATATGGTATAGTTTAAGAGTTTGTCTTCCCCTAAGCAATATTGTCAGTTGAGACAAATCACATAACTGAAATGGAAGCAAATGTGGCCTCTGGGGAAATCTGTGAAATGACTAAGAATAAGTCAAGTTAGCTTTGGAGTTCTTTCTATTATATATTTTATGCTGTTTGAGAATTTCATATATAAGGTATTCTGATAAAATTCAGGCCCCTATTTCCTCTCCCTCAGTGCTTCCCCTAATCTGACCCCTTCCCTTACCAACTCCATATACTTAGTTTATAAATCATGGATTCCATTTAGTGCTGTCTCTGTGTGCACTGATATAAGACAATTTTCTAGAACATAATTTCTCTTATACCACATCTCTGAAGGAAACTGACTCCCACTTAGATAGAGATGGTATTGCTTGAACCTCTACCTCATCCATGTTTGAATGCTCAGTCGCTTTATTTTGTGCGTGTCTTACATAGTCAGTCCCTACCACTGTGAGTTCATATTGGAGTGGCCCTGTCATGCCTAACAAATAGTTTTACTGCTCATTTCTACTACTTTGCAATATTTCCTTCCCCTCTTTCATCATGGTGCCTGAGCCTTGGTAAAGGAGTATAATATAGATGCCCATCTAATGCTGAAAATTCCATAGTCACTTTATTTTTTATCTCTTGACAATTCACTGGCTCTATAGCAATTGACATGCACTGCAAAACAACACACACACACACACACACACACACACACACACACACACACACACACACAAACACCAAAAACTTCTCTGATGAAGGAAGAGACAATAATATATAGTCATAAAAAATATTAAATTAGAGAACAGTTTTATGATAAATGTACATAGTTAAAAGCAGAATAATAGAGATAGAAGAGAGAATCTCAGAGCCAGAAGATACAATACAAGACATAGACATAATAGTCAAGGAAAATACCAAAATCAAAGAGTTCCTATCTCAAAACATTCAAGAAAATCCAGGACACAATGAAAAGACCCAACCTGAGAATAATAGGTATAGAAGAGAGTGAAAATTCTGAACTCAAAGGGCCAGCAAACATCTTTAACAAAATTATAGATGAAAACTTTCCAAACCTAAAAAAAGAACTGCCCATAACCATACAAGAAGCCTACAGAACAACAAACAGATGGTACCAGAAAAGAAATTCCTCTGATCATATAATAATTAAAACACCAAATGCACAGAACAAAGAATTAATATTGACCACAATAAGGGAAAAATGTCAAGTAACATATAAAGGCAGACCTATCAGAATTACACAAGATTTCTCACCAGAGACTATAAAATCCAGAAGTTCCTGGTCAAATGTCATACAGACCTAAGAGATTAAACATGCCATCCCAGACTACTATAACCTGCAAAACCCACGATTACCATAGATGAAGAAACCAAAGTTTTCCAAGACAAAATGAAATTTAAACAATATCTTTCTACTAATCCAGCTCTACAGAGGATAATAGAAAGAAAAGTGCAATACAAGGAGAGAAACTACACCCAAGAAAAAGCAAGGAATAAATCTTTTCACAACAAACCCAGAAGAAGAGAAACACACAAATGTAATTCCAACTCTAACAACAAAAATCACAGGAATCAATGATCATTGGTCCCAAATATCTCTTAGCATCAATGGACTCAATTCCCCAACAAAAAGACATAGGCTAATAGACTAGATCCATAAGCAGGATCCAGCATTTTGATGCATACAGGAAACACACTTCAGTGACAAAGACAGACACTACCTCAGAGTAAAAGGTTGGAAAACAATTTTCCAAGTAAATGGTCCCAAGGCACAAGCTGGAATAGCTATTCTAATATCCAACAAAATAGACTTTCAACAAAAATTTTCAAAAAAGATGGGGAAGTGTGAGGAACAGGTGTGGCAGCAGTCCCAAGATGGCGCCCAGGACTGCAGCCAAGTCTTATGACTTGCACCTGACTTCCTCATACACCTGCAAATAAGCCATGGCCATCATGAGAACTGCGCAGGTGCACCATGATGCAAGATCAGACCATATGATGAGTGATGATTCTGGCCAATGGACTGCTGTTACGTGGACTGGGCTGATGGGGCGTGGTTGA
Source organism: Mus musculus (assembly GCF_000001635.26). NCBI lineage: Eukaryota > Metazoa > Chordata > Mammalia > Rodentia > Muridae > Mus > Mus musculus. Next base: position 103,706,367 of record NC_000073.6, read on the forward strand.
GAGGTTATATAAGGGATTGTGATTAGGGGCGGGAGAGACATATAAGAAAGAGATTCCTAGAGAGATTGATTTCTGGAGAGAGACTCCTGCATGCATGTTGAAAGGTTCCTGAATAAACTGCTTTGAGAAGAACGTAGTGTCGTCATTCCTTTCTGCTGGTCAGAATCGGAGGTGACAGGGAAGGTCACTACACACTTATAAAAGGAAAAATCCACCAGAATAAACTCTCAATTCTGAATATCTTTGCCTCACATTCAAGGGTGCCCACATTTGTAAAGGAAATGCTCCTAAAGCTCAAAACACACATTGAACCTCACCCAATAATAGTAGGAGATTTCAACATACTATAGACAGATCATGGAAACAGAAACTAAACAGAGTCACAGTGAAACTAAAAATTTATGAGCCAAATGGACATAATATACATCTACAAAACTTTTCACCCTAAAACAAAAGAATATGCCTTCTTCTCACCACCTCATGGTACCTTCTCAAAAGGTGACCACATACTCAGTCAAAAACAAAACTCAACAGATATAAGAATATTGAATTAATCCCATGAATTCTATCAGACCACCACAGACTAAGACTGGCCTTCAATAGCAACAAAAACAACAGAAAGCCCACATAAACATGGAAACTAAACAACTATCTACTCAATGATAACTTGATCAGGGAAGAAATAATGAAAGACTTTTTAGAGTTTAATGAAAATGAAGCCACAACATACCCAAACTTATGAGACACAATGAAAGCAGTGCTAAGAGGAATACTCATAGCTCTGTATGCCTCCAAGAAGAAACTAGAGGGAGCATATACTAGCAGGTTAACAGCTCCTCTGAGAGCTCTAGAACAAAAAGAAGCAAATACACACAAGAGGAGTAGAAGGCAGGAAATAATCAAACTCAAGGCTGAAATCAACCAAGTAGAAACAAAAAGAACTATACAAAGAATCAACAAAACTGGGAGGTGTTTTTTTGGGGGGGGGGGAATTAACAAGATAGAAAAAAACCTTAACTAACCAGAGGGCACAGAGAAAGTATCAAAATTAACAAAATCAAGGATGAAAAGGGAAACATAACAACAGAAACCGAGGACATTCAGGAAATTATCAGATCCTACTACAAAAGTCTACACTCAACAAAACTAGAAAACCTGGTTGAAATGAATGATTTTCTAGACAGATATCAGGTACCGAAGTTAAATCAGGATAAATTATGTAAACAGCCCCATAACACCAAAGGAAATAGATGCAGTTATTAAAAGTTTCCCAACAAAAAGAGACAAGGACCAGATGGTTTTAGTGCAGAATTCTTTTTGTTGTTGTTTGGTTTGGTTTGGTTTTGTTTTGTTTTGTTTTGTTTTGTTTTTTTCGAGACAGGGTTTTTCTGTATAGCCCTGGGTGTCCTGGAGCTCACTTTGTAGACCAGGCTGGCCTCGAACTCAGAAAGCCACCTGCTTCTGCCTCCCGAGTGCTGGGATTAAGGGCATGTGCCACCACCAATTCTTCACTAACGCCCGGCATTAGTGAAGAATTCTATCAGACCTTCAAAGAAGATCTAATACCAATACTCTTCAAACTATTCCACAAAACAGAAACAGAAGGAACACTACCCAATTCTTTCTATGAAGCCACAGTCACACTGATACCTAAACCACAAAAAGACCCAATAAAAAAAGGGAACTACAGACCAATTTTCCTTATAAATATCGATGCAAAAATTCTCGGTAAAGTTCTTGCAAACTGAATCTAAGGAAGCATAAAAATGATCATCCACCATGATCAAGTAGGCTTAATCCCAGAGACGCGGGGATGGTTCAATATACAGAAATCAATCAATGTAATGCACTATATAAACAAACTCAAAGAAAAAAACATATGATCATTTCATTAGGTGCAAAAATCCTTTGACAAAATACAATACCCATTCATGTTAAAAGTATTGGAGAGATCAGGAATTCAAAGTGCTTACCTAAATATAGTAAAATCAATATACAGCAAAACAATAGCCAACATCAAACTAAAAGCAATCCCTTTAAAATCAGGGACTAGATAATGCTGCATACCTATTCAGTATCATACTCGAAATTCTAGCCAGAGCAATTAGACAACAAAAAGAGATCAAAAGGATATAAATTGGGAAGGAGGAAGTTATCATTATTTGCAGATGATATGATAGTATATTTAAGTGACCCAAAAAATTCTACCAGCAACCAACTACAGCTAATAAATAACTTCAGCAAAGTGGCTGGGTATAAAATTAATTCAAACAAATCAGTAACCTTCCTATACTCAAAGAATAAAAGGATGAGAAAGAAATTAAGGAAACAACACCTTTCTCAATAGTCACAAACTATATCAAATAACTTGGTGTGACTTTAACCCAGCAAGTGAAAGATCTGTATAAGAACTTCAAGTCTCTAAAGAGAGAAATCGAAGAAGATCTCTGAAGATTTAAAGATCTGCCATGCTCATGGATTCACAGGATTAATACAGTAAAATGGTCTTCTGGCTGAATGTAATCTATGGATTCAATGTAATCCCATCAACATTCCAACTCAATTCCAACATTTCTTCATAGACTTAGGAAAAGCAGTTCTCAAATTCATTTTAAATAACAAAAAACTAAGGATAGCAAAAACTATTCTCAGCAATAAAAGAACTTCTTGGGGAATTACCATCCCTAACTTCAAGCTCTACTATAGAGCAATAGTGATAAAATTGCATGGTATTGATACAGAAACAGGCAAGTAGATCAATGGAATAAAATTTAAGACCCAGAAATGAAACTACACACCTATGGTCACTTGATCTTTGACAAAGAAGCTAAAACCATTCAGTGGAAAAAAAGACAGCATTTTCAACAAATTGATCCATACCTATCTCCTTGCACAAAGCTCAAGTCCAAGTTAATCAACGACGTCAACATAAAACCAGGTACACTGAATCTAATAGAAGAGGAAGGATCCTGCAATACCTCTCCTGGGCATATATCTAGAAAATGTTCCAACCGGTAAGAAGGACACATGCTCCACTATGTTCAAAGCAGCATTATTTATAATAGCCAGATGCTGGAAAGAACCCAGATGCCCCTCAACAGAGGAATGGATACAGAAAATGTGGTACATATACACAATGGAGTACTACTCAGCTATTAAAAAGAATGAATTTATGAAATTCCTAGGCAAATGGATGGACCTGGAGGGTATCATCCTGAGTGAGGTAACCCAATCACAAAGGAACTCACACAGTATGTACTCACTAATAAGTGGATATTAGCCCAGAAACTTAGGATACCCAAGATATAAGATACAATTTGCTAAACGCATGAAACTCAAGAAGAACGAAGACCAAAATGTGGACACTTTACCCCTTCTTAGAATTGGGAACAAAACACTCATGGAAGGAGTTACAGAGACAAAGTTTGGAGATGTGTCAAAAGGATGGACCGTCTAGAGCCTGCCATATCCATGGTTCCATCCCATAATCAGCTTCCAAACGCTGACACCATTGCATATAATAGCAAGATTTTGCTGAAAGTACAAAAATATAGCTGTCTTCTGTGAGACTAGGCCAAGGCCTAGCAAACACATAAGTGGATGCTCACAGTCAGCTAATGGATGGATCACAGGGCCCCCAATGGAGGAGCTAGAGAAAGTACCCAAGGAGCTAAAGGGATCTGCAACCCTATAGGTAGAACAACATTATGAACTAACCAGTACCCCGGAGCTCTTGAGTCTAGCTGCATATGTATCAAAAGATGGCCTAGTCGGCCATCACTGGCAAGAGAGGCCCATTGGACTTGCAAACTTTATATGCGCCAGTACAGGGGAACACCAGGGCCAAAATGTGGGAGTGGGTGGGTAGGGGAGTGGGTGGGAGGGTATGGGGGACTTTTGGGATAGCATTGGAAATGTAAATGAGAAAAATACCTAATAAAAAGTATTTTAAAAAAGGGAAAAAATAAAAAACAAAAATAAAAACATAAAAAAATTTAAAAAAAGAAGAGGAAGTGGCGAAGAGCCTCGAACACATGGGCACAGGGCTAAACTTCCTGAGCAACCCCGATCTCTTATGCTCTAAATCAACAGTCAACAAATGGGATCTCATAAATTTGCAAAACTTCTGTAAGGCAAAGGACGCTATCAATAGTACAAAACGATAACACCCAGATTGTGAAAAGATCTTTACCAACTCTACATTTAATAGAGGGCTAATATCCAATTTAAAAAAAAAAAAACATTCAAGAAGGCAGACTCCAGAGAAACAAATAGCCTTATTAAAAATTTGAGTACAAAGTAGAAACTTAATATTTGTATAAAATATTGTAATATTGTTTTGCGAATAATTAAAATAAAATTCTTTGTTAAACACATATATTTTAAAAGAATAATGAAGTACAAAGCTAAATAGAGAATTCTCTGTGACAGGATTTTCCCTATCCAATCACATTAAAATATTGGTGCAGCAGGGGGCCTGTGATTGGACAGGGAAAACGGAGGTGGTGCTAAGAGTTGCAGAGACAGAGTCTCGAGAGAAAGAAAAAGAAGCCAAGATGGACGCAGATGGACAGGAAGAAGAACCCGAACCAGTGTGGTTTTAAATAGCCACAGGTAGTTATGATATTACAAAGGATAAAATAATTGGAATAATTTGTCAAATCTAGTTGGGCAGCTTTTATCATTATCAAATGGTTCTGAAATTATTGTATTAGAATTTTGTGAAGTGAGAATTTATTGACACATAAATATGACTTGTTAATTATAAGCTTCTAGAATTTTGTTTCTTCTAGGTAAATGAGTGTTGTGTTGGCTGACCGAGGGGTAGACAGTTGTTTGCATGGGGTTGGTGTACCAACGAAGGGAACTCAGGAACTCCAGCCCCACCAAAGTGTATGCTGGCAGATAGAATAGCCAGGCAGGATCATGCCAGTCTGAGAGTTGCAGTAGCACCAGAAAGCCTGCCGGTTATTTTTAATATTTTCCACAACAATTCTCAACCAAGGAATCTTAAATGACTGATAAATATCCTTAGTCACCAGTGAAATGCAAATCAAAACAACACTGAGATTCCATCTCACACTAGTCAGAATGACTAAGATCAAAAACACAGGTAAGAACAGATGCTGGTGAGGATGTGGAGAAAAAGGAACACTCCTCCATTGTTGGTGGGATTGCAAGCTGGTACAACCACTCTGGATATCAGTTTGTCAACTCCTCAGAAAATTGGACATAGTATTACCTGAGGACCCAACCATACCACTCCTGGGCATATACCCAAATGATGCTCCACCATGTAACAAGGACACATGCTCCATTATGTTCACAGCAGCCTTATTTGTAATAGACCAGATGGAAACAACCCAAATGTCCTTCAACAGAAGAATGGATACAGAAATGTGGTACATATACATAGTGGAGTAGTACACAGTGATTAAAAAGAATGACTACATGAAATTTCCAAGCAAATGGATGGAATTAGAAAATATCATCCTGAATGAGGTAACCCAGTCACAAAAGAACACACATGGTAGGTACTAAGTAGATACTAACCCCAAAGTTCACAATGCCTATGATACAACCTACAGACCATATGGAGGGTAGAAGAAAGGAAGATCAGGGGTGGATGCTTCAGTCTTGCATTGAGGGGGAAACTGGACAATTGTGGGAGATGGAAGGAGAAGGGGACAAGGGAGGGGGAAAGGAAGAGGAGAAAATAAGGATGGCAGTATCAGAACCTGGAGGAGACATGAGAGAGGTACAGAACGTCAAGAAATCTAATAAAAATAGGTAGCAGGGGGAATGAGGAACTGGGGATAGCCACTAGAGGGTGCCAGACACCAGAGAAATGTGAGGCTCCCAGGACCCAATGGGAATGACTTTACCCATAATGCACAAAGAAGGGAGAGCTAGAACCTGTGGAGACTACCTCCAGCAGATTAGCACAGTCTCTAGTCAAGGGATGGAGCCACTCACACATCTCAAAGTTTTCTTAACCCAGAAACGTTCCTGTCCAAATTAAGAACTGGAACAAAAAATGGAACAGAGACTGAAGGAAGGTCCAACCAGGGAATGGACATACCTGGGAATATATCATGTCTTCAAGCACCAAACCCAACAGTGTCGCAGTGGTCAAGAGGGACTTGCGGTCAAAAATCAAGTATGGCAGTTCCTGGGGAGGTCTGGCCAGCAACTGACCAATGCAAAGGAGGACACTTGGAGCCATCCATCAGGCTGAACTCAGGGAACCCAGTGGGGAGCTGGCAAAAGGACTAGAGGAGCAGACAGAGATTGCAACACCATCAGAAGAACAACATAGGTTGGCCTGACCACCCAGTTCTCCTAGACACTATACTACCAGCCAAGAGTATAGATAAAGGGATCTTTGGCTCCAAATACATATGTAGCAGAGGATGGCCTTGCCCAACAACAATGGGAGGGGAAGCCTTTGGTCCTGGGGAGGTTTGATGCCCCAAAGTAGGGGGATGCTGGAGCGGTGGGGCAGGAGAGTGTGAGTGGGTGGAGGTGCACTCTCATGTAGACAAAAGGGAGGGGGAAAGACAGATGTAGAATGTGGGTTGATGAAGGAGTAACCAGGAAGTGAGATATTATTTGAGATGTAAACAAATGGAATGATTAATAATAATAAAATAAAATATTAAAAAACATTCATTTGTTTTCTCAGGTGGTATTAGCAATTATGATTAACATGAAAAATTGTATTTAAAATTAATGAGAATGTAAAACGTTGTGCAATCAGTCCCATTCGGCAACTCTTTCTTTCACAGTTGAGCATCTTTACATATTCTGTTACACTCCTGACTTAGAGGGTTTGGGGCAGACTTTCACCCATAGTCATGTGAAGGTTCTGCTATTTTCACAACAGCATTTTCTTGAATTGTAATCCTTTTATATTCACCAATAGGCATATTTAAGGCTATGCTCATTATGATATTGTGATCAAGAGTAGAAAGTTACAGTAATAAAGAGTTGCAAATTCAAAAACTTATTCTCATTTTCTTAGCAAAACAAAACCCAAAGAATGGAAAATAAGGTGTATATTTGTCTCTGAGTGTATACAGTTGTCAAGAGCACTTTGGATATCAGAAATACAGAGAAATAGATACATGTTAATTACCCATTCATTAGAGTTTTGCCTTTAAGAAAATTGCAATGAATTTAGAGATTCGTATTCATAGTATTAGTTTTAAATAGGTAATAATAACCATTCATTTTGTGGACATATTCCTTCACAAATTAGAATGAACTATTTATGTATTAAAAATCTTTTCTATGTAGAACATTAACTGCTACACTACATTCCCCAATCTTTTATGCATCAAAATATCATAATGAACATAGCTTTAAATATGCACATTGGGTAATATAAAAGGATTGTAATTTGGAGAAATGCTATTGTGAAAAAAATTACACTTATTGATTATGTATGCAGTGTAAATGCCTCTATGACATGAGCCAGCCCATTTGGAAAAGCTGATTGATTACACTTACTTGGGACTGCCTAACATCAGACAGTCAATGTCCATGACCACCAGAGATGTTTTCTAGATGTAATTGGCAGTAAGTTTTGCAAAAGCAAATGGGCATAGCTTTATGTCTCTATGATATTTAGACAGCTGCTGTTAAAGTCATTCTCAGCTTTGTAAAGTAAGATTGAGAATTCCTGCATGTATAGGCACTGTGGTAGTAGAAATAGATCAGTTTGCTCCTGGTGTTGATGTATTAAATCTTAGGAGGCATTTAAACACAAAAATTACTTTGTGGATATTTTTTATGTTATCTGTAGACAATTTTGTCCATCAATTGTTGAGACTGAAGTTTATGCTTTAAAACTGATATGGACATTACAGGAGTCACCAGGATTTAACAGAAGAGTACTGGTGGACCACTGTAGTGCTTCATAGATGCAAGAACTGTATAAGTATGAAGACAGGGATTGATTAACATTGGACCTTGTATTAAAGATTAGTTGGTTACTCATTCGTGCCATGAGAATTGCACTATACTCCTTGCTTGGATGCTGAACATGAATCATGTTCTTTAGTAGCCTCTGAAATGCTACAATATCATTAATATGTGAGCCCATACAAAGAGGTTGGAAATTAAACATGTTTGTGTTCCCATGTGAGTCTCTGAACTTCCAAAAGAAACACTAAGGTAATATGTGAAGAGACTATGGGAATTGCACCTGCACATATGAAGTGACTTCTAATTATATTTCAGCTCAGACATTATATAAAGGAAGGAAATATGTCCATAGAACTTGACCTAAATGTGCAGAGTGTTAACAGGAAATGCTGATTTTTTTTTCTAAGACTAGAAGGTATTTTTCCCATCTTTTATTGTAGTCATTTATGGATACAGGTATGTAAGCCACTTTTAGTCATTATATTAGCAGCAAGTGGTAATTAAAAGCACACAATGCTTATACTAAAAGACACTAAGATTTTTAACATTTTTGGTATTGGTCGTTTCCTTTTCCTAATCCTAGCCTCCAGTTATCTCTGCATGTGCACAACTGGCAATAATGTAGATCTGTATTTAAAAAAATATTATTTCAAAACTTAACCAATTGAAATGAAAGTACGCTACAATTAACTTGGAGGTTTCTAAAAGATTATAATCATTAAATATTCCCTCAATAAGAAAACAGATAAATACTAACTTTTTAATAATTTAACTTATAATTAAAGACAAAGAGAATTCAAAGAGTAGATGTTTAATCTGGGAGTTAAATAAGAAACAAATATGTTAGGAAAACTACAAAAGAAGTGCAAGACAGCAATAATACATCTTTTACTCTGGATATAATGTAGAATTAAAAAACAGATTCTCCAAATACTAAAAGAATGTAAGAGTGATTATAGTAATGACATCTGTAATATTAAGATTATTTTTGTATAGTAGTTTTATTTAAGTGGTTAAATCTTAATTACAAAATTCTTCTTTCATCTTTAGTAAATTCAGATATCATTTCTACAAAAAAATTTTACCCAACGTGGTCTTATTCTAGAATTTAAAGACAATTTACTTCATCATATTGAGACAAAATATATAATGTTGCAGGCTAAAAATAACAATCATATTAATAGAAAGCATATATTATTGAGAATAGACATATATAACACACACATTTTGTATATATTTAAACATGTTAAAGCAGAAGGTGATCAAGGTGGAGAAAAGAGGACTTTTAGAGAGAGGAGAAAGAGAAGACTATCTATGTCATGAAATACTAAGATATAGTAAACTTCTTCATAATTCATTATTTATTCAGTGCTTACTGATACTACTGTATCAGTAAAGAGTGAAAATACATTTCATTGCCCTTTTTCTCACATCTTTGTTAAATGGAGAATTGCTTCTTGAAAAAGATGTAACAACAAATGCTTATATGCATATATATATATCACATGCAACCAAATCTCATTTTCAATTAAATACTTTCATAAGTATACAGACTTGTCTTCTTTCTGGAATATACATAATAAGCTTTTATTTGGAGAGTGTGTGTCTCTTGTGTATGTTTATTGTGTATGTTTGTGATGAGATAGACATGGAAAGAGATAAATATGAGGGAGATGAGTTGAGCCCGAGGACCCCAATAGAGGAGTCACAGAAAGGATTAAAGGAGTTAAAGGGATTTGCAGCCCAATAAGAACAACAATATCATCAACCAGACACCCCAGAGCTCCCAGGGACTAAACCACCAATAAAAGAGTACACATGGAGTGACCAATGGCTCCAGCCACATATGTAGCAGAAAATAGCCTTGTCTGTGATCAATGGGAGGCCCTTGGTCCTTTGAAGGCTCAATGCCCCAGTATAGGGGAAATGCCAGAGTGGTGAAGTGGGAATGGGTGGGTGGGCACCCTAATAAAAGCAGGGGCAAGGGGATAGTCTAGGGGGGTTGTGGAAAAAAAACAAGGAAAGAGGATAACATTTGAAATGTAAATAAATGAAATATCCACTAATAAAAAAAACTGAACTCTGAAATAAAACAATCACACCTAGAGAAGATATGTAGAGATTCTTGGATCTACATAAAACAGTCTTGTCAGTAAAATTCTGTATCTGAAAAATGCCATGTGAAATCCCATTCAGTCTCTGATTGTGTCAATCTAGGTGAGAGCATAACACAGAAGGAATATTCTCAGCACCAGCTGCCAGTCTAATTGAGAAGCCATATGTCTACAGGCTGAGGCAGCATGCCCCATCTCAACAGCACCATCTTCAGGCCTTCAGTGCTGACTCTGACTGGGATTCCTGGCTTGGAGTCTGTGCAGTTCTGGATTGGGATTCCTTTCTGTATCATGTACATCATTGCACTTTTGGGGAATTCTCTACTCCTAGTTGTCATCAAAGTTGAGCGAAGCCTCCATGAACCCATGTACCTCTTCCTAGCAATGCTTGGAGCAACAGACATTGCCATCAGTACTTGCATCTTACCAAAAATGTTAGGAATATTCTGGTTTCACCTTCCAACCATATACTTTGATGTCTGCCTCTTACAGATGTGGCTGATTCACACATTCCAATGTATTGAGTCAGGCATCTTGTTTGCCATGGCAATGGACCGTTATGTGGCAATCTGTGATCCTCTAAGACATGCATCCATCTTTACCCAGCGACTCCTCACTCAAATAGGAGTAGGAGTCACACTCAGAGCAGCCCTGTTTGTAGCTCCATGTCTCATTCTCATCAAATGCAGGTTGAAATTCTACTGGACCACTGTTGTTTCCCATTCATACTGTGAGCACATGGCCATTGTGAAGCTGGCAGCAGAAGATGTTCATGTCAACAAGATCTATGGTCTGTTTGTGGCCTTCAGTATTCTTGGACTAGACATAATTTTCATCACACTTTCCTACATTAGAATATTTATAACGGTCTTCAAGCTCCCTCAAAAGGAAGCAAGACTCAAAGCCTTTAATACATGTATTGCCCATATTTGTGTCTTCTTGGAGTTTTACCTTCTGGCCTTCTTCTCCTTCTTTACACATAGGTTTGGCTACCATGTTCCATCTTACATTCACATTCTCCTGTCCAACCTTTACCTACTTGTCCCACCTTTGCTCAATCCTATTGTTTATGGTGTGAAGACCAAACAGATTCGAGATCAAGTGTCCAAAATTTTGTATTGTAATTATTCTTATTGATGTTTCATTTATTTACTTTTGTTTCAAATAGCAAATCTCACTCAACACTCTTATTTTGCTTACAGACTCTCTCTCTCTCTCTCTCTCTCTCTCTCTCTCTCTCTCTCTCTCTCTCTGTCTCGGTCTCTTTGTGTGTGTGTTTGAGAGAGAGGGAGAGAGAAAGAGAGAGAAAGAGAAAAAAGAGATAGAAAGTGAAAAAGGAAGAGGAGAAGAAGGAGAAAGAAAGAGAAAGAGGAAGAAGAAGAAGAAGAAGAAGAAGAAGAAGAAGAAGAAGAAGAAGAAGAAGAAGAAGAAGAAGAAGAAGAAGAAGAAGAAGAAGAAGAAGAAGAAGAAAAGGAAGAGAAAGAGAGAGAGAGAGAGAGAGTGTTTGCAGGTGCATATGAAAGCCAGATATATTCCATTTTGTTACCTTGGCTTTTGTTGTCTTTGTTTTGTGTTGTTGTTGTTGTTGTTGTTGTTGTTGTTGTTGTTGTTGTTTGTGAGTGGCCTCTTATGACGTGGTGCTCACACTTTTATTGTTCTGGCATGGAAGTATTCTTTTACCTTTCCAACCAATGAGCTAAAACATGTGCCATCAGACTCAGCTTTTTACATAGATTCCAAGGAATTGAATTCAAGTTTGAACAGCAAGAGCTTAACAACTGAGCTGTCTTGACAACCCAAACCTTTGCTCCTGATGAATGTTTAATCTATTTCTCTTTGAAGAGGTACTAAGTCTTAGTTTTAATTTCTTCTCATACATGATAACATTTTCAGCTTCTTAATTAGTTCTCTACCTGCTATAGATGAAATTAAAACAATTCTAAACAGATTTAGTCTTAATTTACTATAAAAGACAGTTATATTTCTGTATAAATTAAAGTTTTATTAATGAACACTTTTCAAAAAGTAACGCTACATATTAAATATTTGAAATTCTATTTAAAAGTATAAAGTAGCATTGATACCACTATGTGTGAACTTCATCTGAATGTACTTATATTATAAATAAAGGTAGTCATTTGTTTTATAATTTGTAATCACATTCAGCATCACTATAGAGATGATTAAATATAACTATTTGTATCCTTGTGAATTGAGAACTAATTTGACAATGAAAATTTAAGTGTATGTTAATATTTAATTGTCGTTTCTTCTATTCAAGATCATATGTGGTAATCTTAAGACAAATTTTTATAACAAATTATTAATATAAAATTATACATTAAACTGATAGTTCACAGATAAATAAGAGATCCTCAAAGTCAGATATGTTTTATGTTCATGTTTATGATTTCTTCATTGTTTTACATTTTTATAGATCTAATATCTGGAACAATTACCACACTTGCATAAATGAGTAGAACATTTGTGTGTTTGCTAGATGATTTTTTTTCCTTAGAGTGAGATTTGCTGTAAATATCTATGATAGAATAATGGATATTGGATACAATCAAAATACCTGGCTTATTAGTAAAAGACATGAGGACATGAGTAAACAGATCAAAGATGATAATCTAATTAAACAGCCAATGATGTATTTATAAAAAGATAAAGGGGGTGTATGTTTTATGGAGGTGTGGTGAGGTATGGTGGAAGGAGATGCCTTAGCCGGCTATCTCTTCCCCCTGAGGGGCCAGTCACCTGACAAGTTAGTATAGAATAGAGTTTTTTCAGTGCATGGGGAGGGGAGTCAAGATGGTAGTAGTGGCAGAGAAAGGCACAAAGAGAGAGAGAGAGAGAGAGACAGACAGACAGACAGACAGACAGACAGACAGACAGACAGACACACAGACACACAGACACACAGACACACAGACACACAGACACACAGACACACAGACACACAGACAGAGAGAGGAGATAAGAACTAGAGGGAGTAGAAGCTGGCCATGAACCCATAGAGAGATGGGAGAAGGGAATGGGGAGAGATGGGAAACAGGAAGCAGAGAAAGAGCAAGAGAGGAACAAGAGAGCAAGAGTAGGCAAGCAGTCCCTTTTACACTGAGTTAGGCATACCTGGCTGTTGCCAGGTAACTGTGGAGTGGAGTTTACCTGTCTGTAGCAAGGTAATTGTGGGGTGAAGCTTAGATAGAATGCTAACAGTCAACTAGTAGCAAGTTCAGGCACATGGGGTATTTAATATGTGAATTAGAGAAGCCCTCATTCTGTGCTTCCTTGTTATAATATGTTTATGGTATGTATTTGATATTCTTTTGTAACGCTTATGTTCAAAGTAATTGATACAAAATATCTGATTCCAGATACCTCCATACAAAATGTACACTTTCCATGTTATAGAAGATAATGAGTTTAAACTATTCTTTTAATTTATTTCATTTTAATTTTTATAAATTTATTTATTTTATGTGAGTGTTTTGCATGCATGCATGTTTGTGCACCTTACTAGTATCTGGTGCCACATAGAGATCAGTTTAAGCCAGTTTTAAGCCACCATTAGGTGCTAGAACTTGAAACTGGGTCCTCTTCAGCCCTGAGAACTATTGTTCTTACATGCAATCATGTTACTCTGACCTCCCCAATTTATTTTTTGCTTCAGAATTACTGTGAAACTGTCTTTAAATCCAATAAAAATCTAGTGGCCTCAATAAAAAGCTGTTCTCTATTTGGGCATCATCTGAAAGTGGTGTTCTTTTAGGGAAGAGTTTCTAGATGATTATTTTCCACTCACTGTCACATGGTGTGTCCTCTGCCAGAAATTCCTGACCCTGATGTGATATCAGTGAAATGTTCTTGTTCTTTAAGACTAGATGTTTAGTTTCTTTAAGTTATCTTTTTTTAATTACTTTATTTGTATGCATGTTTAGTGTGTACATTCATGTCTGTGTACCACATACATGTCTGGTGCCCACAGAAGTCAGAAGCAGGAGTCAGAGTCCTTGGAACTAGAATTACAGACTATTGATAACTACAATACCTGTGCTGGGCTATGAACACAAGTCCTCTGTGAGAGAAAAGAGATAGTATCTCTGGTTACCTATATTTTTATTTATGTTGTGATTTCTCCTAGGCTGTATCTTTTTGAGCTCTGTTTTTTCTTCAAGATCTGTTGTTTTCCATACTGGAGTCAAGCTATATTATATCAAAATTATGTGCAATTTTGTAATCTGAAGAAATCCAAGTACATAAAGCATTATAATTTAGTGCCACCCACTTTTTCTCTCATAAGTGTTACAATAAATAATGCTTTGGATTAACTTTTTCATGCTTGTTTTAGTTGTTCTCTACTTAGCCATCACTGAGAAAAGAAATTTAAGTATGACATCTTTGGAATCATAGATAGATAAAATCTACCTGTACTGCTGATAAAATGACTATTTAAGAAAAATAAAATTCTTTGCATATCCACTTGACATTTGTAAAATGAGTAAGGGAAATCAGGTAGCAATTCTTCACTGTCTCAGGCTCTTAGTTCCTGAGGAAATCTAGGATAAAAGTCTAACTGACCTATTATCATATCAAAGGAGATGCTAGTTTCTCCCAGCATCTGCCAGCATTGCAAGTACCTATCAAAGCATCTTGGCTCTTCTCAGCACTTCTCTTCCCAGCGTGCTACCATAAACTTCACCAGCTCCTGAGCTTCATGCCCTTCCCCAACTGCTCTTCCCTATAAAATCCAGCCATTCCAAAATGGACCTAGTCTTCAGAATAGAAGTCAAGACATCAAATAGGACAACCTGCAGCTGAGGATTAACGTCCAAGAAGATATCAATGAATACTCAAGGTTTTGAGAATTAATTAACACCTAAGAAAATAAACCCAGATATGCTGTATGTATGGTGAGCATTACTGTGTGTATGAATCGCTAAAATTGTGGACTCCCAAGCTTACCATCCTTTCTGACCAGATTCCTTTACAGCTTTGCAAATAAGATGCCCCATCCTCCTCTATTATGTAGTCAACATTATGGTGAAGAAGAAACCTCAACTCTGAATCCTCTACTCAAAGTCCACTTCAGGGACTTTGAATATATTATACAGGCTACTTTCAATTTTAGATGTAAGGCCTTCATATTACATGCGCTTAAACTATTTTATGGCTTTATCCTTCAGCAAATAGGCCTTTGAAGTCAGATGTAGCTCATCAGGGCATTTCCACTGATTTAGGATCTGTGAAAATATAATGAAAAGCCATCATGAATTGACTCTACATACATTGGAAGTTGATACAAGAATTTGATTCATAATATATCACTGTATCTGGATTACAACACTTAGGATTAAGTTTTCTAGTTCTATACATTTGCCTGCAAATTTCATGATGTCCTTGTTTTAAAAGATGAGTAATATTCTATTCTATAAATATATTACAAATTCACTCTTAATGCAGTTCTCTCAGAAGACCTGAGGTAGCCAGGGTCATAGATCTCCCAGGAGATCCGCTGGAACATAGAGACACAGGAGGCAAGCTCTAGACAGAGACACTCCCAGACAAAATGCTAACCCCCTAGGGCAGCTAACCCTAGAGATAACCAGATAGCAAGAGGCAGGTGCAAGATCATAAATAACAGTAGTCAATATACTTTGGCACCATCAGAACCCAGCTCTCCCACCACAACAAGCCCTGGATACCCCAACATACCTGAAAAGCATGATACTGTACTAAAATTTCATCTCATGAAGATAATAGAGACCTTTAGGGATGACATAAATGTTGGTATTAGGACCTCTGAAACCCGTGACATCACATAGGTGGGACCTGCACATCTGTTGCCAAGGCAACCACCACCATATTCCCAGAATCCACTTAAGCTCACCTCCCATCTTTACCTGTTATTATGTCATCATCCATATATAAAGAAAGCCTCCCTGGTTTGTCTCTCTCCCTCTCTCCTCTCTCCTCTCTCTCCTCTCTCTCTCTTCTCCTCTTCTCTTTCTGCTGCCACCTTGCCCCTCTCTCAATAAACCTCATGTGGAACTGTTTGGCCTGGTATAGTCCTTCTGAAACTGTATTATGATCAAGATCATAATAATAAATAACTCCCTTAAAGAAATAAAGGAAAATACAGTCAAACAGGTAGAAGCCCTTAAAGAAAAAACAAATAAATCACTCCAAGAAATATAGGAAAACACAAACAGGTGGAGGAATTGAAAAAAGCAGTCCAAGACCTAAAAATGGAAATAGAAACAGTAAAGAAATCACAAGTGGAGGATTGTGATTTAGAAATGGAAAACCTAAAAAAGAGGTCACAGACTACATATGTGAACATGACCAACAGAATACAAGAGATAGAAGACTCTCAGGCATAAAATATACCATAGAGGATTTTTTTTTGACATAGTGGTCAAAAAAATTGTAAAGTATAAAAAGCTACTAACCCAAAACATCCAAGAAATCCAGGAGACAACTAACAATAATAAGTTTAGAACATAGCAAAGATTCCCAGCTCAAAGGTCCAGAAAACATCAACAAAATCATAGAAGAAAACTTCCCAACCTAAAGAGATGGCCATTCAAGTATAAGAAGCCTACAGAATACAAAATACAATGGACAAGAAAAGAAAATCTTCCTGTCCCATGATAATCAAGCACTAAATACACAGAACAAAAAAAAAAAAAAAAGAATATTATGTTATAAGGGGAAAAGGCCAAGAAACATATAAAGGCAGTCCTTCTCAACAGAGACTCTAAAAGGCAGAATATCCTGGACAGAGGTCATACAGATCCTAAGAGAATATAAATAAATGCCAGGCCAGGCTAGTATATCCAGCAAAATCCTCACTCATTATAGATGGAAAAAAAACAACATATTCCATGACAAAACCAAATTTAAACAATATATAATTACTACAGAGGATCCTAGAAGGAAAACTCTACACAAGGAGAGTATCTACACCAAATTAAAAATAAAAAATTAATCATCTCACAACAAACCCAAAAGGAGAGGATCATATACACACAATGGCACCTTCAACAACAAATGTCACAGGAACTAACAAAATCATCTCTCTTTAATATCTCTCATCAATGAACTCAATTCCCCAATTAAAACACAAAAGGTAACTCACTAGATACACAAGCAGGATTCAACATTCTGCTGCATACAAGAAATAGCTGTATTGTAAATTTAAAAAGAAAGAATACCAAATACTGAAGAAAAAAAGACTGCTGATCATTTCTCCATGAGCCTCCCAGCTATTAGAGCTTCCTCTGTTGAGAATTCTTTGATTAGAACTGTACCTCATTTTTAATTGGGTTATGTGGTTTGTTGGTTTTGAATTTCTTGATTCTTTATGTATTTTGAATATTTGGCTTCTGTCAGATGTAGAGTTTGTAAAGACCTTATACAATTTTGTAGACTGCAGTTTGTCCTATTGATGGTATCCTTTGCTTTCCAGAAGCTTTTCAGTTTCATATGGTCCAATTTATTAATTGTTTATCTTAGTGCCTGAGCAACAGGTGTTCTGTTCAGGAAGTTGTCTCCAGTGCCAATGAATTCAAGGCTATTTCCCACTTTCTGTTCTATCCAATTTAATGTACTGGTTTTATGTTGAGGTCTTGATCACTTGGACTTGAGTTTTTAACAGAGTGGTAGACAAAAATTATCCTGAGTGAGCTAACCCAAACCCAGGAAGACAAACATAATATGTACTCACTTATAAGAGATAGTAGCCATAAAGTACAGGACAACCATGCTGATAGACACAGACCCAAAGAAGCTAAGTAACATGGAGGGTCCAAGAAAGAATGTTTAAATTTCAGTGAGAAGGGGAAATTAAATAGACATCAGTGGTGGATGGAATGAGGGACAGTGCTGGAGAGGGCATGGGGAGAGATCAGGAGGGTTAATGTCTTAGAAGGATGGGTAGAGAGAATAACTAGGGGAGAAAACTGAAATTGATGGGGTGAGGGCATCTCTGGGATGATCTAGAAATGTAGGACAATGGAAACTCCCAGGGTTCTATGAGGATGACACTAACTAAGACTACTAAGAGTAGGGGATATAGAATATGAATGGCCACCTCCTGTAACCAGGCAAGACTTCCAATCCAGCCAAATAACCTTCAACCCATAATTTGTCCTGCATCCAAGTTGTGCAATGATAAAGAGAGAGCAGAAATTGAGGCAATAACCAGCCAATGAGTGGTCGAATACATGCCATGAGAGAGAACCAAGCCCTGACACTATTAGCTATATTCTACTATACTTGTAGAGAGAATCATACTATAACTCACCTGAAAGGCTTTGCTCAGCAGCAGATAGAAAAGGATAAAGAGATGTACAGCCAAAAATTAGGTAGACTTCTAGTAAAAGGGATAATGGAGGTGATAGAAGGAGCCAGAAATCAAGGACATCACAAACAAACAAACAAACAAACAAACAAAAACAAAAACAAAAACAAAAACAAAAACAAAACCCTACGGAATTAACTATTCTGGGCCCACAGAGGCTTGCAGAGACTGAACCACCAACCAGTGAGCATTCATAGGATGGATCTAGGCATCCTACACATATATAATAATTGTGCAGCTTAGTCTTCATGTGGGTCATCTAACATCAGGAGCAAAGGCTGTCTCTTACTCTGCTGCCTGCCTTTGGATGCCTTTTCCCTAATTGGGCTGCCTTTGTCTAGCCTCAGTAGAAGATCAGCCTAGTCCTACTGCAACTCCATATACCCCAAAAGATTGGTAACCATGGGAGGCCTCCTCTTCTCTGAAGAGAAAGGAAAGAGGGTATGGGAGATAGGAGGGACATGGAGGAGAGAAGGGAGCTGAAGCTGTAGTATGGATGTAATATAAGTAAATAAAGTAACAGAAAATTAAAATTAATGAAAGGAGAGACAATGATATTTGCTTGTTTGTTTGTTTTGGTAATGTTTCTTGTCACATAGATGGACACCCATCTAAGAGTAATGGTGAGAACTAAAGATGACTATTTGTTTGTTTGTTTGTTTGTTTATTCATTCATTCATTTACACTCTAAATTTTATTACTCTCCAGTTCCACCCTCTGACTGTTCCACATCTCATACCGCCTCCTCACCACCACCTCCACTAGGAGATCCTCACCCCCACCCCACCAGACCTCTAAACTCCCTGGGGCCTCCAGTCTCTTGAGGGTTAGTTGTATCTTCTCTGATTGAACCTGAACCCAGCAGTTCTCTGCTGTATATGCATTGGGGGCCTCATATCAGCTGGTGTGTGCTTCCTGGTTGGTGGTTCATTGTCTGAGAGATATGGGGGTTACAGGTTAATTGAGACTGCTGCTTCTCCTACAGGATCGCCCTTCTCCTCAGCTTCTTTCAGCCTTCCCTAATTCAATAACAGGGGCCAGCTGTTTCTGTCCATTGGGTGGGTGCAAATATCTGGATCTGACTCTTCCAGCTGCTTGTTGGGTCTTCTTGAGTGCAGTCATGCTAGGTCCCTTTTTGTGAGTGCTTTACAGCCTCAGCAATAGTGTCAGGCCTTGGGACCTCCCCTTGAGCTGGATCCCACTTTGAGCCTGTCTCTGGACCTTCTTTTCCTCAGGTTCCTCTCCATTTCCATCCCTGCAGTTCTTTCAGACAGGAAAAATTATGGGTCAGAGTTTGACTGTGGGATGGCAACCCCCTTCCTCACTTGATGTTCTGTCTTTCTGCATGAGGTGGGCTCTATAGGTTCCCTCTCCCTGCTGTCATGCATTTCGTCTAAGGTCCCTCCCTTTGAGTCCTGAGAGTCTCTCACCTCCTAGGTCTCTGGTTCATTCTGGAGGGTCCCCCAACCTCCTACCTCCTGAGGTTACCTGTTTCCATTCTTTCCGTTGTCTCTCAGGGCTTCATCCTTTTTCCCTCACCCAATACCAGATCATGTTCCCCTCTTCCCCTTGCTCCCCTGTCCACTTTACCTCCTAGGTCTCTACTTTTCTCTCACATTGTGATTGCTTTCTTCTCCCTCCCAAGTGGAACTGATGCATCCTCACTTGGGTCCTTCAGCTTGTTGACCTTTTTGAGTTCTGTGGACTGTATCTTGGGTATTCTGTACATCTTCTTTTCTTTCCTTTTCTTTTCTTTCTCTCTTTCTTTCTTTCTTTCTTTCTTTCTTTTTCTTTTTTTTTTTTTTGCTAATATCCACTTATTAGTGAGTACATACCATGCATGTCCTTTCCTTTTGGGTCTGAGTTACCTCCCTCAGGATATTTTCTAGTTTCATCCATTTGCCTGCAAAATTTGGGATGACCTCGTTTTTAATAGCTGAGCAGTATTCCAATGTGTAAATGAACCACATTTTCTTCACCCATTCTTTTGTTGTGGAACATCTGTGTTGTTTCCAGCTTCTGACTATCACAAACAAGGCCACTATGAACAAAATGGAACACGTGGCCCTATGACTTGGTAGGGCATCTTTTGGGTATATTCCCAAGAGTGATATTGCTGGATTTTCAGGTATATCTATTTTTAATTTTCTGAGGAACCTCCAGATTAACTTCCAGAGTGGTTGTACCAGTTTTCAATCCCACCAGCAATGAAGGAGTGCTCCTCTTTCTCCACATCCTGTCCAACATGTGTTGTCATCTGAGGTTTTTATCTTAGCCATTCCAATTGTTATAATGTGGAATCTCAGGATCTTTTTGATTTGCATTCCTCTGATCACTAAGGACTTTGTACATTTCTTTAGGTGCTTCTCAGCCACTCCAGATTACTCAGTTGTGAATTCTAGGTTTAGTTCTTGTTTTGTTTTATTTTGTTTTGTTTTGTTTTGTTTTGTTTTGTTTTGGTTTGGTTTGGTTTGGTTTGGTTTGGTTTGGTTTGGTTTGGTTTGGTTTGGTTTGGTTTTAGTTTTGGTTTTGGTTTTTCAAAAACAATTTTATTAGATATTTTCTTCATTTACATTTCAAATGCTATCTCAAAAGTCCCCTATACCTTCTCCCCACCATCATTGGGAGGAGAAGCCGTTGGTCTTGCAAAATTTATATGTTTCAGTTTAGTTCTGTTCCCCACTTTTTCATTGAGTTGTTCTGTTCTTTTGGTGGTTAGCTTCTTGAGTTCTTTACATATTTTGGGTAATAGCCCTCTATCAGATGTGGAGTTAGTGAAGATTTTTTTTCCCAATCTTTAGGTTGCTGATTTGTCTTACTATGTCCTTTGCCTTACAGTAGCTTTCCAGTTTCATGAGGTCACATTTACCAATGTTTGATCTTAGATCTTGAGTCAATGGAGTTCTGTTTAGGAAATTTTCCTGGTGCCAATGAGTTCAAGGCTCTTTTCCACTTTCTCTTGAAAAAAGATTAGATTCAGTGTATCTGGGTTTATGTTGAGGTCCTTGATCCACTTGGACTTGAGCTTTGTGCAAGGTGACAAATGTGAGTCTATTTTCATTATTCTTTCTTTTTAATTTATTAGATATTTTCTTTATTTACATTTCAAATGCTATCCTGAAAGTTCCCTATACCCTCTCCCTGCCCTGCTCCCCTACCCACCCACTCCCACTTCTTGACCCTGGCATTACCCTGTACTGGGGCATATAAAGTTTGCAAGACCTAGGGTCCTCTCTTCCCAATGATGACCAACTAGGCCATCTTCTGCTACATATGAAGCTAGAGACACAAGCTCTACATATAGACAGCAAGTTATTATGGCTATTGTGAAGGGATTTGTTTCTCTAATTACTTTCTCAGTCTGTTTATCATTTGTGTAAAGGAAAGCTACTGATCTATTTGAGTTAATTTTGTATCTGGCCACTTTGCTGAAGTTGTTTAACAGCTAGAGAAGTTCTCTGGTAGAATTTTTGGTGTATCCTATCTATACTATCATATCATCTGCAAATAGTGATATCTTTATTTCTTCTTTGCCAATTTATATCCCCTTGATCTCTTTTTGTTGTATTATTGTTCTAGCTAGCACTTCTAGTGTTATATTGAATAGATATGAGAAGAGTGAGCATCCTTGTCTTGTTCCTGATTTTAGTGGGATTACTTCATGTATGTCTCCATTTAATTTGATATTGGCTGTTGGTTTGCAGTAAATGGATTACTTTTTTAAAGTTGAAAAAAATGATGGCAAAAAGTTGAATGGGTATGGAATAATGGTGGCATATCTAACTGGAGAGGATGGAGTAGTTAAATAAATATGACTAAAATACAGTGGATTAGACTCTCAAAAGTTAACAAAATATTTTTTAAAATGAAGAACAATCACACTTTCAAAGATAGTTTGTATCTTTAAGAAATACAATGGTTTATCAAAATGGAGGCAAGCCTATCTTCAACTTCTATGATGGCATTCATTCCTTAATTTTAAAGCTTTTTCCCCTTTAAAACTACAGTGGTCTCACTTCACACAAATATCTCAATCTAAAAATATCAATTGTTTGTTTTCGTTGTTGGTATCAGTAATTATAATTAACAAGAAAAGTGTATTTTAAATTAATGTGAATGCAAAACACTATGATTCTTTCCCATTTGGCCATTCTTTCCTGCAACAATTGAGCACCTTTACATATTCTGTTAATTTTTTTTCTTAGAGGGTTTAGTGTAGACTTTCATCCATAGTCATGTGAAAGCTTTGGAAATTTGCATTAGCAAAGAGTTGCAAACTCAGGAAGGTCATTGTTATTTTATAAGAAAACAAGACCCAAGAATGGATAATAAGGTATATATTTGTTTCTGAATGTATAGAGTTGACAATATTCCATTGATTATCAGAAATAAAGAAAAAATAAATATGTTAACTACTTTTCATTAAGGCTTTGTCTTTAAAAAGATTGTGATGGGTGTAGAGATTCGTCTTCATACTTTATTAGTTTTATATAGGTGATTTGTGAAATATGTGAAAAATTTTCCTTCAGAAATTAGAATGAACTATCTATATATAAGAATATTAAAAACCATTTATAATGTAAAACAATGCATGCTATATTTCCCAGTCTTTTATGCCTCAGAATGTCGTAACTAACATAGTTTTAAATGTGCATGTTAATGAAAATATAGGGATTGCAATTTATGGAAATGCTAATGTAAAAATGACACTTATTGATTATTTGTGCACAGAAAATGCCTCTATGACATGAGCCAGCACATATGGAAATGTTCATTGTGTAGAAGTACTTGGGGTTGACTAACATTTGTCAAAGCCCACAATCTCCAGAGATGTTTTCTAGAAGTGGTTAGCAATAAGTTTTGGAAAAGCAAATGGGTTTAACTATGTTTCAGTTAAATTTAGACAGCTGTTGTTAAAGTCATTCTCAGCTCTGAAAACCTAAATTGAGATTTCCTGAGTGTATTAGCACTGTGATATTAGAATTGAACCTGACTATCCCTGGTATCAGTGTATTAAATAGTAAGAGTCTGTTAAACCACAAAAAGTACTTCCTGTTTTGTTTTGTTTTTTGTTTTTTAGTGTCATCTGTAGAACTTCTTTTGTCCACTCATTTGTTGAAACTGAAGGTTATTCTTTAAAATTGATATGGACATTACAGGAATCACCAGGATTAAGAGAAGAGTTCCTATAAGCCAGTGTAGCACTTCATATGTTCTTAACCTGTATAAGTATGAAGACAGAGAATGGTTAACATTGGGCTTTGTAGAGAAGATTACTTGGTCACTCATTCATCCCATGAGAATTACATGATACTCTTTGCTTGGATGGTGAACATTAATCTTTAGTTGCCTCTGAAAAGCTACAATGTTATTAATATGTGAACTCACACAAAGAGGTTGGACAATTAAGAATATTTGTGTTCCCTTGTGGGTCTCTGAACTTCCAAAAGAAACACTAAGGTGATACGTGAAGAGACTATGGGAATTGCACTTGCACATAGGAGGTGACTTCTAATTATATTTCAGCTCAGACTAGACATTATGTAAAGGAAGGAAAGATTTCCATAGCTTTTGACATAGATGTGCAGATTATTAACAGGAAATGCTGATTTTTCTCAGTCTAGAAGGTATTTCTCCTATCTTTTTCTTATAGTCATTTATGGATACAGGTATGTAAGTCACTTTTGGTCATTATAGTACCAGCAAGTGGTAATAAAACCCCACAATACTTATACTAAAAGACAATAAGATTTTTAACATTTTTGATATTGGTTGTTTCCTTTTCCTAATCCTAGCCTCCAGTTATCTCTGCATGTGCACAACTGGCAATAATGTAGATCCTTATAGAAAATATATTATTTAAAGACTTAACCAATTGAAAGGAAAGTAAACTACTATTAACTTAGAGGTTTCTCTATGATTGTAATCATTAAATACTCACTCAATGAGAAAACAGAGAAATACTAACTTCTTAATTTAACTCCAATTAAAGACTAGGAGAACTCAGAGATGT
This sequence comes from Mus musculus, assembly GCF_000001635.26. Lineage (NCBI taxonomy): Eukaryota > Metazoa > Chordata > Mammalia > Rodentia > Muridae > Mus > Mus musculus. The sequence continues at coordinate 103,730,791 of NC_000073.6, forward strand.
TTGACCGGGGATTAGACACAAAATTTTCCTTCTCATTAAAAACTAGATGAAGTCATAGAGAAGATATTTGATCTGGAACATAAATAAAAGCAAATATTATAGGTAAAATGCAAAAGGAATGTGCAAAAGTAGGAATACATGTTTTATTTTCAATATGGTATAGAATTAAAAGAATTAAATTCTCTATACCTTAAAATTATGAAAGCTTGATAGAAATAATAACACCTGTAATATGAATATTTTCTTTATATATAATTTTGCTTGTTTTGAGACTGAATTTTAATTATATTTCTCCCTTCTCTTTACTCTGTTCAGATATTATTTCAACCAAAAAGATATTACCCTACCTGGTTTTTCAAGTTGAACTAGGTTAGAATTTGAAGGCAATTTCCCTCCTTGTGTTGAAAAGTATATTAGTTTAAAGGTTGAAAATAATAATAACATTAATAAGAAACCTATGAAAAATGATATTTTAATCATATAAGTGTAGCTTATTCAGAACGCACTCACACACACACATATACACACACTACTGGCAGAGTGAATGCACATTACGTTGCTCATTTTCTGACATCTTTATTAAATATATAAATGTTTCCTGACAAGGACTTGACAAAGAATATATATGTGTGTGTGTGTGTGTGTGTGTGTGTGTGTGTGTGTGTGTATACATATACATATATATATATACATATGCACATATATATCAAAAATATTTACACACACATAAACTATCATAGGAAAACAAATTATAATTTCAACTGAATATTTCTTATAAGTATACAGAAATATGTCTTATTTATAGAATATATGTCATAAGGTTGTATTTGTGTGACTGTAGTGTACATATTGTGTAGGTTTGTGATGAGATAGACATGCAAAGAGAAGAAAAATGAGGGAGATGGGTTGAAAACTGAACTTGAAATAAAACATTCACACCTAGAGAAGATATGTAGACATTCTTAGATCTACATAAAACAGTCTTGTCAGTAAAATATTGTTTCTGAAAAATGCCATGTGAAATCCCATTCAGTCTCTGATTGTGTCAATCTAGGTGAGAGCATAACACAGAAGGAATATTCTCAGCACCAGCTGCCAGTCTAGTTGAGAAGCCATATGTCTACAGGTTGAGGCAGCATGCCCCATCTCAACAGCACCATCTTCAGGCCTTCAGTGCTGACTCTGACTGGGATTCCTGGCTTGGAGTCTGTGCAGTTCTGGATTGGGATTCCTTTCTGTATCATGTACATCATTGCACTTTTGGGGAATTCTCTACTCCTAGTTGTCATCAAAGTTGAGCGAAGCCTCCATGAGCCCATGTACCTCTTTCTAGCAATGCTTGGAGCAACAGATATTTCTCTTAGCACTTCCATCTTACCAAAAATGCTAGGGATATTCTGGTTTCACCTTCCAACCATATACTTTGATGCCTGCCTCTTACAGATGTGGCTGATTCACACCTTCCAGGGTATTGAATCAGGCATCTTGTTTGCCATGGCAATGGACCGTTATGTGGCAATCTGTTATCCTCTAAGACATGCATCCATCTTTACCCAGCGACTCCTCACTCAAATAGGAGTAGGAGTCACACTCAGAGCAGCCCTGTTTGTAGCTCCATGTCTCTTTCTCATCAAATGCAGGTTGAAATTCTACTGGACCACTGTTGTTTCTCATTCATACTGTGAGCATATGGCCATTGTGAAGCTGGCAGCAGAAGATGTTCATGTCAACAAGATCTATGGTCTGTTTGTGGCCTTCAGTATACTTGGACTAGACATAATTTTCATCACACTTTCCTACATTAGAATATTTATAACTGTCTTCAAGCTCCCTCAAAAGGAAGCAAGACTCAAAGCCTTTAATACATGCGTTGCCCATATTTGTGTCTTCTTGGAGTTTTACCTTCTGGCCTTCTTCTCCTTCTTTACACATAGGTTTGGCTACCATGTTCCATCTTACATTCACATTCTCCTGTCCAACCTTTACCTACTTGTCCCACCTTTGCTCAATCCTATTGTTTATGGTGTGAAGACCAAACAGATTCGAGATCAAGTGTCCAAAATTTTGTATTGTAATTATTCTTATTGATGTTTCATTTATTTACTTTTGTTTCAAATAGCAAATCTCACTCAACACTCTTTGCTTGCTCTCTCTCTCTCTCTCTCTCTCTCTCTCTCTCTTTCTCTCTCTCTCTTTCTCTCTCTCTCTTTCTCTCTCTCTCTCTCTTTCTCTCTTTTTCTCTCTCTCTCTCTGTGTGTGTGTGTGTGTGTGTGTGTGTGTGTGTGTGTGCGCAAGAACATGTAAAAAAAATAAACAGAGGTCAAAATACTATCCACCTTGTTACCTTGGTTGTTGTTGCTGTTTTATATTTTTCTTGTTTGAGACTGGCTTTTTATGGCCTGGAATTCACAATTAGATTGCTCTGGCAGGGAAGTCTTCATTTGCCTTTCTAGTCCTTGAACTAATGTATGTGCCATCACAGTCAGGTTTTTACATTTGTTCTATTTATTGAATTTATGTTTGAGCAGCATGCATTTAAATAATTGAGCTAACTTGACAACCCATGTTCCTAATAAGTGTTTAATTTATTTCTCCATGAGCAGGTACTAAACTTTCATTTAATTTTTTTCTTACAATGTGGTAAAACTTTGACTACATCTTAGCTAATTCAATCTATTTCTGTTATAAATGTAATTGAAACAAGTCTAATCATGTTTAATCTTAATTTACCATAAAAGACAGTTATATTTGCATACAAATTAAACTTTTAAAAATGAACACTTCAAAAAAGTAACTGAATATTAAACATTTTTGTTCTATTAAAAATATAAAATGGTTTTGATACCACTATGAGTGTGCTTCATTTTAATGTACTTGTTATCACTTGTTTTCAATTTTTTAATCACACTCAGCATCACTATTAGAATAGTGAAATGCAGCTCATTCATTTTATCTTGTGAAATGAGTGTAAAGGGAGGTATTGATACTAAGGTCTAGTTCCCTAATTGGTTCTTAGATTTGTCAATCAAGAAAGCTGGGAGCCAATTTCTGGGCAGAAGGTACAAGTTGGACTTCTGGGTCCAAAGCGGAACAGGAGACACAGGGAAAGGGAGAGGGGCTTTATCTGCCATGATTTGAATCTAGTAGAAAGCAGCAGTCATGTAAGGTCAAAAGCAGCTAAGGACTGCAACCTCCTCTACAGGTTGGGGCCAAGGAGGTTGGTGAGGTCTAGCTGGTACAAGCCACTAAGTTTAGGGCATGAGGAGAAAGAGAATAATTGAAGAGGACATGATTTTCCAGGCAAGAGACTATGTGCTCAGCAATTGTGCCTAGCCATCAAGCTCTAAAATAATAAGGCTCTCTGTGTGTCCTTTATCTGCAGATTCTAGGGAGTGAGCTGGCGGGGGGGGGGGGGGGCAGATGACTCTCAGAAAGGCTGGTAAAGAGAGAGGCCAGGTTGTGGCTGTAGGCAACCAAGCTGAGAGCCAAGCTGGATCAAAAGTGGTTAGGAAAGAGAAGCCAAGTCAGTTTTGGTGGCTGAGTAGAACAAAAGGGAGCCAGGATTGGAGCTGGTAGCACAGCAACTCAAGGGCACAGGCGGTAGCATGTTTTTACACCCAACTAAAGAATATTAATTTGACAATAATTTTTGAATATATACATTTATACTTAATTGTACTCTCCTCTTTTCAAGATCACATATGATGTAGCTTATGACCAATCTTTCTTATGAACATTGATGCAAAAATCCTCAATAAAATTCTTGCCAACCGAAACCAAGAACACATCAAAACAATCATAAGCCGCAATCAACTAAGATTCATCTCAGGGATGCAGGGATGGTTCAGTATTAGAAATGCATCAAAATAATTCACTGCATAAGGAAAATAAAAGAAAAAAGCACACATAACCATTTCATTAGATGCTGAAAAAGCATTTGACAAAATTCATCATCCCTTCATGTTAAAAGTCTTGGAAAGATCAGGAATTCAAGGCCCATACGTAAACATAGCAAAAACAATATACAGCAAACCAGTAGCCGACATCAAATTAAATAGGGAGAAACTTGAAGCAATCCTCCTAAAATCAGGGACTAGACAAGGCTGCTCCCACTCTCTCCCTATCTATTCCACATAGTACTTGAAGTTGTAGCTAGAGCAATGAGACAACAAAAGGAGGTCAAAGGGATAGAAATTGGAAAAGAAGTCAAACTATCACTATTTGAAAATGATATGATCGTATACTTAAGTGACCCCATGATTCCACCAGAGAACTCTTAAAGCCAGTAAACAACTTCAGCAAAGTGACTTGGTATAAAATTAATGCAAATTAATCAGTAGCCTTTCTATAGGCTTTCTAAAGAATAAAAGGGATGAGAAAGTAATTACTGAAACAACACCTTTCATAACAATCACAAATAATATAAAATACCTTAGTGTGACTCTAACCAAGCAATTGAATGATCTGTATAGCAAGAACTTCAAGTGTCTGAAGAAAGAAATCAAAGAAGATCTCAAAAGATGGAAAGATCTCCCATGCTCATGGATTGACAGGATTAATCCAGTAAAAATGGCCATCTTGCGGAATGTAATCTACAGATTCAATGCAATCCTCATCAAAATTCCAACTCAATTCTTCATAGACTTAGAAAGAGCAATTTGCAAATTTATGTGTAATAACAAAAAACATAGGATAGCAAAAACTATTTTCAACAATAAAAGAACTTCTGAGGGAATCATCATTCCTGACCTCAAGCTGTATTACAGAGCAATAGTGATAAAAACTGCACGGTATTGGTACAGTGACAGTGTTTTCAGATGCTTATATTCTACTCAGTCTCACATGGTGTGTCCTCTGCCAGGAATTCCTTACCCTGGTGTGATCCTGGTGAAGTGATCTTATTCTCTAAAACTAGTTGTTTAGTTTCTTTATTTTTCTTTTTGTACTTTGTACTTTGTACTTTGTACTGTGTGTGTGTTTGTGTGTGTGTGTGTGTGTGTGTGTGTGTGTGTGTGTGTGTGTCTGTGTGTTTTGACACATGCATACCTGGTGACCACATAGGTCAGAACCTCTGAAACCAGAATTGCAGACAGTTGATAGCCACAATACCTGTGCTGTGACTGGAGCACAAAGCCTCTATAAGAGCAGCCAGTAATCTTAACCACTAAGTCATATATCTGGCTACCTATATTTTTATTTTTGTGGTCATTTCTCCCAAGATGTTTTCTTTTGGGCTATATTTTGTTCTTCAACATTCATTGTTTTTGGTACTGTAGTCAAACTGTTATATCAGTATGTATGTGCAGTTTTGTAATTTGAACAAATATTCAATTGTATAAAATATTGTAACTTAGTGTCACACACTTTTTCTCATAAAACTATCACCTAATAAGTAATGTCTTGAATGACCTCTCTCATGTTTGCTTCAGGGTTCTTACTTAGTAATCACTGAAATAAGAAATTTAAAAGATAAAAATGACTTTTTTGGGGGGTGCATATATAAAATTTACCTATACTACTCATGAATGAATATTTAAAAAAATAGAATTATTTGCATATCCACTTGACTGTTGAAAAAAAAAAGCAAACAAACAAAAAACAAGTAGTGGGAATCAGGCAGGTATTCATCCCTGTATCTCAAGCTGTTAGATCCTGAGGAAATCAAGACAAAAGCTAACTGAGGGATCTATTAACATATCAAAGTGGATGCTGGCTGCTAGGTTCTCCCAGCATCTCCCAGCATTGCAGGTACCTGTTACAGCATCCTAGCTCTTCTCAGCATTTCTCATCCCAGCACCTTACCTTTAACTTCTGTAGCTCCTGCATTTCATCCTCTTCCCCCATGTTCTTCCCTAAATATTCCAGCCATTCTAAACATGGGCTCTCTTTTCTCTACTCTTTTATCTTCTTTTACCTCCCTCCTTCTTCTCTTTCTCCTGTCCTTCCCTCTTCTTCATTTCCCTTTAGTTACATCCTGGCATACTCTGTTGGCCATATTCAATCTGTACTTTCCAGATGCCTCTGGCTATTCAGTCCTTCATATCTACAATTAAAATATTCTCTTCAACCATACCTAAGAATGGTCATGCCCTCGTTTTCATTCAACAGCTATATAGAAATAATACTTTTAATTAGGAAATAAAATTTCATTAAATTTTATACTACCCTTGAAGGTTTCTAATGAATAATAAATCTGATGAAAATACAAACTGATATTTGGAATGCCTGGACTTCCCCTTGAGGATAGAAGTCACAGACATCAAATAGGAGAAAACCTGTAGCTGAAAAATTAGCATCAAAGAAGATATCAGTGAATGCTCAAGGTTTTGATAATGATTTAACCTCTAGGAAAATAAATTCAGACACGATGTATTTGTGGTGGGCATTACTGTGTGTATGAATCACTATGGAATTGTGGACTCCTAAGCTTACCATCCTTTCTGAGCAGCGATTCTTTTACAGCTTCACAAATAAGATGTCCTATCCTCCTCTGCCATGTAGTCAACGTCACTGTGATGAAGAAACCTGAATTCTGAATCCTCTACTCAAAGTCTACTTCAGTGACCTTGAATGTACTATATAGACTACTTTCAATTTTAGATGTAAGGCATTCATATTATGCACATTTTAATGTCTATATTATTCTTCTCTAATTAGGAACTGTTTTTATGGTGGGTTAAGATCTGCTTAATCTGTGTGATTCCGGTCCTCACTGTCCCATCCATGAGCCTTTGATGACTTACACTGTAAACACTATACAGCACAAGACTTTAAATAACTCTTCTGCCTCCAACTGATACAGATTTTCAAGTTGTGTCACAGGGCTTGTAGACTGCCCTAAAAACTGTTCTTCACTTGAGTTCTGAGCATACTCTCAAGAACTATCCATTGGCTAATTGGCTATATTTATTCCCTAGAGCAGTTCTTCTTAAGGTTCTCTACTTGTTAACCATTTTCTTTCACGTACTTTTAGACTACCTTCACATAGGTATATATTGGAAGCTTATTAATTAAACATTAATGTAATAAATCTTAAAGAAATTTATTTGAACACAACTTTCTGGATTCCCATAAATTTACTAGTTGCGAAAGAGTAAGAAAATTACTTATTTTTGAAGGATGTGATTGTTTAGATTGGCATAAAATATTAAAACTTGTTTGAACATCTGCTATTGCAAGATATTGAGTATCATTGTTAGCATTCTGTCTAAGGTCCACCCCACAGTTACCTGAAAACAGCCAAGTAGGCCTGACCCAGTATAAAAGAGGCTGTTTGTCCCCTCCTCCCTCTCTTGCTCTTCTCTTTTTCTCTTGTTCTCTTGACTTTTGCTCCCACTTTGTCCCCTCACTCCTTCCCCATTCCCTTCCCCCCTCCACATGCTCATGGCCTCTCTCTCTCTCTTTCTGTCTCTCTCTCTCCCTCTACTACCCTCTGACTCCCCTCCCAATAAATAAACTCTATTCTATTTTATACTGTCATGTGGCCCATCCCTTCGGGGAAGTGATGCCCTGGTATGGGTCTGCTGGGACATCCCCTTCCCCCATACCTTACCACAACCCCATAAAACATATTCCTTCTCCCCTCATCTTTTCATAAACACACCATATGACACCAGGACTCGGATTTAGAAACAATGCAGGTTTTCATCCCACCCCAGCTATCTCTAGCCCAGCTATCTCTAGTCCCCATCCCCCACTGGTCAGAGTAACAGCCATCTTGCATTGTCCCAGGGAAGAGTTCTTGAGCTTGGAGCTCCCTCTGTGCTGCCCTGACCCTCATTCTAGGGCTCTTTCCCTTGGGTGAGACTTTTCCCTTCCCTTTCCAGACAGTTTCTTTCTCCTGGCTGAGAAGCTCATATCAGTGTATACATGTGTAAAATTTTCAAAGCAATGATAAATTAAACATAATTTCATCTCTAAAGATGAAAAAATATTTTAGCATAACTCAAACTTTTTTGTGATAAAATTCCTGTTGAAACTATGAGTTGAAGGATCTTATGTTAACATAGGAAAAGATATGTATAGTCAAAGTTGCAAATATTATGCTTAATGGGAAAAACAAAAACTAAAACTATTTCCTCTAAAATTATAACTGTAGGAAAGATGTTTATTTTCTCTGCTTGAGTTCTTACAATATGAACTAAACTATCTAGCACCCCCAGAGCTTGTGTCTCTAGCTGCATATGTAGCAGAAGATGGCATAGTCGCCATCATTGGAGGAGAGGCTCTTGGTCTTGCGAAGATTATATGACCCAGTACAGGGCGAATGCCAGGGTCAGGTAGAGGGAGTGGGTGGGTTGCAGAGCAGGGCAGGGGGTGGGTGTAGGGGACTTTGGGGATAGCATTTTAAATGTAAATGAAGAAAATATCTAATAAAAGAAACAAAATGTTTCAAAGTGAAAAAAAACCAAGAATATATATATATATATATATGTATATATATGTATATATATATGAATTCAAAAGTAAAACAAAATATTTAGTGTCTATTTTATAAGATAAATTTCTGTATTTTAATTGAATTTCCTTCACAAAGGTGCTCATCATTTTTTTATTAATAAATAAAATTCAACTTAAAAATATGACTGTGCCTTCATTTGTACCTCTCTTTAAAACCAGTTATCACAATTTATGCACAAGGCATGTCTTTCTTTTGCTAGCTCATCATATTGATAGCTACATATTGCCTCAATAGCACTAGTTCTTTGGACAGTGTAATACACATTAATGAAATCAATATTTTAGCTATGTTCCTTTCTGATTGGCATTCTTCATATAGATATGTATCTTTGACCTATGTTAATTTCGACATCTCAGAAGCATTGTTCTGAACATTTGTCTAAGGCCAGCATTCTATTTTAGCTCAATTCATACCAACTGCGATTCTCTGTTTCCTCTTCCCACATTTTGGAGTTACAATTTTCCATATAACCTCATTTTTTTTGAAAAATGGAAAAAATCTTAATTTTTATTTTGTGTATGTATTTTTTACATTTTCATAACGTTACAGATGATATTTGACAAATTTTAATACACTGCGATCAAAACTGCCATTGCTACATTTATTTTACTCTGAAATATCACCCTGAATATACATACATTTATCTATATTTATAGACGTAGTGAAATAAACAAGAAGATGATAATCATAGATAAAAATACCCAGGCATAGTATCATACACCCCAGAAATAGTCTAAGCACTTTGGAGGCAGAGGCAAATGGATTTCTGAAAGTTGAAGGACATTCACGTCTACATAGCAAGACCCTGTCTCAAAAAGAAACCAGAACTATGAAATTTGAAGATACCCAATGAAATATTAAATAATTTATCAGCAGTTTTAATAAAATTAAATATTGAAATAAATACAGAAGTATGATATACATATAATATAATATCTTCTATTAATTAGCACATTGAGGGAAAAGTGGCAAATAAGGCTATTACACTACTACATTAAAACAGCATTCCTCCAACAAAAATTGTATCAAAATGTTTTAGTACTCAAAATTTTTGTTTTTGAGAAAAAAGAAGACTCACCACTCTGTCACGAATCTGTTTGGTCTTAGCACCATACACCAAGGGATTGACAGTGGGGGACACTAACAGGTAAAGGATTGCAAAGATTATGTGGATACTTGCAGGCACATTCTTGCCAAAACGATGTGTTAGGAAACTGAACAATGCAGGTGTATAGAAGGCAAGTATGGTGCACACATGGGCAACACAGGTGCCCAAGGCTTTAGAGCGGGCATTCTGGGAAGAGAGACGAAATACTGCCTGGAGAATTTTTATGTAGGATGTGACTATGAGCCCAAGGTCAAATATTGTCACTGAAAGGGCCACCAAGATTCCATATATTCTGTTCACCTGAGTGTTACCACTAGCCATCTTCACCACAGCCATGTGCTCACAGTATGCATGATGGATGACATATTTGGTGTAGTACAACAGCCTTTTAATGAGAAGCGGACATGGCATAATCATAAGTATAGCTCGGCTTAGGCCAACTAGACCTATTTTAATCACCATGGGCGTTGTCAGGATTGATGTATAGTGCAGTGGGATGCAAATGGCCACAAAGCGATCAAATGCCATGGCTACTAGGATGGCTGACTCCATGATGCACAGTGTATGGATAAAAAACATTTGTGTTAGACAGGCATCAAAGTTGATCCAATGTTCATCAAACCAGAAGATACCAAGCATCTTCAGAGCTGTAGAACAGGTAAGACACATGTCATTCATTGCCAGCATGCAAAGGAAGAAATACATAGGCTGGTGGAGACTTGGCTCCAGCTTGACAGTAGTAAGGATTATGCTGTTCCCCAGCAGGGTCAGTGCAAACAGAAGACAGACAGGGATGCCAATCCAGCAGTGAAAGTTTTCCAACCCAGGAATACCAACCAGGAAGAAAGATGCAATATGATGTGTAGCATTGCCTGCCATATTAAAACTAGGGATGTAAACAAACAAACAAACAAACAAAAACAACAACAACAAAAAAAAAACCTAGAGATGTTGCAAGTGCAAGTTTAATAATATGGTAACCAGAAAAATGCCCATCAGGCAGAAAATATGAGTGCTAAGCTAATTTTAATTGTTTTTCTTGGGTAATGTAGAGTCACTTTATATAACGCACCTTGAAGATTAGACTGCTCTCAAAACCTTTGTAAATCCTCGGGAATTTTTTTTAACCTTTAGTAGCAAGGGAACTACATTTGGAGGCACAGGATCTGCATTTGCATAGGAAGATGTTACATTTACTCAGATTTTTCCTGATATTATCATGTAATTAAATCTTATAACAGATATTTCGTTTGCTATTACACTGGCACTTAATAGACTAGTCATAAGCGTAAGCATTGAATGAAAACACACCAACAATCTGCAGACATTTCAAGACATCACTTATCAGAGGACACTTTTATCTTGAGGAAACCTAGCTCAATTGTTGAAACGCAAAACATAATGAGAATAAAGAAAATTCGATTATAGAAGTAGGTGCTTCATAATCCACCAAAGGTAAATTTAGATGTATTTTAGGTTGTCAAAAGTGACCACTATGAAGATTTAAAGATCCTCTTTATTTTATTTTCCACTTCAGAGCTGGATGATGCTTCATTATATGAATAGAATGAATATTCCAACAGCAGAGGAGGCTTATTTTATGCTGAGAAAAGGAAGAAGAAAGAAACAGATATAAATTAGATTGGTTATTGCAACATTATTCTCCTTAGAAGATGAAGACAAGAAGACAGATCACTCATTAGTTGGCATTTAGGTCACCACAGTCTGACATTTTTGGGATGACTAATGCTGATCACACGACTCTCATCTGGAAATTTTGATTGTTATTTGTTGCTTTGTTCTTTTTGAAAAGCATTTACTGTAATTAATTTATTCTGTATAGTGTGCACACATGTGCCACGGCACACATGTGGAAGACTACTTTCAGAAGTCATTCCTCTCTATGTGTTCCCTGGGATTGATGTAGGTCATTTGGTTTAAGAGTAGGCACCTTTCCCCCCTGAGCCTTCTAACTAGTACTTATTTCTTGAAGGTCTGATATCTACATAGTTTTGCATTCATTTTGATTACATGGAAGTTTATCATAAGAGATACCCTGGTGATTGTCAATCTGGGATTGGAGCACAGGAAATTTTTTATTTCAAATAGTAACCTGATAGAAAATTCTCCCTAACAGTATTAACTCCATAGGAAGATCTCCTGATGGACAAGCTACTATAAAAATATAAAATTAAGAAACAATTGTTTTTTTGTGCAGTGAGTTGGTCTCAAATTATTGTTTATAAGCATATTAGTTAGCCAAAATAAATTAATCAATTTCCTTTCTAGGCACAGGCCCTTAATCCAACTCTGGGATTTAACTTTCATAGTGTCAGTGGGGATCAAAGACCCAGCAATTCACTGTTACTTTCTGCAATAATACTAACTGTTTAAGGCTCTTTTCCTGACTATATTCTGAAGTTTCTAGCATAGTTGTCTGTCCCTCTTGAATACCAGTCAAACTGTGAAATATTAATTAGAAGTCTTCATAACACTTTTTTTCACATTTTCTCAATGGGAAGTATTCATGTCTGTATATCCAAATAATAGTTTTATGAGGAAAAATCTAACATGGTATCTGCATTCTGAACTTAATCATTTGCTTCTCAGGACCAATGTAAATTATTCTCTGAGGTATTTTGGGGAGTAATTGAAAAATTATCAGGGACATATCAAACACATCAAAAGCTCATCATAATAGGAAAACAGTTTTTTAAAACTATCACACATCAGGTAAAGCTTATAGCAACACATAAAGAAATAAATGCAAAAATATAAGTCACACCACAATAGGTTTACTCCATTTTCACTAACCAGTTTCTAATTTGTAAGCCTGAATATGATATAGTCCTCTGAGAGGATTGTTAAGCCATGGTCAACTTGGCTAATTGCCTCTGGAAGAATCAATCATGAGGCTAATGGTAGTAGACAGAACATGATAAGCCAAATACATGGTGCTTCGTGATGGTGAGAAGAAAATTAGCTTACCTAGAAATATAGCCATACAAAGTAGTAAGAAAACTTTGCTAAAATGTGAATAAGTATCTTTGGCAAATACATGTTGTTACAATAAAAAAATTATTTTCTTTCTGATAATATTACCTGCATGAAGACAATATGTGCAATATATTTAAAAAATAAAAGTGATTTCCACTAGGATAAGGGTCTTTACAAACTTAGATATGATCTGCTTTGACCAACATTCTCCTCCTCAGGGATTATCTCTGTCACCCAAGCTTCCTTCGAGTGAAATCTGAACATTTACTGTGGGAGGGTCATTCAAATCAGCGGCAGCAGCAACAGACAGGGTGGTGCATGAACTGCCCTCGCCTCTAAGTTTTTGCTAGCCCAGTTACTCAACTATTTCCCATTTTCTACGATCTTAGTTTTACTGAAAATAAATTTTTCTTACAATACATTGTGGCTAGTTTTCGTTACCTTACTCTTCCCACTAGCACACTCATCCAAATCCATACTCTTTCTCTCTCTCTCTTTTACTGGAACACAAACACCAAGTTCCCAGCACCCACACTTTGCAGTTTCTCAGTCATTGGATCAAATTCCTTCTGTAGAATTTTTTCTTAAGAGTCAATTAAAAGACAAAAGCATATTTTTAATCTTATATATATATATTATCTCAATGTATTGTAACATCCATAACCTTTACTGATTTACATAAATCTCACTTTCCTAACTGCACATCATATTTTCTTCCATGGCAGAACAAGCTACTCAGAAAGTTATCTCTGGGTTTATTTGACACCAGCTTCTCCTCAGTAGCTGCTAACTCTATTTCTGTTAGAATTCGTTTGTTTGTTTTTTAAAATCATTTTATTCATTTACATTTCAAATGATATCCCCTTCTTAGTTATCCCTCCCCAAACCTTCCATCCCATCCCCTCTCCCTTCTGCTTCTATGAAGGTGATCCTCCACCCACTACCCCACTCCCACCTTACTCCTACACTGGGGCATCAAGCCTCCACAGGACCAAGGGCCTCTCTCTCACTGATACCAGATAAGACCATCCTCTGCTACATATATATCTAGAACCATGAATCCCTCCAACTCTTTGGTTGGCTCTTACCTTTTGATTTCTGTCTGCTTTCAGTCTCAATCCTCAGATTTATACACCAAAAGGATTTACAGAAATTGAACAAAGTCAAAATAAAATCTCAAGGAAAATCTCTGTATCTTATATACTAATAATTTCATGGACATTTTACCTTGCATTTAAAGTTTCTGCTTCTCTATAAACGACCCATTCATTCACAGCTATTGTTTAAACACCATTCATTCACAGCTATTGTTTAAACACCATTCACTTCAAATGTCTTCTTGGAATACGTTCTTTCCAAATCATTTCTATCACAAAGTAATGAACTTATATAGTCTTATGACAAATTAACCAAGTCCTTTTGTCCTCCTGTTACCAATATCGTATTAAATAATACTCCTCTGCCAAGTCAAATTATTAAGCTCTGTACTGCCCTTTATATGAGTGTGGTTCTTTCTTTCCTATTCGACTTGTCTTTATCTTGAATACTGCTTTAATTTCTATGATGCAGAGGATATTTAGAAAGAACTGATTCATAATACAGTGCAGACTCTGAGTCAGATTGCTCGCTATGGTTGCTTTCTAATATAGTTGTACACCTCCCAGGAGACACCTTGGATTTGGAAAGCTATTGATCCTTAGAGACAAAAGATCAAAGAAAGCAAAATAGACAGGAGAAAACACAGGACAGCACAATGCCCCTCTGCACCACCATGTTAACTCTGTAAATTCCACAAAGCTTGTAGGTTATTAATGAATATCAGTCCCCAAAACTGGACTTAAATTTTTGGGCCACTTCTCCCAGACAGAGAGGTTTGATTCTTCTTGGCTTTTGGCTGCTTCTTTCAGTTCTATACATTCAAGGTCTGGGGAGATGCTCAATACCTAAGAGCAATGGCTGAAAACGGACCTGGGTTCAGTTCTCAGCACCCACATGGAGACTCACAGTCATCTGTAACTCCAGGTACAGAGATATGACACTCTTTCAGGCTTCTTTAGGCCTCTGACATGCATGCAGCATGTCTATATGCCTGCAGGTAAAACCATCATACACAGAATAAAAGTATGATTTTATTAAAAGTAGATACATTTAAAACATGCTAAATGAAGATACAAATGTCATTTTAAATTAGTAAACTATAATCTGGTTTTTGCACCCTTTTTCATGAATTTTTCATGTAACTCACTAATTTTTGTTCCCTATGTTATACTATTGAGGATTTTTTAAGGAGGATATGGGTAGGGAGGAACATACATAAAGTCTACTCATTATAATTCCTATGTGATCACACCTTGGCCATTGTAAATTAGAAAGGGTAACTGACTCATTCAACTTTATATCTCTAATACTGGTTGGTACAGAAAGTATTATTTTGGAAAAAGTAAATAATAAAATTCTATTCACTGGTTACTTTCATTCTTATACTACCCCTGAGCAACTAATGAAGGGCAGAGATGACAAGACTGACTTAAATGGAAAAGAAAGCCCTTGAGGAGAGAAGGTACGCACATGAAGTAGAGGAACAAAGACAGCAGTTTTAGCTTAGAATGAAGAAGACAGTTATTATCCTAGGTTGTCACATGATCTCAGAAGTGTTGTGTGTGCAGTAAGTGTGGCTATATGTGTTGGCCTCTCTGTTGTTGGCCTCTTCAGCTGCTCATTCCCTGACATGGCCTACGAGCAAAGAACTGGAGACCTAGGACAGAGCCCAACACAGGTAGAGGTAATGATTTTAGGCATAGCTATATTAACCTTGTAATCCTCCCCTTACCCCACCCAGGCTCTGATGGGGAGTGTGTTTATGTCCTTTTCCTTTAGAAATCATGGGTTTAAGAGGTTGTTCAGTCAATGAAGCTTTAAGATGTTAATCAAACAATAGTCTGAATAAGTCTATAATAAGACTAAATAATCACTCTATGTAGCAGATATCATTTCAGTCTTTAAATTTAAACCCACAAAACTCAAATTTTAGTTTATTTCTTGACACTTCATGCATTCTGTTTTACTAAATATAATCTGAGGCATGGAAAGTACTCAAAAAGCTGAGAGGTCTTGCTGCTATTTCAGAAGACTGGCATTTGATTCCCAGCATCTACACAGAGAATCTCACAACCATCTACAACTCCAGAACTAGGAGAGCCAATACCCTCTTCTGACCGGTACAGGTACCTGCATACATATGGCATGCATTCACATACATAGGAACAAAAGTCAATTTTTATTAAATATGATCTTATTTCTAAAATTCTTAAAAATGGAAATTGAAAGTTCAGTATATGAATATTTATTTCATTCTATAATCTTCATAGTACCATGCTAATTGTTTTTATGCATTATAGGTTTTTTCTTTTTTATTTAATTATTTATTTATGTATTTTCTTTTTTAATTAATTAATTAATCTTTTAAACTTTATATTGTATTCCCCCATCTACCCTCCAATTATTCCACATATTATAGTTTTATTAGGAAAAATTAACATGTTTTTAAGACAATGTACCCTTATTTACCTTTCTTCAATCCTATAAATTATGAATTTTTGCTTAATTTTTCCTTTTATGAGTATATGATGGTTTGGATACAATATGTCCCCCACAGGCTATGTGTTTGAGAGATTAGTCAGAGGTTGTCACTGTTCTGAGTGTCTGTACAACTGGAGTCTTGCTGGTTGATGTGCATCTCCAGACTTTGAGGTTTGTATTCTCCTCATTTTTTCAGATTTAGCTCTCTGCTTCTTTTATTTTTCTCTTATTTTTAGGGATTTTTACTCTTACATTTATGGCGTGTGCGTGTGCGTGTGTGTGTAAGCATGTAAGTACCTAAGGAAACTGAAATCATTACTTCAAGATTTGTTTTCATCGATGACTACCAAATGTAATAAATTAAAATGTACCAACATATTACAATAGCAGAACATGGGTCTGTCCATATATTGATCTTCCAGTAGGACTACTAACAGCAGGAGCAGGAACCTTCTCTAAGTCTGTAATGTGCCTTTGAGACCCTTTCCTCCTACTGTGCTGCTTCAATAAGAGAGGATGTGTCTAATCTTACTACAAGTTGATATGCCAAGGAAGGCCTACCCTTTTCTGAAGAGAAAGGGCAGAGAAATACATGAGGTTAAGGGAAGGTGGGGGGAAAGACTGGGAGAAGTAGAGGGAAAGAAAATGTGGTTGAGATGTAAGGATAATTAAATAATTAATTAAAGTTTTAAAAAGGAAAAGAAAGATAGCAGAGAACAACATTTTACATTTAAAAACTTCAGGGACAAGACAAGGCTGCTCACTTTCCCTATATCTATTCAATATAGTACTCAAAGTTCTAGTCAGAGCAATAAAACAACAAAAGGAGATCAGGGAGATATGAATTGGCAAAGAAGTCCTGGGATCACTATTTGCAGATGATATGATAGTATATATAAGGGACCCCAAAATTCTATCAGAGAACTTCTACAGCTGATCAACAACTTCAGCAAAGTATATGGATATAAAATTACCTCAAACAAGTCAGTAGCCTTCCTTTATACAAATGATAAACAGGCTAAGAAAGAAAATAGGGAAACAAATCCCTTCACAATAACCACAAATAATATTAAATACCTTGGGGTAACTCTAACCAAACAAGTGAAAAACCTGTGTGACAAATCTCTGAAGAAAGAAATCGGATAAGACCTCAGAAAATTGAGAGATTTCCCATGCTCATGGATTGTCAGAATTAACATAATAAAAATGGTCATCCTACCAAAAGAAAATCTACAGATTCAATGCAATCCCCATCAAAATCCCAACATAATTCTTCAAAGACATGGAAAGAACCATTCTCAATTTCATATGAAAAAACAACAACAAAAAAAAAAACAGAATAGCAAAAACAATACTTAACAATAAAAGAACTGGGGGAATCATCATCTCTGACTTCAAGCTATACTTCAAAGCAATAGTAATAAAAACTGCAAGGTATTGGTACAGGGACAGATGGAATAGAATTGAAGATAAAGAAATGAAACCACACACCTATGGACACTTGATCTGTGACAAAGAAGCAAAAATTATACAGTGGAAAAAGAAAGCAACTTCAATAAATTGTGTTGGTCTATGCCACGGACTGGCCTCAGTGGGTCCCTCAATCCACGGTCCCAGTACAGGTAGGTGGTCAGGGAGTCGGAGAAAAGTGACAAACAGAGGCAAACACAAGGGAGTGTTGATCTGAATGTAATTTCCCAAAATGAGCATCAGACTTATGTATTACAGAAGAAAACAATCAGCCAAGGTACACTGAAGTTATCTGACACAAAACAGAGAAGTGCATACAAAAGACTGCTAGGAACCAGGCAATGTTTACAATTGAGATAAGATCAGCCCTATCTAGAGTCAGCTATTAACAGGGGCCAGGTGAGGATTTCACACCCTAGTCACAATTTATGCTATTCCTCTGAGCCTTGTGAAATCTTGCACCAGGGAGTTCTGCTCTAGCCAACCTTTTCATGAATAATGCATTACTGTAGTTCTTCCTTAAACCACAACCTTCCTTCTTCCTAGGCCATGGTAAATTCTTGCATATGGGAGTAACTTGGCTGCTCTTTTAAGAGTCTGTAGGGAATCTCCATTGGTCAGAAGAACTCACCAACTTTCTTCTAATATATAATGTAATCTGTCATACCTGGCTGTAATGAAGATTCTGAATATACTTTGCTAAGCTTGCCCTCAGATTTTTAGCTCCTATCTAGTAAAATACTGCAAGAAAGCATGCAAAACTCTCCACACTATTGCAGGGACAAATTTGGAGCATTTGTGCTATGGAAATGCCAAGGGTCCAGGAGGCTAAGTTTCCAGAAGGTTTTTTGTTTTTTGTTTGTTTGTTTGTTTGTTTGTTTGTTTGCCTCCAGACTGCGTCAAAGCTTTTGGGCCTGCCACACAGTCTTCACTGAAGTGGATGAGGCAGGGCTACCTTGCTGTATGTATGGAGAAAAATGAAAATAGATCCATATTTGTCAACTTGCACAAAGCTCAAGTCCAAGTGGATCACTGAAGTGGATGAGGCAGGGCTACCTTGCTGTATGTATGGAGAAAAATGAAAATAGATCCATATTTGTCAACTTGCACAAAGCTCAAGTCCAAGTGGATCAAAGACCTCAACATAAAACCAGATACACTGAATATAATAGAAGAGAAAGTGAAAAAGAACCTCAAACTCATGGGCACAGGAGTGGGGTAGGAAACAGAACTAAACAGAACTCCAATAGCTCAGGCTCTAAGATTAAGAATTGATAAAGGAATAACAACAATATGAGCTAACCAGCACCCCCAGAGCTTATGTCTCTAGCTGCATATTAGCAGAGAATGGCCTAGTCAGTCATCAATAGGAGGAGAGGCCCTTGGTCTTGCAAAGATTCTATGACCCAGTATAGGGGAATGCCAGGGCCAGGAAGTAGGAGTGGATGGGTTGGGAAACACGGGTAGAGGAGAGGGTATAGGGGATTTTCAAAGAGGAAACTAGGAAAGGGGATAGCATTTGAAATGTAAATGAAGAAAACATCTAAAAAAAACCTATAATATCAAAAAAGTTGATAAATAGAACCTCATGAAAATAAATAGCATCTGTAAGGCAAAGAACATAGTCAATAGGACAAATTGGCAACCTACAGATTGGGAAAAAAATCATCATTAACCCCCATCCAAATAGAGAGCTAATATCCAAAATATATTAAAAACTCAAGAAGCTAACCTCCAAAAAAAATCAAAAAATGGGTTATAGAACTAAACAGAATTCACAACAGAGGAATCTTGAATGGCTAAGAAGCACTTAAAGAAATGTTCAAAGTCCTTAGTGATGAAGGAAATGCAAATCAAAACAACCCTGAGATTCCACCTTACAACAATCAGAATGGCTAAGATCAAAAACTCAGGTGACAGCACATGTTGGTGAGGATGTGGAGAAAGAGGAACACTCCTCCATTGATGGTGGGATTGCAAACTGCTACAACCAATCTGGAAATCCATCTGGAGGTTCCTCGAGAAAATTGGAAATAGATCTACCTGAAGACCCAATTTTTATCACTCCTGAGCATATATCCAAAAGATGCCCACAAGGACATGTGTTCCACTCTGTTCATAGCAGCCTTGTTTGTGATAGCCTGAAGATGGAAACAACCCAGGTGTTCCACAACAGAAGAATGGAGACAAAAAATGTGGTTCATTTACACAATGGAATACTACTCAGCTACTAAAAATGAGGACACCATGAGTTTTGCAGGCAAATGGATGGAACTAGAAAATACCATCCTGAGTGAGGTAACAGACCCAAAAAGACATGCATAGTATGTATTCACCAATAAGATGATATTAGCTAAAAAAAAAAAAAAAAAAAAAAAAGTACAGAATACTCAGGACACAATCCACAGATAGTCAAAGGGCCCAGCCCAAGTGAGGATACTTTAATCCCATTTGAGAAGGAGGAGAAAGCAGAGGGAAGAGAAAGGGAGGGAACTTGGTGGGAGAGAAGAAGGGGAGGTGAAGGGGAAAGAAGAACATGATCAGTTATAGGATTGGAGGGGGTAACAGGAGTGAATCCCTAAGGGCCAGCAGAATAAATGGAAATATACAACCTCAGTAGGTAGGAGGTGGGAGGATCCTCTAGAATGTACCAGAGGCCTGGGAGGTGAGAGACTCACAGGACTCAAAGGGAGGGACCTTAGATGAAATACCCTACAGTGGGCAGAGGGAACTTGTAGAGTCCACCTCCAGTAAGGAAGATAAGGCATTATTAGGTAGAGCAATGGGATTGCCATCCCACAGTCAGTAACTCTTAGACTCTGAGCCACTTACCAGGCAGCATACACTGGCTGGTCCGAGGCCCCAACACATGTACAGAGAGAACTGCCTTGTCTGGTCTCAGTGAGAGAAGATGCACCTATCCCTTGAGAGAATTGGGGCCACAAGGATGGGGAGGGTTGCTGGTGGGGTAAGGGGGTGTGTGGGGTGTGGGGACATCCTCTTGGAGACAGGGGAGAGGGATGGGCTGGGGAACTATTGGAGGGCAGAACAGGAGGGGCATAGTGACTAGACTGTGAGAAAAAATTAATAATAATAATAATAATAAAACAAAGTAAACCTAAAAAAACTTTTTTCAAACACCTACAGAGTTTCGTTTTATAAAATGTTTTGTGGGACACATAACAGGAAGTAAGCACTTACTCAGTGCTTGCTATCATTGTAAGTGGCATTTTTTAAACATCAGCTCTTAGTCTTAAAAGTATCCATATTTTTAATAAATCTGATAGTGCTAAATACAGATCTGGATCTCTACCACAACGAATTAATTAACAAATTTATTAGATTAGTTTCTTAAGTTTGGTGAATATTTAACAATACTTTTAAAGCACAGAGTGGTAATTTTGTATCTACAAATATATTATTCTCACATGTCTTTCAACTACATTGTCATGTATGTACCTCACATAGTAACTAAAATAATTTGTATTCTGCACAAATCTTTAGATGACTACTGTAGTGTTGACTCAAAGCCATTGACCTGGGAATGGTTGAAATACACAAGAGCTATGGCTTTTGGTACACCAAGTCCTAGGTAGATAAGTTGGTGGTTATGGGAGCTCCGTAGTTAGTTATTCTGATGGGTAGTTGTGTTATGGCTCTTTGGATGACACAAAGATCTCATGTCTAAGAACATGGAGAAAAAGCAGTTACAGTTATGTGCAAACATCTGGATGTAAAAGCACACACGTTGTGCTATAGATTCCCCAGTGCTGATATGAAAATTGAACTAAGCCTGGTGTGGTGGCACACACCTTTAATCCCAGCACTCGGGAAGCAGAGGCAGGCAGATTTCTGAGTTCGAGGCCAGCCTGGTCTACAAAGTGAGTTCCAGAACAGCCAGGGCTATACAGAGAAACCTTGTCTCAGAAAAAAAGAAAAAAAGAAAAAAAAAGGAAAAAGAAAAAAGAAAGAAAATTGAACAATTGAACTAATCGGTTCCCATTTCACCATGTACACTCTTTAGAGACAGTGCCATGCTGATCAACTGTAGTAGAGTATAAATTAAAGATTTAAACTATATACAATGTTATATGAACCTAAAAGATAAGTTTAGTAGAAATACACATCTTAAAGTCAACAGGATAGCCCAGACTTTTTACAAGACCAGAAACATTCAGTTTTAATCTCCATGAAAGAAAATAATAATTTCACCAAGATTTTGAAACTCAGAGAACTTTAAAGCTTTTATTTGTTGTTACTTTGGCCTTATACTAATACTGTGAAGTAATTTCCATATGTACAGTCATATTTGGCTTCTTCTCCTTATATTCTATGTGCCCAACATACACAATTTAAAAATAAATTTGCCTTTGAAGGCATTACCTTTATAATGACTATTATAAAATATTGATTCCATCTATAATGTTCATATTCTTTGTAAATAATATTCCTAAAGGAGCTGGTGAGGGGGGGGCTCAGCAGTTAAGAGTATTTACTGTTCTGCAGAGGGCTAGGTTTTATTTCCTGAATGCAGGTAGCGGCTCACAACTATCTGTAAATCCAGTTCCAGAGAATTGTATCCTGTCTTCTGGCCTCAGTGGGCACAAGACTTTTATGTGGTGTATATGCATGCATGCAGGCAGGCAAGCATTCATACACATCAAATAAAAATACATAAAAAATTTTAAATATCTTCATGAAATCAACTTGATTTTAAAGATGTATCATATTATAAAGTGAATCATTACATTTCGATCTTTATATCTCTTGCTTTATTTTATAATACCAGTAGTCAATATCAACGAATTGCAGGATGGGATAGAAAACAAGACCAAAATAAGAATAAATAGGGTAAACAGACACAATCAAACCAAAATCAAGGTGCAAACAAAAGTTTGTGGGGTTTTTTTTGGGTGCTTAAAATTTAAAGATGTTAATTTTAAATTATTAAAATAGATATATAAAATGTGGCCTCTTGACAACTATAGATACAAAAATGAATATACAAATGAGTCATTCTTTTTTCAAGTACTAATTTATTTCACAATCATTTTACATACAGTAACTTTAAGTCCTCATTAACAAGCACAGTCCAATTGCAATAATTTATATTTAATAGCTAGGAAAAATGTATATGAAAACACAGTATCTATTTTTTTTATTCATATCTATCATATTATGAATTTTGATTCATAGGACTTGAGTTTTAACTTATCTTTCCATCTGGTTGTTTGCTTGCTTGTAAGCCTTTTTTTGCTAGTGTAAATACATGACCTAAGAAATCCCAATTAACAGTGAAATTATTATTATCCTACTCTATGCATGACCACAGACTAAACAACTTCAAAATGTTTACAAAAAATAATGGCTCTGAACATTAGGGAGAAGTCTAGATGAATATTTAAAAATCCATGTCATCTGTTTCCTGTTAACAAACCTTGTAAAAGCTTACATTGTGTTAATAATTTCTTAAAATTATTATTAGGACATATTTAATTCAATGGATTATATTAGTTTCACATGGTCACATGACAATTAGAAAATTGTTCAAATTCACTCTCAACTTTCTTTAAAATTGAACTTATTAGGCTAGCGAGTTAGCTTACTGATAATAGCGTCTTTTTACAAGGACCACAGCCTGGGCTTGGTCTAAAGCATCACAAAAAGAAAAGAAAGAAAACAAATGTTAACCAACAAAAATTCAAGGCTGCCCTTTGTGTTCCTTAGGGAAATAAATCTTTAGTAGGAAAGAGACATGTAAATAATTATTTTAATTCCATGAGTATTGATTAATGTCCACTCTTACCTACAGTAATGCTCATTTCTAGATAATAATTCACTAACTTTCAGCACATTTATACACATAATAATTATAGAATGATATCAAGAGGCAAAGGAATGTCAGGTCACTATGTTCATAGATAAATCATTTGGAATAAAGCTTGATGATGGAAGTGGGAAAGAATATTTGGCATTGATTACCAATACACTGCTCTGCAACATATCCATAACTGAAGAAAATTTATAAAGTATATGTGGAGACAGGCTTTCCAAACACAGACAAACATGAACAGAGCATGTTCCTTCAGAAACTTCCTGTGATGTTTGTTGACTTGTTACTGCTTTTGTTGACATCTCTATATGCAATGTTGCTGGAACAACAATTTTCCATGATTCACATTGCAAGTGCTGATGCCTGTCTTGACTTGATGACATGCCTACATTGTAATAGAACTGATTTTTGGAGAACAAAGCAAATGGAGGATTCCTTCACGGATCTGTTTGGTCTTCACACTGTAGATGATTGGGTTAAGTACTGGTGGAACCAATAAGTAGATATGAGCCATGAAGATATGAATGAGGGGAGAGGAATGTTTGGCAAAACGATGGACAATAGACAATCCTATCATGGGCACATATAGAATTAGCACAGCACAAATATGGGATGCACATGTGTTGAGTGCCTTAAGCCTACCCTCACGGGATGCAATTTTTAACACTGAGTGAAGGATTAAAACATAAGATACAAAAATGCCCAGGGAGTCCATTCCCCACAGCAAAGTAATGAGTACTAGTCCATATATGACATTGAATCTGATGTCAGCACAAGCCAGGCGAATCATGTCCTGGTGCAAACAATAGGAATGAGAAAGAACATGAGAGCCACAGAAGGGAAAGAAGGCTAGACGGGCTATAAGTGGAATTATCAAAATAGAACTTCTGAGCAGAGCAGCAGTTCCAATCTTGGCAATAAGTTTCGGCGTGAGAATGGTAGCATATCGCAGGGGATGGCAGATAGCCACGTAACGGTCAAGGGCCATGGCCAAGAGCACAGATGATTCAGTGAAGGAAAAAGTATGAATCAGAAACATTTGGACTACACAGATATTAAACTGGATTTCTCGGGAAATAGACCACAACACCCTGAAAAGTGACATCATGGTGGGCAGGGACATGGCCATGTCAGTGAGTGAAAGCATAGCCAGGAAGTAATACATGGGCTCGTGGAGTCTAGGGTCTGTCCGCACAATGTGCAGGATCATGCAGTTGCCTGTTATTCCAACAAGGTAAAGGAAGCAAAATGGAATGGAAATCCAGTGATGAAATTCCTCATAGCCAGGGATGCCTGTGAGGTAGAATGTAGAGGACACAATGGTGCTGGAGTTTGAGGTTGCCATTGGGATTACTGATAGAGCTCAATCCAATCCCACAGTTATTCCCTAATATGGGAGGCATTCACAATGTCAGGATCTGTGTCATGGGGTGGAGGGAGAGGACAGCAAATGATAAGGGCAGCAATAATTTTTAAAAGCCTTTAGCGCTTACATATATTCACTCCTTAATCCTTTCTTCATTTCTACTGCATCATCTCCATTTCATTGTTCGTTAACATCAAAGCACAATATCTACTTTACTGCCCTTTACTGCCATCAAGGCATTGCAGTCAGCTTCCCAAATGCAAGCCCATTAAAGCCCTCTCTGATCTTAAGGGTGAAAGAAGAGATCTTAAGAGAAGAGGGAACCTGAAAGGGCAGCAGCAGAATACAACACTATGACAGCAAATGCTGAGATTAATTGAGAAAGAATGTGAATCAGCTTGGAAAAATTGAATGGAGGAAAAGAGATTGAGGAGGAAAATAAATGTCAGAAAAGTTTAATGATACATAAGTTTGAAGATCCCTTGATGCATTTCATTACTTTGCACAGTAACCCAACACACACACATGCACACACAAACACACACACACACACACCATATCAAGATGTAAATCATCTTTTAATCTTTTTATCTATCACCAAGCTCCTCTAGTACTATGGACTGCACGATGTGCTTTGTATTCAATCCAGTATCAATTCTGAAATGAAAAACTTCTCCAAGTAGGTTGCAAATGAAACCCTAGAAACATTTGCAAGCTATGAGACTGTGAAGCCATATTAGCATTCTTATATTCCCAATCTTACACATTTGCTAGAGCCTGCTACCTCTTTTATCTTATAATCCTTCATACTGCTTGATTTATTTTGATAGTCCAATTTCTATTGATCCTGACTAGGTAACTCACCTACATGGGCATGGCATCATTTTCAGCATTTTCCTAAGAAAAAAAAGGAAGAGGAGGAGGAGGAAGAGGAGGAGGAAGAGGAAGAAGAGGATGAGGAGTGGGAGGAGACTATTATTGCTTTTTAAATTTTAAAGTCTAGGGAAATTGCAAAGTGGGTTTGAGACTTTAGATGTAAAACATTTAAATGTTACTCTTATTTGGGTTGGAGTGGGAGTTTTAAAGTTGCCTGCTGAAGTTACATCTGAAATAATTCTTTGCCTCATTGTAGACAAGGATATGGACAGATGCTACCTGAAGAGAAAGTCTGGGGCATCTTAAGTAAGGCCTGCTTTTCTGAATTTTTTTTCCTATTTCAAGTTGGATGGTACAAGAATGAATACAGGAGAGACAGACAGAGAGAAGGAGAGAGAGAGAGAGAGAGAGAGAGAGAGAGAGAGAGAGAGAGAGAGAGAGAGAGAGAGAGAGAGAGAGAGAGATTTAAGTATTTGTTGTCTTTGTGTCTGAAAAAAAAAAACTAATGTAATGCAACCTGAAATGAGATATGGGTTATATTAAGAACATGAGAAAATAGTGAAACAAACAGATAGATAGGGAGAGGGAGAGAGAGAGAGACAGAGACAGAGACATACAGAGACAGAGACACAGATAGAGAGGGAAACACAGACAGAGACAGAGAGACAGAGAGAGTGAGACGGAGAGAATCACTAAAAAATATCTAATATTTCCTCTTGGCCCTCTTGTCTTCATTTTTTTGATGTCTTCCCTCCTCCTCCCTTTTGCTTCTCAGCATCCTTCCTGTGTTTTCTTATATCCTCCCATTTATCTTTCTCCCAATCTCACATACTTTGTAGAAAAGTTGTTCCCTCTATAAAGGATGAATCTAACTCTGAAAGTAAGCAGGATGAATTAATAAGGCTCCCTGTAGTCGTCCTTAGAGAGTAATTGCATACATGCAAGAGAGAGGCTGTAACCCTGTCAGTGCCAACATTTCAATTTCGGGTTCTTTTCTGCACTACTATCATGGCAGGATGTCACAATTTAAGTGTAGTGGATAATGAATTCTCTAGAGATTTTTTAAATATGTGTTGTCTCTGTGTCTGGAAAAGCTGGTATGATGCAACCTGTAATGAGATATGGGTTTACACTGAGAACATGAGAACAGTGAAAAGTTTCAGACGTGGTATAGATTGTGGAAAAGCACAGAGTCTATATTTGGGAGCTATAGGTACCTAAATTCAGTTCTACGTGCTAACATGTATAATATGATTCAGATATTTGTAATGCCTTCTTCAAAATCATTTAGCAATAAAGCCAATTTCATGGCTGAAATCTGATTTTGCAAAATGACACTCTTCTTAATATTCTACTTATCTCTAACCAAGAAAACAGATCTAGTCTATTTAATCTAACTTTACATAATACATTCACTCAATGAATGATTCATTCATGAATATATCATGGAAAAAGAAATGTTATTTATCCTATCTCTGCCAAATTATCTGGTAATCTTAGCCCATAAGTTCAGCTTTGAATATCTCATTAGGTAAGAGAATATAGTGGTGTCTACATACAGTGATACAGTAGGACAGTAACAAGACCACACCCAATAAAGGGGATATACATGTGAACAGTATGATTGATTCTGTTCTGAAATTCATCACTGTATAGCTGACCATAATGTTATATGTTGATCTCTAGAGTCAATGATGGAAAACAGAGAGAGCACAGAAGAACATATATTGAAACACTTAATGTTCTGAGCCTCCATCCACTTCATACTTTGGCTCACGATGTCTTCATTTCCCTCCAAAATGGTAATTAGGTAGCTTTCTCCGCATGGAATCTTTCTGACCTCTTATATAGTCTTACGGTTGCTATGCATCAGGACAAGCAATGGCAAGCAAGTTTACATCTAGAAATAGATAGATGGGTGGATAGATATATAGATAGATAGATAGATAGATAGATAGATAGATAGATAGATAGATAGATAGATAGATATACATATATATATGTAAACAGGAAAATATATATGTGCATATATATACATATGTATGTATATATATGTACATTTGTATATGTACAAATATACATATGTATAAAAATATGCATGTGTGTGTGTGTATGTGTATACACACACAGGCACATACACACAAACAACATTCTGTGAACCCTGCATCAAAATTTTTATATCAGACAAATGAGGATATGACCTGATACTTGTACTTTCTATTCTCTATTTCATTAAAAAATATATATATGCACTGTTTCTTTACCTACTGTTAATCTGGAATTTGGTTAGTCTTTTTAATCTAATTTCTTAAGATACATTGATATGTTGATTCTTTAATAGAATAGTGTTTATTTTTATGTGATCAGTGACTTTATAATCTTCTCTCTTGGCCTCTTAGAATTGCATGTGATATAGCTCCAAAAGTAAGTATTGGTATGCTGTTTATCCATTACCATTTAAATATATAGATGTAGAAGGATATAGATATAGATGTAGATACAGATACAGATATAGATATATAGATATATCTTCCTTGATTCTGCGGTGACTGCGGGTTTTGCATCTCTGTATAGTTCTCAGAGTGTTTTTTCTTTGCTCTTAATTCAGGGTTTTATGGAATTATGGTCAGGCAAGCTGCTTGACATAATTTAGTATTTTTTAAACTTTTCTATGACTTATTTTGAATCTACCACATGATCCATCCTTCAGAATCTTCTCCATACTGTTAATAAGAATGTATGTTTTAGATTTCCTGGATGTAGTCTTTCAGATGTCTATCAGGAACGACTGGCCCAGAGTTAAGTGTTAACTCCATTTTGCTGTTAAGTGTTTGACTGACTGATATTAATCTAATATTATTATATCATTATATTGAAAGGGAGGTATTGATGTCTTCTATTAACTATATGTTGTGTTTTATCAGTTGCTTTAGGTCTTTTAATGTATGTGTGTATATATATATATATATATATATATATATATATATATATATATATTATGTATATGTATACATACACATATATTTACTATGATATTGAATAATATACATTTACATTTTTCCTGTTGTATTAATCTCTATATCATTATATAGTGAAAATTTTGTCTCTTTTTTACTGCTTTTTATTTATACATTATTTTCTCTTATAAATGTATGGCTATTTCTGCTTTTGCTATATTCCATTTTCTGGGAATATCTTATTTCATCCTAGTCACATTAAGTACATAAATCTCCTTAGGAATTTTTTTTCATAATCAATATGCAGGTTTCTTCTTTTAAATCTATTTCATTTCTGTATCTTTTAACTAGGTATTTTAATTCATTTGCATTTAATATGGTTATTGATGCATGAGTCCCTAGGCCCAGCATCAACAAGAGTGGGGGTTTGTCAAGGACTAGGGATACCTGGTAGGCGAATAAGAAAACATCAATTGAAGAAACTGACAGGGTTGTTCATTTCTGTGAGAGCTTTTTGAACTCAGGAGTGAGAATGCTCATATGGACTTGACTCAGCCCCAGTCTTTTATTGAAATCATACAAAGAAGTTGGGTTACAAAGCTTATGGGGGGTAGGTAAATACTTCTCTATTTTCCTTTGCCAATATTTTCTTGTGATTCAGAGTAGCACAGATTTAGAACAGAAAAAGAAAACTATAAAATCTCAAACATAAAATTCTTGTAGCAAACACAATGTTTTTATATCTCCCGACCACCAGTCTCCGGTGAGGTCAGTGGCAACAGTATTTTGGTTACAAAGCCATGTGTGAGTACGGTTTCATAAAAGGGTAAACATGAGGTCATACTGCTGATCCTGCAGTCTTTCGATCTTCAGTCTGGGTCAAACATCCAGGACCTTATCTGTCTGTCTATGAAATCATCCTCACTTAACCTGTATAGAAATTTCCGAGGGGGGCAGCAGCCATCGTCTCTGAACCCAAGAAACCCACTGCTGACTTTCTGGGAAATATCTGTATGTTATTCTATCCTCAGTTTTGTAATAAAAATGTCCTGTTTTTATTATACAGAATTGAGACTAAGACTGGGGAAACAGCTGCAGATTTACTCATCTCTGACTGCTGCTCTAGGTTACCTTCGTTTCCACAGTGAGCAAGTGGCCATAACATGCATTTCTCTTGACTTCATGAACAGATTTCAGTTTAATATTATTGGTAACATCTAGTCTCTGGATATAAAGCAGGTTCCTACTAGGTCTTGCCAGGTCACCAAATACCAGTTTAATCACGGAAGGAGGAAAAAGAAGGAATAGTAAATAGATAAGGAGAATGATTCATACTAAAAAGAGTTGCAGAGACACGAGCTCGGGGGGGGGGGTGGGGTAACTGGTTAGTTCCTATTGTTATTCCACCTACAGGGTTGCAGATCCCTTTAGCTCCTTGGATACTTTCTCTAGGTCCTCCATTGGGGGCCCTGTGTTCCATCCAATAGCTGACTGTGAGCATCCACTTCTGTGTTTGCTAGGCCCCAGCATAGCCTCACAAGAGACAGCTATATCAGGGTCCTTTCAGCAAAATCTTGCTAGTGTATGCAATGGTGTGAGCGTTTGGAGGCTGATTATGGGATGGATCCCCGGGTATGGCAGTCTCTAGATGGTTCATCCTTTCGTCTCAGCTCCAAACTTTGTCTCTGTAACTCCTTCCATGGGTGTTTTGTTCCCAATTCTAAGAAGGGGCAAAGTATCCACATTTTGGCCCAGAGCTCGTGTCTCTAGCTGCATGTGTATCAGAAGATGGCTTAGTCTTCTTAGTTTCCATCAGTGGAAAGAGAGGCCCATTGGTCTTGCAATCTTTATATGCCTCAGTACAGGGGATCTCCAGGGCCAAGAAGTGGGAGTGGGTGGGTAAGGGCGGGGGAGGGCATGGGGGACTTTTGGGATAGCATTGGAAATGTAAATGAAGAAAATACCTAATTTGTAAAAAAAAAAAAAAAAAGAATAGTTGCAGAAATGACATGAGGTGCTTGCACCAAAGAAGCAGGCCATGGGGGCAGCTCAGTTCTCATCATACTGGGGCCCACAAGAGGCCGTAGCCTCGTACTCCGAAACACAGTACCCCAGATTTTCTTCCTTGTCATCAGGGTCCAGGCATCTAGAGCTTAATGTGAGATGTCTTCAACACATGAGCTTTACAATTAACAATGTTAATATTTATCTTCTAGTTTTGTTGAAATTGAACTCTTAATCCTTACGCTCAGACTATATTTTTCTGGTTTTAAGTTTTATTCTAGTAGTGTTTTGACTTCTGTATTATTTTGTTATGTCTTTTATGGATTTATTCTCTGTATTAATCATGAAGGCTGAAAATTATAGCACCTTTGGATGCTAACAAGCTATTTTGAAATAATAGCAATTTAGCATTGATTTAAAGATGCAAAAGGAAACTCAAAAGAAAAATTTAAAAACCCAGTAAAACATTGACTTGTCTTTAATTCCTCCACACAGTTTGAATTTTTCATCTCCACCTTTATATCTTTCTGCATTTTTCACCTCTTATTAATAGTTATTATTTGGAAGCACTTTGCCATTTATTTTTCACACTACATATGTGAATGGTTTATTTACCATGTTCAAGTTAGAGCATTCTAAATTTTTCTACAAAGTTACTCATTGAGATGAGTCTTTTTCAGCACTGAACGTTTTATCCTTTATCACTTGTATTTCTTCAAACAGGTTTTAAGAACTCTTCTGGACACACTGCTCAAAAAAAAAAGTCTGATTGTGTTAAGCTCACTCAGCTTTGTCAGCTATGCTCACTTGTATTCCTGATTGTGTTAAGCTCACTCAGCTTGGTCAGCTACGCTCACTTTGTATTCCTGATTCTGTTAAGCTCACTCAGCTTTGTCAGCTACACTCACTTTGTATTCCTGATTCTGTTAAGCTCACTCAGCTTTGTCAGCTACGCTCACTTTGTCTTCCTGATTGGCTTAAGCTCACTCAGCTTTGTCAGCTACGCTCACTTTGACTTCCTGATTCTGTTAAGCTCACTCAGCTTTGTCAGCTACGCTCACTTTGTCTTCCTGATTCTGTTAAGCTCACTCAGCTTTGTCAGCTACGCTCACTTTGTATTCCTGATTCTGTTAAGCTCACTCAGCTTTGTCAGCTACGCTCACTTTGTCTTCCTGATTCTGTTAAGCTCACTCAGCTTTGTCAGCTACGCTCACTTTGTCTTCCTGATTCTGTTAAGCTCACTCAGCTTGGTCAGCTACGCTCACTTTGTATTCCTGATTCTGTTAAGCTCACTCAGCTTTGTCAGCTACGCTCACTTTGTCTTCCTGATTCTGTTAAGCTCACTCAGCTTGGTCAGCTACGCTCACTTTGTATTCCTGATTCTGTTAAGCTCACTCAGCTTTGTCAGCTACGCTCACTTTGTCTTCCTGATTCTGTTAAGCTCACTCAGCTTTGTCAGCTATGCTCACTTGTATTCCTGATTGTGTTAAGCTCACTCAGCTTGGTCAGCTACGCTCACTTTGTATTCCTGATTCTGTTAAGCTCACTCAGCTTTGTCAGCTATGCTCACTTTGTCTTCCTGATTCTGTTAAGCTCACTCAGCTTTGTCAGCTACGCTCACTTTGTATTCCTGATTCTGTTAAGCTCACTCAGCTTTGTCAGCTACGCTCACTTTGTATTCCTGATTCTGTTAAGCTCACTCAGCTTTGTCAGCTACGCTCACTTTGTCTTCCTGATTCTGTTAAGCTCACTCAGCTTTGTCAGCTATGCTCACTTTGTCTTCCTGATTCTGTTAAGCTCACTCAGCTTTGTCAGCTACGCTCACTTTGTATTCCTGATTCTGTTAAGCTCACTCAGCTTTGTCAGCTACGCTCACTTTGTCTTCCTGATTGGCTTAAGCTCACTCAGCTTTGTCAGCTACGCTCACTTTGTATTCCTGATTCTGTTAAGCTTACTCAGCTTTGTCAGCTACGCTCACTTTGTATTCCTGATTCTGTTAAGCTCACTCAGCTTTGTCAGCTACGCTCACTTTGTATTCCTGATTCTGTTAAGCTCACTCAGCTTTGTCAGCTACGCTCACTTTGTATTCCTGATTCTGTTAAGCTCACTCAGCTTTGTCAGCTACGCTCACTTTGTCTTCCTGATTGGCTTAAGCTCACTCAGCTTTGTCAGCTACGCTCACTTTGTATTCCTGATTCTGTTAAGCTCACTCAGCTTTGTCAGCTACGCTCACTTTGTATTCCTGATTGGCACTTTTGCTGAATGCCTTTGGATTTGTTATTTTCTTCAGTGCATTTTTTTTAACTATAAGGCTTATTCTTACAAATCACAGAAAAAAAGAGATGCCCATGTGTGCTATTCATTCATTTTCTCTTGCTCCCTTGAAATGGACTCATTTTTGTCTCTAACCTTGAAGAAAGTGGGAAGATTGTATATTGAGGCAGAATTGAAGTGCTAGGTTTGACTGACTGACATGGATATCTGCATCTGATTCTAGGACTATAGAATTTCTGTTGTTATCTCTTTAAATAGACTTTGGGCCTCTTTGGTATTCTCAAGTCCTTCATAAACTAACACTTAAAAACATACTCTCTTAATACTCTCCCAAAGCTTCATTTTTGTCTGCTCTAAAATTCCCATTTTAAATATCTGAAATCACTAATTCTTCATCTGTCTAGAACATTTACAGCATTTATTGCCTCCTTTCATAACTTCAGTTTCACTTAGTATGATTTTTCAGCTAGAGAATATCTCTTCAGTTTCATAAATTATCTGTCTTTTGCTTTGCAATGAGAAAATATTAAATTGTTATGTGTTTTCTTGAAATTTGTTGAACTTTCTTAAAACAATCAGCTTAACTTTCTTTTTTTTTTATTGGATGAAAAGTTCTTTTTTTTAATAGGTATTTTCCTCATTTACATTTTCAATGCTATCCCAAAGGTCCCCAGCATCCACCCCCCCCCCCAATCCCCTACCCACCCACTCCACCTTTTTGGC
This sequence comes from Mus musculus, assembly GCF_000001635.26. Taxonomy (NCBI): domain Eukaryota; kingdom Metazoa; phylum Chordata; class Mammalia; order Rodentia; family Muridae; genus Mus; species Mus musculus. Next base: position 103,764,439 of record NC_000073.6, read on the forward strand.
CCTGGCGTTCCCCTGTACTGGGGCATCTAAAGTTGGCAAGTCCAATGGGCCTCTCTTTGTAGTGATGGCCGACTAGGCCATCTTTTGATGCATATGCAGCTAGAGACAAGAGCTCCGGGATACTGGTTAGTTCATATTGTTGTTCCACCTATAGGGTTGCAGTTCCCTTTAGCTCCTTGGGTAATATCTCTAGCTCCTGCATTGGGGGCCGTGTGATCCATCCAATAGCTGACTGTGATCATCCACTTCTGTGTTTGCTAGGCCCCGGCATAGTCAACTGAGTTTCTATGGGGTCATTTTCTGCAATTTCATGTGTACCTTTTTTTTTTTTTTTTTTTTTTTTCGAGACAGGGTTTCTCTATAGCCCCGGCTGTCCTGGAACTCACTTTGTAGACTAGGCTGGCCTTGAACTCAGAAATCCACCTGCCTCTGCCTCCCAAGTGCTGGGATTAAAGGCGTGAGCCACCAAGCCCGGCTCATGTGTACTTTTTAAAAATTTTTGATGCTATAATTGCATCATTACTCCCTTTCTATTCCTCCGTCCAAACCTTCCCATATATCCATCCTTGCTCTTTTTCAAATTCATGACCACTTTGTTATTAATTGTTTTAGATACCAACCAAAGAACATACACACACTGGACCTAGGCCTCCCTACACATATGTAGCATATGTGTAGCTTGACCTTTATGTGGGTTGTGAACAACTGGAATAGGGGTTATCCCAAAAGCTGTTGCCTGTATATGGTATATGTTCTTCCGGGTGGGCTGTCTAGTCTGGCCTCAGTGGGAGAGGAAGTGCCTAGCTTCACAGAACCTTGAAGTTTGGGGGTGGGGGTGAGGGGGATACCCAGGGGGAGCCCCACACATTCAGAGGAGAAGAGGAAAGGGAATGGGGAAAGGAATATGGGAGGACCAGGATGGGAACAGTGAATAGGATATACAATAAATAAGTAAAAATATATATATACAAAAACATTTAAATTAAATTTTAAAAAAAGAAAAATTCTTCTCAAAAATTATTGTTTAAATCTACCTATTGAATGATTCTCTCTGTATATGTCTATCCATGTCTATCAATCTTTCTGTGTGTGTTTATCTGTCTCTGCCTCTTTCTGTCTCTTTCTCTGTCTTTCTCTCTTATTTATTAAAACATTTTTTATCTAAAATAAGGAATCCTTATGACTTTCCCATCTACAATGATCTTCTTAGTGTGTGCTAATAATCAAGTTATTATTTCTAAGACTTGTTCTTTTGTTAAACAAAATTTAGTCATGATATTCATAGATACATCAAAATAATAAATTGATGATATAGAGAAATTTTAAGGAATTTTAATCCAGTATCAAGAGAACACAGCAAAAAGACCTAGGTCTGTGTGATCTGGCCAGAGTGCAGACATGCCGCATAGCTTTAATCCCTCTGGATAGAATACAGACACACTCTTAGAACAGGCCTTTAATGTAAAATTAGTTTATAGAAGGAAGCAGCCATGTTTGAAAGTGATTGGGGGGCAAACAAAATGACAAGTCAGAGAAAGATTTTTACATCATGAGTCAGAGATAGGATATGTCCAAGTCTCACAAGATCAGGACAGGAAAGCAAAGCTTTTAAAGAACGGCACAGGGAGAGAGTCAGTGATTTGGAAGACAGTGCAGTGAGTGCAGCAGAGTTGAGTTCATGTGTGAGTACATGCAGTTCCTTGCAGGTCAGAGGAGGCGGCTGAAGTCAGAGAATAAAATGGAGCCAGAAGATTAAAACAAATTTCTAGAATTAGTTTGAGGTCAAGCAGAGCAATTCAGTGAGAAGTTGAGAATAGCAAGATTAAATCAGTTAGTTTGGAGAGTCATTTGAGTCTAAACAGCTCAGTTGAATCAGCAAACCAGAGTTGAAAAAGAACTAGCGAGGATGAGCTTATTCAGTAGTAAGACTCTGTGTCAGCAATTACATCAGGAAGATACAAGTTACTTTTACATGAAGATATAAAGAGGATGTGAAAATTGTAAAGATAAGTGCAGAGTCCCTGCTCATAACCAGTGGGGCTCTTATAAAGCTCAGAATAATAAAAGTATCCCTTCAGATATAAGTGCCTCCTTTGCCTTAATAGTAACGGAATAAACTCCTGAATGTATAGATTTTTCTGTATCGTTGATATCTGTGCATATTACATTAACATCCATACATGCAAATTCATTTGTGTTCTAATAATATCCAGATAGTGTGACCTAAAATTCATGACAAAAGGTGGGTAGGCAATTTTTAAATACAGCAGTTCTGCCTCAGTATTCAGTTACTCTTCACCCTCTAATTTTAGTGCAGAACAAGTAAAATTCAAGTGTATGTACATTATAATAATTACATATGAGGGTCTAATCAGTATACATGATTATATTATTGCTTCAGTTTTCTAAAAGTTTATTTGAGAATATGCTAGTGACTTTACTCATCCTTTGGAATTTCTCTATTCATGTTGCTTGGAATCTTTAATGGGTTTTGAATAATATAATATAATGGGTCAATAAATAAGTTTTTGTGAATTCTTCCTTATATTATCACTGTATCTTTACTCATAAAAAGTATGTATAATTGATTAGCCATTCCATAATACAGTTTAGAAGAAAATACCAAAAAGTAAAACATAACCAAAATTATGAGTATGTGTTGGGTAAGAAGTTTCAGAATGGTGATTCACAACACTTTCTCTGAAATTAACTTTAGGAAATGCTTATTTTGAATTTTGTTTTTAAATATGATTACATGGTGTCAGGAAAGAGCATGCAAAGCTATATTCATGGTTCCAAACAAGTAAAGTGCTCTCAAAAAATTGAAATTAAAACAGAAATACACAAGGTTGTTTTTGTTTATTAAACCCATACTTCCTTAAATTTTGAGTATGTGAAATTCACATGTTGCCACACACTTTCTTATCTGTATAAGATTTAGGGTTTAACTCATTCAAGTTCTAATTAGAAACCACACAACTTTTCAACAGAGGGAGTCACTGATGTTCACAGGGGTTTCTTGGAGAAAAGCATTTTCAGGACTTGGTCACGGATTTGTTTAGTTTTAACACCATAAACAATGGGGTTCAGAAAAGGTGGGACTAACAGGTAAAGGTCTGACAGGAGGATGTGCACATAGGGGGGTATGTGAGCCCCAAACCTGTGTGTGAAGAAAGAGAAGAAGGCCAGAAGGTAGAACTGCAGGAAGACACAGATGTGAGCAATGCAGGTATTGAAGGCTTTGAATCGAGCCTCCTTCTGGGGCAGCTGGAAGACCGTGATGAAGATTCGCACATAGGAGAAGGTAATGAAGACTATGTCAAACCCTAAGATGGCAAAGGCAACAAGGAGGCCACATATCTTGTTGATTCTGATATCTTGAGCTGCCAATTTCACAATGGCCATGTGTTCACAGTACGAGTGGGAGATAATGGTAGTTCGAAAGTACTTAAGGCGACATTTGATGAGCAATATCAATGGAAATGTGGTAATGAGAGACCTCAGTAATGCACCAGCTCCAAGGCAAGTGGTGAGTTGTGGAGAGAAGATAGTAGCATGTCTGAGGGGGTTGCAGATAGCCACATAGCGATCCAGAGCCATGGCCAGGAGGATGCCTGATTCTGTGGCCTGGAATGAGTGGATGAGTTCCATCTGCAGCAGGCAGGCATCAAAGGAAATCTGTGGCATGTGAAACCAGAAGATGCCCAACATTTTGGGAAGAATGCATGTGCTAAGGGCAATGTCTGTGACTGCCAAAATAGCCAAGAAAATATACATGGGTATGTGGAGGCTCTTTTCACTTTTGATTATAACTAAAATTAGGGAGTTCCCAATCATAGCAATGATGTACATGACACAGAATGGAATTCCAATCCAGCACTGCACTGATTCCAGGCCAGGGATCCCCACTAGTGTTAAAACAGAAGGCATGAAGACTGAGCCATTGAACTTGATCATGCTGAACCTGTCAGTAGAAAGCTGTAGCGGTATTGCTGCTTCAACTTCTGTTCTATACTAAGACTAGATGCATAAATATAAGAGAAATTAATTCATTAGCAAAATAAACTCTATGTAAGTTAGGAGCATACCATCTTTTCTTCACCCTCAACCATTCTTTTCCCCCTAAGTATTTAAATGTCAGTCCCATTTTGTCCTTACCTGAATCATTTCTGTAAGTTAAATTCAGTAGATAACTTGCTTCTTCTCTAAGACCAAATGCCTTTGATCAAAAATTCCTTTCGCTTGATATTTGTCCTCTATGAGCTCTTGTGGTTTTGCAACTGGAATTCACAGAATGAAGACAGTATAAGATCTTGAATTTATCTATATGTGGATATGAATAATTCACCAGAGTGGGAGGATACTCAATTTTCTCAGGGCATGTTTGTTAGGAAGGTCTTCTATGTTTCTCATTCTGTAACTGCTATTGTGGGTCTTTTTATAGTCTTGTCCTTCTCTAAAAGGATCTACCAGTTCATATACAAATTATCCCTCTAGATATTCATTTTTTCTCAAGCTCAACTGTTTATATTATACTTTTCCTGCCCATTCTCTGAGAACCTATCTATCCATTACTTTTTTATTTATTTAATTAGGTATTTTCTTCATTTACATTTCAAATGCTATCCCAAAAGTCCCCTTTACTCATAGATCTTTTTTATTTTGGCCACAGGCGATTCTCATCTTGTTTTCTTCATTTGTCCATCATTTATATTTAACAACCCCCCACTTGCAGTCTCTGCTATCCATTCATCTTTATCAGTAACTAATTCACCTACCTAAGGCCGCCACGCCTTTCTGCCTAGGTGACTGACTAATACTGAAAGTTCTATGGAGAGGAATTTCTAATGTTTTAATGTATCCTTTGTCTACAGGAGAAAAATATTTTTATGGAGATGACTTTTTTTGCCTTTACACTATTTTCTGGGAGACAATTTTTATACAAGTTCTCTGCCCCTTATTCTCCTCCTTTACTTTAATAATTCTCAGTTATGTTATGTCAGGCTTAAAGACATGCTTCTGTACAAAAGGTCAATGCTTTGCCAAGTACCCACAGGTCCATGGGTGTTGGTGTCTTGCCTCACTGTTACCTGAAACCTGTATCTATAACTCCTTCAAGATGCCTTTCCACTCCAGAAAGATGTAATGTAATAAATGATTTCGAAAGGATGTTTATTTCCTTTCAGCAATTCACACACTTGTTCCCTGAGATGGTTTTAAGCATTAAATGCTATGAGGATGCTATGAGGGTGGATTAAAACAGCAAATCAATAAAAAAGACACATCAGGTAAATGTGCTTTGCCCTCCATTCTGCAAATATGTTAGTTGTTGCTCTTTTTTCACATTATAAATATAGTTTATCTATGAGAAAGGAAAGGGGGCTCATTTTCAGCTCACCCAAGAGAACAGTCTGCATCCCTTTCTCTCATCCTTATCTAACTCAAGGAGACTCTACTTTCTGAATTTTCTTACACAGAATTTTTCTTTAAATCACTGTATTTTAAACTGTCTTCCTTATTGTAAAAGGCAGTGTTAATACACATGAATTTTAATTTTATATACTACCAATTTTATTAACAGGCATTCTCCATGAAATCTAAATATCCTTTGAAATATTTGAGGGAAAAATGTTCATTTATTCTATCTTTATAAAGATCAATGTTATGTTTGTTGTTTGAAATCCAAATAATAGCATCTACAATCCATTAAAGATACTTTAAATATTATTACTCTGCATAGATTGTGAATATTTTAGATTGCTTTCTTTATTAAGATTGTGGTATTAGTACCAATTTTCTCTAATATATGAGAGTGAGGATGGTGAGGGGCAAGTCACAGTGTCTATCTCTATATCTATGGTTGATCAAAAACGTGCTATGCAAATAAAACTGATCAAATATTGTATTAACCCTCATGTCTCTTTCAAGTACTAGCCTATCGGTGGACCAGTATACACAGCTACAACGTGGTATCAATGGAAATACAATTTGACAATTGCACACTGCACAGAGGAAGTGATGGAATAATGTAAAGTTAAGTGTAACTGGACAAGATGAAAAGGGGCGGTCTAGAAAATAACTGTGTGGTTACAAATTACACACATTTAAAAGAAGAAAGAAAAGTCTTTCGTTGGTTGATACCTATTGATACATCTGAACTAGTACATACACTACAGCAATTTGGCTCTTCAATGTAGAAATACACCAAAAAACAGTATTACTTAGAGCTCCTATCCTAAGTCTTATTTTCCAGGGCCCAAGGTTGTAAGAATTTAAGAATCAAAATTCAAACTCCTGAGAAGCCGAATCTTAATTCCCTACCAGCTCAAGGATCACTTTGCCCTAGACTACCCCTCTGATGTTCAGCATGTGTTTTCTGCCAATATCAGTAAACTTTGTTATTTTCTGGGGCAGTCTTCCACATTGCAGAACAACTCTCAACTCAAGTGGATATTCGTTATAATTGGCTTCAAATTACCTCCTATTTATTTCTCATGAACATTTTAAATCCACATTTCCATTCCAGACATTTCCCATAAGGCAAAGAGTGAAGTTCTTAAAATCTGTAGCTGGACAAGACAATCTAAACTGCTGACTATTCTTCAGGCTCTGGATCTAGTTAATAAACTAAGTTATTCACTTGCAACATAGGTAAAATATGAATAATATCTACAAACACATTGAACAAAGGTCACAAATAGAAATGATTTTAAAACACATTACTGCATAAGTAAATAGCAGATACTCGCTGGTGACACTCTAATTTCTTGCAATTCTTATCAGGTCTAAGCATGATAAAACTCTTATTTAGATAACCATGTAGTTAAGTTTTCCACCCATTTTTTCACTTTCATTCAGATTGCTATCTCAGGGTCTTCTGGTTTTCAAAAATACTGCTTTAATCTTGTTATCCCATACTTTATTAACAGTTTCTGAAATATTTCAAGGTACATAGAATCCTCTCGCTGAAAATATTTCTAAACCTAAAACAATCAACTTCATTTGATCCATCTACTATCACAGTGTATCAAATTCATGTTTCCATGATACAACCCTTCACCCCCAACTCCCCAAAGAACAAAATCCTAAGCCCATAAACTTACCTGGAGCCATTTAGTGAGATGTACACAGAGCTCATGAATAGGATCTTTGTGGTAATTCAGTCAGGAAAGGACTACTGTTTTATATCATAATGTGTCTCTGTGGAAATGAGATTCCTAGTCCCTGTAGAATCTGAAAAGTGAAAAGAGCGTATAGCACAGCTGGCAGGTGTCTCTGTGGTGGAGACCTGTGTGTTATTTGTGAAGTCACTATGTTCATAGTGGCCATATTTGTGATAGCCAGAAACTAGAAACAAACCATATGTCCTAAAACAAACGAATGTATATAAAAATGTGGTCCATTTACACAATGGAATACTATCTAATGATGCAGAACAAGGATATCATGAGTTTTGCAGTCAAATAAGTGGAACTAGAAAATATCATTCTCAGTGAGGTAACTCAGACCCAAAAGGATATGCATGCTATGTACTCACTAATAAGTGGATATTAGCCAAAAATGTACAGGATACCTACAATACAATCCACAGAACACAAGAAGGATAACAAGCAGAAGAGCCCAAGTGAGGAAGCTTCAATTCCACTTGGGAGGGAGAAGAAAACAATCACTGGAGGCAGAGGGAGAGACCTGGGTGGGAGAGGGGAGATACAAAGAGAAGGGGAACATGATCAGGCATGGAAGAAGGGACAGGAGAGAAGCCCTGAGAGCCAGCAGAATGAAAGGATATAGGCAATATTGGAGGGGGGGAGGTAGGGGGAACCTCTAGAAAGTACCAGAGACCTGGGAGGTGAAATACTCTCAGGACTCAAAGGGAGGGACCTTAGATGAAATGCCTAACAGTGGGGAGAGGGGTCTTGTAAAGTTCGCCTCCAGTAGAGAGAACATTAAGTGGAGGGATTGGGTTGCCATTCCACAGTCAAAAACTCTGACCTAGAATTTTTCCTGTTTAAAAGAACTGCAGGGAAAGATGGAGAAGAGACTGAGGGAAAGGAGATCCAGTGCCAGGCCCAATTTGGGATGTATCTGAAGGGGAGGATCGAAGGCCTGATGCTATTACTGATGCTATGGTGTGCTTACAGACAGGAGCCTATCATGGCTGTCCTCTGAGAATCTACTGAGACAGATGCATATGCTTACACCCAACTTTGGACTGAAGTTGGGGGACCTCTGTGGTTGAATTAAGGAAAGACTGGAAGAACCTTAGGAGGAGGGCAACCCCATAGGAAGACCAGCAGTCTCAACTAACCTAGAGCCCTAAGATTTCTCAGACTCGGAGCCACCAATCAGGCAGAATACACGAGCTAGTCTGATGCCCTGCCTGGACCAGGAGAGGACTGCCTGGTCTGGCCTCAGTGGGAGAAGAGGTGCCCAACCATTGAGATATTTGAGGCCCCAGGGAGTGGGGAGGTCTTAGCAGGGGTGGGGGTGTGGGGGAAGAACATCCTCCTGGAGACAGAGGGGAGGAGGAATAGGATGAGGAACTGTGGGAGGGCGGACCAGGAGGTGGGCAATGATTGGACTGTAAAAAATAAAAGAAATTCTGACCCATAATTGTTTCTGTCTGAAAGAATTACAGAGATGGAATGGAGAGGAGCCTGAGGAAAAGAAGGTCCAGTGACAGGCCCAAAGTGGAATCCAGCTCAAGGGGAGGTCCCAAGGCCTGACACTATTGCTGAGGCTGTAAAGCACTCACAAAAAGGGACCTAGCATAACCACACTCCAGAAGACCCAACAAGCAGCTGGAAGAGTCAGATGCAGATATTTGCACCCACCCAATGGACAGAAACAGCTGACGCCTGTTGTTGAATTAGGGAAGACTGAAAGAAGCTGAGGAGAAGGGTGATACTGTAGGAGGACCAGCAGTCTCAATTATCTGGGCACCCTGGGCACCCGAGATCTTTCAAACACTGGACCACGAAACAGGCGGCATACACTAGCTGATATAAGGCCTCCAACACACATAGAGTAGAGGACTGCTGGGTCTGTGTTCATTCAGAGATGATGCACCTAACCCTCAAGAGACTGGAGGCCCCAGGGAGTTAAAAGGTCAGGTAGGATGGGGGTTGGGGACATCCACTTGGAGACTGGGGGTGGCATGGGGAATAAAATATGGCATGTAGATTAATCAATTAATTAATTGATTAGTTGATTAATTGATTAATTAAAAAGAAGAAGAAAAGAAAAAAGGGAAAGAGCATTGCTGCGTACTTAGGCAATTAGTTGCCTAAAAGAGTGTCTAGATAAAATTATTTTCTTTATCTAACCCTGCTATGCCTTTGGAACAAGAAATGAAAAAAAAAAAAAAAAAAGCCCTAGTTTTGTATATGTGTATACATTTTCTTTCTTGTGTGAAAAAAATATTGTGGATGTACATACACGTGTGTTCATTGAGTGTGGAGGTATGAAATTGATTTCAGTAATGATCATTCATTGTTCTTCTACCTCGATCATATTAAAGCTTACCTTCTCAATCAAACCAAAATCTCAGTGATATGTCTATTTTTCTCTCCAGCTTGAACTGGGGATTCTTCGTACCTTTCTTTCCAGGCTAAAATTATAGACAGAATACCTATGCCAATTGAGCATCCCCAAGTCTTCATGTTTGTGCAGGAAAATCTTAACATCTTGATTCATCCTTTTAACAGCAATAAATTTTATTTTTATAACATGTGTGAGTTTTTTCAGCTTTCAAAAATTCTTTGTTTAATTAAAGCCTACACCTTTCTACTAAGTAATATTGTTTCATGTATGTGTTAGTGTGTGTATATGTGTGTATGTATGTATACATAAGAGAGAGACAGAAGGATAAAGAGAAATTCTTCAATCCATTAATTATTTATTTGAAGATTTATTTATCCAAACTGTGGAATCCAGATGACTTCCCCATCTACAATGCTTTCTCTGTGTGCTTACTATTTTACATTCATTCTTTATTGAAGAAAATTTAAACATGATGTCTAAGGGTACATCATACAACAAAACCTGAAATTGTAGGCAAAGAGAAAGGAACAATGTGAAAACAGATCCAGATGCCCTGCTCATAGTGAAGAGCCCAGTTTAACATTACAAACTCCATTTTGCTTTCAGACTTCATTTTATGATGAATTTGCCCTCTGGATGAATTCAGCTACTGGAAAAATACCAACTTGTTCTGGAATCATGTCACTCTGGTAACAATCACAGTTCTCCTGGTCAAATACCCACTCTATTCCTAGTAACTAAAGTAAATTGATTAAGCTAGCAACCATTGTTTACACCAAACTGAAATCATTAGTAGCCAATAAAAGTGTGCCAAGCAAATGTCAACCAATCATGTAACTGCCAAGTTGGAAAGTCTCTCACCCTGCCACCATAAAAGGCAAGGCTGTTACCAGGTCAGCACCATCCACACCTTCCACTGTGCAGGAGAGGTTGCAGGGTCTGATCCTGAGCTTGAATAAAGACTTTTTGATTTGCATGTGAGTTGGACTCTTGGTGGTCTCTGGTGGTCTATGGGAACCTTGTCAGAGGGCAATGGCACATAGCAATTGTGCTAAATTCATGTTGGACCTCAGGAACGGGGAATACTTTTTGTTTTAAAATTTCCCTATTTTGGGGAATTTCAGGCATGTATTAAAATAAACTCCTTCTAACTCACTTCCTCCAACTTCGCAAATTCTCCATTTTCCTCTGAAAAGTTCCACAACAAAATTCATACTCCCCCTTTTGAAAATCCACTAAATCAGAATCGACGCCCACAAAAGTTGGAGACGAGGATTTCTTTATATTTCCACAGGAAATGAAAAATTGTGGATACCATCAAAACAGAAAAAGATTAGAATTGGACTGAAAAACTTGGCCACTGAGCCAAAAAGCACTTATTTCATGAAAAAAAAAAAAGTCTCTGTTTATAATTTCGAATTACACACAACACAATGATTTAAAACAGAAGAGGGGAAATGTAGCGACATTTTTGGAATTTTGGCTTTTTTATAAAACAAAGAAATCTAATAAGAATATGTTTACATTTTAATCCCAGGTATGGGATATGGCACTGTTTCAGATTGTCCACAGCAGCTGATTATGTTTTGCCTAATGCTCTAGCAGGGGTGTGGTAGATACTACCATTGTGTGATGCCTGGAATTCTGAGGACTTTTCAGGGGGTATATAAATGCTAGGACTCCAGGAGGTGGGGTGGGTTGTTGATGTGATCTTGGTCACAGTTTGTTAAATAGTGGTACTCAAAGAAGAAACAACAAGAAGAAATTAGATTTCCTGGTGGCAAAGATCAAACTTGCACCAAGGAATTCATTTCCCCTAATTAGTAGTTTAATGATAACTTCACTCTTTCCTTTCTATCCTTTTTTCCTCCTATCTAAGGTTAGGGGAATAAATGGTATAAAGTAGTGGAGAAGGGAAGAAAAACCCACAAAGTAGCCCAAGTCCAGCTACATATTAGCTTAGTCATTAAGGGTTTTCCATAAGTCTTCTTTCATATAGTCCTCCTTAGTTTTCAATAACCAGCACATTTTTTACTCTTTACCCCTTTCCCACATACATAACAGTTTACTCTGTTAATTCAAAATATAATCTTACTATTTTTATTTAAAAGGTATTCTATTATTAAATAGTTATTTTAATAACATTTTATTTATTTTTGAGAAATATATACAATACATTTTGATCATATTATTTCACTTTAAACAACTGCTTGCTCCCAGTTGTTTCTTTATCCTCCAATTATTTTATTTTATTGGATGGTGAGATAGCATCCTTCCAGCTGCCTTTTGTATACATTTTCTCTGTGTTGGCCTTCCTCTCCAGCTTGGTTTCCTATTACTTTTTCAAGGCTGCATTTTTTTTCTTATACCTTAAAACTAATGAGGTAAAGTCACCTCTATATGGATGATTTCTGTGTTTTAATTAGCTTTTGATTTGATACCTCTCAATAAAATACCTTTGACTAACACCAGGAAACATATTTCACATGTTCTAAAAAGTGTCTGAACAATCCTTTTCCCCTCAGACAGAAGAGCAGATAGCACACAAATGCTGTCATTAGGCAATTTTTAAATGCTGCCTCCATATTTAATTTCTCTTTCTCCTATAAACTTTAGTGAAATAAATTAAAACTAAAACTTCATTAAAGTTAACAAATGTTTGTGGTCCAAGAATATTCTTTACATAAGTCTACTATGTTTCTGTTTTTATGGAAATGTCTTTAAGGACATGCTAAGTCAATCTCTTTCTTCCCATTATTCCTGTACAAATAGCATGGTTTCATTTATAGTTTAGGGATATTAATGAAAAAATGTGTACGCATCATTAGTTATGCATTATTTTTGCATTGATAAGCATTCATATAAAATACATAAAAAGATAAAAGATCTATCACACTATAGATTGGCAACACCATTAGAAAATGGAACAAGGCCCAAACTGCAGGTGCTTGGTGGATTGGAAATTCAAGGGTACTGATATAAAAACTTGTCTTTGGGGTTTGTAAGAAGGATATGCAGTTGACTGAAGTTTAATGTTAGAGTGTCAACCTGTTCCAAGAATAGGAGAATTTAAATTGAGAGACTCAAACTTAAAAAGAGGCCATGAATTTGAAGGAGAGCAAGAAGGGCTATATTAGGGAGCTCAAAGTGAGGAAAGAAAGGAGGAAAGGATACAATTACATTATTATCTCAAAATACAAAACAAATAATAAATTTCAATTACAAAGTCATCAAATTATCCCACTGTATGTGATTTTAAATATTTAAAAGATAATATTTATCACAAATCTCTATAAATTATGAATATCTGGAATTCACATGCGACAGCATATATTTGTATTGGAGGAAGATAAACAGTTTAACTCATTAAAGTTGTTCATTAGAATCCACACAACTTTTCAACAGAGAGAGTCACTAATGTTTCTTGGAGAATAGCATTTTCAGGACTTGGTCACGGATTTGTTTAGTTTTAACACCATAAACAATGGGGTTCAGAAAAGGTGGGACTAACAGGTAAAGGTCTGACAGGAGGATGTGCACATAGGGGGGTATGTGAGCCCCAAACCTGTGTGTGAAGAAAGAGAAGAAGGCCAGAAGGTAGAACTGCAGGAAGACACAGATGTGAGCAATGCAGGTATTGAAGGCTTTGAATCGAGCCTCCTTCTGGGGCAGCTGGAAGACTGTGATGAAGATTCGCACATAGGAGAAGGTAATGAAGACTATGTCAAACCCTAAGATGGCAAAGGCAACAAGGAGGCCACATATCTTGTTGATTCTGATATCTTGAGCTGCCAGTTTCACAATGGCCATGTGTTCACAGTACGAGTGGGAGATAATGGTAGTTTGAAAGTACTTAAGGCGACATTTGATGAGTAGTATGGATGGGGATACAAGAATGAAAGCCCTGAGTAATGCACCAGCTCCAAGGCAAGTGGTGAGTTGTGGAGAGAAGATAGTAGCATGTCTGAGGGGGTTGCAGATAGCCACATAGCGATCCAGAGCCATGGCCAGGAGGATGCCTGATTCTGTGGCCTGGAATGAGTGGATGAGTTCCATCTGCAGCAGGCAGGCATCAAAGAAAATCTGTGGCATGTGAAACCAGAAGATGCCCAACATTTTGGGAAGAATGCATGTGCTAAGGGCAATGTCTGTGACTGCCAAAATAGCCAAGAAAATGTACATGGGTATGTGGAGGCTCTTTTCACTTTTGATTATAACTAAAATTAGGGAGTTCCCAATCATAGCAATGATGTACATGACACAGAATGGAATTCCAATCCAGCACTGCACTGACTCCAGGCCAGGGATCCCCACTAGTGTTAACACAGAAGGCATGAAGACTGAGCCATTGAACTTGATCATGGTGAGCTCAGAAACGTGTAGCAGTATTGCTGCTTCAACTTCTGCTACATGCTAAGACTAGATGCATTGAATTTAAGAGAAATTAATTCATTAGCAAAACATAATCTAAGTAGGTTAGAAGTAAACCACCCTCTCTTTATTATCTCAGGTTCTCTTAATTTTGTCATTTCCAACTGGGTTTAAAAATTAGCCAGTAAATTTTAAACTTATAATTATTTTAATCATTTCGAGTTAGTGAAGACAAAATTGCTCTGTGGCCTATTTCTGCCACAAGAAAACGTCTCCCCAAAATTCTCATTTTTTACTTATTATCTGTTTTTGTGCATCATTATGGATTTCTAAGTGAAATTTATAGCATGAAGATATTATATGATTTCACCTATACTAAACACAGACAATACACTAGAGTGCAAGAATTCTCAGTCTTCTCAAAAGAAGGCTAGAATTTTTTGGTTTTGTTTTTGTTTTTTCTGGATTATCTTTCAGGTCTATAGCTCAACTGCTGGCATCTGAGGTGGTCTCTATTAAAAGTCTCTCTAGAGTTGCACTCATATTAATCTTTTCAAAATTTGGTGTTCGGGGTTCCCAATGAAGGAGTTAGAGAAAGGACTAAAGGAGCTGAAGGGGTTTGCAACCCCATAGGAAGAACAACAATATCAAACAACCAGACCTCTTAGAGCTCCCAGGGATGAAACCACCAACCAAAGAGTACACAATGAGGAACCCATGGCTCCAGTTACATATGTAGCTGAGGATGGCATTGGCTGGCATCAATAAGAGGAGAAACCCTTGGTCCTTTGAATGCTTGATGCCCCAGTGTATAGGAAAAGGGATAACATTTGAGATGCAATCACATAAAATAAGAATACATAAAAAAGAATAAGCAAAAAAATTGGTGCTTTCCTGAAACTAATCATTTATTTTATACATTCTGCCAATCCTATGAGAACTTTTAACAATAAATAGTTAATAGTTCAAGGAAGAACGAACACATTTACATGATATGAGAAAAACATAATAGACTTGACTATTACACTTCTATTATTTATGAAATTTTCTAAATTCTCTAAATCCCTCAAAACAGAGGGATTGTGGGAAAACTTACCATGTTAAACTCAAGGGTACATTTAGACATTTCTATAGAACGAACTAGGGTTTAGCAATGAATAGGAATAGAGTTATAATTGTTGTTAGCACTGAGTGAATTAGATGAATACAGAAGATAGGGAAATTGGTTAGGCTACTATCTTGCTTTTTTCTTCTACTTTCCCACCATGGTACAGAACCTCAAGCTCCTAGACTTACCTGGAGACATGTGATGAGAACACAGCACTGATAGTGTAGGATCTTTGTGACAGTTCAATCACTGTGGTTTTATGTGATAATATGTCTCTGTGGAACTGAGTCTTTCTAGTCCCTGTGCATCTGAGGTCACCTTACAACAAAAGTGAATAAAGAAGCAGAGCACGGCCCCAGGAGGCTTCGTGGAGGAGAGCTGCCCATCATGTGTGGGTTTACTTCCAACAGTGAAAAACAGAAAATATTTGATAAATTATGTAACTAATCAACTAACAGATGCTCGTTATCAGATTATTTGTTTTTCTTTGACTTCTCTTTCTCTTTGGATCATAGAACTAAAATCACCCTTATTTTGAAAGCTAATGACAAGACAAGGTTTCTTAATGACATTGTTAAGAAAAAAGGCACTGATTTTCAAAATAACAACTTGAACATGAAAATAAAAGCCCCTTGAGGATGTCACACTTCTTTGATTTTCAAATGTTCTGAGTCATCCTTAGAAATGCTAAACAGTTTTCAGAGAGATGGGGCACTTATGTCCCTTATGGAGGTTCTCACTTGCCTGAATTACAAAGGAGTGAATGTTACATTCTGCCTATCCCAAAACCAGTAGAATTTCTGCTTGACCTTGCTAAATATATTGTGGAAGGAGGCTTCCAAGTAAATCTTGTCCACACTCTAGGGGAGATACAAGAAAGAGCTTGAGGACAAGTGAGCCAGTGTCAATTACACTGAGAAACATGACACTTTTAAATGTGATTCTGTAATCAATAGTGATTTCTTTTAATATCCAGAAAGTTTTCCATTTGAATGTTGATGACTGGAAGCCCTTCTGTATTTATACTGGCTTTCACCGTATTGCTAAAAAAAATTTTTTTTAATATTTTTTATTAGGTATTTTCCTCAATTACATTTCCAATGCTATCCCAAAAGTCCCCCATTACCCCCCCCTCCCCTACCCACCAACTAGGCCATCTTTTGATACATATGCAGCTAGAGTCAAGAGCTCCGGGGTACTGGTTAGTTCATAATGTTGTCGCACCTATAGGGTTGCAGAACCCTTTAGCTCCTTGGGTATTTTCTCTAGCTCCTTCATTGGGGCCCCTGTGATCCCTCCAATAGCTGACTTTGAGCACATCCACTTATGTGTTTGCTAGGCCCCGGCATAGTCTTACAAGGGACAGCTATATTAGGGTCCTTTCAGAAATATCTTGCTAGTGTATGCAATGGTGTCATCATTTGGAGGCTGATTATGGGATGGATCCCTGGATGTGGCAGTCTCTAGATGGTCCATCCTTTTGTCTCAGTTCCAAACTTTGTCTCTGTAACTCCTTCCAGGGGTGTTTTCTTCCCAATTCTAAGAAGGGGCAAAGTGTCCACACTTTGGTCTTCGTTCTTCTTGAATTTCATGTGTTTTGCAAATTGTATCTTATATCTCGGGTACACTAAGTTTCTGGGCTAATATCCACTTATCAGTGAGTACATATCATTTGAGTTATTTTGTGATTGTGTTACTCACTCAGGATGATGCCCTCCAGGTTCAACCATTTGCCTAGGCATTTCATAAATTCATTCTTTTTAATAGCTGAGTAGTACTCCATTGTGTAAATGTACCACGTTTTTTCGTATCCATTCCTCTGTTGAGGGGCATCTGGGTTCTTTCCAGCTTCTGGCTATTATAAATAAGGCTGCTATGAACATAGTGGAGCATGTGTCCTTCTTACCGGTTGGAACATCTTCTGGATATATGCCCAGGAGAGGTATTGCAGGATCCTCCAGTAGTACTATGTCCAATTTTCTGAGGAACTGCCAGACTGATTTCCAGAGTGGTTGTATAAGCTTGCAATCCCACCAACAATGGAGGAGTGTTCCTCTTTCTCCACATCCTCACCAGCATCTGCTGTCACCTGAATTTTTTATCTTAGCCATTCTGACTGGTGTGAGATGGAATCTCAGGGTTGTTTTGATTTGCATTTCCCTGATGATTAAGGATGCTGAACATTTTTTCAGGTGTTTCTCAGCCATTCGGTATTCCTCAGGTGAGAATTCTTTGTTTAGCTCTGAGCCCCATTTTTTAATGAGGTTATTTGATTTTCTGGAGTCCACCTTCTTGAGTTCTTTATATATATTTGATATTAGTCCTCTATCTGATTTAGGATAGGTGAAGATCCTTTGCCAATCTGTTGGTGGCCTTTTTGTCTTATTGACGGTGTCTTTTGCCTTACAGAAGCTTTGCAGTTTCATGAGGTCCCATTTGTCAATTCTCGATCTTACAGAACAAGCCATTGCTTTCCCCTGTGCCTATATCTTCGAGGCTTTTCCCCACTTTCTCCTCTATAAGTTTCAGTGTCTCTGGTTTTATGTGGAGTTCCTTGATCCACTTAGATTTGACCTTAGTACAAGGAGATAGGAATGGATCAATTCGTATTCTTCTACATGATAACCACCAGTTGTGCCAGCCCCATTTGTTGAAAATACTGCTGCTCAAAATTTTTAACTACTATTAGGCACTTCATCAAACTTTCATAGCACTTATACTATCAATACATGCAAAATGCAATGTCATGACTGATATTCACTTAACAGTAAGAATGGTGTGAACATTCAAAAAAGACTTTAAAAGTAGAACTTCCAAAACCAAGAGTAAAGTATTGATTACTAGAGGCTGGGTGGACAGCGAAATTTGGAAGATCTATGTCAAAAGACACAGAATTTCACTTGGCAGTTCCAATAAGTTCAATATGACTAAAGACAAGAATAGCATGTTGTATTTTAAATTGATAAGAAACCAGATTTTTACATGTTCAGTGCATAGGTATTTTCAAGATATCCTGCACACATAGATGACAATAAATTGTATACTTTAGAAATGTTTTTTTTTTCACATCCTTTGTGTTAAAAAAAAGGATTGCAAAGTTTGATTTCAGGAGATGAAATGAATAAGATTCCCTTTTTCTGCTTATGTAGAAAATACACTACTAACCTCGAGCTCTGTTCTGCTTTAGAGATCATAACAGTGAAAGTCCAGCAAATTTCATTGTCTCACCACGTCTTGTCTTTTCAGAAGACTTCCTTTGCATATACAAAATTTTTGACTAACTGATATGTGCGGATGGATGGAGCAAATCTCCAACAATTTTATTTTCTCTCACACACCATATATATCCAGAAAAATCTCCCATGCAATATAGAAGTCACAATGTAACTACATTCTATTTTTCTTCTAGTGCATGATTACAATAAGTAAAAACAAGAAAAAAACATGTTCTCCAATACCCTTACATGAATAAACGTTTTATGTACAAGTGAAAAAAATTATTCACAAGAACTTACATGCATTCATAGCTAACCAACTTGTTATAGATTAACAAAGTGTAATCAAGGTAATTTTCTCAGCCAGTATCTCTTACTGGCAGGGTGCAATTTATGGCTACAAAGAAAGGCTCAATTACTTAATTCATCTTAAAAAGTAATCTTATAAAAATCTTGAGAGTCACAAATTTAATCTTTTATATGAAAGATCAGTCATTACTACTTTAAATCCTCAGGGTGCACATCTCCTCATTAAAATTTTCTTATTAAGCCATATCAGAAAGCTGAGGACAAAAGTGAGTACAAGAAATTAATCATCCCATTGGCCACCAACCCAGCTTCATCAAGAGTCACATCAGCCAGTGCTAGTTGGGCTCCCATTGTTCTTGTTCCCTGACCTTAAAAATTCTGAACTTAACTGTTATGAGTGTGCCTTTCTGAACTTCAAATTGTTCTCTAAGATTTTCTATATCAGAGCCATTAGAAGAAAAAAAAAACATTCTTAACATAACTTTACTAGCAATCTACTTCTCCAAATTCTTTCTAAAGGTGGCAGTCATTCTTGACAATGTATGTCTCTAAATTCTTTCCTAGGATGATGGATAAGTCATTAATCTGCTCCAGCAGTGATGCTTGAAAAAGATCAAGCACTACTATTGTAAATGACAATGATAGTACCCAGTGAGGGCTTTGAAGCCCCTTAGAGTTTTCATACAGCTCATAGATTATGAGAGATGTGCATGTGAAGGCAACAAGCAGAGTGATATTTCCTAACAGCATGAAGTCCTCGGGTCTTGTAGCCCTCTGGGTTCTGCCTCTTTGGGGCACACCCATTGTAGTTGGGCTAACCCATGAGCTGAATTCTAGAAGTTTTAAAGCTCTTTGCTGTTCCTCTTGCAAGGTTCCCAGCATGTTTCCACAAAAAGAGGCAGACATTCACACCAAACATAAAAGTCTAACTCTCAGGTGTTCAACAGAATGAAATCTATTAAAGTAAGTTTCCAAATTCATTACTTTTAAAAATAAAAAAATTCATTTTGAAACATTGTATAAATGTGTAGCATACATACTATCTCTCTTTTTAAGTATTTGTGGAGGAAATAGTCACTTGTTCTAAAAATGTGTGAAAAATAATATGACTCAACATTGCTACCTATGTCCTTGGCAGCATGTCAATGGCATTCTCATAAACTCCAATGTTAGCAGTTGGTGTAGATAAATTATATAACACATTTATGACAAGCCATCTGATAACCACTCTTTTGAATTTAAACTTAAAAAATGTTTTAATTAAAGGCCAAAGAGATGGGTTAGCTAGCAAAGATGATTGCTGCCAGGCCTGATGAGTTGATTTCTGTCTCTGGAATCCATGGCAGAAAATGATAATGAATGTTCAAAAGTTACCTCATAACCTCCATAAATGTGTGTGTGTGTGTGTGTGTGTACATATACACATGCATTAAGATAAAAGAAATAATTTTAATGTTTTAATGTGTATTACAATTTATTCCTCTTTTAAAGAATTGACATTGTAATAGAATTAACAATTGTTTCATTTATTTATTTTTTTATTTTTTGTTAGATATTTTCTTCATTTACATTTCAAATGCTATCCCAAAAGTCCCCTATACACTCCCCCCGCCCTGATCCCCTACCCACCCACTCCCACTTCTTGGCCCTGGCGTTCCCCTGTAGCACACATTTTATTTTATTGTTACTTAGAATTAGACAGTTTTATAATTTTAGTTTACTATAAGTTGCTGCTCTTACATAATATTTTTATATTTTTCAGGTGAAACTCATCTCCCATGTTTTCTTTCAAATGATCCTGTCTTTACCAACAAATACATTTATCTGAAATCAAATGTAGTAGTAGTAGTAGTAGTAGTAGTAGTAGTAGTAGTAGTAGTAGTAGTAGTATTGTTATCTCATTTCCATTATGACCCCAATTACACTACAGTCTTTAGAAGTGTTAATCCATATTATGTGTGTGGACCACCTTACTCCCTGGGCTTTTAAAAAGCTATTGCAATTGCCACCACTACACATAAAGGATAATAATAACAATAAAGTTATATATCAACCATTTGAATAATCTAAAAGAAATGTATTGCTTCCCTGACAGATTTAACCTGAATTATTAGAGATAAATAATGAAATATAAAGCCCGAACAGACAAGAAAAATGAATATTGAATCATTAACATAAAGATATAATATCTCCCATCAGACAGACAGACAGATAGTTCTGAACTGAGTATGGTGGTTCACTTGGAGCTGAAGATTGCCATGGCTTTCTGGATAATGTGGATCACAGAATGAGATCTTGTTTCAAGAAGCAAACAAAATAAGAGGAAAAAGAAACAAAAAAGTAAATGGAGACTAGATGGCTTGGTTTCAATGCTGAGTTATATCAAGCACTTAAATATCAATTCTTCTCAAGCTCTTAACCAAATAAAAGTAGAAAAGATATGGTACAAATTCATTTTTGAGGTCAAAAGAGAAAAAGACACTGCCAGAAAACATGGTTATACCACAATTGTGGATGCAGATCTATCCATATCCTCAACAAGATACTAACAACCAAAATGAAAGGATGCATTAAGAGAATAATGCTCTTTGATAAAGCAGGGTTTATACATAGGATGTAGAGATGAAACAATGTTCACACAAGAATTCATTTAATACACTCTTATCAAATCAGAGATACACTCATGGACTCCCATTAATATGCGTGAAAGTTATGAAATTTGTCATCCTTTAATGATGATATCTCTCTTAACATATTGCGCAAACAAGGAAAGTTTCCCACCAAAATAAAAGCCAACTTAGCTAAGTATGTGAACAATATGATAGAGTATAGATAGGTGACGGGCTCGACCTCACCCTATGTGAGGATTTTTTGGCAGGTGATGACCATTAAGTGAAAAGGAGTTGAGTTTCATCAGCAGTGTGGCCCATAGTACATTGCTTTATGGTTAGAGCTATTTGTATTCTGTCTTCTTATGTTGCAAATAATACATAAAGGTTCATTTTTTAAAATTTTTAAAGGTTCATTTTTAAAAGGTTCAACTTTTAAAAGCGTTTGGTATTTGTGAGTCTGGTGTAGAAATGTGAAAATGCTTGTGCATACATATGGACAAATAACTGTTTGTACACACACATATTAACAACCTCTGGCCAGGTTTCATGAGTTCTATGATAAAGTTATAAAGCTCACTTCCAACTTCTAAATGCTGTCTTTTATATATATCAGGACTTTTTTTTAACATTGTCTTAAATTCTTTAGGTTTTTAACAGAAAGGGGAAGGATTTTTAGCAAGTTAAATTTTGGTATAATGTGTTCATGCACATGTATTTTGTCTGATTAAATCCTATTTCAGTGGAAATTTCTAAACTAATATTCCAATGAAACTTCTTTTGAATTTTCTTTTTAACTATTGGGCATGGGACTTTCCAGTCATTTACTCTTACAGGAGCTCTGCTGACACCAGCATGCTCCCTAGTATCTTTAAACTAAAGCCCCAACACATATGTGAAAAATTACAGCTTTTAGAAAACTAGGGTGATATTGACAGTTAGCTTTATTTTAGTAAATATGTTTAACTTATTATTGACAACTTACTTAATGTATATATTGTATAAGTTTATACTTTAAAAGTGGCTTTAAATAATTGTATAGATGTGTGTGTATATATGTATGTATATGTGTATATATATATATATATGTGTGTATATATATATATGCCTCGAAATATATATATAGTTACAACTGCAGGCAATAACAATAGTTACAAAGGGCAGGTGTATCTCCATGAAACCTACTCTCAAAAGAATAGAACTCATGAAATATCAGGTAATCTTAAAATAAATGATTTTAGAGTTACTAATTTAGTATAAGAATTGCATTGACAAAAATAACTATAGTATAAATGCTTCATTCTATTACCTCATACATTTGCTGATGGGCAGAGAAATGTTTTACACTTCAGCAGAAAGTGAGATCCTTTGAAATATAATTACATTACAATGTAATAATTCTCAGAGAATTAATGAAAATAGTTTTAAGATATTCAATGGTTTTCTGTTTTTACTTTCTTTACATAAGAAATTGTATTTTCACGGTTATCTATATATAAATATAAAGTAATTTGAAGTCCACACTAATAAAATGTCACTAAGATATTTTTCCCCCACTCTCTGTATGTATTAGTTAATATTGTGAAAATTTTCATGGATATTATCCTCTTGAAAGTGAAGCACTCTAAATAATAAATCTCATTTATTTCTATTCTCACAGGGATGACATTTAAAAGAGTTTTCTTTGGGAATGTGCTATCTTTAACATCTACTGTCATGTTAACATGTACTCACTGAGGAGAAAAGGAAAACCACTCGATCTTGGATCTGCTTGGTCTTCACACCATAGATGATGGGGTTAAGCATTGGGGGCACCACCACATAGAGGTTGGCCACTAGGATGTGGATGTGGCGAGGAACTGTTTTGCCTCCAAAGCGATGGGCAAAAAATGAAAAGAATGCAGGAGTGTAGAATAAAAGAATAACACAGATGTGGGAGCCACATGTGTTGAGGGCCTTGTATCTGGCAGCCCAGGAAGGGATTTGAAAAACAGTGCGAAGAATCATGGTGTAGGAAATAATGATGAGTAGTATATCTAGCCCAGTAGACAGGAGGGCCATTGTCAGCCCATATATGATGTTGACAGTGATATTGTCGCATGCCAATCTGGCAATGCCCATGTGCTCACAGTATGAATGGGGAATTATGAGTTTCCCACAATACAGAAGTCGATATACCAGGAAGATGAATGGAAAACAGATGAGAAAGCTTCTGACCACAGCTGCTGTGCCAATCTTGCCAATGACTGAGGAAGTAAGGATGGTGGTGTATCTCAGTGGGTAACAGATGGCCACATAGCGGTCAAATGCCATGGCCAGAAGAATAGCAGACTCTGCCACAAAGATGAAATGTATGAAGAACATTTGGGACACACAACTACCAAAGGATATACCCCTGGAATGAAACCAGAAGATAGCCAGCATCTTGGGGGCTGTAGCTGTGGAGAGCAGGAGGTCTGCTAATGCCAGCATGGAGAGAAAAAAATACATGGGCTCATGCAGACTGCGTTCAGTCACTATCAGGAAGATTAGGAGGACATTGCCTATGACAGCCACGATGTACATAGAACAGATGGGGATGGCTATCCAGGAATGTAGATCTTCTAGTCCTGGAATTCCAATCAGAACATACCACACATCCTGTGGATTGGTGTAATTATGAAAGGAAGAGGCCACCTTCATTGTATACACAAATCTTGGCTCTTTTACACTCTCACTACAGCATTAACGATTGAGGAATACAGCCAAGGCTGGATGAGGTCTCATCATATTCTTCCCCAATATTTGCATCTGTGTGAAAGCATTAAGGAGAATTAAATTGTCTAAATATGCACGCTGTTGATCAAGCAATTAATTATTGCCTCTTGAAAGAAATGGTTATCATTTAATAAATATTTAATATGTACTCTAGCACTTTACATATATAAGCTTATAAAGTTCTTATGGTGACCTACTAGAATGGTCTCTGTGTTAACCTATAGCATCCACACTATTATTCACATGGACAGAAAAGGAAGGGTCCATAAGCTTTGAGTCTCTTTCCACAGAACTCATTTAATCAAAAACTCAGACAGAGAAAATTTTAGCTCTAATCTTAGTCATCTTCATCCATATTTCAAAATCAAACTAGACACAGAATATGTATGCCATAAAGTCTCTCACTCATCATATTCCTGAAGAAAACGGATATGAAATTGAGATTTGTTACTCATAAAATAAAGTTTGATAAGGTAGATTTCAAACATTATAGCATAACATGCCATCTTCTATGTTTAGTGATCAATGAATTGATGCTAAGCCTTGTATTAGCCATTAAGATCACAAAAATGAAGTAAATATATCCCTGTCTGCCTACTACCTAACTCTCAAAAATCTGTGTGAGATTTTAAAGATCTGAACTATTTGAAATACCAGATTTTACTGGGCTCTGAAGTGAACAAGACTACTATGTAGTCAAATTTTCTTTTACAAAAGCCAACTTAAGTTTCTATTGGAAATTAGACAATATACCTTTGTATTATCAAGTTCAGAACATAAGCAAATGATGATAGCTATAAATCAAATATATCCTATCACAGTAAAGAATGCATAGTTCTTTAATAAAAAGAAGAAAGGTGGCTTGCTGGTTACAAGTTTTACATGAGGGAATAAAAGGAAAAGGCAATACATTGCCAGACTAAGTGCACAGGTACATGCGTACATGTGTGTGTGTGTGTGTGTGTGTGTGTGTGTGTGTGTGTGTGTGTGTGTGTGTGTAGGTAACACACAGCATAGACATCAATATGTGACTGCAAATTGATAGGCAGGTCCAAAATTTTCTCAATGCAGACGGCAAAAACTTTATTCCCAAAATGGCACATGGAGTTACAAAATGATTATCAATCTACTTAATAGAGAAAACCCTTTGCCAACTGTACATCCAACAGGAAATTAGTACTCTGAATATGTAAAGAGCTCAAGAATCTAAATAGGGTAAAAGAACGTCATCACTTAAATATATGGGCTATTGGACTGAATAGACAGTGGTCAATAGGAGAAAGGGGGCAATGTTTGAGAAAGTGTTCAACATTCTAAGCCATCAAGAAAATACAAATGGAAACTGTTTTAAGGTTTCCCTGAATCTCCATCAGATAACTGATACTTTGACTTTCACAGGAAAGTGAATGCCACTTGTGACTAATATGTTAAGCAAAGGAAGCCAGAATCAGAAATACAAATATTGCATGTTTCCTGTCATATGTAGAATATCAGTTTAAATTTGCATGTAGATATATGTATGCTTATAATATGTAGGTCATCAAAATAGTGGTATTGTTCATAGATAAGAGAATGAAATGCATGTTAATCTATTGAGTCTAACAAAGAGTCCAAGTTCTGTAAGATATTGATATCAGAGGAAGCATGTATCATTGTAAATTTATTTTTATTTCCAAACTTAAATAAATAAAAAATAGTGGAGAAAGAAAATGGAGGAAGAAAAAAATAGAGTTAGTATTATGAAAGAGGAGTAAGTGATATAAAGATAGCAGAAATGGTGTTAAAAAGATTGTGGAATAGCTATGTCAGGAATATATATGGAAACTTTTGGTAAGACAAAAGGACCCGACTATGTGGGATGCGGAAAAGCAGGGGATAGGAAGGATTATACTTAGCATACAATGATATAGATGGAGCTGCATATAATGATATAGATAGTCAGAACTAAATATAATAGTAGAGCTGGGTAGATAAGTTACAATAAAACACATTTGTGTGTGCTTAACCAAAACAATAACTAACAGAGTACCAGATGCTTTTTGTACCTTGATTCCACTACAATTGTGTCCTGTCCACTATAATTAAGCGTCCTAACTGTGCACCAAGGCACTGTATTGTCGCCACCTTTCTTTGTTACTATATGCAAAGTTACCTCCTTTATCTGATTGAAATATTAGGCACTTCTTATTTAATTACAGTTAAATATATAAGGCAGTGTCTGCCTATATGACTTTAGCATAAATTGGCATGAAGCTCTTTACAAACAATGGACATTTATGGATCTGCCCCCTTCACATAAACCAACCAGTGAATGGGACTTAGCTGGGAAGTAGAACAATCTCCATGGGGGGAGGGGAAATCATGGTGTAAAGATGTAAGGGAGGCAAACAGATCCTTCAGATTTTCCCTGTTGGTGGGAAGCTTTAGCCATCACTAATCTTTTATTTTATTTGTCTTGCACTGTGGGATTAAGATTTGGAATTAATTAAAATGTTGGTCTGTGCTCTTTGTAAAATGCACTATGACTGTATTGATTGCACAGTCCAGCTGAACCTGCACACAGTTGGACCTGAGCACTATCCACTAAGATGTACTTGGCTGTGTGCAGAGACTGTTACTTACTTGAATTTTAGTTCTCTTGCTGATAAATTACCTAAAAATTTAGCACCATTGTAAACCCATTCTCTTGTTAGGACTTCAGGATAATAACTACAAAAATCACATAAATCTCTATTTATTGCAGCAACAAATGACATAAGAGCACACATAAAATTACCAACATTAATAATAAAATCAATGTTAATTTAAACAATTGTTAACTTTCTGGGCTTCAGATTAAATCTGTTTATAACATAATCCTCAAACCAAGACACATTATCTTACCCTGGCTATAACAATCAATAGTCTAAAAATATCAATTGTGTTTATAATAGTCAGTGAAGGAGGCATCGCTTTAAATTAGACGGTCGTTCCTACCAATATAAGACCATCATCACTTTTCAGAGTTAACATCTCCAAGTCTCCGTTTTTTAAATACACATCAGGACTGGTACCTGATGTTATAAGGCTCTATATATTTATGAACATGTTCTTGAATTCATTCTTGAATATATAAGGTTTGTCTTTATTAAAATGTTTAAACAACTAAGCTTTATTTTAACCACTGGAAATTTATCACACCTATATTCAAATCCTGGTAGAAAAATAAGAGACTATTGTATAAATACAATATAAATATGGAAACATTGTGACTGATGACTAAATCTCTCAAAATAGAACTACACCACCATTGCAGATCAACTTGACTAAGTTAGGTGTTGTACTCTTATGGGTCAGAACTGCAGAAAACATGACTTAAGTTTCTTCTGTCATCTGCTTCAAGCTTCCTTTGAACATAACTTTGCACTTACTTGTTTCTGTTTAAAATCTGAAGACATTTAACAGGAGAAAGAGTAAAAGCAAGGAGATTCTATGAGCCTAAACAACAAATCTGGATCATTTATTTATACCTCGTTTTAGACATCTCTTGGGCCCTAGACGTTTAGCCCAAGAGCATTGAGTTGTATCATAGAAGAAATGTCCAGTACTGGCTCCTCTCTTGAGAACTTTCCTCCTCCTCCTCCACAGTCTGAGAAACATTTCTTCTGGTTAGCATTTCCAGACAGTAAAATTGATACATATTCCAGTTTTTTTTTTTTTTTTTTTTTTTTTGCATGTCAGAGATTTGTACTAGCACAATCGTATCCTGTTCCCTGGAGGGATCTACTGTAACAGGTTCTAAATACCATTTAGGGAGGAAGTGCTGAATGAGTTTTTGAAGCCACTATAATGAGTTCCTTTTTTTAAAATCACATGTTCCTTCAAATCTTAAGTCTCTTTGTCTTTCCTTCTGTTCCCTAGGTTACATGACAGAATTATTCAGGATTAGAAGGGTCCAAAGATGCAAAAAGATGACATAGAAATCTCTTTTGACTTTTGAGTAACATTTTTTTATTATTTTAGCTTCTTATTATTTAGTTAATTAACAATTAATTAAGATATTAATTTTTGTTTTTGTAAAGTGTGTCTGTATGTGACTATATGTTGCATGGAGGTAAGAGGCATCAGGTTCCCCTGAACCAGGAGTTAAAGGTTATTATGAGCTTCTATTTTGTTTTGTTTTTCAATTTTTTATTAGATATTTTCTTCATTTACATTTCAAGTGCTATCCTGAAAGTTCCCTATACCCTCCCCCGACCCTGCTCCCCTACCCACCCACTCTCACTTCTTGGCCCTGGCTTTCCCCTGTACTGGGGCATATAAAGTTTTCAAGACCGAGGGGACTCTCTTTCCAATGATGGCCAAATAGGCCATCTTCTGCTACATATGCAGCTAGAGACAGGAGCTCTGGGGTACTGGTTAGTTCATATTGTTGTTCGACCTATAGGGTTATTATAAGGCTAATGTGGATGTTGGGAACTAAACCCCAGGCATCTCTTTAGCCCAATTACCTAGCTTTCTTATAAAGCCCAGGATTACCTGCTTAAAGATGGGTCCTCAGTGTGCAGGGCTCTCCTTCATCAGTTAACCATCAAGGCAATCTTCCAGAGCAATGCACACAGGCCAATCTCATCTAGTCCATTTCTCAATTGAGATTATCTTCTAGGATTACTCTAGGCAGCCTCAGGTTGTCAACTAAAGCTAACTGGGATAAACTGTATCACCACCTTTTTAAGGTCATTTCTCTAATGATCCTGTTGCATACCAGTAGGGGGCAGAAGTGTTCCGCTGATTTCCGCCCTCCTCCCCACCCCCCCACCCCCCTTATTCAAAGATGCATGAAACAAGCCTACTTCTAAAAGTGATCAGGTCAACTAGGGTTTTGGCAGCGCTGAAAATATAGATAAGAACCTCCTACAAACTATGTGGTAATACCAGACAGCACAGTTAACCACAAACTTAGGAACCTTGCTATCAATGCACATGAATAGTATGCCTACTCATTTTTTAATGCTCTCTTTTTTACTCATAGTTTCTCCATTAATTTATTCACTGCATATTTCATAACATATGCATAAAGAATATCCTAACCTTAACTTTTCTTAAATTCTAAATCTAAATCTAATTTTAAATTCTAAATCTTAAATTTTCTATTTAATATTATTTTCTAGTTTAATATTTTAATTATTATTTAATACTATATTTAAATTATTTCATATTTTATAATACATAGCAACATAATAAAGTATACATGAATAGTTCACCTATTTAATTGTGGCCTTCTAAGGTTTCTGAGTAGCTGCCACCAAAATTTCAACTATTTAATTGATATAAGACAAAAATAGTCACTTTCAAGTGAGTTTTGTTTTGTTGTTTAAAAAATCTCCCATTATTTATGGGACCACAAAAAAATAAAATCAATCATAAAGATGACTGTAAATCAATAAAGCAGAAAATAAAATGACAAAAACTCATCTTTTAAATGTATTTCTTATAATTTCTGGCAAATAATAATTGTGTGTTTTATGTAATACACTGTATCCATAAACTATAGAAAGAGATAATCCAGCCAATTAATTACCTACCATCTCACCAAGTTAACTTTCTTTCTTTCTTTCTTTCTTATTTATTTATTTATTTTGGTTTTTTTTTTAGAGATAGGATTTCTCTGTGTACTCCTGGCTGTCCTGGAACTTACTCTGTAGACCAGGCTGGCCTGGAACTCAGAAATATGCCTGCCTCTGCCTCCCAAGTACTGGGATTACAAGTTAACTTTCAAGTGATGATAAAGTCCTTTTTTTTTTTTTTTAAGAAAATAGATGGAAATAGAGCTCATCATGCTAAAAGATAAGTCATATTGGAAGACAAGTGTGATATGTTTTCTCTTATATGTGGAAAAAGGAAGAACATCAAAATGGAATATTACAGAATGGGGGGGGAGGGGCTATATGCCACCATCAAGCATAATGAAGCTCCCAGGCAAGCTCCAGCTCCATTTCTCTGTGGCCTACAACTAGAGTGTGAGGCATCTTCATCAAGAGACGTCAACATCTCGGAAATAGCCTGTACTGGTTGGGGACACTATTGCCTGTGCTCCACGTCTCCCTGACCAGTAACTGACAGGGAAGCAGCCCACACCAGCACTGGAATGAATAATCTACCTAATTTCATACCACAGATGATCTTTAATCCCACACATACTGTTAGATCCCTTCAATCACAAAAATTCACTCCAACTTAAAACATACAGATGGAACGATTCATAGCCAAAGAAAGAATGCAGCCTTTGTCTTCCTGGGCATGAGGTACCTTACGTAGTAAAAACAGTTTCTAGTACAATCCATTTTGCTGAGATTTTCAAAAATTCATTTTTCTTTTTAGGTTATTAAAATCTGTGTATGTATGCCATATTGTCATTATCCCTTTTCCTGTGATTGGGCATCTCAGCTGATTCCATTTCCCAACTATTGTGATATGCAAGCATTCCTGTGTTGGATATAAATCCTTTTGAGTGGTGCAGCTAGGTCCGAGGGTAGGTCTGGTTTGAGTTTTTGAAGAATTTGCCCACTGGTTTCCATAATGTTGTATTAGTTTTCACTCCCATCAGTAGTGAACAGGGCTTCCCTTTCCATTTATCCTTCTTCATATTAGCCTTCATTTGTTTCCTATGATAGGTGACTATTTTGGCTACAATGAGATGAACTCTCAAAGTAGTTTTGTTTTACGTTTCCCTAATAGCTAGACACATTGAATAATTTTCAAAACATTTATAGGCCACTTAAATTATTTTTTCTTTTCAAAATCCTTTGTTCCCCTTCCACTCCTTCCACCTGGTCTTTGCTGCTAGGGTAGACTCCTAGTTGGTCTGCTCCCATGAAGACTCCATATTCCAATCCATCCTAAAGTACCCACTGTACTCACAGAAGTTGGTAAGAACCTCCCCCACCCCCACCCTCACCCTCACCCCCCACCTCCTAGTCCAGGGCTGCTGATGGGAGCCTGGTGGACTCTGGACTCATCACTCACCAAAAAATCTGCCCTCTCGAATACCACTCTCCTTCCTTCCTTCCTTCCTTCCTTCCTTCCTTCCTTCCTTCCTTCCTGTCCACCCCTTCTGCCTGTTCCTTGCTGCTAAGGCTGACCGCCTAGTTGGTCTGCTCCCGTGAAGACTCCATATCCCAATACATCCTAGAGGACCTGCTGCACTCGGAGCATTTGAGGACCTGCTGCACTCAGAGCAGTTGGACCCTCTGCACTCAGAGCAGTTGAGGATCCACTACTCTCAGAGCAGTTGAGGATCAGCTGCACTCAAAGCAGTTAGACAACAGCTTGACTGCTCCATTGAAGAATCAACAGTCTGAAGGCCTTTCAGGAAGTCAACTGTAGCCAGGGCAACAGATAAGTAGCTTCTCTGCCCCTGTGAAAAGGCCCCAGTTGGAAGGCTCTACAGGTGGTCTGATACAGCCAGAGCCACAAGCCTACCAGGGACAAAAGAGACAGACTCAATAAAGTCACCCGGATCAACAAACACCATGGATATTCAGATGGTGAAAGGCAAACATAAGACCATAAGCAACAGAAACTAAAATATGTGGGCATCATCAGAGCCCAGATCTTCCATCACAGCAAGCATTGAATACACGAACACACCTGAAAATCATGAATCTGTCCTAAAACTCTATCTCATGAAGATAATAGAGCCCTTTAAGGAGGATATCAATAACTCACCTAAAGAAATACAGGAAAACACAGGTAAACAGGTGAAGGAATTGAATAAAGTGATCCAAGACCTAAAAGTAGAAGTAGAAACAATAATGAAAACACAAATGGAGGCAAGCCTGGAAATGGAAAACCTAGGAAAGAAGTCAGGTGTAACTATTATAGATGTAACTATTACCAACAGAATAAAAGAGATTGAAGAGAGAATCTTGGGTGTAGAAGATAGGGTAGAAGAGATTGACACAACTGTCAAAGAAAATTCTAAACATAAATATTCCTAACCCAAAGCATCCCGGAAATTCAGGACACAATGAAAAGTCCAATTCTAAGGATAATCGGAATAGAGGAGAACGAAGATTACCAGCCTAAAGGACCTGAAGAAGTCTTCAACAAAATTATAGAAGAAAACTTCCCCAACCTAAAGAAAGAGATGGGCATAAAGATACAAGAAGCCTATAGAACCCCAAATAAATGGAACCAGAAAAGAAAATGTTTTCATAGCATAATTATCAGAATATTAAATGCACAGAGCAAAGAAAGAATATTAAAAGCTGCAAGGCAAAAAAGGCCAAGTAACATACAAAGGTAGACCTATCAGAATTACACTAGACTTCTCAACAGAGACTATGAAAACCAGAAAAGCCTGGTCAGAGGTCATGCAGACTCTAAGAGAATACAAATGCCAGCCCAGGCTACTATACCCAGAAAAACTCTCAATCAACATTGATGGAGAAACAAAAATATTCCAGGACAAAACCAAATTCAAACAGTATCTATCTACCAGCCCAGCCCTACAGAGAATCCTGGAAGGAAAACTCCAACACAAGAAAGATACCTGCTGGAATTTTTAGGGTCACTTATATATACTATCATATCATCTGCAAAAAGTGATATTTTGACTTCCTCTTTTCCAATTTGTATCCCCTTGATCTCCTTTTGTTGTCGAATTGCTCTGGCTAATACTTCAAGTACTATGTTGAAAAGGTAGGGAGAAAGTGGGCAGCCTTGTCTAGTCCCTGATTTTAGTGGGATTGCTTCCAGCTTCTCTCCATTTACTTTGATGTTGGCTACTGGTTTGCTGTAGATTGCTTTTATCATGTTTAGGTATTGATAGTATATATAAGTGACCCTAAAAATTCCACCAGAGAACTCCTAAACCTGATAAACAGCTTCGGTGAAGTAGCTGGATACAAAATTAACTCAAACAAGTCAATGGCCTTTCTCTACACAAAGAATAAACAGGCTGAGAAAGAAATTAGTGAAACAACACCCTTCTCAATAGCCACAAATAATATAAAATATCTCGGCGTGACTCTAACGAAGGAAGTGAAAGATCTGTATGATAAAAACTTCAAGTCCCTGAAGAAAGAAATTAAAGAAGATCTCAGAAGATGGAAAGATCTCCCATGCTCATGGATTGGCAGGATCAACATTGTAAAAATGGCTATCTTGCCAAAAGCAATCTACAGATTCAATGCAATCCCCATCAAAATTCCAACTCAATTCTTCAACGAATTAGAAGGAGCAATTTGCAAATTCATCTGGAATAACAAAAAACCGAGGATAGCAAAAACTCTTCTCAAGGATAAAAGAACCTCTGGTGGAATCACCATGCCTGACCTGAAGCTTTACTACAGAGCAATTGTGATAAAAACTGCATGGTACTGGTATAGAGACAGACAAGTGGACCAATGGAATAGAATTGAAGACCCATAAATGAACCCACACACCTATGGTCACTTGATCTTCGACAAGGGAGCCAAAACCATCCAGTGGAAGAAAGACAGCATTTTCAACAATTGGTGCTGGCACAACTGGTTGTTACCATGTAGAAGACTGCGAATCGATCCATACTTATCTCCTTGTACTAAGGTCAAATCTAAGTGGATCAAGGAACTTCACATAAAACCAGAGACACTGAAACTTATAGAGGAGAAAGTGGGGAAAAGCCTTGAAAATATGGGCACAGGGGAAAAATTCCTGAACAGAACAGCAATGGCTTGTGCTGTAAGATCGAGAATTGACAAATGGGACCTAATGAAACTCCAAAGTTTCTGCAAGGCAAAAGACACCATCAATAAGACAAAAAGACCACCAACAGATTGGGAAAGGATCTTTACCTATCCTAAATCAGATAGGGGACTAATATCCAACATATATAAAGAACTCAAGAAGGTGGACCTCAGAAAATCAAATAACCCCCTTAAAAAATGGGGCTCAGAACTGAACAAAGAATTCTCACCTGAGGAATACCGAATGGCAGAGAAGCACCTGAAAAAATGTTCAACATCCTTAATCATCAGGGAAATGCAAATCAAAACAACCCTGAGATTCCACCTCACACCAGTGAAAATGGCTAAGATCAAAAATTCAGGTGTCAGCATATGCTGGAGTGGATGTGGAGAAAGAGGAACACTCCTCCATTGTTGGTGGGATTGCAGGCTTGTACAACCACTCTGGAAATCAGTCTGGCGGTTCCTCAGAAAATTGGACATAGTACTACCAGAGGATCCAGCAATACCTCTCCTGGGCATGTATCCAGAAGAAGCCCCAACTGCTAAGAAGGACACATGCTCCACTATGTTCATAGCAGCCTTATTTATAATAGCCAGAAACTGGAAAGAACCCAGATGCCCCTCAACAGAGGAATGGATACAGAAAATGTGGTACATCTACACAATGGAGTACTACTCAGCTATTAAAAAGAATGAATTTATGAAATTCCTAGCCAAATGGATGGACCTGGAGGGCATCATCCTGAGTGAGGTAACACATTCACAAAGGAACTCACACAATATGTACTCACTGATAAGTGGATATTAGCCCAAAACCTAGGATACCCACGATATAAGATACAATTTCCTAAACACATGAAACTCAAGAAAAATGAAGACTGAAGTGTGGACACTATGCCCCTCCTTAGAAGTGGGAACAAAACACCCATGGAAGGAGTTACAGAAACAAAGTTTGGAGCTGAGATGAAAGAATGGACCATGTAGAGACTGCTATATCCAGGGATCCACCCCATAATCAGCATCCAAATGCTGACACCATTGCATACACTAGCAAGATTTTACTGAAAGGACCCAGATGTAGCTGTCTCTTGTAAGACTATGCCGGGGCGTAGCAAACACAGAAGTGGATGCTCACAGTCAGCTAATGGATGGATCACAGGGCTCCCAACGGAGGAGCTAGAGAAAGTACCCAAGGAGCTAAAGGGATCTTCAACCCTATAGGTGGAACAACATTATGAACTAACCAGTACCCCGGAGCTCTTGTCTCTAGCTGCACATGTATCAAAAGATAGCCTAGTCGGCCATCACTGGAAAGAGAGGCCCATTGGACCCGCAAACTTTATATACCCCAGTACAGGGGAATGCCAGGGCCAAAAAGGGGGAGTGGGTGGGTAGGGGAGTGGGGGTGGGTGGGTATGGGGGACTTTTGGTATAGCATTGGAAATGTAAATGAGCTAAATACCTAATAAAAAATGGAAAAAAAAAGATACCTGCACCAAAGGAAGAACAAGATATTAAGCATCTCACAACAAAGTCAAAAGCAGAGATCCACAAGCACATAAAGCCACCTACAAAAACAAACATATCAGGAACTAATAGTCATCTCTCTTTAATATTTCTCAATATTAATGGAATCAACTCACCTATAAAAAGACATAAGCTAACAGAATGGACATGCAAACAAGATGCAGCATTTTGTTGCATACAAGAAGCACACTTCAACAACAAAGACAGGCACTAACTCAGAGCAAAAGGATTGAAAAAGGTCTTCCAAGGAAATGGTCCCAGGAAACAAGCAGGAGTTGTCATCCTGATATCCAATAAAATAAAACTTTTAACCTAAAGTTATCAAGCGTAATGAAGGACACTTCACATTCATCAAGAGTAAAATCCACCAAGAGAAAAATCTCAATTCTGAACATCTATGCCCAAATACAAGAGCACCCAAATTCATAAAAGAAACTTTTCCAAAACTCAAAACACACATTGAACCCCACACAATGATAATGGGAGATTTCAACACCCCACTCCTACCAATGGACAGATCATTGGAACAGAAACTAAACAGAGACACAGTGAAACTAAGAGAGGTTATGAACCAAATGGGTTTAAAAGATATTTACAGAACATTTCACCCTAAAACAAAAGAATGCATCCTCTTCTCAACACCTCATGGCACCTTCTCCAAAATCAACCATATAATTGGTCACAAAACAACCCTCAACAGATACAAGAAGATTGAAATAATACCATGCATCCTATCAGATCACCATGGCCTAAGGCTGGTCTTCAATAATAGCAAAATCTACAGAAAGCCCACATACATGTGGGAACTGAACAACTCTTTACTCAATGATAACTTGGTCAGGGAAGAAATAGAGACAGAAATTAAAGACTTCCTGGAATTTAATGAAAATGTTTATACATCATATCCAAACTTATGGGACAAAATGAAAGCAGTGCTAAGAAGAAAGTACACAACACTAAGTGCCTGGGTAAAGAAACTGAAGAGATCTTACACTAACAACTTAACACCACATCTGATAGCTCTAGAACAAAAAGAAACAAAGGTACTCAGAGGAGTAGAAGGTGGGAAATAGTCAAACTCAGGGCCAAAATCAACCAAATATAAACAAAGAAAACAATACAAAAATCAGCAAAACCAAAGGCTGATCCTTTGAAAGAATCAACAAGATAGGTAAACCACTAGCCAAACTAACTAAAGGGCCAAGAGGCAGTATCCAAATTCATAAAATCAGAAATGAAAAGGGATACATAACAACAGAAATGGAGGATCAGATCCTACTATAATAGTCTATACTCAACAAAACTGGAAAACCTAAATGAAATGAATGGTTTTCTAGACAGATGACACATGTCAAAGTTAAATCAAGAACAGGTAAATTATCTAAATAGGCCCATATCACACAAGGAAATAGAAGAAGTCATTAAAAATCTCCCAACCAAAAAAAAGCCCAGGGCCAAATGGATTTAGTACAGAATTCTACCAGACCTTCAAAGAAGACCTGATACAAGTTTTCCTCAAACTATTCCATAAAATAGAAACAGAATTAGCACAACCTAACTTGTTCTATGAAGCCACAATTACTCTGATACTTAAATCACACAGGGCCCAACCAAAAAAGAGAACTTCAGACCAATCTCACTTATGAATATCAATGCAAAAATACTCAATAAAATCCTAGCAAACCGAATTCAAGAACAC
The DNA here is from genome assembly GCF_000001635.26 of Mus musculus. Lineage (NCBI taxonomy): Eukaryota > Metazoa > Chordata > Mammalia > Rodentia > Muridae > Mus > Mus musculus. The sequence goes on from NC_000073.6 coordinate 103,801,290, forward strand.
ATCAAAACCATAATTCACCATGATCAAGTAGGCTTCATCCCAGTGATGCAAGGTTGGTTTAATATATGAAAATTCATTATTGCAATCCACTCTATAAACAAACTTAAAGAAAAATATCACATGATCATCTCTTAAGATCCAGAAAAAACATTTGACAAAATACAATACCTCTTCATGTTAAAAAGTATTGGAGAGATCAGGAATTCAGGGCCCATACCTAAACATAATAAAAGCAATTTACTGTAAACCAACAACCAATATCAAATTAAACTGACACATACTTGAAACAATCCCACTGGAATCAGGGACAAGACAAGGATGCCCACTCTCCCCATATCTATTCAATATAGTACTTGAAGTGTTAGTTAGAACAATAAGACAGAAAAAAAGTGATCAAAGGGATACAAATTGGTAAAGAAGAAGTGAAGGTATCACTATTTGCAGATGATATGATGGTATACATAAATTCTACCAGAGAACTTCTCCAGCTGATAAACAACTTCAGCAAAGTGAATGGATATAAAATTAACTCAAATAAATCAGTAGCCTTCCTTTATACAAAGGATAAACAGGCTGAGAAAGAAGTTAGGGTAAAAATTCCATTCACAATAGCCACAAATAGAATAAAATATCTTGGAGTAACTCTAACCAAACAAGTGGAAGACCTGTATGAAAATAATTCCAAGTCTCTCAAGAAAGAAATCGAAGAAGATCTTAGAAAATGTATAAACTTGTCATGGTTATGGATTGGCAAAATTAACATAGTAAAAATGGCCATCCTACCAAAGGTAATCTATAGATCCAATGCAATCCCAATCAAAATCCCAACACAATTCTTCAAAGACATGGAAAGAACAATTCTTAAATTCATCTGGAAAGGCAAATACCCATAATAGTGGAAACAAATTTTAACAATAAGAGAGCAGCTGGGGGAATCACCATCCCTGACTTCAAGCTTTATTACAGAGCAATAGTGATAAAAACTGCATGGTATTGGCACAGAGACAGACATGTTGATCAATGGAAAAGAACTGAAGACCCAGAAATAAAACCACACACTTAAGGTTACTTGATCTTTGAGAAAGACACCAAAAATATACAATGGAAAAAAGAAAGCATCTTCAATAAATGGTGCTGGTCTAGCTGGCTGTCTATATGTAGAAGAATGAAAATAGACCCATATTTGTCACCTTGTACAAAGCTCAAGTTCAAGTGGATCAAGGACCTCAACATAAAACCAGGTACACTGAATCTAATAGGAGAGAAAGTGGGAAAGAGCCTTGAACAAATAGGTACAGGGGGAAATTGCTTAAACAGAACTACAGTGGCTCATGCTCTAAGATCAACAATTGATAAATGGGACCTCATGAAACTGGAAAGCTTCTGTAAGGCAAAGGACATAGTCAATAAGACAAATTGGCAACTTAGATTGGAAAAAAAATATTCACTAACCCCGAATCCAACTCAAGAAGTTAATCACCGAAAAACCAAACATCTCAATCAAAAAATGGAGTGGGTGGGTTGGGGAGCAGGGCGGGAGGTAGGGGGGTTATAGGGGACTTTTGGAAAGGAAACTAGAAAATGGGATAGCATTTGAAATGTAAATGAAGAAAATATCTAATAAAAATGGGGTATAGAACTAAATTGAGAATTCACAACTGAAGAATTGGGAATGGTTGAGAAAATGTTCAAATGATCAGAGAAATGCATATCAAAATGACCCTGAGATTCCAGTTTACACCAATCAGATTGGCTAAGATCAAACCCTCAAGTGATAGCAAATGTTGGAGAGGATGTGAAGAAATAGGAACACACCTCCATTGCTGGTGGGATGGCAAACTGGGACAAACAACCTGGAAATCAATCTGGAGGTTCCTCAGAAAATTGGAAATAGATCTACCTGAAGACCCAGCTGTACCACTCTTGGGAATGCACCCAAGAGATGCCCCACCATGCCACAGGAGCACATGTTCCACTATGTTCATAATGGCGTTATTTGTGATAGCCAGAAGTTGGAAATTACCTAGATGTCCCACAACAGAAGAACAGATACAGAAAATGTGGTTCATTTACACAATGGAATAATACTCAGCTATCAAGAATGAGGAAATCCTGAGTTTTGCAAACAAATGGATGGAACTAGAAAATATCATCCCAAGTGAGGTAACTCAGACCCAAAAGGACATGCATGGTATGTACTAATAAGTAGATATTAGCAAAAAATAAAAATAATAAAAATAAAAAGAACAAAATATCCAAGATACAGTCCATAGAACTCAAAAACCTCAACAAGCTGAAGTGCCCAAGTGAGGACACCTCAGTCCCACTTGGGAGAGAGAAGAAAGCAATCACAAGTATGGTAGGAGGGAAGGACACGGGAGGGATAGTGGATGGAGGGGGAGTTGGAGGTAGAGGGGAACCTGGTCTGGTATTGGGTGAGGGAAAAGGACTAAATCCCCTAGGGCCAACAGAAATAATGTAATCAGGTAATCTCAAGAAATAAGATGTTGGGGGATCCCCCCCCCAGAGTGCATCAGAGCCCTGGGAAGTGAGAGACTCTCAGAACTCAAAGGGAGGGACCTTAGATGAACAGCTAGAGGACAGTATGGAGAGGGAAATTACAGAGCCCACCTCCAGCAGGAAGGCAGGGCATCAAGTGAGGGATGGGGTTGCCATCCCACAGTCACACCTCTGACCCATAATTGTTTCTGTCTGAAAGAATTACTGGGATGGAAATGGAGAGGAGCATGAGGAAAAGAAGGCCCAACAACAAGCCCAAGGTAGGATCCAGCTCCAGGGGAGATTCCAAGGCCTGACACTATTACTGAGGATATGGAGAGCTCACAAAAGGGATCTATCAAGAATGCCCCGAAAGACCCAACAAGCAGCTGTAAGAATCAGATGCAGATATTTGCACCTAACCAATGGACAGAAGCATCTGATCCCTGTTGTTGAATTAGGGAAGGCTGAAAGAAGCCAAGGAGCAAGGCAATCCTGTAGGAGGACCAGCAGTCTCAATTAATCTGGACCTCCAAGATCTCTCAAACACCGAACCACCAAACAGACAGCATACATCAACTGATATGAGGTCCCCAACACACATAGAGTAGAGGACTGCTGGGTCTGTGTTCGTTCAGAGATGATGCACCTAACTCTCAAGAGACTGGAGGCCCCAGAAAATTTAGAGGTCAAGTGGGTTGAGGGGTGGGGACATCCACATGGACATGGGGTGGGATGGGTTGGGGTGGAAGTGTGGGATGTGGAACAATTGGAGGGTGGATGGGGGGCAGGGAATGGAATATGGAGTTAAAAAAATAAATTAAAAATAAAAATTTTAAAAAAAGAAAATGCTCTGTTGAGTGCCAGTGTCAGTTTTTGATGGGACAAACCAGTAATAACAGAAACAAGAGGACTGACATCAACACACGTGCAAATCAACTAGCTAGCATAGACGACCCAAAAATAAACACATGTGTCGATACCCACCTGATGTTTTGTTGTTTGTTTGTTTGTTTGTTTGTTTGTTTTTAATTAGGTATTTTCTTCATTTACATTTCAAATTCTATCCCAAAAGTCCCCCATACACACCCCTCCCCACTCCCCTACCTACCCACTCCCACTTCTTGGCCCTGGTGTTCCCCTGTACTAAGGCATATAAAGTTTGCAAGACCATTTTTTCAGGTGTTTCTCAGCCATTCGGTATTCATCATCAGGGAAATGCAAATCAAAACAACCCTGAGATTCCATCTCACACCAGTCAGAATGGCTAAGATCAAAAATTCAGGTGACAGCAGATGCTGGTGAGGATATGGAGAAAGAGGAACACTCCTCCACTGTTGGTGGGATTGCAAGCTTGTACAACCACTCTGGAAATCAGTCTGGCGGTTTCTCAAAAAATTGGACATGGTACTACCGGAGGATCCCGCAATACCTCTCCTGGGCATATATCCAGAAGATGTTCCAACCAGTAAGAAGGACACATGCTCCACTATGTTCATAGCAGCCTTTTTTATAATAGCCAGAAGCTGGAAAGAACCCAGATGCCCCTCAACAGAGGAATGGATACAAAAAATGTGGTACATTTACACAATGGAGTACTACTCAGCTATTAAAAAGAATGAATTTCTGAAATTCCTAGGCAAATGGTTGGACCTGGAGGGCATTATCCTGAGTGAGGTAACACAATCACAAAGGAACTCAAATGATATGTACTCACTGATAAGTGGATATTAGCCCAGAAACTTAGGATACCCAAGATATAAGTTCCAATTTGCAAAACACATGAAACTCAAGAAGAACGAAGACTAAAGTGTGGACACTTTGCCCCTTCATAGAATTGGGAACAGAACACCCATGGAAGGAGTTACAGAGACAAAGTTTGGAGCTGAGACAAAAGGATGGACCATCTAGAGACTGCCATATCCAGGGATCCATCCCATAATCAGCCTCCAAACGCTGACACCATTGCATACATTAGCAAGATTGTGCTGATAGGACCCTGATATAGCAGTCTCTAGTGAGACTATGCAGTGGCCTAGCAAACACATAAGTGGAAGCTCACAGTCAGCTATTGGATGGATCACAGGGCCCCCAATGGAGGAGCTAGAGAAAATACCCAAGGAGCTAAAGGGATCTGCAACCCTATAGGTGGAACAACATTATGAACTAACCAGTACCCCAGAGCTCTTGATTCTAGCTGCATATGTATCAAAAGACGGCCTAGTCGGCCATCACTGGAAAGAGAGGCCCATTGGACAGGCAAACTTTATATGCCCCAGTACAGGGGAACGCCAGGACCAAAAAGTGGGAATGGGTGGGTAGGGAAGTGGGGGGGAGGGTATGGGGGACTTTTGGGATAGCATTGGAAATGTAATTGAGGAAAATACGTAATAAAAAAATATTTTAAAAAAAAGTTTGCAAGACCAAGAGGCCTCTCTTTCCAATGATGGCTGACTAGGCCATCTTCTGATATATATGCAGGTAGAGACATGAGCTCCGGAGGTACCCAGGGATCCATCCCATAATCAGCCTCCAAATGCTAACACCATTGCATACAGTAGCAAGATTTTGCTGAAAGGACCCTCATATATATGTGTCTTGTGAGGCTATGCCGGGGCCTGGAAAACACAGAAGTGGATGCTCACAGTCAGCTATCGGATGGAACACAGGGCCCCCAATGGAGAAACTAGAGAAAGCACCCAAGGAGCTAAAGGGGTCTGCAACCCTATAGGTGGAACAACAATATGAACTAACCACCTTATGTTTTTAATGGAGAAAAATGCCAAAATCTCTCCCTGGAGAAAAGACAGATTTTTAGCAAATGGTTTCAGGAAACTGGATTTCTATGTATGGAAGAACAAAACCTGACCCTTTCTTTCATACAGAAAAAAAAAAAAAATAATCAACTTCAAATTTATCAGACAGCTTAGTGTAAACCCGGAAGCCCTGAAATCTCTAAAGGAAAGAAGATACACTTCAAGAGACAGACATTCTAAATAAGACTCTGGGTTCTCCAGACCAATAATTGACAAGTGAGTACCAATGAAATTTCACTTCTCTTCAGCAATGGAGACTGCAAATAAAGTGAAGAGGCAGCCCACAAACTCTGGGAAACTCTGCCAGCTGTACGTCAGGCAGAGAAGATGAGCCATTTGGTACATAGGCATGCCCTTCATCTGTGATTGGTCTATTATAAAAAAGATAAGATCAAGAACTTTCTGTAATGTTCCCATCCATTAAAAATTACCTCTCCAAGAGTTGATACTGAATTCCAAGCTCAATACTGCCCCCTTGAGGTTGACTGAGAACATGCCTCAGAGCTCTCAAAACTTGTACAGCTCACATCCTGGCTTGTTTTAAGATCCTGTATACTCTTTCTGTTATTTTCATCTTGGCAAGGCATCCTTCACCCCTTTATTCTGCTATCATAGTTAATATCCACTTTTCACTCTGACAAACCCAGCCAGTAACAACATCCAAAGCCCAGAAAGACATTTTTCTTGAAATAGAAAATCGGTGTGCTCTCTATTAACTCACCTGGCTAGATTAACTGTGAAAGGTTCAATACCAGTCCCATGACATCCACGTGTGAATGTTCTTTCTCATTTAATTATAAGAAATTAGTGGTTATATTTATTTTAATGTCACGCAAAACATCAGAAAATATTAAAGATGCCTAGAATATTGATAAGCTTATTAAACAAATTTACAAGGTAAAAATAATTGAAGGTCAGTTCTTGCTCTAATTTATTTATTGGATATTTTCATTTTTATTAGATATTTTCCTTATTTGCATTTAAAATCTTATCCCCTTTCCTGGTCTCCCCTGAAAACCCCCTATACCCTCTCCCTCCCCCTGCTCACCAACCCACCCACTCCCACTTCCTGGCCATGGCATTCCCCTATAGTGGGGTTTAGAACCTTCACAGGACCAAGGGCCTCTCTTTCCATTGATGACCAACTAGGCCATCCTCTGCTACATATGCAGCTGGAGCTATGAGTCCTTCTGTGTGTTTTATTTGACTGGTGGTTTAGTCCTTGGGTACTCAGGGGAAACTTGTTAGTTCATATTGTTGTTCCTCCTATGGGGCTGCAAACTCCTTCAGCTCCTTGGGTACTTTCTCTAGCTCCTTCATTAGGGACCCTGTGCTTAGTCTAATGGATGGCTGTGAGCATCCACGTCTGTATTTGTCAAGCACTGGCAGAGCCTCTCAGGAGACAACTATATCAGGCTCCTGTCAGCAATCTCTTGTTGGCATCCACAATACTGTCTGGGTTTGGTGGTTGTTTATGGGATAGATCACAAGGTGGGGCAGTCTCTGGATGGTCATTCCTTCAGTCTCTGCTCCACACTGTCTCTATAACTCCTTCCACGGGTATTTTGTCCCCCCTTCTAAGAAGGAATGAAGTATCCACATTTTGGTCTTCCTTCTTCTTGAGTTTCATATGTTTTGTGAATTGTATCTTGGGTATTCTGAGCTTCTGGGCTAATATCTACTTATCAGTGGGTGCATATCATGTGTGTTCTTTTGTGATTGGGTTACCTCACTCACAATGATATCCTCCAGATCCATCCATTTGCCAAAGAAGCTCTAATTTGTTTAAATGCCACTGCATATATTTAATTGCTTACATTATGTATTACTATGAATAGCTATGCCTCTGGTGCAGTGTATGACTGCCCGCCCAAATGCAAGACTCATTTCCATATAAAGAATGAATTTTACTTAGATTTCATATAAAAGAGAAATTTTGTATTTCTATGATTAATCTGCTCTTTCTTCATCTTTACTTTACTCTCCTAAATGATGTCAACATGGGAATGAATAATCAGCTGGATACTATGGGTTTTGCCAAATCAGGACCCTAACATTTTAGGCTAAATAGATCTTCATTAACGCTTATTAGTTAGGTTATCAGCAATGTTTAATGCACATTTTCTTTTCTTGGTATTACATTTAGAAATTCTTGTGACATTTACAAATAGACAAAAAAGAAAAGGGAAAATTTGAAAATTTGTATAATAAAAACATTAGTTAATATGAGAGAAAATTAAAATTCAATGCCAAATACAGATTTCCCCCATAATACGCTTCTCCTTAATTTAAAATGTTTTACATAAAATTTACCCAAAACGTGTGCCCTTGGATCATGAAATTATGTGTCTTACTTTTCATTTCTATTTGTGACCCAGTCTTTTGATCCCCTGAGTTATCAACATTTCAGTTCCCCAACCCTTATTCTGTGTGGCTGGTATTTCTGTTTTAGATTTTTCCCCTTTATTCTTTCTCGTACTTCAGAGCACTGAATCAACAAATTATGTCAAGAGGAAGTTGTAATGAATAGTGTTTTCATATCAACACATCACCACATTGAGGACTGCCTTTGCTGATAAGAGAGTAGCTGTTTGGTGTGAAGTTACTACTTCAATTGAAAAAAAAAAATCTTGCCTTCATTCTTGGGCTTTGAAATATATATACCTATGAGATAATTAGAGGGAGGGGAGGAAGGGAGGAAGGAAGAGAGAAAAAAAAACTTGTTTCCAGTTATATTCTTGGTGCAGTAAAATTCATCATAAGGGTCCAGTTGTTTTGTGTTGTTGTTGTTATTGTTTTCCTCTCAGTGTGAGTGTTTCCTAACAATACACGAAGCAAGGGAACAGAATGTCTATTTCTGTGTGCTGAATAAAAGTTCAGTTTCCAAAACTGGTGTGGGGCGTTTCTGATTAAATCGGCCCAAGCACTGACAATAACCATTTGACAAAACCAGAGATAATATATTTTACAATAGTGGAGTCTATAGGCACCGCTCTTAAATGACTTGAACTGCTTCTTATCAGTCTGTGTCTCTTTGTGCTCTTCTGAACCCTGACAATTTGGCCAGATAGCTCAGCTGCTGTGTGAAGGTTGCTTATTTAATCTCCTTGTCAGGTTAGAAATTCCACTTGTGTCAATTAGTGGAAGGTTGTGAAAATCTTCAATTCCACATGAAACAAGAAGACATTGCCTCCAGAAAAGCTGAGTGTGGCTTTCACAGGAGGCTCACATTTTATAACTGCAGTGTGGCTTTCTTAGTAGGAATGGATTTATTTCCATTAATTAATTTATTTATTCACTTTATATCCCAATTATACCCCCTTCCCAGTCCTCCCCTCACACAGCCCTTCCCTGCATTGCCTCTCCCCTTCTTTTCTGAGAGAGTGGCAGCTACCCTTGATATTCCCCCCATCCTGGCAGATCAAGTCATTGCATTTTTTTAACCCGGTGTTCAGCTGGTTCCTGTCCTTATTTAACTGATATTAGAGTGATGTTCTGCCATTTGTAAAAGAGCTTGCAGAGTTTGATTGCTGGTTTGCATTTAGAGTCACTTCTTAACTGGGGGCTTTCTACTAAAGGCACTTAGTAAAGACATAAAGACATAATACTTTACCAGGTCACTTTCAGTTTTTTGCAGTTGAATAGATTGTGATGGACTGTATGAATGTGGGTGACTTCCAGTAAAAACACACTCTCTCTCTCTCTCTCTCTCTCTCTCTCTCTCACACACACACACACACACACACACACACACACACACACACACACACACACCCTAAAATGTCTCACCATACCCATGCATAATTATTGCATGCACTATGAGAAAAGACAGAAGAATGCCTCATCTACAAAACTACCTTGGGAGGATGTCAACATTAGCACTACTAGCTGCTAGTCTATCTATATACGAAACATTCATATACACAGTTACATCTGCTCTAACACATGTCTTTTGCCTCCTTGATGACAACTGTTCCAAAAGAAAACAGTGATATCTCTTGATATGTTTTGATTTGCATTGCCCTAATATTGAGTTCTTTTTCATAAATGTGTTAGAAATTTGTGTGACTTCTTTTGAAAAAAAATATATCTGTTTTCTTCCTTTTTGTGTTCCATGTTCTTTCTAGTGGGTTGCATGGGTTCCTTACACACTTTGCATAGTGATCCACTGTTGGATATTAGTTCACAAATACTTTCTCCCATTTTAAATTAACTATCATTTTGTTGATTATTCTCCATGCTATGCAAAAACTTTATTAGTCACATTTGACTTGTCCATTTTTGTCCTTCTTATCTGAGCTTTTCCTTTAAAATGTTGAATGTGGCTGTTGTCTATTAAAACAAACCTTTCACCGTGTATCCTAGGCAGACTTTATGGTTGTGCCTCAGGTTCTCAAGGGCTGGCAACACAGGCATGCACTACAAACCTGGTTCACAGCCAATATTAATAAATTTTGCTCTTCTTTTCATTCTAGATATTTTGCACTTTTATATCTTAAGGCTTTGGTTCGTTTTTTAGTTAAAGGCGACAGTTTAATTTGATTTCATTTTGATGGCTTATCCTGTAATCTCATAATTGGTCTCTAACTATTCATATGTATCATATGTATTACTCCAACAACATTACCTTGTAGTTCAGGATAAGGAACACTTGAAACTCATATTTTGTCTCCAGAATTTAGCATGAGACAAGTGCTTAAAGAGTGGGAAACTGTGAACATGAAGTGTTGCCAAGAATAATACAAACAATTATAAAACCAGGAGGGGAAACAACAGAGACCAGTCCAAAGAGAGTCCAATCTCCATGTCCTTAGTGGATATTCAAGACAGACACACTAGGGGAAATGGACTTCTCTTTGCTATGAGCCCATGAAAACTTCCTATGTCTGCAAAGGCTATCAAAGAACAAAACATTTCTGCTCATATTTTCCATAGTCCTTATTTACCCCTTATTATTGCCTCCTGTTCTCTAGTTCAAGTTGTGAGTATGTGAAGTTTCATTATCATTGTTAATGGGAGAGGCTGGGTACCAGGGCTCAAGAGCTCCTGGGTTTCCTCTTCAAGCATATCTCTGTAACACAGTGGGGTTTTCTAAGATAACAGAGGTCAGGAGAAAATGGATAATGTTCATAGAAAAGCAAGCAAGGAAGACACCCTTGAATAGTAATCAAGGCCCTTGGTCCTGTGAAGGCTCTACGCCCCAATATAGGGGAATGCCAGGACCAGGAATGGGAGTGGGTGGGTTGGGGAGCAGGGGGAGGGGAGAGGGGAGAGGGGATTTTTGGAGGGGAAACTAGGAAAGGGGATAAAATTTGAAATGTAAATAAAGAAAATAATAAAAAAGAAAAAATATATTTGATATATATTTTAGATAGATAGATAGATAGATAGATAGATAGATAGATAGATAGATAGATACATAGATAGATACATAGATAGATACATAGATAGATAGATAGATAAAAGAAAAGAGTGATGGATACTTGAGGCAAGAGAAATTAGACTAAAGTCTCTGAGATACTAGACAACAAGCAGAAAATCAAGGGGCATTTGTGAGGAAAAATTAGAACAATACAAAAAACTATAAAACATAGTATATGTCTATGCTGTAAATTAAACCCCTATTTAACTTCTTTTTCTGAGAAATGGATGTCAGGGAAGGTTGCTGACGGAATAGCCACTTACTATCTCACCACTTATCACAAAGCTGCAGAAGTCAATTACCAGGAAGTCAAAGTGAATACCTTGTTTCTGAACTCTCACTTCCTCTTTGGTATTTTATTCTTGAATGGTTTTAACTGAAATAGAATGGCATGACTTTTACCCTCACTTCCTTCCCTCCAGCATGCCCCAACTGCTTTATATAATAAATATTTCACATTAATCCTTGCAAGAAACAAAAGTAATCAAAACACAGAATTGAGATGACAGTAAATATCATTTATTAGATAAAAGCTAGATGCCCAAAGGTCTTCATCATTTCCCCACAATTGACAGTTTTTCTCTAGGGGACATATAACCTTTGTGCATAGACAATAGCAGAAAAGGGGCTTAGTGGTACTTGTGAGCCAGGGCAGCAGCCACTCCAGCCACCACCTTCTGGAAGGCAGCCTGTGCAGCGGGGGTGAAATCCTTGCCCAGGTGGTGGCCCAGCACAATCACGATCATATTGCCCAGGAGCTGTGGGAAGATGGAAGAACCATCAACATAACTGTAGAGCAAAAATACCAGATACTGCAGGCTTATTTATAAAGACATTTGTTTGCAACCTTAAACTGCTGACAAATTATTATAAGAATCCTATGTCAAACAGAATTTATATGTAAAATATATTCTTCCCCTGTCACCCTGGCATAAAAGCCAATTATGCTACTATTCTTGAGAGCTATGAGAAGAAACAGGGACATATCTTCCTTGTCCTCTGAGTAAGTTACAAGGCAATATTTAAAAAGACAAACAAAAGTAGATCAAAGAAGAAGAAATGAACTGAGGGAAAGGAAAGGATTAGAGAAAGAGAGAGGAGAGAGAGAAGGACTGGGAGGAAAGGAGGAGGGGAAGCTGATATCAGGATGGGAAGTAAATAACCAGCTTAATTAATTTAGTAAAATGCAACTGGAAATTAAAAGCTTACCAAAGAAAGAGGAAATGACAACACAGAACAGAGTGAGGGGGAGCAGCGATTCTGAGTAGAGAATAAAATATCCAAACTCTTGTCAACACTCCACACACAGTCATGGAGACTGCTCCCTAGAATCGCTTCCCCTTTCCTTCTGATAGGAAGGTTGAGCAGAATAGCCAGGGGAAGGAAACCCAGGAGGTGCCCATCAGACTCACCCTGAAGTTCTCAGGATCCACATGCAGCTTGTCACAGTGGAGCTCACTGAGGCTGGCAAAGGTGCCCTTGAGGCTGTCCAAGTGATTCAGGCCATCGTTAAAGGCAGTTATCACTTTCTTGCCATGGGCCTTCACTTTGGCATTACCCATGATAGCAGAGGCAGAGGATAGGTCTCCAAAGCTATCAAAGTACCGCTGGGTCCAAGGGTAGACAACCAGCAGCCTAAAAAGGGAAACATAGACAGGGGACACTCAAAGTTAGTGCCTGCTGGAAAGCAGACCTCTGTCTCCAAGCACCCAACTTCTACTTGTGAGCTGCCTTGTAACCTGGATACCAACCTGCCCAGGGCCTCACCACCAACTTCATCGGCGTTCACCTTTCCCCACAGGCCAGAGACAGCAGCCTTCTCAGCATCAGTCAGGTGCACCATGATGTCTGTTTCTGAGGTTGCAAGTCAACACAACAGAATCAGAAGCAAACGTAAGAAGCAACTGACCCTGCTCAGCTTTATATACCCAATGCTGGCTCCTGCCCACTCTGTCCTCTCTGAGCAGATTGGCCAATGCCAGGGTGTTACCCTGCAGGGTGAGGCTTCAGAGATGACAACCATATCTACACAGGGTGGCTATGGCCCAGGCTTAAGACATTTGAGTTCTGGGTCTCACTCTGAGTAGTGTCTGTTCTTATCCTTGCAGCTAATTCTGTTTCTATAACATCTTCTTTAAATACTGTATTTTTCAATTCTTGCACCAATAACATAGCTTGTCTGTTCAATATTATCTCTTCAATATTGTTTACTACACAAATAAAAAATTAAAACACATTATACATAAGAAAATTTGCCTGTTCTGTTTTGTTTTGATCTGGGTATGTTGGTTCGTTTTCTTTTAGTTTGAGTGCACAAGAGGATCACCCCAATTATGGAACATAAGAAAAGAAGACAAAATAATCATTTTTCTATTGTTTTTCTAACTATTTTTCTTCATGTTTTGAAGAAACCTTCAGGTAGGAAAATAAATATATATTCATTTCTTTCATACTTGTTTGGTTTGTTTCCTTCATTCTTTAATTTGTTAATTTAGTCACATGATTTATGGGAAGTAGCACACAAGTGAATTGATCACGTCTTGGACATTGCTCTCTCTTTTAGTTTTTGGGAGCCAGAGAAGGAAACACAGAACTCTCAATTTGGAAAAAATAAAAAAGAAATACAAAGCTACTTATAACCCTAAGATTAGTGGCAATATTCAGAGATAAAGAAAGAGGGAGGGAAAGAAGTGAGAAAGGTTTTCCTAGTGACAGGTAAACCCAGTGAAGGGATCTTGAAAGATATTCTCCCTGTGTTAAGTGTTGAAGAGTTTTCTTCCTCTCTCTCTCTCTCTCTCTCTCTCTCTCTCTCTCTCTCTCTCTCTCTCTCTCTCTCTCTCTCTCTCTCTCTCCTTCTCTCACTAATTCAGTCGCTCATTCTGCTGCTTCCTGGGCACTGTGTATACTGCATATGTTTTAGAATCATTTTTTTACTTCATAGTCCCCACCTATTCCCATTTGTACTCTATATTTTTCATTACTCTTAAATTATTTAATTTTATCTTCATTCCTTTTCAATCTTGTTTTGTCCTCTAAACTCTCACATAAAATGTCCTAAACTTTTCATGCTAAGAACTTCTGGTGTGCTTTTCCTTCTTGGTATTAAAAACCATGGGAAGCCTTAAATAAGCTCTGAGGTTCACACAAGGAGAAGGTACAAAAGTGGGAGGAGAAGGACCTGGGAAGAGAAGCTTCTGTGTGAGATGATGAGGGAGGCACTTAGGGATGAGAATGACTCAGGGCATGAAAGAGATATGTGAAAATAAGAAGGGAACTTCCCCTGTGAAGGGAAGAAGCAACATGCACTACTGAGTAGTGAATTACCTCAGCTCGCTCTCTCTCTCTCTCTCTCTCTCTCTCTCTCTCTCTCTCTCTCTCTCTCTCTCTCTCTCTCGCTCTCTCTCTCTCTCTCTCTCTCTCTCTCTCTCTCTCTCTCCTTTCTCTCTCTCTCCTTTCTCTCTCTCTCTCCTTTCTCTCTCTCTCTCCTTTCTCTCTCTCTCCTCTCTCTCTCCTTTCTCTCACTCTCCTTTCTCTCTCTCATCTCCCTCTCTCTTTCTCTTTCTCTTTCTCCCTCCTTCCCTCACTCCCTCCCTCCCTCCCTCCCTCCCTCCCTCCCTCCCTCCCTCCCTCTCTCCCTCTCTGTGAGCCCCTATGAATCCTGCTTACTTGTTTAGTCAGTCTGTTCTCACAGAGTCCTTAATACCTGACTCCTACAATTCTTCCTCGTCCTCTTCCTTGGGATCCAGCTGCTCTGCCTAGTGTTTGGCTGTGGGTCTCTGTGTCTGCTCCTATCCGTTGCTGGATGATGATCTCCAACGATAACTGAACTGGGCACCAATCAATCAATGAGTACATGAGAATATCATCAGGCATCATTTCATTGACTTTTTAAAAAAAGTTTTTGCCTGTCTTGTTCAATCATGGGTCTCTAGGCTGAATACCTCTGGTTCTTACATCCTGACTAATTTTTCTTTTTCATTTTTTATTAGGTATTTAGCTCATTTACATTTCCAATGCTATACCAAAAGTCCCCCATACCGACCCACCCCCACTCCCCTACCCACCCACTCCCCCTTTTTGGCCCTGGCGTTCCCCTGTACTGGGGCATATAAAGTTTGCGTGTCCAATGGGCCTCTCTTTACAGTGATGGCCGACTAGGCCATCTTTTGATACATATGCAGCTAGAGTCAAGAACTCCAGGGTACTGGTTAGTTCATAATGTTGTTCCACCTGGGGGGTTGCAGATCCCTTTAGCTCCTTGGGTACTTTCTCTAGCTCCTCCATTGGGAGCCCTGTGATCCATCCACCTGCTGACTGTGATCATTCACTCCTGTTTTTGCTAGGCCCCGGCATAATCTCACAAGAGACAGCTACATCTGGGTCCTTTCGATAAAATCTTGCTAGTGTATGCAATGGTGTCAGCGTTTGGATGCTGATTATGGGGTGGATCCCTGGATATGGCAATCACTAGATGGTCCATCCTTTCGTCTCAGCTCCAGACTTTGTCTCTGTATCTCCTTCCATGGGTGTTTTGTTCTCACTTCTAAGGAGGGGCATAGTGTCCACACTTCAGTCTTCATTTTTCTTGAGTTTCATGTGTTTAGGAAATTGTATCTTATATCTTGGGTATCCTAGGTTTTGGACTAATATCCAGTTATCAGTGAGTACATATTGTGTGAGTTCCTTTGTGAATGTGTTACCTCACTCAGGATGATGCCCTCCAGGTCCATCCATTTGGCTAAGAATTTCATAAATTCATTCTTTTTAATAGCTGAGTAGTACTCCATTGTGTAGATGTACCACATTTTCTGTATCCATTCCTCTGTTGAGGGGGATCTGGGTTCTTTCCAGCTTCTGGCTATTATAAATAAGGCTGCTATGAACATAGTGGAGCATGTGTCCTTCTTACCAGTTGGGGCATCTTCTGGATATATGGCCAGGACAGGTATTGCGGGATCCTCTGGTAGTACTATGTCCAATTTTCAGAGGAACCGCCAGACTGATTTCCAGAGTGGTTGTACAAGCTTGCAATCCCACCAACAATGGAGGAGTGTTCCTCTTTCTCCACATCCACTTCAGCATCTGCTGTCACCTGAATTTTTGATCTTAGCCAGTCTGGTTGGTGTGAGGTAGAATCTCAGGGTTGTTTTGATTTGCATTTCCCTGATGATTAAGGATGTTGAACATTTTTTCAGGTGCTTCTCTGCCATTCGATATCCCTCAGGTGAGAATTCTTTGTTCAGTTCTGAGCCCCATTTTTAAATGGGGTTATTTGATTTTCTGAAGTCCACCTTCTTGAGTTCTTTATATATGTTGGATATTAGTCCCCTATCTGATTTAGGATAGGTAAAGATCCTTTCCCAATCTGTTGGTGTTCTTTTTGTCTTATTGACGGTGTCTTTTGCCTTGCAGAAACTTTGGAGTTTCATTAGGTCCCATTTGTCAATTCTTAATCTTACAGCACAAGCCATTGCTGTTCTGTTCAGAAATTTTTTCCCTGTGCCCATATCTTCAAGGCTTTTCCCCACTTTCTCCTCTATAAGTTTCAGTGTCTCTGGTTTTATGTGAAGTTCCTTGATCCATTTAGATTTGACTTTAGTACAAGGAGATAAGTATGGATCGATTCGCATCCTTCTACATGATAACAACCAGTTGTGCCAGCACCAATTGTTGAAAATGCTGTCTTTCTTCCACTGGATGGTTTTAGCTCCCTTGTCAAAGATCAAGTGACCATAGATGTGTGGGTTCACTTCTGGGTCTTCAATTCTATTCCATTGGTCTACTTGTCTGTCTCTATACCAGTACCATGCAGTTTTTATCACAATTGCTCTGTAGTAAAGCTTTAGGTCAGGCATGGTGATTCCACCAGAGGTTCTTTTATCCTTGAGAAGAGTTTTTGCTATCCTAGGTTTTTTGTTATTCCAGATGAATTTGCAAATTGTTCCTTCTAATTCGTTGAAGAATTGAGTTGGAATTTTGATAGGGATTGAATTGAATCTGTAGATTGCTTTTTGCAAGATAGCCATTTTTACAATGTTGATCCTGCCAATCCATGAGCATGGGAGATCTTTCCATCTTCTGAGATCTTCTTTAATTTCTTTCTTCAGAGACTTGAAGTTTTTATCATACAGATCTTTCACTTCCTTAGTTAGAGTCATGCTGAGATATTTTATATTATTTGTGACTATTGAAAAGGGTGTTGTTTCCCTAATTTCTTTCTCAGCCTGTTTATTCTTTGTGTAGAGAAAGGCCATTGACTAGTTTTAGTTTATTTTATATTCAGCTACTTCACCGAAGCTGTTTATCAGGTTTATGAGCTCTCTGGTGGAATTTTTAGGGTCACTTATATATATACTATCATATCATCTGCAAAAAGTGATATTTTGACTTCCTCTTTTCCAATTTGTATTCCCTTGATCTCCTTTTGTTGTCGAATTGCTCTGGCTAATACTTCAAGTACTATGTTGAAAAGGTAGGGAGAAAGTGGGCAGCCTTGTCTAGTCCCTGATTTTAGTGGGATTGCTTCCAGCTTCTCTCCATTTACTTTGATGTTGGCTACTGGTTTGCTGTAGATTGCTTTTATCATGTTTAGGCATGGGCCTTGAATTCCTGATCTTTCCAAGACTTTTATCATGAATGGGTGTTGGATCTTGTCAAATGCTTTTTCTGCATCTAATGAGATGATCATGTGGTTTTTGTCTTTGAGTTTGCTTATATAATGGATTACATTGATGGATTTTTGTATATTAAACCATCCCTGCATCCCTGGAATAAAACCTACTTGGTCAGGATGGATGATTGCTTTAATGTGTTCTTGGATTCGGTTGGCGAGAATTTTATTGAGGATTTTTGCATCGATATTTATAAGGGAAATTGGTCTGAAGTTCTCTATCTTTGTTGGATCTTTCTGTAGTTTAGGTATCAGAGTAATTGTGGCTTCATAAAATGAGTTGGGTAGAGTACCTTCTACTTCTATTTTGTGAAATAGTTTGTGCAGAACTGGAATTAGATCTTCTTTGAAGGTCTGATAGAACTCTGCACTAAACCCATCTGGTCCTGGGCTTTTTTTGGCTGGGAGACTATTAATAACTGCTTATATTTCTTTAGGGGATATGGGACTGTTTAGATGGTCAAATTGATCCTGATTCAACTTTGGTACCTGGTATCTGTCCAGAAATTTCTCCGTTTCGTCCAGGTTTTCCAGTTTTGTTGAGTATAACCTTTTGTAGAAGGATCTGATGGTGTTTTGGATTTCTTCAGGATCTGTTGTTATGTCTCCCTTTTCATTTCTGATTTTGTTAATTAGGATTTTGTCGCTGTGCCCTCTAGTGAGTCTAGCTAAGGGTTTATCTATCTTGTTGATTTTCTCAAAGAACCAACTCCTCATTTGGTTAATTCTTTGAATAGTTCTTCTTGTTTCCACTTGGTTGATTTCACCCCTGAGTTTGATTATTTCCTGCCATCTACTCCTCTTGCGTGAATTTGCTTCCTTTTTTTCTAGAGCTTTTAGATGTGTTGTCAAGCTGCTAGTATGTGCTCTCTCCCGTTTCTTCTTGGAGGCACTCAGAGCTATGAGTTTCCCTCTTAGAAATGCTTTCATTGTGTCCCATAGGTTTTGGTACGTTGTAGCTTCATTTTCATTAAACTCTAAAAAGTCTTTAATTTCTTTCTTTATTCCTTCCTTGACCAAGGTATCATTGAGAAGAGTGTTGTTCAGTTTCCACGTGAATGTTGACTTTCCATTATTTATGTTATTGTTGAAGATCAGTCTTAGGCTGTGGTGGTCTGATAGGATGCATGGGACAATTTCAATACTTTTGTATCTGTTGAGGCCTGTTTTGAGACCTATTATATGGTCAATTTTGGAGAAGGTCCCGTGAGGTGCTCAGAAGAAGGTATATCCTTTTGTTTTAGGATAAAATGTTCTGTAGATATCTGTCACGTCCATTTGTTTCATAACTTCTGTTAGTTTCACTGTGTCCCTGTTTAGTTTCTGTTTCCACGATCTGTCCATTGATGAAAGTGGTGT
This sequence comes from Mus musculus, assembly GCF_000001635.26. NCBI lineage: Eukaryota > Metazoa > Chordata > Mammalia > Rodentia > Muridae > Mus > Mus musculus. The sequence goes on from NC_000073.6 coordinate 103,820,056, forward strand.
GTTGAAGTCTCCCACTACTATTGTGTGAGGTGCAATGTGTGCTTTGAGCTTTACTAAAGTATCTTTAATGAATGTGGCTGCCCTTGCATTTGGAGCGTAGATATTCAGAATTGAGAGTTCCTCTTGGAGGTTTTTACCTTTGATGAGTATGAAGTGTCCCTCCTTGTCTTTTTTGATAACTTTGGGTTGGAAGTCGATTTTATCCGATATTAGAATGGCTACTCCACCTTGTTTCTTCAGACCATTTGCTTGGAAAATTGTTTTCCAGCCTTTCACTCTGAGGTAGTGTCTGTCTTTTTCCCTGAGATGGGTTTCCTGTAAGCAGCAGAATGTTGGGTCCTGTTTGTGTAGCCAGTCTGTTAGTCTATGTCTTTTTATTGGGAAATTGAGTCCATTGATATTAAGAGATATTAAGGAAAAGTAATTGTTTCTTCCTATTATTTTTGTTGTTAGAGTTGGCATTCTGTTCTTGTGGCTGTCTTCTTTTTGGTTTGTTGAGGGATTACTTTCTTGCTTGTTCTAGGGCGTGATTTCTGTCCTTGTATTGCTTCTTTTCTGTTATTATCCTTTGAAGGGCTGGATTCGTGGAGAGATAATGTGTGAATTTGGTTTTGTTGTGGAATACGTTGGTTTCTCCATCTATGGTAATTGAGAATTTGGCCGGGTATAGTAGCCTGGGCTGGCATTTGTGTTCTCTTAGTGTCTGTATAACATCTGTCCAGGCTCTTCTGGCTTTCATAGTCTCTGTGAAAAGTCTGGTGTAATTCTGATAGGCCTTCCTTTATATGTTATTTGACCTTTCTCCCTTACTCCTTTTAATATTCTCTCTTTATTTAGTGCATTTGTTGTTCTGATTATTATGTGTTGGGAGGAATTTCTTTTCTGGTCCAGTTTATTTGGAGTTTTGTAGGCTTCTTGTATGATCATGGGCATCTCTTTCTTTATGTTTGGGAAGTTTTCTTCTATTATTTTGTTGAAGATATTAGCTGGCCCTTTAAGTTGAAAATCTTCATTCTCATCAACTCTTATTATCCGTAGGTTTGGTCTTCTCATTGTGTCCTGGATTTCCTGGATATTTTGAGTTAGGATCCTTTTGCATTTTGTATTTTCTTTGACTGTTGTGTTGATGTTCTCTATGGAATCTTCTGCACCTGAGATTCTCTCTTCCATTTCTTGTATTCTGTTGCTGATGCTCGCATCTATGGTTCCAGATCTCTTTCCTAGGGTTTCTATCTTCAGCGTTGCCTTGCTTTGGGTTTTCTTTATTGTATCTACTTCCCTTTTTAGTTCTAGTATGGTTTTGTTCATTTCCATCATCTGTTTGGATGTGTTTTCCTGTTTTTCTTTAAGGACTTCTACCTGTTTGGTTGTGTTTTCCTGCTTTTCTTTAAGGGCCTGTAACTCTTTAGCAGTGCTCTCCTGTAATTCTTTAAGTGATTTGAGAAAGTCCTTCTTGATGTCCTCTATCATCATCATGAGAAATGTTTTTAAATCTGGGTCTAGATTTTCGGTTGTGTTGGGGTGCCCAGGACTAGGTGGGGTGGGAGTGCTGCGTTCTGATGATGGTGAGTGGTCTTGATTTCTGTTAGTAGGATTCTTACGTTTGCCTTTCACCATCTGGTAATCTCTGAAGCTAGCTGTTATAGTTGTCTCTGGTAAGAGCTTGTTCTTCAGGTGACTCTGTTAGCCTCTATAAGCAGACCTGGGAGGCTAGCTCTCTCCTTAATTTCAGTGGGCAGAGTATTCTCTGCAGGCAAGCTCTCTTCTTGCAGGGAAGGTACCCAGATATCTGTTGTTCGAACCTGCCTCCTGGCAGAAATTGTGTTCCACTCACTAGAGGTCTTAGGATCCCGTTGGGAATCCTGTGTGGGCTCTTGCGGGTGTCAGGCGATTCCGATGGCAAGGCACTCCAGTGCTCGAGTGGAGTGGAAGGGACTTGTGGCCCGGGTCAGGCCCGGGTAGTCTGCTTCCCTATTTCCTGCAGTCTCAGGTTCCGCTCGATTGGATTGTGGCAGACGCTGTGTTCCACTCACCAGAGGTCTTAGGATCCCGTGGGGAATCCTGTGTGGGCCCTTGCGGGTGTTGGTCGACTCCGCTGGCGAGGTATCCCGGTGCTCGAGAGGGGCGGGAGGGACTTGTGCTGCCTGATTTTTATGAAGATTTTAGTATGCTCAGGAATGTAAGATTAAGATTCTTGAAGTGAATCTGGAGTAGTTCTGTATCTGTCCTACAAGCCTGTGATGTATTGGGACTTCCCCAGAAGTGAAGAGGTCTCAGTACCTATGCACAGCTCCATGTACAGGAAAAAATAGATGGATATAAGAGAGCATTTGCACTCAGCCTGACACAACAAACCATCTATACACATCCATATATGTGTGCAATAATACTGATGAAAAGAGAATTTGAAGGAGAGTTGTGAGAGTTATTTGAGGTTGTTTGGGGATAGAGAGGAGGAAGAAACATTATAATTAAATTATAATCTCAAAAACAAAGAAACAAAAGCTATAAAATAAACATAACATATTCAGTGTAGTTTGTTATTTATACATGTCAGTGTATAACAGCAGAGTTACTATGAATGTACACTGGCACAGATCATTGTTATGTTCTGTTTACCAGGTAAATAAAAAAACAATAGGAACACAGTATAAATATAAATAAATCTATACAAATTAGAATCTCTTAAAGCCCTCATAACTTCATATATGACAAGAATGGTGGCGAAATGAGCAGTTCTGCTTACTGGGAAGGCTTCTGTGATGGTTTCCTGTGTACTACTTCACTGGCTACTGTAGTATTTATGTTAGAGCTGCAATATGGTTGATGGTATTATTCCTCAGATTAAACTCCAGCCACAAAAGTTTTAAGACCACCTAAGTACTTCTGTGATTATAAAAAGAAGTGGCCATATCAGCCTAATTTAGCCTTGTATATAAGGGAGACTATGAGATAGATGATTCTTGGGTTTTTGAAAGTCTCAGTTCTGATCATGATTTCTTTTCAATATTTTTATCTGTGTGAAATGACAATCAAAATTGTTAACTAGCCTAAACATGTACCTCCATCAAATAATTAACTCTTTCATCTTGAAAATGTAATTATCAGTTTATAATTGATTAAAATATATTTTTACATTATACATAAAAACTTATAAAGTGTATAATATGGTTTTAGACAGAACTATAAACTAGCTTATAACACTGCCACTATCGTTCCTAAGGAGAAAATCACATAGACTTCCAGGTTCTTATCACATATCACCATAGATTCAACAGTCAAGGAAAGCTGTCTGAAAGCTGTGGTTTTTTTTTTTTTTTTTTTTTTTTTTTTTTTTTTTTTTTGACAGTGAAGAAATGTTTTATTCTTCATTCATAGAATTGCTATTTTAAAAATAACTGTATGAACAATGGTATCAAAAGGCATGTTAACCTGGATTAGTGGAGGTGGATTTCTTTTTTTTTTTAATATTTTTTATTACATATTTTCCTCAATTACATTTCCAATGCTATCCCAAAAGTCCCCCATACCCTTGTGTGTACATTGCTGAGTAAAGTGACGATTGCATACGCTGTGATGATTGATGGCTGTCAAGATATGAGACTCCTTTTCTTTCTTTTTTTTTCTTGGGGGGGGCAGGAGGTTTGAGACAGGGTTTCTCTGTGTAGCCCTGGCTGTCCTGGATCACACTCTGTAGACCAGGCTGGCCTCAAACTCAGAAATCTGCCTGCCTCTGCCTCCCGAGTGCTGGGATTAAAGGAGTGTGCCACCAACGCCTGGCATGAGACTCCTTTTCATATAAATGATAAATTATACCTCATATTTCAGACCAAAGCAACACTATATCATTCATCCATGCTTAATTCAAGTTCCCTTATCTTTTTCCTTATTGAGTCAGCAAAGGAAAACCATAAAGAGATTCTATCTAATTTGCCAAGTCTGGGCATTTAAAACTTCCCCTCTGGATAGCTATTCATGGATGTCTATTAATTTAGTGATCATAGAGCTTTACTAAATATTTCTTTCTTTTAAAAATATTAGGAGAATTTGAAGAATACAGGTAACAGTAGAAACAGCCTGATGATAAGAAGAACAAGTAATGTTATGGACCTTGTGCTGTGTTACTACGATAAACTCATTGTTGGCTTAAAGACTTTTGCCCAAAATAATGCATGAACAGATTAGCTTGCTAAGTGGATAACAATAAAGTCATGCTCCTTTTAAATCATTAGAATCTTTCCCATTATAAGCCCCTACTTTGACTTTCCTGGGTTAGCAGCATTTCTCTCTCCCTTCCCCTTCCTCTGTGTGGAACTGTATGTGTATGTGTATGTGTATGTTGAACTGCATGTTCCTCTTCTCAAGTCACCTTACATACCTCTCTTTTTCACTTTCTTGTGTCCTAACCCTTATTTTGTCTGGACTGATGAAACTTTCTGCATTTGTTTCCATTTCCATGATATTTAATATTATTCATTCTCTGATCAGTGTCCATTGAGAGGGCTTGTAAACAAAAAAGCTAAACTACACTGTTAAGTCCCTTCCTGTTTGTGTACCTAACAAGATATGTGGTACACTTATCAATAGAGTATTGAGATGAATATAATTGAATGCTAGTTTATTTTCATTTTTGGTACTCTAGTTAAGTAACTCAACAAATATTTCTATCACGATGAGACAGTCAGCAGTAATATTTTTGTATCAACACATCAGCACATTGCATGATCTGGCTGCTGACAGATACAGCTAACTATTGGGTGTGTACTTAGCATATAACTTTTAAAACACATATGCAAAGTGTATTTGTTTCTTAGGAAAGTAGTGGGGAAGAACTTTGCATACATGCCTCCAGCTACAGTTCATCCAGAGGGTAACATTCAACCAGGCCTCTGACAGTTCTTCCAGATCCAGAGAGCAACTTTCGACTAGACCCTATGGTACCAGTACCTGGAAGCACCATGGGAAAAGCCACCAGCACTGTCTGCCTCAGAGAAAACAAAACTAATACATTTTAATTAGGATTCAGTCGAGGAATGCAACTGTGAAATGATGTCTACTACCAACTAACTCTCTATAAACCAAGATCTATTACTGATCTTCATTAAGTCAAGAAAAAACAGGCAAGGGTTCTACCTACTGCAAAAAGAATTGCTCATCCTATCTTTATGGCTAGGCAAAAGTCTTACATAAATTATGAGACAGTTATAAAAAATTCAGTTCTATTTGCAAACAAAAGATACTGCTCTGAGAACACTAAGATATGGGTTTTAGACCATTGGATATTGCATTCAGAGAGGACCATATTTTATAAATACTGCTTGGCTTCTTAGTAATAATAAATAAGGATTATAAATATGCACGAAATACCTGGCCACACAACTACCTTTATGGGTCCTATATTTTGTTCTTGATGGTTTATAATTTCTCACCATACTCTAACTCTTTACTTCGTTTGGAGCTGCATTTTTATGACTCATGACAATGACTCAAACTCATAATATTTGGTGTATTTTATTCTGTACCTACACAAACCATTCTGTAATTAAAGGCCACTTATTATATGTAGTCATTTCAAAATCTCACTAAAACTGTACCAGAGAGTAGCGTAAAGAACACTTGGAACACACATTTTATTTCCGGAATTGTGCATAACCTGGTGGTTATGGAAAGAAAAACAAATCAAGGGTATATTACCTATTGTGTTAACTCTAGTAACTCCATATAAATAAAAGCAGTCCAACTGTATGAAGGAGAGATTAGATCCCAACCCACACTGGATATTCAAGATAGATTTATTGAAAAAAAAATGCTTCCATTTACAGGGTATTATGGAAATTTCATAAGACCCCAGTAATGAGCCTTAAAAACTAGATATTCTTATTCTCTCTAGACTTATATTTCTCTCATTCTTAACTCCGAACTCAAGCCAGAGTATGATGTGAGGTGTAAAGGTCCCAGGCAAAGTGCCATTTGAAATCTCATAGTGACTATTGACTGTGCAGGCATGGTATGACAAACAGGGCACTTCTATTCTCTCCTTAATCATACCTCTATTGCTATTGGAGCTGTCTAAGGCAACAGGATTTATGAAAAGATAAATAATGTTGCTTGGTAAACACAGAGGGAAAAGTTTAGAGAATAATGGTAATTTTACAAAAGAAAAATTATTGGCTTGAGAACTGTGAAGTGCTGGGTAGGTAAGAGGAAAAAAAGACATTTATGTGGAAGAGTAGAAAAAACAAATAATTTACATAAAATGTAATCATAATGTAGTGTATAAATGAAACCATTTGTTGAATTTTTCTCTGAGTGTTTAGGGCATGGCAATAGGATCTGTGGCTTACTGCTTGCTGTCCCATACATTTGAAGTGTAATTCATTTATTTCCCCAAGGTCAGACCTGAACCCTCACTTCTTTGTATCTTGAAAACTTAGCATAAACCCTTCTATGACACAGACAAATAATTTAAAACATCATTGCAGTGAAATAAATGCTTTTTATTTGTCAGAAGACAGATTTTCAAATGTCTTTATCATTTTGCCAACAACTGACAGATGCTCTCTTGGGAACAATTAACCATTGTTCACAGGCAAGAGCAGGAAAGGGGGTTTAGTGGTACTTGTGAGCCAGGGCAGCGGCCACTCCAGCCACCACCTTCTGGAAGGCAGCCTGTGCAGCGGGGGTGAAATCCTTGCCCAGGTGGTGGCCCAGCACAATCACGATCATATTGCCCAGGAGCTGTGGGAAGATGGAAGAATCATCAACATAACTGTAGAGCAAAAATACCAGATACTGCAGGCTTATTTATAAAGACATTTGTTTGCAACCTTAAACTGCTGACAAATTATTATAAGAATCCTATGTCAAACAGAATTTATATGTAAAATATATTCTTCCCCTGTCACCCTGGCATAAAAGCCAATTATGCTACTATTCTTGAGAGCTATGAGAAGAAACAGGGACATATCTTCCTTGTCCTCTGAGTAAGTTACAAGGCAATATTTAAAAAGACAAACAAAAGTAGATCAAAGAAGAAGAAATGAACTGAGGGAAAGGAAAGGATTAGAGAAAGAGAGAGGAGAGAGAGAAGGACTGGGAGGAAAGGAGGAGGGGAAGCTGATATCAGGATGGGAAGTAAATAACCAGCTTAATTAATTTAGTAAAATGCAACTGGAAATTAAAAGCTTACCAAAGAAAGAGGAAATGACAACACAGAACAGAGTGAGGGGGAGCAGCGATTCTGAGTAGAGAATAAAATATCCAAACTCTTGTCAACACTCCACACACAGTCATGGAGACTGCTCCCTAGAATCGCTTCCCCTTTCCTTCTGATAGGAAGGTTGAGCAGAATAGCCAGGGGAAGGAAACCCAGGAGGTGCCCATCAGACTCACCCTGAAGTTCTCAGGATCCACATGCAGCTTGTCACAGTGGAGCTCACTGAGGCTGGCAAAGGTGCCCTTGAGGCTGTCCAAGTGATTCAGGCCATCGTTAAAGGCAGTTATCACTTTCTTGCCATGGGCCTTCACTTTGGCATTACCCATGATAGCAGAGGCAGAGGATAGGTCTCCAAAGCTATCAAAGTACCGCTGGGTCCAAGGGTAGACAACCAGCAGCCTAAAAAGGGAAACATAGACAGGGGACACTCAAAGTTAGTGCCTGCTGGTAAGCAGACCTCTGTCTCCAAGCACCCAACTTCTTGTGAGCTGCCTTGTAACCTGGATACCAACCTGCCCAGGGCCTCACCACCAACTTCATCGGCGTTCACCTTTCCCCACAGGCCAGAGACAGCAGCCTTCTCAGCATCAGTCAGGTGCACCATGATGTCTGTTTCTGGGGTTGTGAGTCAACACAACTATGTCAGAAGCAAATGTGAGGAGCAACTGATCCTACCTCACCTTATATGCTCTGCCCTGGCTCCTGCCCTCTCTATCCTGTGTGAGCAGATTGGCCCTTACCAGGGTGTGGCTCTACGGAATCAGGCTTCGGTGATGACAAGCATATTTCTCCCTGGATGCTGTGCCACTCACTGGCTTAGGAGTCTCAGCTCTGGGTACTCCCTCTGAATAATGTTTGTCCTTATCTGTGCAGAGAACACTGTCTCTAAAGCATCCTTTTTGGCAACACATTTGCTCAATCAACTACTGAATTGGTTGTTAAAATTAATTTTCCTTTTTTTCTCATTATGCAAATAAGAAATTGAGAAGCAAAGCTTAGAAGAGGATTTCTTTTCTTTGTTTCTCAGTTTGAGTGCATGGATGAATCTCCTTCTCTGTCCACATTGCTCAAGAATGTGGAAAAAACATCTTTAGCATACATGATGATGACTCCATCTTGATTCCAAATATGACTTCTTTCTGGTGTCAACTAAACTTCCTGATAAGAAAATGCATCTTACTTTATTTACTCTTTTTTTTCTTCTCTCATGTGAATGTTTGTGTGGTTTACTTGTATATATGTGTTTTATCAAGTTTTCTGAACACATGTGTGTGGGAGGAGTGTACAAGGAGTTCAATAACTGCCTTCAGAGAATCACCCTTGATTGCTCTATACCTTATTGTTGAGTCAGGATCTCTTAAGTAAACCCTGAGCTCACAAATCTGGTTAGCTTGGATAACCTGCTTTTTCAGGGATTGTCCTGTCTTCCATGCTTTTGAATTAAAGGCAGGCAGCCTTGACCTTTATTTACTGAACCAAGTCCTCAGCACATGCTGCCCATGTGTGTGTATGTGTGTATCTGTGTGTTTGTATGCATGTCCATGTGTATGTCTCTGAGTGTGTCTGTATCTCTGTATATCTGTGAATATGTGTGTGTGTATTTGTATATGTACCTGTGTGTGTGTGTCTGTGTGTCTGTATCTCTGTATATCTGTGTGTCTGTGTGTCTGTGTGTGTATGTATGTGTATTATGCATGTATGTTTGTATGCCTCTCTATTTGTATGTGAACTTACCTCTTTATTTCACTTTTACACATTGCTAAATAATGTTTTAAAATAAGGTACATTTGAATTGAGCATACCCTGTGCAGTAGTGATTCTATTCAATTTTTGGGATCTGCAGATGCAAATGGAGAAATCTCAATTCTAAAGACATAGAAATCAGTATAAAATTATTTAGAACTCAATGTTTTGAAACATTAGTAGACGCGATTGTCTAAAAGTAGAGACTATGTAGCTATACCTGTTTCTCTTTATCTTGATGTGGGAATGTGCCTGGAGCCAAATAGGAAGAAGGTAGAAAGGAATTCTATCAGTAACTAACTGACTGACTCATTCATTCATTTCTTCATTTGTTCATTCATTCAGTCAGTCAGTCAGTTTCTGTGTCTGCTTGACACTAAGTGTACTAAGTGTAAGTATAGTAATATTTTGAATCATTTTCTTCACTTTTTACCCCAAGCTCTGGTTGGATTTTGTTTTGTCAACTTGACACAAGCTAGAGTTATTTGTGAATAAAAAGCACAGTTGAAAAAAAATACTGGCATTTCGTGTGGTGGAGGCTAGGCAGTGCAGCTCCTTGACAGGTCCAGCGATGGATGTATCTCTCACCCGGCACAGCTATGATTCCCAAGAGGAAGGTGAGATGGAGCAGTGAAGGCATACCCCAAGCACCATTCTGCAAGGCGATTAGCCAAGCCTGCCCCATCAATGACAGGAAGCCCAAAGGGGCTGCAGGAAAGAATAAAGCATCAGACAAAAAAAGTGCAGATAAAAGGGAAGAGGGGAGAGAAGGGCAAACAGGCTGAAGTGGCTGACCAGCAAACTAGAGAACTGCCTGCAGAAAATGGAGAGACAGAAAACCAGAGTGCAGCCTCTGAAAAAGAGAAAGAAGCCAAGTCCGACTAAGCATCCATCATGTCTGTCAGTGGTCCTGCCTCCCTTCTTGCACAATCCAGAGGAATATTTTTATCAACTACTTGTAAATGCAAGCTTTTTAGTAGCTCTAGCAACATTTTTAAAAGGTGAGGAAATCCAAACTCATCTCATTATTTAAGTATAAATATTTTTTAAGAGGTTAAGTCATTTACCGGTTGTTTATTTTTTGGTACAACCAGAAAATAGCAGGATACCGAGTCAGGAGAGGCTGTGACTGCCTCGGGGGTCACGATAACATTCCGTAGAGGGGGCTAGTTTTATATTCTACAATACAAAGCATACTAAATGGCAATCTGGAGTCTCAGTTGTGCATTTGTGACTGGAATATTTTCAGTTATATCTGGTCCCATGTTTCTAGTAGAACCATTTTCTAAGAGAGCCAGTCTTTGGTCCTTGCCTGTCAGAACTGTGATGTCTGGTCATGGCATTCCACTTTCCTAACAGTTGTGATAATGTGATGTGAAAGATGGAAATTTTCAGTATGTCCTGTGTGTGACATAAAATTGTGAGTTGGTGGAAGGGGGTATTATGAACATTCGGTTGTTATGAGAGGTCTTAGGGACACTTGCCAAATTTGAGGCTGGAACATCACTGGAATAAATTCAAAGAAGAACAATATGTAGATCTTCATTTGTGCATGTGAACACAGTGTGACTCTTCAGAATTTGGGTACATGAACACAATATATGGCTCTTTATGGGTATGTGTGATAAGAATGGTAATGTCTGTGTACTCTGCTCTTAGACCAATAAAATCTGTTGAGAAAGAGTTAATAAAACAAAAAAGAAAAGAGGAGAAAAGGAAAGGAAAAGGAAAGGAAGGGAAGGGAAGGAAAGGAAAGGAAAGGAAAGGAAAGGAAAGGAAAGGAAAGGAAAGGAAAGGAAAGGAAAGGAAAGGAAAGGAAAGGAAAGGAAAGGAAAGGAAAGGAAAGGAAGGAAAGGAAAGGAAAGGAAAGGAAAGGAAAGGAAAGGAAAGGAAAGGAAAGGAAAGGAAAGGAAAGGAAAGGAAAGGAAAGGAAAGGAAAGGAAAGGAAAGGAAAAGAAACCTCCATCAGATTACTTGTAGGCAAACCTGTAGGGTATTTTCTTGATTAATAGCTGATGCTGGTGAGCAGCCCATAGAGGATGGTGCCACCCCTCATCAGGTGCTTCATGGTGCGTTAAGAAAGCAGACCGAGAAAGCCATGAGGAACAATCCAGTGAGCAGTGTTCCTCCGTGCCTCTGCTTTAGTTCCTGCCTCCAGGTTCATGACCTGAAGTCTTGTCCTGACATCCCTCTTCCCCGCCCCCCCACCCACACACACTCCATGGAGTAAGACTTGAGAGGACTGTGATGAGTAAATGTTTTCCTCCCTAATGGTTTTGACCCTGATGTTTTACCACATAATAGAAATGCTAAGATACCCCACTCTCAAGTTCCCTGCATGCTTCTTCATTCAATCTGTCTTCTTTGTAAAATTTTACTTTTACATCTCTGTAACTCTTCTAAAACCTTTTTGCTTTCTGGCTTTTTCCCCCAAGTAATATACTTTTCAGTTCTCAGGTTAAGAACTTCTGTAACTTGGTTTCTTGATGTTGAAGACTTGAATGTAAAGAGAAGAGATATTTCTGATGCAGTGTGGCATCCCAGTACTCTCAAGCTCCCTGCTAAGTCTTCACTCGCTTTTATTTATCATCAAGGTTTTGGGATCTTCATCCCCTGCCTAAACTGAGAACAGTGTGATACTACTCTATTATAGTGTTTTTCTACTTTATCTATGTGTCCCACTATTCAGAAACATCTTTCTTCCCCTTGGTCATCACAAGCAACAAATATTCAATAGTATTAGCACATGATGTCCCTTCCGAATACTCAAACATTATAATCCAGCCATGTTTTTCAAATTTTAAGATATATTTTTTCATTCTTTATAATCACATGCCTGTATACAATGTATTTTGATCATATTCACTCTCTCAACCCACTTCCCAAGTTTTCCCAGAAACTCCTACCTGATCCTTACTTTATAGCCTCTTTTTTTGACCCATAAAGTTCAGCTAGTACTCCTCATATAAGCATAGATATAAGATCAACCACTGGAGCACAGGCAAACCTCTAGGAGCCACAATCTGAATTAAAATGAAATAAAAATAAATATATAAATAAAAACTGCCTTTCTCTCATTCAGTTACCAAGCAAATTAGGAGATTTACACAATTTTTAATGCCTCTTCTCCAAGTAGCCCCTCCTCCATTGAGAGAAGATTTCTCTTCTCATTTTACCTGTCCCAACTCCTCAGTGGATGCACACAATCAAAACTTAGATTTTTCTTGGTCATGTAGAAAATACTAAGTTCTTTTACAGCTTTCTCCAGTTCAGGTAAGAATTACATATGCATATTTATTGTTACACATAATATATAATTTTATGAATTACATTTACTGGTGCAATTTTAATACCCAGCCTTCACTAAAACCCTAGTAGTGATGAGGTTTAATTATTTCCTTTAAGATTTGTATATTATATAAAAGCTTCCTACTTAGAGGCTCTCTGAGACTTTTCTCATCCCTAGGGGGAAAGAAAACAAAACAAAACAACAACATAAAGGAAATGAAATTTAACTAACTTTTTCTTGGGGAAAAGTTGCAAAGGTGGACATATCTCCCTGAATATAGAAGATTATGCTCCAGTAATCTTGAGGAAATAGTCCAAGGCCTCTGTGGTACTTGTGAGCTAGATCCATGGTTACAGAAGCCACCAACACCTGAAAAGCAACCTGCACTGCTGGGGTGAATTCCTTGCCAAAATGGAGGAACAGCACAAATGCTATTATGTTTCCCAAGAACTGTGGAGAAGAGCACACACATTTACCCCTGGGTATCAGAAATCAAGCTAGTCTTTTAAGGAATTGCACCAACACTATGAATTTCCAGGATATTTCTTCTAAAATGTGTGTCTTTATATAAATGTATTTTTTATATAATATTTATATTTACTACTTAATTGATTAGTTCGATGGTGGGCTCCTTTTTACCATCTACTGTTACCCCATCTCTAATATGAATTTCAGGTCTTCCATCCTTAGACATTAACTATTCTTTCCTTATCTTTGCACTAAATCTTTGCCTAAATTCATGAAATTCTTATTATTTAAAGAATGATTCAAAGACTCTAGAACCACACGTGCCTCTTCATTAAGGAGACTCTCAAAAGCTCAAGCAATGGTAGCAGTAAGAAGGATGTTTTCCAGATGTAGATATAGTAGATGAGAGATAGTATGTATAACTCAGGAGGTGATCCTACCAAGGGGATTTGAAGATGAATGAAGGAAGGGAATTGGGGGAGAGAGAGAGGAAGAAGGAGGAAAAGATTTGTTAAAGAAGATTATGGGGGGGGAAGGGAGGAAGTTGACTTGTGAAGGAAAGTTAGCCAAAGAAGAGTGTTAAGTGAAGAAATACAGAACAGTAGAGGAAACTGTGGGGAAAAAGGCAAATGGAAAAAGAAGTGACAAAACGAGCAGAAGCCGAAGCCAGAGCATCTGGCCCACTCACCCTGAAGTTCTCAGGATCTACATGCAGCTTGTCACAGTGCAGCTTCATTCATGCCAGAAAAGATGCCCTTGAGGATGGCCAGGTGTTTCAGGTGGGTAGAGAAAATCAGTTCCTGCCAGACATTCTGCTCTCTCTTCACCTACCAAGCTTCCATGTGTCCTGCTTATGCAGCCCATTACGACTTCTCCAGTGACTCGCCATCAATGTTTCCCATGTCTACCATGTCCCACAGGCCACTGATGGCCAACTTCTCTTTGTCAGTCAGTACACCCTGGTGTAGGACTGCTGCTAGTGAACAACCTGTGTCAGAAGCAGATGCAGGCACAGCAGGCACTGCTCTACCTTTAATGCCCATCCCGGACTACCTGACTTCCATGTAATGTTACTTGCATGTATGTTTTCAAGTCTGAAGGCTTGGTGTGCTCTTCTCTGGGGAAGACTATTTCTCTAGCTCTCACACTCTTTAGTTGCCCGTTGTTCTTTGTTGGAGGGGCTGAGGCCCAATGGGCTTTTCCCTATCTACGTTAGCATATATTGTCATTGTCTTTGTGTACCCACATAGGTAATTGTGGTGTGACTGTTATGAGAGCAACTAACCAGTTTCTGATGGAATTTAAGGTCTGCTTCACAAGATAGAACTCATGCCTGGTACAGTTATCTGGACCCAAAACATTGCTGCCTAAGTCATAAAGGAAACACTAATATAATTATTCTCTTAAATAAGCATAAAAGTAAATTTCTGCCTAAGTACTTACCCCTATATACATAGAATAAAACATCTTTCAACTCTCATTAGAGAAGCTCCTTCCTTTGTACAGATACCAATAAATTGAGAAACAAAACTGGTCAATCCGCAGAGAAAGATTGTGGCAGCTCTTAATGGAATACCTATATCACACCTCCTTCTTCCAAGGCTCAAGGATAATTTTGGAAGAGAAAAGTGTGAAATATTTTAAGAGCCAGAAGTAGTGGACATCTACAGCAAAATGGTATTTGCCATGAATGACAAGGCAAATGACTGGGCTTAAATATAAGCCATATGAAGTTGGGAAGGAAAGGGGGCAGGTGAATAAGGGAAGACTTGAATGGGAAAGACTGAAGGGTGGATTTGATCAAACCATTGCTATGGATGTATGACTCTCTCAAGTAATAAAGGGAATGTAGCTGTTTCTAAATATGTATACTCAAGTAAATTAATATAACTATCTTAGTGTACAAACTAGGGATGGCATGAAATTAAAAAAATGAAGATGAATCATTTTGATTGCCTTCATCTCTAGCAAAGCTCATATATGCACACAAATGGGAATAGCCATATGGCCAAATAGGAGAGCTTTTTATATCTACTTAGTAATATTTTATTTATAGCTGCAATGATTTTTATATCTTTTATATAGAAATGGATATAGAGAGGATTTTTTTAATTGGTGTAGAGGGACAGAATGTAGAGATTGAGAAAATGCCATCTAGATTCTCCTTCAATAAAGAATATTTGTGAGCCAATAGTACTGCATACAACTCTTTCAGCATAGTCAAATATCCAATTGGTTTCAAAGTTGGAGATCTGACCTGGTAGGATACCTTGATGTCCAGTATCTAAACTTCCAAAAATCTTAAATAGTAAGCCTTTTCTGTCTCGTTGGACATCTAGGATATATATGGTCTTAGGTGCAGGAAAATTAAAGTCATCACCTTACTAGCAATCTAGGAGTTATTTTTAATAATTTCTCTCTCCTTAGGCTTTTGGGGCTATTTCTTCCAAAGATAAATTAATTGCTACATGTCTATAAATGTACCATCCATTTTCCACATGCCATTGCTCATACCTGAATGCTCACCTACAAGCAGTTTCTGGGGTTTTCTCTCTTTTTAAAATTTATTTATTCACTTCGCATCCAGATCATGGTCCCTGCTCCCTCCTCTCCTCCCAGTCCCACCCTCTCAAATCCTTCCTCCCATTACCCCCTTCCATTCTCCTCAGAGAAGGGAAAACTCCCACTTAGGTGCCACACACCCTGGGACAGCAGATTGCACCAGTACTAAATCCATGCTTTCCCACTGGGGCCCATTCCAGGTAGTCCAGCTAGAGGAAAGGGATTCAAAGGCAGGCAACAGAGTCAGAAACAGCTTCTTTTACAAGTGTTAGGGGACCTACATGGAGACCAAACTGCACATCTGCTGCAAATGTATAGGGAGCCTAGGTCCAATCCATGCATGCTTTTTAGTTGGTGGGTCAGTCTCTGTGAACCCTCATAGCCCCAGTTTTGTTGACTCAGTAGGTCTTCTTGTGGTGTCCTCACCCCTTTGGCTCTCTCAATCCTCTCCCTCACTCTTCTGCACCACTTCCTGAGCTCTGCCTGATATTTGACTGTGGATATCTGTATCTATTTCCATCAACTGTTGGATGAAGGCTCTCTGAAGACAGTTATACTAGGTTCCTGTCTGTAAGCATAGCAGAATATCATCAATAGTGTCAGGGGTTGACTCTCTCCTACAGGATGGGTCTGAAATTGGGCCAGTCATTGGTTGGCCATTCCCTCAGTCTTTGCTCCATATTTATCCCTGCACATCTTGTAGAAAGGACAAATTTGGGGTAAAGGTTTTGTGGAAAGGTTGATGCCTGCCTCCTCCACTGGAAGTCATGCCTGGTTACAGGAGGCAGTCACTTCAGTCTCCATATCCTCAGTTGCTAGGAGTCTCAGCTAGGGTAACCAACCCCCTAGACTTCTGGAACCCTCCCCTTTCCTAGGTCTCTGGCTAGTTCCAAAGATGACCCCACTGATTTCTGTTCCCTCTCCCAGCCCTCCCCACCTCACTCCACCTCACTCTTATTCCCCAGACCTGATCCCCATTCCTATTCCTTCCTTACTCCCTCTCTCACCCAGTTTCTTCCCCCCTGGCTCAGCCATTAAAGACTACAGTTTCATATTGTAACAAAATTGTATATATTACAGTAATAAATTACTGTAATAAAGATTACAGTTTCATATTGTAACAAACATTCATTGAACAACTATTTGTTGAGTAACTGTATCATAATGGTTTAGCCCTAGGGATTTATGAAATGAAAAACAAAATTAAATTTTTCTTCTAGGCTCATAAACTAGGAGATAACAAATATGGAAAATGAAAAAAAGTAAATCAATCAAATATTTTTAATATTACTTTCTAAGAAGAAAATTAACAGTAGGGATTCATAAGAGTAGGACATGGCTATATCATGATCATTCTCTCTAAGGATGAAGTTACTATTCTATATCCAAATGACCTGTCACAGAAAAATATTGTGGAAAAAGTATTTTATATGTTAAAATAACCAAGTCAGTATTCTGAAACAGGAGGAAAAAAACAACAAATTTATATACTATAGAAACTAATAAATAATGGTCCTATGAGGGAAATATGGAAATAATAAAGTGGAACCTAGCAGGTTATGTTGTTGCCCATAAACATGGTAAAACTTCTCTTCCAGGGTAGGAATAAGGAGCTGTGATGACATGACCTCTATACACTATATATTCCTAAAAGAAAAACATCCCCCTAAATTCCATCCTTCTTTAACATCTCACTCTTGTGATTTTTATCTGTTCAGAAATATGGGCTATGTGAAATGGCTCTGCAGTTGCCCTGCATCTGGGAGATCTAGAAGATACTTTCTATCTACAAAGCATTCTCATTGTCTGTTATAAGCTATACACTGAGAAGGACAGATTGAACACGAAACAGCCTCTGGACTCAGGCTTGCTACCAACAGTGCAGTATAATGTGGTCAGTATATCCTGCAGTATAGGCAGATTTACTACAACAGTATTTTCACATATATATACCATATATATGAATCCATATATGAGGGTGTGTGTGTGTGTGTGTGTGTGTGTGTGTGTGTGTGTGTGTGTGTGTGTGTGTGTGTGTGTGTGTTTTCTTTAGGAGACTGGGTGACTTCACAAAGAAAGAGGAGCCAGGTTCTGAATAACAAGTACATCTAAAAGCAGCCAATCAGAACATAATTTTAAGGAACACATGTGAGTCAGAAATTTTTAAAAATCTTGCTAATTTCACATATAGCAGAAAGAGCATTCAAAGAAAGAAATTTTTCTACACATGATCAGAATTCTGTGGTTTCTTCCTTTTTCCTTCCTGTAGTTTGTAGCATTTATGAGTAGAGCTTTATAATATCCTATAATTATTCTGATTAGCTCCAGCCATAGGTGTTTCAGATATATTGTCCATGATTATTTCATTGAATTAATGTCAGCTTACTACCTATATAGTAATTTAATTGCAAAATACAATTTAATAGCAAGAAAGATTGCAGTATAAATCTCTCCCACAAAGCAGAAATTTGTAAAGCATGACCATGTGTTCATGTATAGAAGAGTGCATGTGTGGGAGTGTATGTGTGATTAAAAGAGCAATTTGAAAAGTTGGTAGAGTGAGAATGTTCACAATGATTTCTTTAGGAAGTATTAGTTCATTGAATGAGGGGCCAACATAATTCAAGAGCTAAATTTTAAATTGGTATTTGGGAGCTAGTAAGACAAAGAAGGTATATATATATGGCTTGTTATGTTATAGTATAAGCTAAAGTCTACAGATAAAGGAAGAATCATGGCAATGCTTTCGATAGTCATTATGCATTAGATTGGTGCTATCTATGCATGGTAATTGTTGGATCATAACAGTAGCCAGCCTTGAGCCTTTTACCCAGTTGGAAGTTTCTCATAAATCTTCTAAAAGGGTAAGACCCTCTCTATATGAAACACTTATGACAAATCCTATGGTTATTTTTTAATATTTTTTATTATGTATTTTCTTCAATTACATTTCCAATGCTATCCCAAAAGTCCCCCACACCCTCCCCCACACACACACACACACTCCCCTATCCACCCATTCCCATTTTTTGGCCCTAGTGTTCCTCTGTACTGGGGAATATAAAGTTTGCAAGTCCAATGGGCCTCTCTTTCCAGTGATGGCCGACTAGGCTATCTTTTGATACATGTGCAGCTAGAGACAAGAGCTCCGGGGTACTGGTTAGTTCATAATGTTGCACCTACAGGGTTGCAGATCTCTTTAGCTCCTTGGATACTTTCTCTAGCTCCTCCATTGGGGGCCCTGTGATCCATCCAATAGCTGACTGTGAGCATCCACTTATGTGTTTGCTAGGCCCCGGCCTAGTCTCACAAGAGACAGCTATATCACGGTCCTTGCAACAAACGCTTGCTAGTGTATGCAATGGTGTCATCATTTGGAGGCTAATTATGGGATGGATCCCTGGATATGGCAGTCTCTAGATGGTCCATCCTTTTGTCTCAGCTCCAAACTTTGTCTCTGTAACTCCTTCCATGGATGATTGTTTCCAATTCTAAGAAGGGGCAAAGTGTCCACACTTTGGTCTTCGTTCTTCTTCAGTTTCAATTTTCAAATCCTATCTTTTGCCTTCCTTTAGTATCTCTATAGAGTTTTCTTCCAACTATTTGCATAAATACAGAGCAGCTTTTTCCTTGTAGATCTTCTATTGTGTTGCACATCCCTAAGTGGGAAAAATGAATGAAATAAGTCATGAAATTATTTATTAAGCAGATTCTATGCCATGAGGATGGACACCCCCCCCCAAAAAATACAAACTTCAAAACACAGGATTCTAGAGAAGGATCTTCCAATGACCATGCGAAAGAAGGGGTCTCAGTAATACTTGTAAGCCATAGCATCTGCAACAGCAGCCACCACCTTCTCAAAAGCAGCTTGCAGTGCTGAAGTAAAGCTGTTGCCAAAGTGTGGAGACATCACAATCACTATCATGCTGCCCAGGAGCTTTGGGAAAGAGGAAGACAGACATGCATATGATAGGGAAATTAATCTTGGCTTCTGAAGAGCCATACCAAACACCATGAGTTTCTGCCAACATTCTATCCCAGTTTGATTCCTAGATAATTTCTTCCAAAATAAAAAAGTAAATATACATGTGTGTTTGTGTATATAAGTATATGTACATATATTTTATCTATGCATATACTTATATCCTAAGTGTATGCTTAATAATCAGTTGATTAATCTGATGATAGGCTCTCTCTTTACCACTATTGTTCCAACTCTAACAAGATGTTCAGACCTTCCTTCCATCCACATATTTTTTCCTCATCTTAACCTTTACTAATTTCATGGAATTCTGATTATTCTTTTTCTCATGTCTTTAAAACCAGATGTTCTGTTTCTCTTCCTTGAGAAGACTCATAAAGCCTCCTATATTAGGGGGAGATGGAAGAATGTTTCCCCAAATCTAGAATTAGAAAATGAAAAACAGAATGTGTCATTTGACTTGTGGTCTAAGCAAGGGACTTGAGGATAAATGTAGGTAGAGCTGTGGGTGGAGCACAAAAGACAGGATATAAAATAAATACATTTCTTTAATTGAAGATTGTGAAAGGGGTAAATTAAGAAGGATATTGAACAAAAGTTGAAAATCATTAGACGATTAAGTGTAGGCAAATGAAAGAGAAGGTGGGGGATGCAGCAGTAAGTAGAAATCAAGAGCGTGAGCAGAAGGCAGCACATCTAGCCAACTCACCTTGAAGTTCTCAGGATCCATATGAAGCTTGTCATGGTGCAGCTCACTCAGGCTGGCAAAGGTGTAGTGCAGGTTGTCCAGGGATTGCAGGTCCTCACTAAAGGATTCTATCATCTTCTTACCAAGAGCCTTCAGCTTGTGGTTATCTTCAGTGGCAGCACAGAAGGAGAAGTCTCCAAAGTGGTCAAAGTATCTCTTGGTGTGTGGATAAACCGTCAGTATTCTAGCAAGTGAAGCATGAGGACAGAGAAATTCAGTGCCTCCACATACCTCCTTCCACTTGCTCCCTTAGGCTGTCGGATACTGACCTTTCCAGGGACTCAACACCAAGTTCTTCTGCCTTCACCTTAGTCCACGTGGCAGTGATGGCTGCCTTCTCCTCTGCAGTGAGCTCCACCATAGTGTTTCAGCTGAGGTTGCTAGTAAACACATCTGTGCCAGAAGTAAGTGCAGGCACAGCGGGCCCTGCTCTTCCCTTTATGCCCAGCCCAGACTCCTGCCCTCCCTACCCTATGAGCAAGTTACCTTAAGATATGAAGAAATTATTTGGCTTGTGAATGAAAGATATATCCACACTCTCCAGTTTACACTAGCTGGCTGTAGTGTTGGCTCTCCTAAATTCTGTGTTTTGATGCAGAAACATTAATCCCTCTGTTTATCTCCCATCGGGTTCACCTATTCCTTGTTCATACAGCCACCAGCTACACGCGGTCTCATCCTTTTCTATGATTCAGTTTGATGGAGTGGAATGTGGGATGAAATTCTTATCAAGTTGACTCTAGTTCCTCTTTGTCTCTAGAAATGTGTATCTTCTGAAGTAGCTAGATGTAAGCTAATTTCATGTAAGCCCATGTTACACCCCATTACAAGATCTGGACCACTAGATGCTATAGCCTTTATTTCTCACTGTGCCAGTGGAATAACCTTTACAAATACCTAAAGAAAGTATAGGTACAGTAGCTCCTGTAATTTTTTTTCAGGAATGTTCCCAACTTTCACTCAATTCCCCCCTTTTCTTTAATGTCTCAGTCTCACAAGATGTAAGATAGCTCTTTCAGAAATATAACTAATCAAAAACAATACTTTTTGTTCATATTTTAAAGTATTCTCTTAAAAATCTCTAGCAGATCTTGGGCTAGAGAGGGAGCTCAGTGGTAAATAGCTCTTTCAAAAGACCAGACTTCAGCTCCCAGTACCTACTTGACAGTTCACAATTGGCTGTAACTCAAGTTCCAGAGGATGTAATTCTATATTGTGGCTTGCAGGAGCACCACACACAGGTAGGACACACACATGTTTATGCAGGAAAAACACTCACTCATATGCAAAAAGTGAAACTTAAAAAAGAAATAGCACATCTCACCAGTCTTCTTTACCTCCTGGCACCTGCAACCCTACTTTTTACCTTGCACAGTAAATATTTTGTACCCTATCTTATACTGAACAGACCCTTTCATCTCTTCCTGGAGAAAACTTTCTCATCTTTAACTTAGCTCTTTCCCTAATACTTCACTCTATCTGGTTTCTTCTTCTGTCTTTTCCCACCAACAAGCCCATTGAGATCTTTCTTCAACATAAAAGTAAAAACAAACAAAAAAAAAACAAAAAGTCAATGTTATTAAGAATCAATTTTATTAAACAAAATTTGTGCTCTCAATGCAGTCCCCATGGACTCAAAGAGGGCATCATAGACACATGGGATTGCCAGTGTACTGGAATGGAGTTTAATGGTACTTGTGGGACAGAGCATTGGCCACTCCAATCACCAGCTTCTGCCAGGCAGCCTGCACCTCTGGGGTGAATTCCTTGGCAAAATGAGTAGAAAGGACAATCACCAACATGTTGCCCAGGAGCTGTAACAAAAAGGCACATAGGAATGATCAGTAGTTTCAAATCTGTGACGTGTAAAAGTTACGTTCCTTGAGGATTCCAGTCCCTCACTACCTATCACTTCTCCTGTTATGCATTTGACAACTGAATTACATGACTCCTCTTGTACACCACTCAACTGGCTATATCTGTACCTTTCCTCATTCTGCCCTTTTTATCTCCTCCCATTTTTTGCTCCCTGTCTCATTCATCAATGGTCAAATCTAAATCAACACATGACTGCGATACAAGATTCTTAGTAGATTTGAGTGTTCAACCAAAGAGAAGGCTCAAACTGTGCCAATGCTCAGTGGGAAAGTAAAACATTTAGAAAGTTGTCAAAATAATAAGAAAAAAAAACCCTATATTTTGATTTCCTCCTCGAGTCTTCCATAAAGGATTGGACATTAAGATTGACACAATTAATTAAGGTATTTTTCCTTTCAAATGATAAGATATTAACTTAAATTCAGTTTCTTCTTGCATAGATGTATTAATTTATAAAAACATACTCCTTTTTTAAAAAATTCCAATATTTGAATGCTTAGTTTCCAATGCTCAGAATCAAACCCAAGGCCCCAGAAATGCTGGGAGCTCACTCAAATCTGCACCCAAATCATTGTTGCCCAGAACATATGCACAGCTAAATATTAAGATTTCTACAACGGTTACTGACAAGAATTCTGGACCCATGGACTCTAACCTCTGTCAAGGCATTGCCAAGCACAGTCTCAACTCCAAGTATTGTCCCTAGTAAAATCCATAATGAACACATGAGCATGCTCAGAACTGACCTTGAAGTTCTCAGGATCCACATGAAGCTTGTCACAGTGCAGCTCACTGAGATGAGCAAAGGTCTCCTTGAGGTTGTCCATGTTCTTAACCCCCAAGCCCAAGGATGTCAGCACTTTCTTGCCATGGGCTCTAATCCGGGGGTTTCCCATGATGGCCAGGGCAGAAGAGAGGTTTCCAAACTTGTCAAAGAATCTCTGAGTCCATGGGTAAACAATCAGGAGCCTAAGACATAGGGCATTAGCAGTTAAAAGTTAGTGTGCCACAAAACCCTATAGAAACCCTGGAAATTTCTGCCATGCACAAGGACAATTTCCCTCCATTCCTTACCTTCCCAGAGTTTCTCCTCCAACTTTTTCCAAGTCCACTTTATCCCAGATGCTTGTGATAGCTGCCTTCTCCTCAGCTGTGAAGTGAACCATGGTGTGAGGTATAGAAGCTTGGAGATGATCTCAAGTGTGCAAAAGCAAGTGTATTCAAGAGGCTGAAGACCTGTCCTTTTATTCTTCACCCTGGACCTTGCTCCCCTTACCCCTCCCCAGGACTCTGAGGCTATTGGTCAAGAGAGTCTGGGCAAGACAGGGGTGGGGTCCAGTGGGGTAAGTTCTAGATAGCAATGCACTAAGATAGTGTCCAGTAGGCCCCCTGCCTCGGAGAGACAGAGCCTCCTGCTGCAGCTTTCCCAGAGTTCACCGTCTTTCTTTCCTTCTTTCCTTCTCTTTAGCTCCTTCCCCCAACAGGAGATTTGCAAGGGTGTCTTTCACATTCTTCCCTTTTTCACTTCAGACTTAGAGGGATTAATACATTTAAGTTGAAGCATAGGCAAACATGGGAACGCCTCAGTGAGCCAGAGGCTATTTTTAGGAATGGGGTTACGAACCTAAGTGATAGAAATATGAGTCTTACTCACAAGCCACGTATAAGAAAGATGTGGTGTGCAAAACCATTGAATGCATTTTCAGTAGGCTTAGGACATGATCTTCTTATTTCCCACAGCCCCAGGAAAGCCATTCCTAATACATTTCAGTTTCTAAGTAAAAATATATATATATACACACACACACACACACACATATTTATAACACACACACACACACACATATATATATATATATGTATTACTGTGTAGAAGTACAACATGTCTCCACATTCCATCATACACTAAAGTAGAGAAGTCTGTGTACATGACAGCATTTTCCACCCATTGAATGCACAGTGTTGACACCATACAATTGGCAGCCCCCACCCACCCACCCAGGATAAGTGTAGCTGCCTGGTGAAAAGGGTGAGGGTTTAGCCTTCTCTATGATCATTACTGGTTAAATACTGAGAACACTAAATGATCAAGCTTTCAGGTTTCTTCAACTCAGCTCTGTTTTCACTTTTTGTGTGTTTGTAACCTAACTGTGAAGAGACAGGGTATTTCCATGCAGTAACACATGCACTATCACAGCTAGGACTGGATTATACATTATGAAGTTCATCCCTAGCAGTGAGTTTCTACTGACAGCTTTTAAGGTTTTGTAGCTATTTTAACGTAGTGGTCAATAGAGATTTTTATTTGCATGGCTGTAAAGAACATGCAATGTTAACAAGAACCAGCTATGTTCTCCTCTTCTTCCTCTTCTTCTTCTTCTTCTTCTTCTTCTTCTTCTTCTTCTTCTTCTTCTTCTTCTTCTTCTTCTTCTTCTTCTTCTTCTCCTTCTCCTTCTCCTTCTCCTTCTCCTTCTCCTTCTCCTTCTCCTTCTCCTTCTCCTTCTCCTTCTCCTTCTCCTTCTCCTTCTCCTTCTCCTTCTCCTTCTCCTTCTTCTTCTTCTCCTTCTCCTTCTCCTTCTCCTTCTCCTTCTCCTTCTCCTTCTCCTTCTCCTTCTCCTTCTCCCTCTCCCTCTTTCTCCCCCTCCCCCTCCCCTCCCCTTCCCCCTCCCCCTCTCCCTCCCCCCCTCTGTTTCTTTCTTTTCACTGATAAATCTTTTTTTTTTACAGTCTAATTGTTATCTCCCTCCCCGTCTGCCTTCTGATTGTTCTTCATCCCATACCTCCTCCCCTATCTCCAAGAAGATGCCTCCCCACTCCCACTACACCAGACCTCCCCACTCCCTGGGACCTCAAGTCTCTCAAAGGTTAGGTGCATCTTCTCTCACTGAGGCCAGACAAGGCAGTCCTCTGCTGTATCTGTGTCAGTGACCTCATATCAGCTGGTGTATGCTGCCTGGTTGGTGGCTCAGTGTGTGAGAGATCTCAGGAGTCTAGGTCAGTTGAAACTTCATATAGGGTTGCCCTCCTCATCAGCTTCTTCCAGCTTTTCCCTAGTTCATCCACAGGGGTCCATGACTTCTGTCCATTGGTTAGGTGTATGTATCTGCATCTGACTCAGCTTCATGTTGGACAGCCATGCTAGACTTTGTCTGTAAGCACACCATAATATCAGTAATAGTGTCATGCCTTGGAGCCTCCCCATGAACTGGATTCTAAATAGGGCCAGTCACTGAACCTTTTTTTCCTCAGGCTCTTCTCCATTCGTCCCACCCACCCATTCCTGCTGCCTCTCTGTAGAATTATCCTTCAGTATTGGGTCAGAGTTTATGACTGTGGGATGGCAACACCATCCCTACACTTGATGCCCTGTCTTTCCACTGGAGGTGGACTCTACAAGTTCCCTCTTCTCATTATAGGGCATTTCATCTTAGGTCCCTCCCTTTGAATCCTGAAAGTTTCTCAGCTCCCCGATCTCTGGTACCTTCTAGAGCTATGATCTTTTAAAAGGAAGTCATTCGTGAGATGGCAAATATGTACATATATATTCCTTTAGCTTCTATCTCCATGATTTAATCTTGGAGGATAGTTGGTAGTCCTGAGTTTAAGCTTCCAAATATCTTAACCAGTAACCCTAAGTTGCTCTTCAGCAGAGTCTTGGGGGAATTTCCTACAAAGTTGTATTAATTAGTTCATGTCTATTAATAGACCCTCCATAATCCCCATGTCATGTTAGTCCAGGATTTTGAAACCGTTTCTTTATGACAGCTAATTCATGTAATCTCAAATGTTCACTCAATCATTATTTGTCTCATAACTATGTGATAATTATTATTATTAGTCCTGGGATCTTTTGTTTCTCTTTTATTGATTTTTTAAATTTACATTTCAATTGTTATCCCCTTTCCCATCCCCCCAAGCCCTCCTATCCTATCTCCCCTCCCCCTGCTATGAGGGTGTTCATTCACCCACCCACCCATTCCTGCTGCCTCTCTGTAGAATTATCCTTCACAAGTCCTGGGATTTATAATGAATGAGAGACAAGACAGAACTTTTCTCTAGCCTCATTCACTAGGAGATAGAAGATACAGAAATGAGTAAGTATATCAAACAAAAAAGATTTTAATATGTTATTACTAGGAAGAAAATTAACAATTGGGATTAACAAGGACAGGACATGGTGGTATGGAATTCAGTTTCTCTACATAATGAAGAGTTAAGTTTGTTGTGTCCAGAATGTCTAGAAGTAACATGTCACAGAAAGATACTGGAAAATGTTGTAATAGCAAATTCAGTGTTCTGAAGGAAGAGAAAATAAATATTTCTGTGACAGTGAAGCTGATAATATCCATGATCACTAAATATAAAAATAATAAAGTGGAACATGGTGGGTGTGTTGCTGCAGTGCTCATAATCTAACAGAGGAATCCATCTTCCTTAATAGGAATGAGAAACTATAATGACATAACCTTTGAATACTACTCATTTCTTATGCACTACTATTCTAGGGTCATAGTACTTCTCTCAAATAATTTTTATTGCAAATGTATATTGACTATCATAGGCTGCACAGAATAGCACATGCCTTTAATCCCAGCACTCAGAAGAAGGAGGCAGACACATCTCTGTGAGCTTGAGGCTAGCACACAGTCTACATATTAAGTTCTAAGCCATCGAAGCTACAGAAGAGGACCTTGTCTTGAGAAATAAAACAAGCAAAAGTCTTTTATCATCCTACCTGTATATGTGAATGTGTGTGTGCACATATGAAGAACTATTTTTCAGTTATCTCTTTTTTTCCATTGGAGTGGTTATAGGTATATATAGCCCTGAAACATTTGGCAAATATACTTTCCTCCCACCACTGCATAATTGCCATCTTTTATCCGCTGATTTCTAGAGCCAAAATATTCATGATGGCATAAGGAGAAAAGTAAATTTATAAAAAATGGGCATTGTCTCATCTCTTGACAGGTCCAGAGAAAACGAGTGTCATATACAACGCCTGCATTTTTGTTGCTATTGTTTGTTTGGTTTGGTTTGTTTTCCTGTTAATTGCCATATTGAAATGCTGTAGACCAAAAAGGCCAATGTTGTTGATAGCCTAAAACTACAAGAATCATTGTTCTTTCATATTTAAAGTGGACAAAGACAACTTGAAATACAATCCACCAGTCATACTCTAACCAATCTATGGAATCAGGATGAGGGAATATAGTTTAGTAGCTAAAATGTGGTTATCTTACCTCTACCACTTAAAGATCACCAGCCTTGACAAGAGATTGACTAGGGCTTGAATTTCTTTGAGCACCTTTAAATTCTCTCAAGTGTGTTTTATCCACATGAGTTTTCCAAGTCAATGTACACTTTATGTAGTTATGTCCACTCAGTATTTGTGATTTCATCTTCTACTATCTTCTGTTTTCTTCTCATATATTAGAGTTAATCTGACACTGTCTCCCCCATCCCACCTTTGAACATTACCTCAGGTTGCATGCCTTGCTTCACCTCTTCATTTTAAACTTTTATATCTCTGTAATGGTTCCTAAGCATTTAAGTTAAATTGGATCCTTAAGAATATTTTTCTTAGTAATACCATTTCTTGAGTCAGAAATCCTGAGACTGCTTATTCTTTACTAATCAATTCAGTTGGTGTCTTTTGTTTAGTGCTAGTGGATCTTGATTCCCTAGCAGTCCACATGTTAGGACAGTGCTCTGCTCTGAGCAGCACCCTCAGACCAGGTTTTTATTATTCATTCTGAGGTAGCAACTCATTGAGTTCTTTGGTTGTCCTTGAACTCAATCTGTTGCTCAGGTAACTCTTGAAACTGTGACACTTTGCTTAGCCTTTCAAGTAGTGGAGTGATAAGCATATTTCACCAGGTAAGTGTTATTGTTTAATGCTTAATAAAGTATTAATATTGAGATTTTTATAATTAAGATCCCTATTGTCTACTTTTGCCAGTATTTTATCTCTTCAGCATCTTCTAGTTTTATACAAATCATCAAGATCTAGTTCAGTGACCTTAAATGACAGAACTTTTTGGCATTTTTGTAGATGTCCTGTGTATGAAATTATCATGCCCACCTGTCTGGAGAAGATTCCATTTATATTCTTTCCCTATCATAATCATATTGCTTATTACAGTAGCACAGAAAAGCACAGTGGTCGCATCTCTTAGCTTTCATTCCTCCTTGAGACAAGGAATGCCTTCAAAAAACAAGTCTGAAGTGGTGGTTTCATTGAAACTTTTTCTTATATATTTAATGCTTTCTATCAACTTGTCCCTTTTCTTTCATCAGTTCCAGAGGACATCTGATATAGTATCTGTTGGAGAATGTTCATTTAGCGTGGGAGAGATGATGACTCCGTGTTTGAGAGCAAATACTTTCCTCAGAGCACCTGAATTCTCAGCATATACAGCTCGCAACCATCTGTAACTCCAGCTCTAGTGGAACTTGATGCCTATAGTCTCCTATACTCACGTGCACAAACCCAAACACAGATAAATGCAGAGATACTTGATTAAGAGAAATAAATCTTTTTTTTTTAAGTCAGCTGCTGTGTGGAACCTCTAGGAAGATGGTGATGCTAGGCTCCTGTCTGCAAGCATAAGTGAGTATGGGGTCAAGGAGTAGTGCTTGTCCATGGGATGGTTCTACAGTTGGGCCTGTTATTGGTTGGCCATTCCCTCAATTCCTGTTCCCTCTCTGTTTCTACATTTCTTGTAGACAGAACAAATTGGGGTCAAATGTTTTGTGGATGGGTTAGTGTCCTTATTCCTCCACTGGACTTCCAGTCTGGCTACTGTAGGTGGACTTTTCAGATTCCATACCCCCACTGCTATGAGTCTCAGATAAGGTTACCTCCCCCATGAACCCTCAGGAGCCTCCCCCATCTCAGGTTTATGGCACATTCTTGTAATGTTCCCCCATACCTACAACATTGCCAACTGCAGATTTCCATTCATTCTCCAGGCCCTTTGGCCCCCTCTCCTGTCTCCTCCCACACTTAAACCTGAACCCCTCCTGGAAACGAATGCCAACATTGAATGCAGCTTGGGACTCTTATGTAAGATAGAGGGACTCTAAGGGAATAGGAACTCCACAGAAAGACCAACAGAGTAACTAACCTGGACTGTTAGGGGGTCTCAGAGACTGTACCACCAATCAAAGAGCTTATACACGCTGAACCTAGGTCCCAGCACATATGTAGCAGATGTGTAGCTCAATCTTCTTGTGGTTCCCCCAACAACTGGAAAATATAAGCCTGTCTGTCTCTAAAGCTGTTCACTGTCTGTAGAATCAATTCCCCTAAGTGGATGGCCTTGTCTGACCTCAGTGGGAAAAGATGTGCCTAGTCAGGAAGAGAGTTGATATGCCAGGGTTGTGTGTGTGTGGGCGGGGATACCCTAGGAGGGGATCAACCCTTTCAGAGGAGAAGAGGCAGGATGTGAGAAGAAATTGTGTGAGGGGGGATGGGGAGGGGGCAACATTGGAGATGTAAAGTGAATTAATTAGTGGGGAAAAAAGAAAATAAAAAAGTAAAAAAAATCATAATAAAAGTAAATTATTTTTTAAAATAATTAAACTGATTATCTCAGGTTGAGCATTAGATCTGTCTAAAGTTTAACTTAATTAAATGGCACATAACACAGACTGTAGGTGATCATTTGTCATGCATTTCTTCACCCTCTACACTAAGTTTTAGTGACTACCACAGAACTTTTTTCTCCACGGCATTAACCCTTTGCTTTCCTACATGAGAATTATCCCCAACTTCTCATCTTTCCTGGGGCTCTAGAAAAATTCTGTAACATCTACTTTCCTCTCCTGAATTCCAGCAAAGTTCTAAAAGAAACTCAAGCGTCCTTCTGTCTCGCTCCCTTACCATCTGCCCATCAGCCTTCTTTCTTTAAACACAAAAGTAAGAAACAGACACAACAAAATATGACTCATGGGTTACTGAAAAGAATGGACTTTATTAAGCAGAAGCCCTGCTTTCAGAGACCAGCACAGTGGCCATGGGTATGGCAGAGCTGAGGGGTGTACAGAATGCTGGACATCAGGGAAAGGGCTCAGTGGTACTTGTGGGACAGAGCAGTGGCCACCCCAACCACCAACTTCTGCCAGGCAGCCTGCACCTCAGCTGTGAATTCCTTGCCAAAGTAAGAAGAAAGAACAATCACCAGCATGTTACCCAGGAGCTATGGAAGGAAACACAAAAAGATATACAAAAATGAGAAAAGGAAATAAAGAAAAGAATTTACAGGACAAACAGCATTTGTAAGTTAGTCTCCTTGAGGACTCCCCAGCAGTCTGTCCACTCTAATGAGGATGCTGGTTCAATCTCATTGCTCAAGGGCCCTCCTCGACCCCATTCGGTCCTTCTCTACTTGTTCCTTACTTTTCCTCAGTCTGCCACTTTTGTTTCTTGCCCCTTTTCTCATTCAACAATGGCCTGGCTTCTACAAATACAGGATTACCATGTATTTACTAGAGTTTCCTATAATGAAGGAAGCAGGGACTACTTATGATATTACTCATTGGGATTGTAATATTTTTTAGGAAGTTCATCAAACCAATGAGAAACATCTGTCAAGTTTTCTCTCGTATTTTTGCTGAAGGGTTAGTCATTAGAATCCACATAAATAGGGTATTTCTCCTTCCCTAGAACAAAATGTCAATTTCAAGGGCTAGTCTACTTACATGTATCTGCTACCTTCTAAAATAAAACACAAAAGTGAGGAGGATTCTATAACCAACTCTATAAGTCTGCTACTTTGTGTCTTTTTGGTAGTGCTCCAGTCTCAGGATTCATATACCCCAGAGATTCATTTCATCAACTGACTTACATACCGAGACACCAAATGTCTGTCTGAAAAACTTTTCTGAACAGTTGCAAATTTTAATTTTAATTATTTTAAAAAATAATTTACTTTTATTATGATTTTTTTTTTACTTTTTTATTTTCTTTTTTCCCCACTAATTAATTCACTTTACATCTCCAATGTTGCCCCCTCCCCATGTTTCAAAATCGTGTCATTTTGCCATTGTAATTGTATGTATGTGTGTGTGTGTGTGTGTATATGTATAAGTTGTAGTCTTCTCCTCTCATGTAGAACACTCTTTGCAATAGACAAAGACCAGTACAGAAATCCACAACCATTCAAACTTCAGAGTTGTGGAGCCTAACCTCAGTGGATACATCTACACACCTAAGGATCAGGGAACACTTCAGAAGAAGGGCAAAAGATTGTAAGAGCCAAAAGACCATGAAGCTTGCTGTGATACACATTTGCTAATATGGGTGGGGTAAATAAAGCCCATGAGACCTCAACCATACACAAAGAATTACAGTCAACTAAGGGTTGCTGAGAGCTGGATCAAGAGTCTTCCCCGGGGCAGAGCACACCAATTGGTTACCCAACAAATGCTTTTTTAAAGAAAGTTAATTCTAAATTAGCTCTTGGATCTTGTAAAAGCTTTTTCCTAATGGTAATGGGATGTCACAACCTGCTGCAAGGTATCACTTGTCACCCTTTTCTTCACCCTCTACAGTAAATGTTCATATGTTCCATACACAATGCCTTCTCCACTAAATTTCTTTCTTCTCTCTGAGAATTCTTTCTCAGCTTTAGACTCTCACTGGGCCTGTAGAAGCCTTCCATGGCTTCTACGTTTCTCTCTTGAGTCCCTGCAGGTTTCAGATAAATGCCTGAGTCTTCCTGTGCTTCCCCCTTTCCAAAAACACATCAAATATGTGTCTTTAGCATAAAAGTAGAAAGCAGACAAGACAAAACTGAATTTTTGATTACCAGGAAGGATGATCTTTATTAAACATGATGTGCTTTCAAGGAACAGTCCAGTATTCATGTGCAGAAAGGAGGCATAGCGGACACACAGGATTGCTGGACAGCTAGAGAGAGGGCTCAGTGGTACTTGTGGGACAGCGCAGTGGCCACCCCAGCCACCAGCTTCTGCCAGGCAGCCTGCATCTCAGCTGTGAATTCATTGCCGAAGTGACTAGCCAAAACAATCACCAGCACATTACCCAAGAGCTGTTGATGGAAAGACAAAAGAAACAAATCGGTGTGTTAAATGAAGATTTGAAACGAATAAGCATTAAAAAAACAAAGAAATATTTTGAACCCATACTCTTTAACACATTCAGCATCAAAGCTTCCTCAATCATCTCTGATGAGCAGAGATTCCATTTTTCTATTGTTCCTCTTTTTTTCCCACTCACCACTGTTCTGCCTGGATTCTCATACCTTCTATTCTCAGCATATTTATTTGCCTGTCGTTATTCTCATTCTACAGTTGTCTAGTATCTGTAAATTCAGAATTTGTGTTTTCCTACTGCTGTTGGTGGAGTTTTAAAACTACCCCCAATGTAAGAACAAGCCTCCATTTGTCAAGATATTCACCTGGAAATTTAATACAATTTTATGTTTATTGAGAAAATTCACCATAAGGTTGTCTTGCAAGACTTTTCTTCAACATCAATCAATAGGACCCACAAAAAGTTAAGATTTTTCCACTCCCTATTCCATTTCTTCTTGCATAGATCTACTACTTTTCATATTACTCTCCATGATAAATCCAAGAAAATTTTATCACGACAAAATTTTCTAAATGTTTGTAAACTAATTTAGGTTTCTTACAGCCATTCACTGTCACCCTACTGGGACCAATTAATTAACTTTGACAGCTAAGTAAGCACCCCCTTATTCATATTCTTGGCTTCTCATTTTGTCCCCGAGACAAATCCAAAATAAATTTGTGGCATTGCCCTAGACTCACTTTGAAGTTCTCAGGATCCACATGTAGCTTGTCACAGTGCAGTTCACTGAGCTTGGCCAAGGCAGACTTGAGGTTGTCTAGATTCTTAATGGACTCTCCAAAAGCAGTCAGCACCTTCTTGCCATGGGCTTTGACCCTTGGGTTGCCCATTATGGCAGAAGCAGAGGACAAGTTCCCAAAGCTGTCAAAAAATCTATGGGTCCATGGGTACACAACAAGAAGCCTGTGAAGTGGAGAAAGACAAGTAGAAATATAAGGGAGCCTCAGAATTCTTGATTTCCCTAGCTCTTTGTACCCTAAAAACAATTCTTACCTTCCCAAGGCTTCACCACCAACCTCTTCAACATTGACCTTACTCCACAGGCCATTGATGAGGGTCTTTTCCTCAGCAGTAAAGTTCACCATGATGGCAAGTCTGGGAGGTTGCTGGTGATCACAGGAGTGTCAGAAGCAAGTATGTACTGCTGCTAGAAGTGGTGGCCTTTTATGCTTCACAGACAATGTTCTGACCCTTTGTTCTGCATTATTCTTTGAAGCTATTGGTCAGCCTGACCCGTGGTCCTCATGGGTGGAGCCAGGTCATGGGAGGGTCAGCAAAAACTGTACACTGTGTTTATGATAATGCACATTAGATATGGAGGTATTCTTTCTTTTTTGGCTCCTCCTTCAACAAAAACTCTCTTTGTTTTGCTTATTCTCTTTTCATTTTCTACTCTCCACATGTAAACTCCCAGTATAACGCCCATTTCTCTTA
The DNA here is from genome assembly GCF_000001635.26 of Mus musculus. Lineage (NCBI taxonomy): Eukaryota > Metazoa > Chordata > Mammalia > Rodentia > Muridae > Mus > Mus musculus. The sequence goes on from NC_000073.6 coordinate 103,853,502, forward strand.
TCACTTTTTCCAACAAAGGCACAGAAAGAGGAGTTTAGCCCACTATAGGAAAAAAAATCCAGTCTAAAATAACTTTACCGTTTAGGGAAAGAATGGCTATAATAATAAGAACAAACTCATGAAAAAAGGAATTTGTGCTGTGGACACAGAAATGCCAATATTACATCTGTTTCTCCTTTTCTTGGGATATGTGCTTTATAACTCTATCTCCTAGATATATATTGCCCCAAGTAGACAAGACTTATACATAGTTGCATCTGGAGGATGAATACAGTAGCAAAGGATTGACAATGGGTCCGAAGACTCAATTCCAAAATACAACAACAGGAAGTGACAGTGTAGAGAAGATGGATATAACAAGTTCTTGTTTTGTGATTCTAGAGAGTTCTCTGACCAAACCTTTGTGAACCTTACTCCGTTAGTAATATTGCTTTGATCTTTTTCCTTGCTTAATCCCATATAGATATTTCTCATCTGTGAGGTGGAACTGAAATAACTTTAAACTAGGCTTGTGATTCAACTGAGGAATGAGTGAGTTGATTCATCAATATCCTTGAGAAACATTTGTGGATAGTGTTTATTATAACTAAAGGATGGCTAGTGTGCTTGATTTCTAATCTCTTCTTGGAATTATTAGCTATCTCCTACGTATTGGACCTGAAATTAAAAGCCTACATTTGTATGTGTTTAACTGCATCCATGTGCATGAAGGATAGTTTTACACCATCCTATTTAATCTGCATCTGGCAAGACAGTTATCATTATCCACCTTTTATTCAAATAAACAGAATCACAAAAGTGATATAACTGTAAGGTGAGAGAACTGTTGACCAAGGGAGGAAGGCTCCAGATTTGGTCACAGTTTGGCTTTCCTATTTATAGGAAAGTTGTCCTCCAACCTGCCTCTGGTCAGTTCTGCCTGCATTTCTTCCTTTTACCTCCTCTATGGCTTCTTGTGCTCCTAACCCCCCTAAGAGTTTCTCTTCCAAGACTTTCATTTTATTTAGTTTAGTTCTGTTTTATTTTTTACATTTGTTTGTTTTTCTTGTGGGGCCCAAGTGATAGTGCCTATTTTTCATTTAGCAATGTGGCTTCGGTGTCTCAAATCTTTGTGTTCCAAATTTACCCAGAGGATCTTCTCTATAACCTTTGGCTTGCCCTGGCTTTTATGATGATTTGTTATGTGTCTAACAGCCATTTCTGACATATGAGAACACCTTTGTTTTACTTTCTTCTATGCTTACAGAAGCATTATCTTGTTTAAAGTGTCCCCAAATTGGCATTATTACAAGTAATTGAATCTCTGGCCCTCTGTCAGCTTTTTCTCTACATTATCTTTTGAGTACAGATTCTAACCCATGGCCAGTATAGATGTGAACTTATCTTCTCATGGCATAGACTATTTGGCAGACTATTACCTACTAAATAATGTATATACATAGGATTGACTAGAATATGGATACTTTATACATGTTAAAATAGCTACGTTTGGTGTGATGCACCTTCTTATGAACACATTAAGCTAACAGGATGACCATGGTATCCATGTCATACAGACTGAAAGTAAGCATATCTGTTACAACTAGAGCATAACATTTTAAAAAATGTTCTGTGGGTTCAGTTTAAAGTTTTCTTGCCTATAATAGACAGCCTAGGAAAATGTAACTCTAGGGTGAGAAAGATGTTTTGATTGTTCAAGTTTAAGACTGAATAGACAAAATCAGCTGGCTGTCAGCTTGAGTGCATCCTTGTTTCAAAACCCCAAGTCTGAGTGTTTGCCTAGCATGTACAAAGCTCTGGGAATGGATTCAATTCCTATGGCTGCTACAATCTTTTTAAAAGAAAGAATTCAATGCTGTGCTAATTTTAGATGTTATTAGTATAGAAATTTTTGAAGTATACTGTTTGTAGTAAATTAGGCCCTTAAACACAAGTTTTTCAGTGTTAAACAAGAAAAAAATAGTCTCTACAGTTGTTCTTCATCATAAATAGTTTTAAATTAGAAAAATTGTGAGTGAAGTTTCTGAACAGGAAAAACATGTTTTGTAATTTTATTAAAAGAAATGGTCACTACTCTGCTTCCATTTTATGTCTCCATTCATATTCCCAGAACAGCAATAAATTAGATAGAGTAAGTTTCTTAGGTGTTGCATTAACTAGGAATGACTACATACTAATGACAGCAAGGTGGAATCCCTGCAGGAAGCCCTAAACCTTCAAGGAACATGCAATGGAAAATGTCAAAGACACTGAATGCATCAGCCTCATGATTTGAAGATGAGTTAAAGAGAGAGCCATGTCTTTCTTAGCTAGAAATCCCTCCCTTTTCAGTTCAGAGCAGACACCTGTTTGACTGACCTCTGGGGCTATACTGAAAAACCAGAGAAGTGTCTGGCACTTAATTATCACGAGAGTTTTTACTAGGAAGAGAAAATAGAAAACCATAGTCAGCCAGGTATTCTCTTGAAACTGGTAACCTGGAACAAAGTCATAAGTGCCCTATTTTCTCCCATAACATCACTTCTCTTTCTTGGTTTCTTTGGCATTTTTTAAAATGCTTTTAAAATGTTAACATTATTGCTACATTGATGTGTAGAAGTGTAAAACATTTAAACAGGTTCTCCAAAGCAGCAAATATATATATATTTATATTCCCATCTAAGGCAGGCTACTTGGGTACTTGATCAGAAGGAAACAGATGAGTCACTGGTCTAAGACTACTCCATTTTTGTTAAGCTATAATTTATTGTCATTATCTAAATTCAAACAAAACAAGCCAGACTGTTTATTAACCCTATTTTTACTTTTTCATTGGCAGAAAGCTCTCATACCTTCTAGGTAAAACAAGTTTCTGCATTTTTACAATATCCTATAATAGCTTACCCTATGATCTATTTATCATCTCCATGGCATTCTTTTTTAACTTGGGTCCTAGAGTAAATAAATTGTCTATTTTCAGGATTAAAATTCTAGAGAACTCTTATCTTTTTATGTTAAATAAGCTCACCTGTGTATTTTATAAATCAAGATCAACTCACCAAAAACTCTGACATAATAAAACACATAGGCCCTTTTATTAGGTAGGTACTTTATATTTTCAATATTCCCCTTCATTTTATACTGCTTCAATTTATACCTTAGGGAATAGCCAAAATTCTTTGTTTTAGCTAGCTAATTACATTAACTAATAACTGGTGAACTTTATTAAAATGTAGCCCTTCTTAAGTATGCACTAATTAAATATTTGAATAATGTCTAAAAAAGTGTTGCCTCAAAAGCCATACTGATGTGCAGATATAAGAATTCTATGGCTGAATATGATTTTCAAAAGGGTTTTATTGTGAGATTAGGGTCCATCCATACTTCTAGCGTGCAAAGTGAATTTGGCAATTATTTTTTCACTTTGATTTTATTTATTTATTTATTTATTTATTTATTTATTTATTTATTTAAAATTTTTATTACGTATTTTCCTCAATTACATTTCCAATGCTATCCCAAAAGTCCCCCATACCCTCCCCCCCCCACTTCCCTACCCACCCATTCCCATTTTTTGGCCCTGGCGTTCCCCTGTACTGGGGCATATAAAGTTTGTGTGTCCAAGGGGCCTCTCTTTCCAGTGATGGCCGACTAGGCCATCTTTTGATACATATGCAGCTAGAGGCAAGAGCTCAGGGGTACTGGTTAGTTCATAATGTTGTTCCACCTATAGGGTTGAAGATCCCTTTAGCTCCTTGGGTACTTTCTCTAGCTCCTCCATTGGGAGCCCTGCGATCCATCCAATAGCTCACTGTGAGCATCCACTTCTGTGTTTGCTAGGCTCCGGCGTAGTCTCACATGAGACAGCTATATCTGGGTCTTTTCAGCAAAATCTTGCTAGTGTATGCAATGGTGTCAGCGTTTGGAAGCTAATTATGGGGTGGATCCCTGGATATGGCAGTCTCTAGATGGTACATCCTTTTGTCACAGCTCCAAACTTTGTCTCTGTAATTCTTTCCATGGGTGTTTTGTTCCCAATTCTAAGAAGGTGCACAGTGTCCACACTTTGGTCTTCATTCTTGTTGAGTTTCATGCGTTTAGCAAATTGTATCTTATATCTTAGGTATCCTAAGTTTTGGGCTAATATCCACTTATCAGTGAGTACATATTGTGTGAGTTCCTTTGTGATTGTGCTACCTCACTCCGAATGATGCCTTCCAGGTCCATCCATTTGCCTAGGAATTTCATAAATTCATTCTTTTTAATAGCTGAGTAGTACTCCATTGTGTAAATGTACCACATTTTCTGTAATCATTCCTCTGTTGAGGGGCATCTGGGTTCTTTCCAGCTTCTGGCTATTATAAATAAGGCTGCTATGAACATAGTGGAGCATGTGTCCTTCTTACCGGTTGGAACATCTTCTGGATATATGCCCAGGAGAGGTATTCCTGGATCCTCTGGTAGTACTATGTCCAGTTTTCTAAGGAACCGCCAGACTGATTTCCAGCGTGGTTGTACAAGCTTGCAATCCCACCAACAATGGAGGAGTGTTCCTCTTTCTCCGAATCCTCGCCAGCATCTGCTGTCACCTGAATTTTTAATCTTAGCCATTCTGACTGGTGTGAGATGGAATCTCAGGGTTGTTTTGATTTGCATTTCCCTGATGATTAAGGATGTTAGTGGGCTATCACTGGAAAGAGATGCCCATTGGACAGGCAAACTTTATATGCCCCAGTACAGGGGAACACCAGGGCCAAAAAATGGGAATGGGTGGGTAGGGGAGTGTGGGGGGGGAGGGTTTGGGGGATTTTGGGATAGCATTGGAAATGTAATTGAGGAAAATACGTAATAAAAAAATAAGGATGTTGAACATTTTTTCAGGTGCTTCTCTGCTATTCCTCAGGTGAGAATTCTTTGTTCAGTTCTGAGCCCCATTTTTAATGGGGTTATTTGATTTTCTGGAGTCCACCTTCTTGCGTTCTTTATATATATTGGACATTAGTCCCCTATCTGATTTAGGGTAGGTAAAGATCCTTTCCCAATCTGCTGGTGGTCTTTTTGTCTTATTGACGGTATCTTTTGCCTGAATTTGGCAATTTTTGATTTGGTAATATTTGAAATTTATAAAAAAAAAAAGTAAAAATGCTATATTTTAGCTAGGCATACCTCTTCAGCATTTAGTGTCCTAGGTGGAAGTTATAACTTAGGGAATTTCCTGAACTGTAAACTCACATCTCTGTGGGAAAAGATATGAGGATTGGCCAAGTAAGAAGAGATTAAATAATAACTACCCTGACAATGGCCAGACTCCATCCTTTAGCAAGGTCATTCCCAGTGACATTGTGAGAAACTGAGACCCTGTGCTCTTTGTCCCTGAAGTTGGTAATATTTAGTGATTGTTCTTGCCCCAAAATTCATAACACGAAAAAGCCATTCTGAAAGTAAGTCATCTGAGCCTCTAGTTCAGTGAGTCTAAGGCATCTATAAACGGAAGAAGCTTTCCTTTTTCAGGATCCTAGACCAAGGTGCCAAGAGACCAATTCTCAATAATCCTGCCTCACTCAAGCCTTTGTTACAATTTCTGACTGGACCAATTTTCTTCCTCCATGTTCTTCTTTTTTCTTCTTTTCTTTCTTCTTTCTTTTATTCTTGTTTATCTGTCCAGGGGTGTAAGGCTTTCTTTTATTTTATTTAAATAAGTAGAAGTAGAAAGAACTGGTGTTTTTCTTCTTCTGGGACTTGGGGTAGTGTCAGCTGGGTGGGGTCACAGACTGTGGTGACAGATAAGAGCCAGAGCTGCACAGAGCTGAGTCAAGGTTGAGGCCTCCGTGAGATTGGGGGAAGCCAGTGTGTTTGGGCTCCTGCCTTCTTTGTCCCATCATTGCTCCTTCATGAGTAGATAAGAGGTATGTGTTATGGGAGAGTGTTTGAGGATCTGGCTTAGGAAAGCCTGATAAATACGTTTCATGTAATACATATAAAAGTGTACAGATATTGTAATAAATGTGAGGCTATTACCAAAATTTTCAAGTGTACCATGGCAATATAATTTATGAAGTCTACAGAGCCAAGGAAATAAATAAATCACATTCTCAAAATACAACTGAGATGCAATTTTTCAAAAAGGAAAACAAACAACCCAAAAGATCAAAGGAGGGGCTCAAAATATTATAAAGCAACTAAAAGGCTTCAGAGCAAGGGGTTTTTAACTGTTGAGTCTGATATGTAATTAAAAAGTTAGTAATTAAGGAACTGGCCTAATAGAAAACTGTAGAAAAGAACAGTTCCCTATTGGCTACCCTAGAGACATTTTGGACCTAACATGCTTTCTCCAGACCATGACTCTCCTTTCCCTAAAGGAAATGAATAAAAGTAATAACTGAGCTGTTGGCACAATGCTAGTCTCATAATCTATTCCTTTGCAGGATGCCTGCCATGATTGCGCACACTCATGCTCCCACTAATGCATGCTAATTTCTAAACTGGAGCATGTATTAGTATAAGAATTTTGAGGCTCAATAAGCAGTAAATTTGTGCTAACCTCTATCTATACCTGTGGTTATTATAATCATGACCTAAGAAATACCTTGGAAGTTCTACTAGATTGGAAATTAGAGAAATTAAAAATCATCTTTGGAACATTTCTACATATTAGAACTGTCAAAACAATATCAGGCAATATCTCTCATGGATGGTAACTAGTGGCTTAAAAGCCATGGCTTTTTGGCTGGAAGAAGTTTATTTTTTCTTTGAAGAGAGGAAACTCTGATGACAGAACAACCAGAGGAAACACATCTGTGCAGAGAAGGCCTTTGGTTCCAAAGCAGTGGCTGTAGAGTAACTAAGGAGGGCTAGGTGCTTCCTTTTCTTCCTCCAAATGCGCATTTGTACCCCAAAATATCACCTGTCTTTCTGGGGTAATTCCTACATCCCTGATGAGTACCTCTCATGTTCACAATGATGTGAGAATGGTAGAATTCACTTAACCAGAATTTACAATACTGATTCTAACCTAAACTAAGGTTCTGTGCTAGATTACAGGGTAAATGTGAACTTGCCAGGGAACTACCTAGTACAGATCCAATGACCCTAACTCTAACAACACAGGCTATTCCCCCTTCCTCTTCTACACCAGACTTTTCATAAGCTTACCCAGTTAAAGCAGGTCAGATAAGGAAACAGGGTACCAGTGAATGTCTGCAATGAATTCAAGCCCATTCCAAATAGCATTTCATTAACAATTGCATAGTTTATGAACAAAACTCTTGTGTGTGTGTGTGTGTGTGTGTGTGTACTAAAATGTGTGATTCTGTTGCTTCTAGGTATGAGTCTAAATAAACTTTACATTTATAAAAAATGATTTGTTATAACATCTAATAAAGATCATGAGAAGTAATTTTTAACTAGAAAATAAAATATTCTAGGTTATGTCACACAGCAAGGCAGGGTCCCCTTTTCATTGTAATGCTGGTGTAAGTAATGTTTTCTTCAGGTAGCAAACTTATTTTCTTTTCACCTTCCCTGTGGACTTCCTCCTAGAGACCCAGATAGCACTGATCAGTCACAGCTGAAAACATCTGGCCACACACCCTAAGCCTCAGCATGACTCAGCATGACTCAGCACTGCTGTGCTCAAGCTAGATGCTGGCTCACAAGGCTGAACACACCCACAGGGTGGGGAGTGGAGAACTGACTCCGCCTGGGCCCAGCTAACCTCCTCTGCCCTTGGACAGTGGTACTGCAATAATTGAGATCTAGAGAGAGAATATGAAGAAGTGGAAAACTAGAGTTTACTTAAATCATAGATGGAAGCTGGAAAAAATGCAGAGGCTCGTTAATGTGTAGGAAGCTTAACAGTCATTCAGGAAATGTTTGTGGAACATCGGTAATATGCTGATACTAACATCAACACTTGAGGAATAAGTGATACTAACACATGTGACCTGTCTGCCAGAAGACCTGGTCAAAATTAACAGTTAATCATAATTCAAGATTATTATATATTCTGAACTTTGTAGAGATTGTAAGGTTAGAAATCCATGTCTTTCTCAGTGAAGATGCCTTTTAGAAAGTAAGGGATGACATGTAATACAACGTACAGACCATAAACTGTATTTTTCTTATTGAGCCCTTTACTCTCTCTGTTCAGAGAAAGGTGTGGGAACTAGTCAAGATGCACTGACTCAGTTGATGTAGTATAGCCAGAAACCCCACTGAGCAGGAACAGGCAAGGCAGCTTCCTCATTTAGCACAGGCTGTTCTCCCTTTCTCTTCTACACAAGACTTTTCATAAGCTTACCCAGTTAAAGCAGGTCAGATAAGGAAACAGGGTACCAGTGAATGTCTGCAATGATTTCAAGGCAATTTCTAGTTAAACTAAGCCATCAATGGTCAGCGTTTTAGTTGGATATAGAGTGAAGGAGGTCACAACTTTAGTCTAAGACCTCACGAGGCAGGGACAGGCAGATCTCTGTGAGTACCAGTCAATCGTGATCTACATAGTATGTTCCATGATAGCATAGTTATATAGTAAAATCCTGACTCAAAATGAAGGAAGAAAAGAAAGAAGTAAGGAAAGGAGGAAGGAAAGAAAGAAGAAAAGAAAAAAGAAAGGAAAAGGGCAGGGACTGCTTATCCTAGAAATATTACCTACTTCCTCTGTAAGCTTGAGCAATTTGCTTGGCTTCTTCAAGTTGTAAAACACAGAATAATAATATAGCTTGTGTTTTAAGCAAGAGCCACAGGCAAGGGAAGAGGATAGGATTACAAAAACTTTAAAATTACCCTTGAACCCAAGTATGGTTCTAGGCCTTTCTATTTGTGTGGCCTTGAGGAATCTACTTCTCCCCTCAAAATTTCTATCTCACATTTTACAAAATGGAGAAAGTGAGGATTAGGGTTTGAATGCTGGATGTCTCTCCCAGGCTGTATTTGAATACTTAATCCACAGGTGGCTTTACAATTTCCACTATCATTTGAATTTCTAACTTAAGCAGATTCATAATATTGTAAAACAATATTGAGGTCTCCAAATACAACTTTTCAGGAGATACTTAAATATAACTCATTGTACAGGAAACTTCTCTATCCAGCATTCCTATTTAGCCATTTTCTTTTTGTTTTGTTTTTTAATTAGATATTTTTTTATTTACATTTCAAATGTTATCCCCTTTCCTAGTTTCCCCTCCTAAAATCCCCTATCCTCTCCCCCCTGCTCCCCAACCAGCCCACTCCTGTTTCCTGGCCCTAGCATTCCCCTATACTGGGACATAGAACCTTCACAGGACCAAGGGCCTCTCCTCCCATTGATGTCCGACTAGGCCATCCTCCATTACATATGCAGCTAAAGCCACAAATCCTTCCATGTGTTTTCTTTGATTGGTGGTTTAGTCCCAGGGAGCCCTGGTCATTTTCACTCTCTATTCAAGTTCTCTTCTTCCTAGAATTTCACGAGATAATGTGAAGTGTCTAAGATTAGCCTGAGAGGAACAATGCCAGCTGACTTTTGAACAACAGCTGAGAGCACTGTCCTGACAAGAATGTCTATAGGACTGGTATTGGGTTCTTCCATACTCACTGAAGATGAGACTAATGAGATGAAACACAAAGCTATTTTTGAAGCTGTTAGTATATGGAGTAAAATATATACTAGTAAGACATGAGGTTATTCTATTGTCAGACTGTGCAAATAGAGGGTCTAGTAATATTTTGTCTTAGGTCGAGTATTCCTATTGTAACAACACAACATGCTGCCTCTCTTGGCTTATTAAGATCTTTGGACCTGACCAGAGGTAAAATGTCACAGAGGTGTGCACTGGGTGGGTAGATTTATATGGTTTGAAGATAATGAGGCTTTAAGTTAATGTCAATGAATGGGAAGTCAGTTTTAGGACAAAAATTAGTGATGGAACTTAATGCATGCTCAGTCTCCTTAATAAAATTTGCCAGTTGGCCAAAGGCTTATAAGGCAAATTGAGCATCCATGACTTCCAGTTTTCTCAAAAAAAAAATTTAAAAAAAGGTACCTATAAATAATCATCTGAAAAATCTCTGTTATTCAAGAGAGTATCCTTTTTTATTCTAGGCATTTTCAGCATGTCTTTAAATTTTCTTCTCATATATTCCTATGAGATACAGTCATGACTAAAGAAGTAGAAAGTACAAGTATATCTTAGACTCTATTTTTTATATATTTAATTTTTAAGATGATATTTCATTTTTTGAGGATTTCCTATATCATATTTTGATCATATTCAACCCTCTCTCCTCTATAAGGCCCTCCCAGATCTGTTTCTACCTCTTCACTCCTCCTAAATTTAGTATCCTGTTCTATATTGCATTGAATCTTTTTAATAACTTTATTAATCCAATTCAGTCTTCCCAGAAGTGTGGGACCGTCCACTGGAGGGAGGCTGAACTACTTAGAAGCCACAGCCTTCAAGAATGGCGTCTTCCTCCCTATGAAGTCACCAGCTGTCAATAGCTCCTCCATTAAAGATGTGAGCCTCTCTGCACTCCATGCCAAAGGATTGACTGGCTTGCTCTTTTTTATAAATGTAATTTTACTATTTATTTAACACAAAGACAATTCTGCATGCTAATGAGATTCAATTGCTTGCTTCTTTTTATAGTAAGAATGACAGCTATCCTTAATATTCAGCACTGTAATATATACAACATCCTCAATGCTTTTCAGCTGAAAATTTTGAATATTCCAGTCATGTTGAGAATGCTACTTCACACAAACACATGGTACAAAAAGATAGGATATGCTTATGGTCACCTGGCCCCACATATTCATGAAGTAAATGTTAGAAGAAGTGATTAAGAAGAAGTTTATGTTTCTACTTCTTTGAGCCCATGATAAATGATTTCTTCATGTCTTGGTGTTAAAGGGGTATTATTCAGCAGGAACAGAAATGTCCCTGTAGTATCACTTTGGAGAGCTCTGTGGGCTTCTCTATACCATGTGCTCAACAAGAAGTAATATGCTATACATAGCACAATAGATAGTGCACTTTGGTTATAACTACCAGTTCACATCTTATATGTTCTTAGAAATTCATTTATACTATTACATTTGTGTTCCTTTCTCATCAATAAAGAAGACAATGCATTTGTGTCGTGAATGCTGTTGTGAGCATAAGTACATTCATGATAGTAATTTAAATTACAATGTAGCAACTCAGTACTCAAAACCTGTAGCCGCCTGTGGCCACACAAACTAGATTCCTGAGTGGGAGGCCGGAGCTGTAAGGGAGAGAACGTGAAAGAAGAAAAGAGGCCAAGACAGATTTCTGATCAAGGCCCAATGTTTGCTAAGAGTCTGTGCTTATAAAGGGGGGATGCCACTCCAGACTTTGTTGCTAAGTTGTTAGCACTAGTCTGCCCTAACTGTTAGTATTATGTCACCAATTCCACAGGTTGTCAGCTATCTCAGGAATATCTCAGGAAGACAGGTTCAGCCTCTCAGTGGGTAGGAGCATCTTGGAGAAGAGCAGTGGCAGGTGACAGAACAATAGAACCATCTAGGTTGGAAGGCTCCACCCCAGGTGGTCTCATTCTCAGTGGCAGCAAGGTCTAAATCAGCCTGCTTAAGACAGGGAGGCTACAAAAATCATTGGATTTAGATACACATACCTCAGAGAATTTAAGTATCGTAGAACTACAATAGCAAATAACATATGTAAAAATTTTAATTGAGTACTATTCTTAATTTTCCTTTAGTCTGAATCATTGTATCTTCAAGTATCTCTCATCAGGTTTCTACACCATCTTCTCAGCTCCTGCTGAGGCTCCTAAGACTCTTTTATGCCTAAGAATCTTATATAACTTTGTATGATGACAGCTTCACTATTAGGGAGGTGTTCTTGGACTTCAAAATAGATATCAGTAGTCTTCAAATTGGTCTGGACTTAAGTAAAGTACCTGGTTAGATGACCCTAATATGACAGGGTATAGGTTTGTTGCTGTTGTTGTTACTGTTCTTCTTTTTATAATATCCCATCCATGGATAATTAATCATTAAGCTTTGAAGCTGATATTACGATTCCTAGAAATTCTCATTGATTTCTCAAACTTATTTGCTGTTTAAGCCTCCTGGTTCTGAAAGACTAAAGTTCCCAGCTGAACTGTTGGGCACTGATCTGCAGAACTGTGTCTTTCACTTGATCATCAAATACCTACTCAGGATAGGAATGATTATGACCCTGACTTTTATAAATTATGAACCTAAAATCAGGAGGCATGGGGTTGTTTTCACATAGCTGAGAGAATGAGAAGCTCATGTGGTAAGACATAAAAATGCCATATGCTTTTTCTCCCCACCCTTTGTCCTACTGCTCTCATGTTTGTGTCTATCTTTTCTCAGAGTCACAGACTCCACCCTGAGCTGAAACCCAGACATGGTCATCTATCTGAGCCAGCATGTAAGTGACCCTTCTTGATAGCTGGCAGCTAGCATCAGATGTATACATATGGGACCTCTGATAGACACATCTTCCAAAGCAGCCTCTCTCAGTCCCTAGGAGGCCTAGGGTTTGCTGAGTCAAAGTTCTCTGTAGTAAGGGTCTTAGAAACCTGTGCTCCAAAATTTACACTTACAGATCTCCTGTTTGTTTTCTCCTCCATCTGTAACCAGGCTCTTTTTCTTCATCTAACCCATTGAATCCTCATCAGGGAAACAAGCATCTCTCAGCAGGAGCTTCAAACAGAACAGTGTCTGGTATTTGCCCAGACGTTTTGATCTTAGGAAAATGTCCTAACTCTTCTGAGCTCAGTTTTTCTAGACAGTGTTTCTCTGTAGTCCTGGCTGTCCTGGAACTCACTTTGTAGACCAGGCTGGCCTCGAACTCAAAAATCCACCTGCCTCTGCCTCCCAAGTGCTGGGATTAAAGGCTTGTGCTACCACACCTGGCTTGAGCTCAGTCTTAACATAAAGGGAAAAAAAAAAAAAAGAAAACATATTACTGGTGTCTATTCATAGAGTGAATTAAAGACTTAGCAAGAACTAAATTGTTGGACTGTATATAGCACAAAAGGATTCAATGAGTGACAATTTCATCTTATCATTTAATAATCTCTGTCCTCACATATCTCATTCATCTTCCACTCCTCTACTTAGCTTTTCTTCCTGTTGTTTGTTTGTTTATATGAATCTTCTTGTTACATTCCTCTCACTGTTTCCAGATATAAAAGAAAGTTTTAAGATTTGGAGTGAGAGAACTGTGGTCTTTCTTAATGAAGTGATTCTGTACCATCTGAGCAGTGTTGAGACTGATGGGGCAAGGGCCAAGGCCAAAGGAAGGGGCTAGTGGGAGTATCTAAACTCACTACCTCTTAGAAACCGACAACAAATTAGAAATGACTTCTAGGTGCCAGAAAAAACTTCTGTCATGGTCATTTCAACTAGGAAGGCTCTGAGATCATGAGGAAGTAGTTTCAGTATAAAGGGCATCAAGAGGCTCATGAAAGGAGGGGCATTCCAAAATCTCAGTCACCGAGGAAAACAATTTACAGAAAGTAACCATGCCTAGTTTAGTGTAGAATAGTATAGAGCAATGAAGTGCAGACTAGTGTAGAGAATAGAGTAGTGTAGACTAGTGTAGTGTAGAGTAATGCAAAATAGAGTTGTGTAGTATAGTGTAGTGTAGAGTAGTGTAGTGTAATGGAGAGTAGTATAGTGCAGAGTAGTAAAATGTAGACTAGTGTACACTAGTAGTGTGGTTTAGTGTAGTATAGAGTAGTGTAGACTAGTGTAGTGTAGAGTAGAGTAATGTAGTGTAGTGTAGAGTAGTGTAGCATAATGTAGCGTAGAGCAGTTTAGAGTAATGTAGCTCTTGACTTACCCATTCTTCATATTTTGTAAGGTCTCTGAAGTTTCAAAATGCCCCAAATTCTTACATGCTACAGCCTTGGTGTTAGAGAAAGAATTACAGTTCCTACTTAATTCAGAACTAATTGTCCTGTTTCTCTATTAACATCAATGTATCCATTTAATAATCTGATTTATCTCAACAAAAAGCAAGGGACAAGCCTTCCTCTCTGCCTTGTCCTATGGATGCCATTTGGTATATGATCAAGCTTAGAAACAAATGTGGTTTTTTTCCTATCAATGGGAATATGGGACTTCATCAAAACCAGCACTTTGCCTGGCGTGGTGACACACACCGTTAATCCCAGCACTCGGGAGGCAGAGGCAGGTGGATTTCTGAGTTCGAGGCTAGCCTGGTCTGCAAAGTGAGTTCCAGCACAGCCAGGGCTATACTGAGAAACCCTGTTTCGAAACAAACAAAACAACAACAACAAAACAACAACAAAAAACCAAAAAAACAAAACAAAACAAAAAAAACAAAAACAAAAACCCAGCCCTTCTGGAACTTCTCACCAGGGGTGAAAACTATTTATCATAAGCATGAAAGGAAGCTCGTCAGTTTTCAACTGAGCCTTTTTTTTCCAGGTAATTCTTTTTGTCTTTGGAAACAATGGTTTTATTCACATGGTTTTTACGTATGTATATATCTTTAAATAATATATAACATTATTTCAAAAGCTTTAATGCAATATTTAATTGTATATTAGTACATGTGCTCTTCCACTGTCTTCTTATCTCTTTATTTGGGAAGTTAAAATTATATTATTTTCCCTTTACTTACCTCCCTTCATTACCTATCACACACCCCTCCTAAGTGTATATAAAAAATTGTCTGCCTGTCATGAATCTCCCAAAGAAATCCTAAGTAACATACTGAGTTAACTGGAACACAACCATTTTATATTGGAACATTAAACACAGGGAAGGCCTTTAACACATGTTAAACATAAGCCAGAAAACCATAGTCTTTAGACTCATGAAGATAATTAATTCATGGAACATGATCATGTATATCCAGTACACCATCTCCACTTAAGATAGTCTATCTGGCCTTGAGTAAATGGTGTGATATCCTCTGGATCTGGAGTCACAGGGTGTCATAAACTACCCAGCATGGGTGCTAAGAACCAAACTCAAGTCTTCATGGAGAGCAGCAAACATGCTTAGACTCTGAGCCGTTGCTTCAGTACCATGGTATAATTTTACAATAATTTAGGAAAGTAGAGTGGAGAATCAAAAACACATTGTGTCAGGGCCAGTTAATGTGGTTCACTAGATTAAAGCACGTTCACACAAGACTGATGAGCTCGGTTCATGCCCAGATTCCATGTTAAAAGCTGGATGCTGTGGTGTTTATCTGTAATTTCAGCACCTCTGTGGTGAGATGGTAGGAAGAGACAAAATTGCCATCAAAATTCATACACTAAATACACTAGAAAACACAGACCAGCAGGAATAAGAAAGAACCTGTTTTGGCAGTGGGGAAAGACAAAACTGAGTCCAAATTTTTACTCTGATCTGTACACACAAGCAATGATATCACATAGACTACGAATAGCAATGACAATAATTGGCACAATTAATAGAGCTTAAAACTTAAATTCCAACATCCTGAATAGTAAGTGGTATAAAGTAGATAAATGTTTTAGAAAAAGGAACTGGAAATTCACTGGAAAATGAAAGAAGAGTAGTTGAGAGATGAATTTAAATCCCACCATTTGTATGTGTATAAGTGCCTGGATATACTAGGGAAAACTAACACTGCTTTCTTAACTGTAATAAAATAAGAATATTAATAGCATTTGCTTTAGATAATTAAAAAGTAGTCAATGAGGTCATTTACCCAAAACAGTTTTAGTATTTTCATAGAATGAGCCTTCAATAAATATTAATTTTATTATTAGTGTACTATTTAAAAACAAATTAGAATAAAGTGTGTCCCAAAAGAATTATTATATATAAGTACAATTAAGTAATTAAAATTATTATATATAAGTACAATTTTAGCAGCCAATATTTCTGGAGCATTTACCATATATAAGGCACTACTGTAAATGCTGTATAATTAACCCAAACAATTTTCACAATAGTCTTAACAGGTTTGTTAAAAGCCTATGGAACATTGGGAGTTGGTTTTAATACTATGTCCATTTGTGAGGGGACAGGGGAAGAGTGTAATAGTGTGAGAACCCCAAGGAGTCAATAAGTACACCAAATGTCTGTGGGCACAGCAGGGGAGCTGCACATGTGAATTCTCAGCAGCTGTGACAGCATCCATGAAACCAGAATAAATCCAAGACAGACAAAATGCCAGAATAGAGAGTATGGCACAGAGTCCCACCCCTAGTTATAGAGCTATTAGCAATCCTTAGCTGCCAGGAAAGGAGGGGGTCTCTAAGAGGATAGAGCCCCTGGTAAGTCAACCAGGATCCAACAGAAGACCACACCTCCAAGAATATTTTGAGCAGCACAAATTGTTCTTGTTTTTTGTTTTGTTTTTGTTTTTTTTGTCTTTTTGTTTTTAATGGCATAAAGTTGAGTGAATAAGAAGGCAGCTATCAATCTGAGAACAGTTGGGAGAGTGAAGATAGCCAAAAAAAACTGTATAAGACTTTCAAAGAACTAACAAAACAATGAAAAAATTATTCTTAGAACTCTATAATATGAAATGACAAATAACAAACTGGAGAAAAACCATATAACATATGAAGGAAACAAAGCATATGGTAGTTAATGAGAACTGCTGAATCTTCATAACATCACATGATCTGATGAGAATCTTGACCAATGTTCTATATGAAACTTCTGTGAAACAAGGGTTGGAATTTCAGAAATGACCCATCGGAAATTAATATGTGTGGGAGAGGGAGTTATTTTCTTAAGTTATATGACAATAGAAAGAGGGGGTCATCTTCTCTCCTCCACCGTGCAAAGCACCCACGTATCTAGTGCTCAGTAGGTTTGGTGTACCGAGGGAATTTCACTAAATAAGAAAAATCTTTGGGCAGGCTGCCTGCCAGTAGAGGATCTCAAACTCAGGGACCTTCCTGGTGTGGGAAATGAGGCAGTTTATACATTTAGTTGATGTAATATATGTTGAAAAAGATCTCTCAAGAATAATTTACTAGTGGCCTTTACTTTCAGAAGAAGAAACTAAGGGTCAAAAAAGTCTAGAGACTTTCGTAATGATATTACATTTATCATGGGAATTCCTGAACTAGGATGCCTAGCTCTTGCCTGGCTGGCATGTGCATTTGCATGAAGTTCCTGCCTCTAAACCTGCTCATCATGAGAGAAAGAGCAGAAGGAATTAAATATATGCACACACACATACACACACCAAAACAAAACCCTTCAAAGTGGTTTCCATGGCACAGTCTGGGCTGTACAGACATCTAGGTGTTTCTTTAAAAATAAGCATACAACTTAAATATACAAAAGTGCAAACTGCTGTTTGGCAGTTGGAAAGCCAAGGCTCTGAGCCTGGCTTCCTGGTCCAATAGATAATATTATCAGAGTCTTGGCAGGATCTCACTCCCCTTGCTGTGGGTGGGAGGATCTCAGACTAGTAAAGGGGTGGGGAAAGCCATCTCATTCTGACATTGCTGCTAGATGTAAGAGAGGGCAAATTGTTCATGATCTGAAACCTTGAGACATGGTTACTGTCACCTACCAAAAAAAGAAAGAAAAAAGAAAAAACAAAAAACCAAAAAACAAAAAATTAAACATACAACAAAAAAACCACAAACAAACAAACAAAACCCAACCAACCAAAAACAAAACAAAACAAAACAAAACAAAAAACACTGAGTGGTCTACATGCACCCTCCACGTCTATTCTTAAATAAAAGAGATTAAAAGTTCTTTTCACTGAATGCAGTTCTATCCCAAATCTCTCTCACACAAACACACCTGAAAAAGTGCTTCATTCTTTTTCCTAAACTTGATAATGGACTTGTCATAACAACTTAATTGCATTTATGTCAGTTCATAACATTTGATTTTTGTGGCTCTGAGAAAATTATATTCTAGTGAGTAAATACAATTCAAATTAAGGCATTAACAATAATAATATCTTTGAACCTGTGCTTTCTGTCAAATATAGAAATACTAGAACTGGAGAGTGATGGCTCAGTGGTTAAGAGCACCTGTTGCTCATGCAGATGACTTGAGTTTGGTTCAAGTACCAGTGTGCTAGCTCACAACTGTCTGTAAGTCTAGTTACATGGTATCCAATGCCCTCTCTGACAACCATGGGCACTAGTTACACCCATGTATACATACAACACTCAAACACATAAAAATATGTAAATAAATAAGTTTAGAGCATAGAAATACTATAAAATAATCCAATGGTTGTGAGCAACAATGAAATAATGTATAATAACATCTTTAGATGACATGTGGCATAAAAATTCAGGAAATACATTGAAGCATTTTACTTTACTCTTTTAATCTTGTATATTCTTTGAGAATTTCAAATACTAATAATTTTTAGATCATTTGCCTCTCTAATTTCTCCAATTCCTTTTGAATATATCCCACTTATTTCCAAATTATTGACATATTAGTCATTAATTATTACTTTATAAATAATGCAAATTGTGTATAATATATACAAGTTTATAAGCACATCTAACTGAGATCATTTAGAGATGTTGCAATGTGCCTAAAGTTGCCCATTTCAGACTGGCTAAGCAATCAAGAAACTCATTTAATTCTCTCTCTCAACAATCATTAATTGCCAGTATATGTGCTTCGATAGGTGATGTTAGTGCCTGATTCCGGGTACTACCTTGGTGATTTGGAGAAACCACACATCATTTATATACGCCAAAATGGGCTGGAGAAAGTATTGGATGTAAATCAAAATGTAGTTTTTATAACCAAAAAAATATAAAGACACTCTTTTCCTGTCAATGACAAACATTTGGTCTTTCCAGCTGTTGGGACTATGAGTGAGTGACTAATAAAAGGCTTGCAGATGCAGTTTACCTGTGGCAAGGCAGAGGTCCTGGAAAGAGCAAGTGTCTCAAAGCACAGCCTAATGGGAAATTACTACAACAGGTTGACAGTGGCCTTATGTAAAAAGCACCAACCATTTGTCTGATCTCAAAAAGGAAATGATTTTCAGGGTTACAGAAGGCTGGAGAAGTTTTAATCTATGCCTTTGAAGTATGACTCGCTCTCTTCCTTGTTGACCATGTTTAAAACTCTTCTTTACTCCCAAGGCCGGTAGTATTTGGATTGAGTTGAATGTATTTACAAACATGTATAAATATATTGCAAAGTTTGGATGTCTGGTGTAGCGGGGAAAAAAGGAGACGTTGAAACCTGTGCTCTGTCCATACTCTAGTGAAATGTTTTAAAACAAACCACCTGTGAAGCTAATGTGTCAAAAATTGTTTTCATGTCTTTTGATTAATTTTTATATCTAATATAGATTAGAGACCATTGAATTAAGTCAAAGGCAGATACTTCAGATCAATAACAGAGGCATTTTATATGAAGAACACTAAATGGATGCAGAGTTCATTTATATTTATAGATTCATATAGAATATTTATACATATCACAGAAATAAAGACTATGCATTCATGAAGAGGTGGGAGGCATGAAAGGAATTTGGGAGGAAGGGAAAGGTGAGATGATGTAGATATACTAGTCATATGTGAAAGTCTCAAAAACACATTAATTTTTAAACAAGGGGGTTAATTTTAAAGACCTACATTTATCATCATTTACCTATTAAATTTCTACCACCTACCTATCATCTATTTGTCTATTTATCATTTGTCATTGATTTTTTTTTTGTGAACATGAATTCAAAGTTTATAATGCAGTATAGCAAATGTGTACTCAACTCTGAAGAAGTGGAAGTTGTTGGAACAAAAGTGAACACAACTTTGCTGCCCTCTCTCGTCCTTCTGCTATATTGCAATTCTCCTTTTAAATTATTCTAAATTAAATGTATTCTTTTAAACATCCATTCAAGTATATAATGCATTCCAGTTACTGTCCCACCCATTCATTCTGTCTTGTCTTTCTCTGAATCTCATCAGTACCATCTCCTCACATTGATATCCTCCTTCTTGGTTTTGAGACCTGATGAGTTCATTCAGAACTGTCTGTGAGATCATGGTGTGGAACGATCTGCTGGAGTCCTGTGGTCTCAGAAGTGAGGATACAACTGAAGGCAAGGCTCTGTCAGAGCTTGGCATAACTGATCATGGGATCCTTTGTTGGAGACCCTGTTCTCTCTTTGTTTCAGCATTTCACAAAAATCCAATAACAATAATCCCCAAACACACAGCAGAACATTGACATATTGGGAGGGTAATATATGAAAAGAAAATCAAAACGGTTTGAGTTCAGGCCTTTGAAAAATCCACAGCATTAGACAACTTAATCACTTTTGTGATTCATGGAATTCTCCAGCCCAATATTAGAATAATATTTTGTGACTCCTAGTGTTAAAACATAAACTTTGTGATATAATATAGAACAACCTTGCACAAGTTAAGAAATTTCAATTTATTTCAACATTATTTTGACAGTACCTACTGTGTGTCAGTCCATGTGTTTGTTGAAAGTTTTAGGTGTATCATCTTAATCCTCACAAATGTTTACAGTGTTTTGTTTTCTTTTTCTTTTTCCAAGTGAGTAAATTACAACTTAGAATATTTAAAGAACTGGATGTAACTGGAAAATCAGTTCATATTATAAAACAATACAATAATATAGATTCATATAGCAACTATATCTTTTCAGACATACTCCTCTATCCAGAGGGTGGTAGCCTCAGTTACCCGACATTAGTTCTTAGTATATTAATATATAGTATATACTTCTTGAGAATTGGGAACATGAGGAGACTTGTAGGGGGAGATAGATGTGGGGGGTGTAAGAAAAGGAGGGTGGTTAACAAAGAACCCAGTACTTAGTTTGCCTCTTGGGAAATGTCTCTTTCTACTACACTAAGTTAAAAGTAACTTTTCTCTTTCTGCTTTTCTAAAATAAAGACTGCCTAACACTTAAAAATCATTTGAAAGTTTCTGGCATTTGCTAAATCCAAGGTGATATTTTACTGATTTGGCTTTAAGTATTGTAAAGAGGGAAGTACTGACATATTCTCAGAAGACATTGTGGGGAATAGAGAAGGTAGGCAGAACGTGCAAGTGTCCTGTTCCTCTACCATGAAAATGACGCCTACTGGCAAGTGGTCTTTTCACCATTGTCCTCGCTGGAGAATCCACACACCTAGGTCTGTAGGCTCCATAATAATTGTCTTCCCTCTAGTGGTGAAAACGCCTCATTCTTTTTCTCTAGTTTTGTCAGATATGAGTCAGTTAATAGAATCTACTAATAAAAGCAAGCCATCTCGAGTTTTGTCATTGATTTTATTGTTGTGATCAGCATTCAAGTTCTCATCCTTCACTGATGACCACTCAGGCCCCTTCATGTGCAGACTGACAGGCTGTGGCATATTCAACTGGAAGAAATTCCTCCTGTTTACTGTACTAAAGTGAAACTGACACAGCCAAATGAAGCTTTACAGATACTTTTCAAATAAGGAAACAAAATCACCTGCACAGTGTACACAAAACAGTTATTTGCAATGTTTATCTCACCACAATAATAAACTTCTGCAGAAGGCCACATCAATTATTAATCTAAACATAACTTGAGACTAACAGGACCATGACCACATGGAAGCAGGAGAAATAGGGTCAGTAATAGGTTCAAGAAAAGAAAAGTCGTTTGAACTAGCATATCACAGAACAGATCAGAAAGGTACAGTAACAAATGTCTGCCACACCAACAGGAGAAGTGACTGTTAATAAGGACAACTGTCCACGTGGCAGATTAAGTCTGTAAAAGAAGGACTCTCAGAAGACAAAAGAGATCCACCCCATAATCAGCTTCCAAACGCTGACACCATTGCATACACTAGCAAGATTTTATCAAAAGGACCCAGATGTAGCTGTCTCTTGTGAGACTATGCCGGGGCCTAGCAAACACAGAAGTGGATGCTCACAGTCAGCTAATGGATGGATCACAGGGCTCCCAATGGAGGAGCTAGAGAAAGTACCCAAGGAGCTAAAGGGATCTGCAACCCTATAGGTGGAACAACATTATGAACTAAGCAGTACCCCGGAGTTCTTGACTCTGGCTGCATATGTATCAAAAGATGGCCTAATCGGCCATCACTGGAAAGAGAGGCCCATTGGACACGCAAACTGTATATGCCCCAGTACAGGGGAACGCCAGGGCCAAAAAAAAAAAAAAAATGGGAATGGGTGGGTAGGGAAGTGGGGGGAAGGGTATGGGGGACTTTTGGCATAGCATTGGAAATGTAATTAAGGAAAATATGTAATAAAAATAAATAAATAAATAAATAAATAAATAAATATTTTTTAAAAAAAAACCCCATTTATGGGAAACATAGCAAGAGTGAGTCCTAAGACTGTTGAACTGGTGGGCACACAGCAATTAAGAATGTACATAAGTGTGACTCACTTTGCTAACGTAAGCAGTTTCTCCCACAGTTTAGATGTGTGTTCCTGTCACAGTCCGGGGCTGAAAAGTCTCTTTAGGAGGAGAGCCCAGCATAACTGAATTAGTTATCTGGTACATGGAAGGAGGGAGGAAGAAAGGGTGATTGTGGACAAGGGAGGTACTCCACCTTGGCCAGGAGCACATCATTTTTAACATTTGCTTAGTCAAACTTAGACACATGAACTGATGATAATAAAGAACAAAGATTTCAGTGATGGGTTTTGTTCATTGTAATCATAGTCACAAGGGCTATCAAGACCCTGAGCTCCTAAAATAAAATCAGAAAAATTTATACCCTGAGCTCCTAAAACAAAATCAGAAATATTTATGTCTTTCACAAGCACAAGGAGTTACATATTTATAGTTCTTAAGTAGTAGAAGTCAAACTATAAATGCCCCCAAAATGAAAATTTACCTTATTTTCTAGAATGTGGACGCCCTCACCCTAAATATCTATTTCAGAATAAATACCGTAGGTTTTAAGAAAAATTTTATCAAAAACAAAATACAGAGTTGTGGAGCCCAGCAGCAATGGAAACATCTACAAAAGAATTCCTACACCTAAGACACTGTGGAAGAGCAGGTGGAAAGAGTGGAAGAGACTAAGGATTATGGACTTTGCTTTGAGACTCTCTCTCCTAGTGATGTCAGAAGTGTCATCCATAAAGTGTCGCCAGCACAACTTCCTAAACAGTATCTGAACAAGGAACAAAAGCTAATATGGACTCCAAAGTGGACTGGAGTAAACTTATAAAGCCTCTGCTCTACCCAAAGAAATAAGCAGGCAACAAAGAAGCACTATGAGGCCTCCTACCTCTCCCTATAGAGTTTCTCTAACCCCTTCAACTGTCATCCATTTTATTGTGGAGGTTAGCAGAAATGTAGAGCTCCATTTGAGGTGTAATGAATGACTGAATATGTTACTGTTTCTCTTGACCAACACAAGAAAGTAGATTGGTCCATACACTATTTCTATAGATAAATCCACCTTGTCCTTTTTTTTTTTTTTTTTTTTTGGATAAAATACTTAGCCTATGTAAGTCACCTATATAGGGACCAAACTCGTCGTAGTAATGAAAAGAAACTTGAAGGTTCTCCTGAGAATCAAAAACTGAAGTTCTTAGAATAAAGATTGGCAATCACCATCATTCTATTATATCCTAAATTCACATGACGCTGTAAACTCTGTTTGCTTTACTATACTTTGCTGTTACGGTGGAGGTGAAGGCTAATGCATCATGATAGTGCCTAAGTTTAGCCTCTAATTAATTTTTCACCTTTTATTTCTTGCTCCTCATCTTTCAACAATGCTCTGAATTCAGCTGGTTAGTGAAGATAACATTTGATGCTGAAGCAGAGAGGCATGGATAGACTATCAGAGAAGTCAAGGCCAGTGAATACAGCAGGAGAATCTGTCTGAAGCCAGATAACATGAGTACTTTGAAAAGGTGTCTCAAAAGATAAGAGACCGAAGAAAAGGAGAATGAAAAGTGTAACTCTGTCAAGATGTAAGTGATTTCAATAAAGCACATGAATAAGAAGAATAAACTAGAAGGATTTGAAAAAATGAGACTATTGAGCTATTTTGGCAAAGAAAATGTCTCAGGGATACCTATAAGAAATGATAGAAGTTAACACTAATAGGCTGAAAATAATTGGGCAATGGCAAATAATGTACATTCATGTGTGGGATGCCTTACTAAAGAGCAATAAACAATTAGCAAGCAAATCCAGGAACTCTACTATATCCCAAAAGCACCATGTTGGGCGAAAGAAAATAATTGTCTTTTACATCATTTCTAGTTTTGTGGTACAACTTGCTTGACCATCTAAGGAATAATAATGACTTCTGTTATAGGACTTAGCACTGGATGAGTTCTTTAACTAGTAAGTGGCATCTAATTTGGAGTGAAGGATCTGTGCTATGTCCATTTCATAGTGTGCTATTCAAGAAAGGAACAGAGGTAAAAGATTGAGAAGAAAACAGGTACAACACCTATGCCCTTGTTTCACAATGGGAAACCAGATGTCTGGAGAATGTCACATGTCTGCAGATGTCTACTCTCACCATCCTCACACAAATGAGTGACAGGCATGTCCATAACAGACCACATAGGAGAAGGGAAGATTAGGACTCAGAAAGGGAATGTTTGGATGTTTGGTAAATTGTTCAGAAATGTGAGAATAAAAGAAAAATTCAGATTCTAAGTGGTATGAATGGAAATAAAAGGAATAGCAGTCTTTGTTATCATGTTTAACTTGCTGAGTGTCTCAGCGCCTTACCATCATGAAACAACTGTAAACTTGCAGGATTCTGGACAGCTGAGTGTCATATCAAGGATCTGTTGGCCTTTAGTAAGAGGTGATGAGTGATCACAAACATGAACTGAAGGGGTTCATGCAAAGCCTTTGGAGAACTGACATAAGATAAGAGTCTGACATGAATGCTATACAACTAGCCAAATTATACCCAAAAATTATTTTAAAACATATAATATTATTTTGGGAGATTATCTCTGAGAAGACTTTAAGCTGATGGGGAAACAACTTGGCTTAGCAGACTCACAGGAGTGATAGAACAAAGCCTCTGCCTTCATGGAGACTAGGAATGTGACACTGGGATCAGAACAAAGAACCTCTGTGTAAGGAACTGGGCATGGGGTGGTGCGTGACCATGAAGATGAGGATTGTGACACTTGGCTGAAAGACACTCCTGTTGGGAATAATATCACTTTTACCGCGCAATAAGTGACTTTATACATGATCATGTCTATGCTGTTGGCTTAATAGTGTAAAAGGATTTTCAAAATAATAAATTACTTATTTTTGGATGGATTACTAAATTTATTCATTTTTATTGGATATTTTCTTTATTTACATTTCAAATGTTTCCTGGTTTCCCTCCCTCCCTCCCGGAAACACCCTACCACATCCTCCCACCCCCTGCTTCTATGAAGGTGTTCCTCCACCCATCCACCCACTCCCACCTCCCTGCCCTTGATTCCCCTACACTGGGGCATCTATCGAGCCTTCATAGGACCAAGGACCTCTCCTCCCACTGATTCATGACAAGACCACTCTCTGCTACATTTGCAGTTGGAGCCATGTGTACTCCTTGGTTGATGACTTAGTCCCTGGGAGCTCTGGGGGTGGGGAGCGGTCTGGTTGGTTTATATTGTTGTTCTTCCTATGAGGTTGCAAACCCCTTCAACTCCTTCAGTACCTTCTCTAACTCCTCTATTAGGGCCCCCATGCTCAGTCCAATGGTTGGCTGGTAACATCCGCCTCTGTATATGTAAGGCTCTGACAGGACCTCTCAGGAGACAACCATATCAGGCTCCTTTCAGCATGCACTTCTTGGCATCCACCAAACCCGGGCACTATAAATTACTTTCTTTTTCTCTTTTTATTAGATATTTTCTTCATTTACATTTCAAATGTTATCCCCTTTCCTAGTTTCCTCTCTGAAAATCTCCTATCTCCTTCCCCCACCCCCTGCTCCCCAACCCACCCACTCCTGCTTCCCAGCCCTGGCATTCCCCTTTACTGGGTCATAGAATCTTGACAAGACCAAGGGCCTCTCCTCCCATTGATAGCCGACTAGGCCAGCCTCTGCTACATGTGAAGCTAGAGACACGAGTCCTACCATGTGTTTTCTTTGGTTGCATATGCCAACAAGATTTTGCTGACAAGACCCTGATATAGCTGTCTCCTGTGAGACTATGACAGTGCCTGGCAAATACAGAAGTGGATGCTCACAGTCATCTATTAGATGGAACACAGGGTCCCCAATGAAGGAGTTAGAGAAAGTACTCAAGGAGCTAAAGAGGTCTGCAGCCCTATTGGAGGAACAACAATATAAACTAACCAGTACCCCCCCTCCCCGCCCCAAGAGCTCCCTGGGACTAAACCACCAATCAAAGAAAACACATGATGGGACTTGCATCTCTAGCTGCATATAAATTACTTTTTAAAACATAGATTATGTGTTTCACTTAAAATTATATTTTATTAAAGTTGATTTACTAACAGAAAATGATTTTAAATAGTCAACCTATTTCTTCATTGTTCTTTGCCATCTAATCTGAGGCAGAGGATCAAGGAGTTTGCTATGAGATTCCATCTTGTAGGAATCTCAGAAACTATGCCCGGAAAGTCTCACCACAATGACTGCCTAAACATAAGATCTACAAGGAAAGGAGTGATTGAAAAATTAACTTGGATGGGGAAAAGACCACAAGGTCTCAGCCATACACTAAGAACTACAGACAACTCAGGAACATGGAGAGCAGGAGAATTAGTCTTCCCCAAGGAAAAGCACACCAAATGAATATCCAATAACAATTGAACATCCTTCACAACATACATACAATGACATTATATAGACTGAACATGTTCTATTTAGAAAGATAGAGATAGATAGACAGACAGACAGACAGACAGACAGACAGACAGACAGACAGACAGACAGATAGATAGATAGATAGATAGATAGATAGATAGATAGAGGTAGATAGTGTGTGTGTGTGTGTTGTGTGTGTGTGTACATGTGTGCAACAACATTTAATGAATTTGAAAAGGAGCAAGGAAAGGTTTATACCTTTCCTTTCATTATGTTATTTTCTCTTTTCTACCTCCAAGCCATTCTATAAAGGATAGCTTGGAGGTGGAAAGGAGAAAATAACATAATTGCATTACAATATTAAAAATAATTTTTCAAAAGAAATTAATGGGTTTACTGATGGACCTTGGGAATTAGAGAGTGACTGTCATGAACTAAGTAGCACTGTGAACCCACCAGATTCTGATGGAGACTTTCAGAGTCATACTGGAAACAAAACAAAAACATGTAAATAAAGAATGAGGGCTTGTTGGGAGGAGAGAAAATTGATTGCGGTGGTAAGGACACACAAAGGCAAAAGTAAGTATATATATATATATATATGAAAATGTCAGGCACAAGTTTAATTTTAAAACTAATAAAACACTATCCTGCTTAAGAGAAAATCATATTCTCATCTTTCTCATTGTCACATCAATAAATGTGTGCCTTAGCCAAACTATTTCTTTCCATTAAACTTTGATTTTCTGAAAGACTGATTTTTCTTCCTTCCACTACAGAACCAGAACTATTCCATCTGGTATTTTTATTACTTCCTATATTCCTTTCTGAAAGAAAGGTTGGGAAGGAAGAGAGAGACAGACAGAGTGAGACAGATAGACAGACACAGACACAGACAGAGAGAGGAGACAGATTATCTTGCTTGGTTTAGCTTTCCTCATTGTGTAATATGAAAACTTCATCCCATACTAAAGAAATATTATTTAAGACAAGATTTGTTTCTAATAAAGGGCCAGAAATAATAGAGAACTTGAGAGTCTATAATAAGGATTCAAGTCCTACTGTGTTTGGACAGTAGACGGAGAACACTCCTCTGAATTTGCTTGGTCTTGATGCTGTAAATGATGGGGTTCATAAATGGAGGAAAGAGAAAGTAGACATAGCTCATGGTAATGTGCACCACATGGGGTGCATGCTTTCCAAACCTGTGAATGAAGGTCAGGCCAATCACAGTGATGTAAAAGACCAGGACACAGCTAATGTGTGAAACACAGGTGTTGAGAGACTTTTTTCTCTCCTCTCCAGAGGCAATGCCCATAACTGTCTTCAGAATGAGGACATAGGAAAAGATAATGATGAGCGCATCGAGGAAGAAAGTCAAAGCAACCAAAACAACTGGATATATGAGGTTAAAAGTAATGTCAGCACATGCCAGTTTCATGACATCTTGGTGGAGGCAGAAGGCATGAGAAAGAACATGGGAATGGCAGTATGGGAACCAAAAGAGAGGCATGATTGGGGGCACGATGGACACAAATCCTCTGAGCAGTGCTCCCAGTGCCATCTTCATCACCCTGGAATTGGTAAGGATAGAGTTGTAATGCAGTGGTGTGCAGATGGCAACAAATCGATCATAAGACATGGCAAGCAAGACCCCCGATTCTACAATGGCTAGTGAGTGAATGAAGTAGGACTGAATGAAACAGGCCCCTTGTGCAATCTCCCTCTGGTTTAGCACCAGGACACCCAGCACTGTGGGCATCGTGGTTAGTGTCATCCCAAGGTCCATACTTGCCAGCACAGCCAAGAAGTAGTACATGGGCTCATGAAGACTGTGGTCACTCCAAATGATGAAGAGAAGGGTACCATTCCCTAAAATGATGGAGAAGTAGATGACAAAGAAAGGGATAGAGATCCAGTGGTGAATCATTTCCAAGCCCAGAAAGCCCGTCAGTAGGAAAGGAGCATCACTGCTGTTGGGCCACATGGTGGGATCGCAGTTGAAGACGGTTTCAGAGAGGGACTGTCTAAGTAAGCAGCACTCTTCCTACTGCCACCTCATGGTAGCATGTCTTCAGGTCACTTTTCATTTCCAAATGTTCATGTTCTTATGCATCATTTCAGACTTAAATGGGTTTTTCTCAGCAGATCTTTGCCTAGAATAGCAACATCAATCACCATGAGTCAGGATCATAATTTACTAATAAGCAAGTAACTTTTAATGTCATAATGTATTTTCAACCCTTTCACTTGGACACCACTGTCCAGTTTCAGATCCATCTCATTCTCTCAATCTTCTTCTTTTTTTTTTTTTTCCCCATGGGTTATAGCTCTGAGGCATTTTTATTACAAAACATGCTCATAAGTAGACTAATGGACTTAAAATTCATCAGATTACTTTATTTTTTAGCTTGTCCTTCTAGTAAGTCTTTAGCTTCATTGATTTTGGCTGCTATATAAGGAGATCCTCCCTTGTCTGGGTGATTTAATAGCATAATCCGGCGATGAGCGTCCCTGATCTTCCCTTTATTGGCAGTAGGACTTACACCTAATATTAATGCTGCTTCCCGTTTTGTCATTTTGGGTTCAAATCCACCTCTGTAGTACCCACCACCGAATGCAGATTTTGGTAGGCTCTGAAAAACTTGTTTTACTTGAGGCTCCACATGCTTCATGGCTTGTAAAACATAACGGCCTGCAAATCCTGCAGCAGCAATGGTCAATCCGACTGCTACCACTGTGCTGGCCATGACTCCACTCCGCGGCTCGGCACCGCGCGCTCATCCCAGCGCGAGCCCACCGCCACGGTACACCTGTGGAGAACGACGGGCCGAGCCAGCGCTGCCGCCACTTCCACCAGCGCCGCGCAACACCTCAATCTTCTTTTCTTAAAGATTTTCTTTTTTTTTTTTAATTTTATGTGTGGGGGTGTTGTGCCTGCATGTTAGGATATGTCTGATCACCATGTACGTAATGCCCACAGAGGCCAGCAGAGGCCATCAAATTGCCTGGAGCTAGAGTTGCAGATGACTGTGAGTGGCCATGTGAGTGCAGGGAATCAAACCCGACTCCTCTAGCAAAGCAACCAATGTTGTTAACCATTAACCAATCTCTCCCTCCCCGTGATCCCCCCACTAGTTTATTCTGTCTCATATTGTCTCATAGAACATTTTGTTGCAATTTTACAAAACTTGATTTTGTATATACTTTCTTTCTTGAGACAAATGAGATAACCCAAAAAGAAAAAAAAAAAAAAAAAAAAAAAAGACTAAGCAAAATTCTTAATCCACAGTATGGAGTTCAGTACTATGAAATGTTTAGTTATATTTTCAATGTGGCTACCTCAAGTGCGTATAAATAAAGAACTCTCGACTCTATAAAATTTAAACCAGTAGACAAAACAAGCAAATACACTTTAGAGCACTGACTATTCCATGGATTTGGGGCTTATTAAAATCTCATTACTGAAATATATACAACACCTGAAACAGTGTAGATAAAAGTTAACCAGGTTTAAGAAAGGGGGAGAGACAGAGAGACAGAAAAAAACTGGAAATTCCTAAGTGAAAAATATTTTTGAGGATTCTAGAAAAAACATAATACATAAAATGGTGGTAGGTTTAAAATATTGTTTTTTGGAACAGAAAATAATTGGGTCAGAAATCAGTAGCTGAGAGCATAAAATTTATATGGCAAGATACAGAACATAGTTACAATCTAGCACATGGAGGTAATAGTGATCATATTGCTGAGGAAGGCAATCCCAGATGCTACAGTCATTGATACCTATAAGTCCTTATCCATGAAAATCAAAATTAGGTTTCTTATAGAGCTTTGAGCTATGATCTATGAATAATTTACACACCTATAAAATCACTTCACTTCTATTTGCATAAAATCAAGAAATTTTGAAGCAGGTATATTATAATAATTAAAAACATGGAAAATGTGTTACTAACAAATTAAATTGGATCTTTGTGTCCAAAGTATTTTAAAATAATCTTATATGGTAAACAGCATCAGTAATAAGTCTGAAGAGGATTTCAGGAAGACTGTGATGATAGCAATATTTGTAACCCTTCCATCAATATTAGTAAAGTCCTATCAACAATCAGAAGTGCATATATGGGAATTGTAGTACAGTATAATCTCTCTGATAATGAGACATTTGTCTGGGGAAAATAGTAGAAGAAAAGTGAGTGAGCTCTGGAAATAACACTATTTCAGAACACACTACCTATGGAGAATCAGTCATTCTGAGAAGCTAAGTGGTAGCTATTTTTATAGAGAAAAAAGGGCACTATCATGATCTGCTAGATTATGACCTGTTAGTGACTCACCTTGGCTACACAGAAGTAATGTGTGAACCACTATAAGTCAAAATTCCTGCTCCAAACTTAACTCCCCCATGTGGAGAGGAAAGAATGAGAAGAGATAAGTTTCATAGCTTGTTATGCAGCATCGAAGAGAGCCACAGATCCCTGCCTCCTGCCACTTTGAATGTGGACCAGAGTCAGTAAACTGAAGACCCAGCTCCCTTCCTTCTAGGCTTTAGATAAGTCAGGATTTAAGTACTAACAAAAAGTAGTAACTCTTTTGAGACTAGTTAGAATTTGTTAGTATGTATTTTATTAACTTAAACCAAAGACTACACTATTTGGTATTAATACTCATTACTAGGAACTATACTGATATTTAATTTTAGTATAACTGGTAGAATCAAAAACTTTATACATATCTGACTTTAAAGAGCTGCTCAGTTTAGAGACACTACTTATGCAGGGCTGGAAGAATGTCTTAAAATCAATTATGGCTCTCACAGAGGACATCAATTCAGTTTTCAACACCCAGACAGTAGCTCACCATCATCTGTAACTTCAGTTCCAGGGTTTCCAACTCATAATATCACTAACTCAGTTCCTTGGAAGAATTCTATATCATTATCAGGCAAGCTTATTGGGTTCTCATGGATGTAGCTAAAAGTGATACACTCCCACCTTACCCCCTCTGAGAGCTATTTTTTGCACTGATTCTCACAAAGCAGTAAGACCTGTGTCCTCAGCAGCTCCTCGGAATATCACAAACATCATCCAGAGATTATTCAGATAGTTCTAAATAATTTTCAAACATCTTCACACTCAAAGTTTTCTGAAACTATTCCCTTAACCTGAGCCTATAATTCCGAAACTGTGTTTATTTACAAGAGCCCTGTAGATGAGCATCACCCAACTGGAAAACTATAAGCTAAGGATGGCAACCTAAAGTCACAGCTTTGAGGAAATTGTTTAAACCTTACCTACCTTGTATGCTAATTAAGATAGGAACTCTGGAATGAAAAGTTGGATTCTTCAGAATTTGTTTTCTTTATAACAGAAAGGAATAAGAGTATCCTGAAGAAATGAGCAAATAAATGGACAGTTTATAACAGGATGCTAAGGTTGATTTCTCTGCCTTTTCTTAGTAAAAACTTTACAGCAGTAAATGACTCAATGATATAAAAGTATCTGAATTTTCAAATAAAGTAAGTTTTTAAAAATGTTTACTGTTTTTGTTCAGGTATGTGTCTAGTGAGCTGGCCACTGTTAGTAGTATAGCAGAAGTAGACACCTAATGATTGCATGATTAACGTGAATGAATATAACAATGGGAAGACAATACATCACTTGAATTTTCTAGAATAAAGAAATTAAGCTTTTGAAAAATCAAATCATTTTCCTCAGGTTGATTATTATGCGGTATAGATAAATTCAAATTTAGCTTTCTATGGCTAAAATATTAAGCTTATGTTTCCATTAAATTTAAACAGCATCTGTTCTGCTCATGACTGCCATTCAGGGTAGCATGCCCTTTCCTTAAACCCTTACTTAAATAAAAATATTACTTACATTCTCGACTTCTCTTCAAGAATTGTTAAAAGTCAAGTAGAAGACTTAATTTTAAATATATATATATTATTTTGAATGTATATTTCCTTACCTGACACAGTTTCTTCTTTGTGATTTTACATACACCCTCAGTATACATTCAGAATCCTAATGATAGGCATATTTATTGAAGGGCCAATTCCCAAGGTGCCATTCTGTCTCACTTCCATGGAAGCTATTTGAGCATACCAAGTAAAAGCCAGAGGGCTAACTTGTGGTTAATAGCATATATTTGTAACAATGGTGGGTAGCTCACAATCTGTGTAACTCCTGTTCCATGGAAATTAGCACTTTTACTTTTTTCTGTACCCCAGAGACACCTGCTATTCTACCCTCACCTATCTCTCTCTCTCTCTCTCTCTCTCTCTCTCTCTCACACACACACACACACACACACACACACACAGACAGACACACATGCACAATTATAAATAAAACATCATTTTTATTAGACCATTGAGACTTTCATTCAATAAGTTGAGTTTTGACCTCATACTACTACTCCAAAGTTCACCACTTGTCCTACCCACCCAACTTTGTGTTCTCTCTCTCTCTCTCTCTCTCTCTCTCTCTCTCTCTCTCTCTCTCTCTCTCTGTGTGTGTGTGTGTGTGTGTGTATGTGTGTGTGTGTGTGTGTGTGTGTGTATGTGTGTGTGTGTGTGTGTGTGTGTGTGTGTGTCTATATGCATGGATGTGCTGGTTTTACCGATGTTCTCCCAGCAGCTACCAATTGCCAGTTTCTCTTTGGCTTGGGTTAGGACTTTATGTCAAATTCCCCTCTCCATGCAAACACAGAAGTGGATGCTCACAGTCAGCTAATGGATGGATCACAGGGCTCCCAATGGAGGAGCTAGAGAAAGTACCCAAGGAGCTAAAGGGATCTGCAACCCTATAGGTGGAACAACATTATGAACTAACCAGTACCCCAGAGCTCTTGACTCTAGCTGCATATGTATCAAAAGATAGTCGGCCATCACTGGAAAGAGAGGCCCATTGGACACACAAACTTTATATGCCCCAGTACAGGGGAACGCCAGGGCCAAAAAGGGTGAGTGGGTGGGTAGGGGAGTGGGGGTGGGTGGCTATGGGGGACTTTTGGTATAGCATTGGAAATGTAAATGAGCTAAATACCTAATAAAAAATGGAAAAGAAAAAAAAAAGTTGTCATGCCAATCAGAGTCCAAGGAATCTCCAGACTTAGACTAGGAGAGAATTTAAGCAAACATCTGCATGGGTTGGTTTTTTTAAATAATTCAGTGCAGGTTTATCCAAAGAACATACACAAATGACCAGTAGTCACATGAAAAGATTTTCATCATCATTATTTCTTAGAGAACAGCAAATCTAAACCACAGCAAGACATCATAGTATGTCACCCAAACTGTCTGTAAGAAAAATAACAAATGCTGATGAGCGCATGGTTACAGTAACTGTAAAGTGGTGCAACAGTTAGGGAAATGGTGTAGAGCCTTCTCAAAGAGTTAAACATAAAATTACCATAGTATGAGAAACTGCATTCATACACACACACACACACATATGTGCGAATATGTATGTATACTTTATTGCATTATTTATTTAATTGTGGGTATCACACACAAGACATGGTGAATGGTCAGATTCAGAAGACAGCTTGTAGTAGTTGTTTCTATCCCACTACATGGGTCATAAGGATCAGGCTTGGCAGCAGCAAGCACCTTTATCTGCTGAGATATCTTAGCAGTTCATGTAATATATCTTAATGATTAAATATTGTTTAGTCAACAAAACAGTGAATGTCTGACATGTGCTACAATGTAGGTGAACATTTAAAGCTTTCCTGAGTGAGCCATAAACATAGAAAAATTATGTCAATCCACTTACGTAGAGCCTAATAATATTCCCAAGGCATACCTATCCTCAAATCATGAACCATCTGCTCTGCTGAGCTACCATGTGTAAAATAGATTAAACTCCCTTGGCATTGTCTTATAAATTGTATTACTGATAAGTTAAAATTGGGTTGTTATAAATAGAGCCAGATGCAGGGAGAGAGGAGGGAGGGAGAAAGAGAGAGAGAGAGAGAGAGAGAGAGAGAGAGAGAGAGAGAGAGAGAGAGAGAGAGAGAGAGAGAGAGAGACTAAAAACAAGTTAGAAAGTCTTGGAGGGAAGCTAAACTAGGAAATACCACTGAAAGAACATGAAGTTCCTTTTTAGTACAGTGAAATGCAAAAGTTTAAAATTAGCAGTGTTTATTATACAACATTGATCTGAATTATATACTTTGAGAAAAAATCAGATGGTAAACCATATCTTATACAGACATATAATGCTGTTTTAAGCAGTAAACAGCTCACACTTGTGTGGAACCCAGGTTCACTAATCAATTATCAGAGAAGCTTAGTCCTGCAGTAGATGGGAGCTAACACAGAGAACAAAAACTGGACAATGTTCAGAGAGTGAGAAAGTTTGGAGCATGCAGTTCTTGATGCCTTTATCAAACACCTCCCTTCAGAGCTTAACCCCCCCCCCAACCCTCCAAAAAAAAACCTATGCTAAAGAAGAGGCAGAAAGATTGTGAGAACTAGAGGTGGTAGATGGCTCCAGGAGACAGCATCTTGCAAACAGTAGGACTGATGCACATGTGAGCTCAGAGGCTGTGACAGCATGCACAGAACCTGTACAAATCCAAGCCAGCCAGGACTGGGATTGGAAGTGGGTGGGTTGGGGAGCAGGGGATGTAGGAAGGGGATAGGGGTTTGGGGGAGGGGAAACTAGGAAAGGGGATAACATTTGAAATGTAAATAAATAAAATATCTAATAAAACAACAACAACAACAAAATAAAAAAAAAAATCTGAGCATGAAGAAGAGCAGCAACACAAATTCCCACCCCAAACCAGAAGTAATGTGCAATTGACACCTGCTGGAAAAGAGAAAATCAGTGTTCTCTAAGTCCCGTGTGGTACATTCACTAAACTCCAGAACAGGCTCCATGCCCATGAGTAGCTGGGCAAAACAAAATGGACACCCTGGATTTTGTGAGATTTTTGAATGGTTTGTTATTTTTTTGTCTTTTTGTTTTCGTTTGTTGGGTTTGTTTGTTTGTTTTTTTGTTGTTTGTTTGTTTGTTTGCAGAAACAGAGAGAACATTAAGTTGGGTGGAGATGAGAGGATCTGGGAGGAGTTGAGGGCAATAATATGGGTCAAAATGCATTATATAAAAGAATTTTAATAGAAATCACACAAAATTGAACAGACTAAATCCATTCATTAATTTATTGTGAAAACTAATGAAAAGATTAATCCAGTCAAAAGCTGCATATGGATAGAGAGAGTCTCACAAAGTTTCACCTTGAACTATCAACAGTATGTGATGTCTGGAGAAAGAAGAATCATTTTTCTGTGGGATTTTGGCCATGTGTAGTTGTCTATGCTCTGGTGGATGGTCCCACATGCCATGTTCACATAACATAGGTAGAACTAATTGGCATTAAAATACATTTTTTAAGAGAAGAAGACATTGGGAAGCTGCAAGAGGAACATTTTGAAGGAAGGGCTAGAGGGAATTAGATATAATCATAACACACTCTATAAATGTACACAATTTCTTTAAAAGAAATAAAAATATCTTTTTTTAAAGGAAGAAGAAAGGTTGAAGTCAGCCAGGTGTGGTGGTGCACGCCTTTAATCCCAGCACTTGGTAGGCAGAGCCAGACAGATTTCTGAGTTCAAGGCCAGTCTGGTCTGCAAAGTGAGTTCCAGGACAGCCAGAGCTATACAGAGAAACCCTGTCTCGAAGAAAAAAAAAAGAAAAAGAAAGAAAGAAAGAAAAGAGAAAAGAAAAGAAAAGAAAAGAAAAGACAAGAAAAGACAAGAAAAGACAAGAAAAGACAAGAAAAGACAAGAAAAGACAAGAAAAGACAAGAAAAGACAAGAAAAGACAAGAAAAGAAAGTTTGAAGTCAGAAAGAACATGATTAAGGATTGCATTACTTCCCCCATACAATCATTATACATTCATAAACAAAAACACAATTACATGTTTGCCTTTGTATACAAGCTAGTATCAAGTCTCTTGGATCTTAAATATAAGTTTGTTATTTGTATTTTACAATGTGACTCAGTTGTTCTTTCCCTGTACTGAAGAAAATAATCAAGAATAGAATTTTTTAGTTCCCTGAACTCTTGAAAATTCAGATCCTAATATATCTACCCAGTAATGTCGCACTCCACTTTTGTAATCTAAGTTACTGTTACCTTTATCTCAGTCTTCTCTGACCTCTCTTGTGCCTGCTTTCCTCTCACCTGCCTTAAATCCATTATTGTCAGCACCCATGATTTGAAAAACACAAGTGAATCTCTGTTCCTTCTTTCTATGGCCTATGACAACCCAGCCCACCTGAAGCTTTTGCATGTAATGCTTTGCTCTCAGAACATTCTTGGTCTCATTAACACACGTTGGCTCTTGATACAATTTCTTATCTCTGCTGAAAAAACAAAACCTTAGTAAATTTTACTCTTTCTTCAAACCAGCATGCACCCAATTTTGAGACTCACAATTTCTTTTTTATGTATTTTATAGTGAATGTCAGTGAAATTTCCATGAAAATAAGCTTATGAAGGCTGACTCAAATTATTTATACTTCTCCAAGTACAAACTTAGTTTTACATAAGATGTGTAAAACAACTTTGAAAAAGAATAAAAAAGGATTAAAATGACCCTAGGCTCAGTAAAGACTGGTAATGCAAGGCTCCAGTATCTATCTCAATAAAGTAAATACTAACACACATACACACATGTATATATGGTTTTATGTTATACGTTTATAAACAGCAATCAAAATTTGATAAAGTGTTTATGATATAGCTAAAGTTTGAGAGACACTAAATAATGAACTCATGCAAATCAGGTATAAAAGGGGAAAAATAATATGAATTGTGATCAGCAAAATGTTTAAAGTAGGATTTACTTA
Source organism: Mus musculus (assembly GCF_000001635.26). Taxonomy (NCBI): domain Eukaryota; kingdom Metazoa; phylum Chordata; class Mammalia; order Rodentia; family Muridae; genus Mus; species Mus musculus. Next base: position 103,891,132 of record NC_000073.6, read on the forward strand.
TGGTGAAAAGAAACAATTTTGAAGTATAAAGAAGAGAAGAGAGAAATATGTGATAAACGGCAAAATGACAAGAGAAATACATTTTAAGTGCTATATCACATATAATACAATGATAATAAACAGTTATGATATGTTATCAAATAGGAAAAATATTTTGAATGGTCACAAGACAAGACAATTACCAACATGAATATGATAATTACTCTGACTTAATTGAATCATTTCACACATAGATCTAAATACCACACAGTATTCCATGAATCTGTACAATTATCATATACATGTTATGAATGAATAAAAATCAAATTGACTACACAAAACTACAATATCAGTTACATTTCATTTTTCATATATATACCAAAATATTTTTGTTTAAGCATTTAGAAAGAAACTGAATGTAAAATAATAAAGGGGAGGAAAAATAATTTGAAAAAATAAATTGGCATAAATTTTGTTAATATTCTAAAAGACAATTGTGTAAAGCAGAAGTAGTAAGATGGGTTTGGGGGTATAACCTATATAAAGATTAAGTATGTTGGCAATATCTCAAAGGTGGGAAGAAAGAGTGAGAAATATTTCCTGGTAAAGATTGCATTTATGGAATAAAATAGCATTACTTGTAATACAGACTAATTCTAGGGCAGAAATAAAAATATATTATAAAAAGAAGTACAAGTTGGAAGTCACTAAAAGAATTAAAATAAAAAATGAAAACAGTTAAAAAACCATGGAGATGGAAGTCATGGTACTTTGTAAGACATCTAGTAGAGGATGAGTCTCTAAGGCCAATGTGATGAGTGCAGAGTTCATAGAAAAAAGAGTGCCTCAGAGGGGCTTCTTGTGGAGAATGTCATAGACTATACGAGTGAATTTGGGTTCTAATTCATTATTGGTACTTAAAACTGATATACAGAACAATAATTTCATTAAGGTATAGTCACGGGATATAGTATAAAACAAAGCAAATGAAATATCAATGAACAAGTTTCATGGGGAAACAGGATTAAGCTTTACAAATGGCTATTGAATCATTTCAAAAGAAAACCATGTGGTGAGATAGAGCAGTGTGAGACAGGAGATAGTCCATTGGGTTTCAATTCTCATAGTTGAACTGATATTTATATCACCATCAAATGAATTAAAAATTGCCCCCTTTTTTTCTGTCACTAGCCCAGACTAGACACTTAACTTCTTCAGAAACTCTTCTTCTTCTCTTATAGATGCATGGTCTTAATGGTCCCATAGTTTCTGATCATAGAGAATTTAATGGTCTTTAACTCCAAATAATGATGTTTTACTTCATTACTGTTTTTCCAACTTTCTCCCAAGATAAACAGATGGACAGATGATAGAGGGATAGATATATGATTGATTGATAGAAAAATAGATAGATAGATAGATAGATAGATAGATAGATAGATAGACAGATAGATAGAAGATAGATAGTTAGATAGATAGATAGATAGATAGATAGATAGATAGATAGATAGATAGTATCTATATAATATGCAAATGCTAATTGGATAGCCGGATGTATTCATTATTTAGATTAATTTACAATTTAGAGTTTATGTAATAATTTACATCCTAATGCTATGAAAAAGTAAATAGATATAAAATCAAGGAGGCTGAACATCCCCAAACTTCCCTGAATTATGATGTAATGATTCACATCATCTTATACAGATAGGAGACGGAGAACGCTCCTCTGAATTTGCTTGGTCTTGATGCTGTAAATGATGGGGTTCATAAATGGAGGAAAGAGAAAGTAGACATAGCTCATGGTAATGTGCACCACATGGGGTGCATGCTTTCCAAACCTGTGAATGAATGTCAGGCCAATCACAGTGATGTAAAAGACCAGGACACAGCTAATGTGTGAAACACAGGTGTTGAGAGACTTTTTTCTCTCCTCTCCAGAGGCAATGCCCATAACTGTCTTCAGAATGAGGACATAGGAAAAGACAATGATGAGCGCATCGAGGAAGAAAGTCAGAGCAACCAAAACAACTGGATATATGCGGTTAAAGGTAATGTCAGCACATGCCAGTTTCATGACATCTTGGTGGAGGCAGAAGGCATGAGAAAGAACATGGGAACGGCAATATGAGAACCAAAAGAGAGGCAGGATTGGGGGCACAAGAGACAAAAAGCCCCTCAGTAACACCCCAAGTCCTATAGCTATAACCCTGGAATTGGTAAGGATAGAGTTGTAATGCAGAGGTGTGCAGATGGCGACAAATCGATCATAAGACATGGCAAGCAAGACACCTGACTCCACAATGGAAAGGGAGTGAATGATGTAGGCCTGTAAGAAGCAGGCTCCGTGTCTTATCTCTCTATGATTCACCCATAAAACAGCCATTACAGTGGGCATTGTAGTCAGTGTAACTGTGAGGTCTGTGCCCGCCAGCATGGCAAGGAAATAGTACATGGGTTCATGGAGGTTGTGGTCATCCTTGATGAGGTAGAGAAGTGTACCATTGCCCAGAAGCACAGAGATATAGATGGCAAAGAAGGGGATAGAGATCCAGTGATGAGCTGCTTCCAGTCCTGGGAAGCCAGTCAGCAGAAAGGGGGCAGCACTGATATTGGACCACATAGTGTGCACACTGTGAAACTCAAAGCACTGTTTCTTTACTGTAGTCACTGTCTCCCCTTCCCTCTGCACGCAAATGTTCCATGGCTGCCTTGATTACAGTATTCATGCTCAGCAATAAATATTTCCCATGTGCATTAAAAACACATAATTTTTACAGCATCATGTACCTCTGTCACATGTATGCAAAATGTTTCAATGGTTACAAAACAAATATGATAAGTATATCCCCAAGGATAAGAATATTTCTTAGCTAGATCAGTGTTTGTTTTGTTTGTAAAACTTTTGCTATATTTAAATTTGAATTTTGTTTTATATTTTTTTCTATTATAACAGAGAGTTATGTTAGAAAACTTTTCTTACTTTGGCTTTGCAATTAAATTATACTTTATTGAATTCTCCCCAAAGCCATTAGCTCTTTATGCAAATACAGGGATATGGCCAGATGATGCAACAAGTATTCTAAAGGCATTCAACATTTTTCTATATTCCACTCATGGAACCCTCACACAAAATTCCACATCTGCCTTGATAATGCTTGCAGAAACAAAGTCTGGCACCTAAGTGTGCTGTGTGTTTCTTTAAAGGGAAATTTCTCCTTATTCTCCTGACCACATCTCACAGATGTAAGGGAGGAGGAGTCTTCCCTTATTTCTATCCCTGGACTTCACCAACCCCATAGTCTTGTTGCTGAGTAGTTACCTGTCCTTCACCAGTCCAGATAGGTTCTTCTAAGAGACTGTTGTAGAATCAAGCTAGAAATATACATATGATGAGATCTTTCCCCCAGAGTCTCTCCTTTGTAGATGCTCATGAGACCTCAGGATCTCCCTCTCACTTCTCTGGGTCTCTTAGTTAATGCCCTTAGGCATTTTAAACATATCCACTGGGGTATATGAAGAAAACCAAAGACTCAGAACCCTACTAACATAGACGGGGTCTCCAAGAGCCTCATAAATACAAGCCTGTCCTTCTTATCACCTTTCTCAATGACCAAAATGATACTAGTTGCTCTTAGGGTCCCATTTCCCTCTGTTGATGCTGGAGCTTATGGTCCCCATTATAGTTTGTCTTCCTTTGGGAAAGTCAGTTCTGGTCCACAAGAACTGGATGGTCAACTACCACATGAACTTTAAACCTTGGATGTCTAATCTTTTTCTTAAGATCAGTTTGATGTTTTTAGTCACATAATTGTCCATTTTGTGTCAGGTTCAGTTTATTAACAGAACTTATACCTTCAGCATGTTATAGAAAAAAAACATTTACCATAATTTTACATGGAACTGCCATTATTGCATATATGTAGTATGTTAAAAGAAACATATGGAATGCAAATCTGGAATTGTGAAACATATCAAGGAGGAAAAAAGAATAATCAGAATGAGACAAAATAAGAAATATGGAAAATTCTAGCTCAATGCAGAAAAATTCACACTGATGTGGGACCAGGTAAAATTTGATGAATTCAAACAAATAAATCCAAACTGACTACACTAAGAAATTGTGCTACTTGAATGAAAAAAAATGAGATATAAAGCACAATCTAACCATGCATTAGCTTACAAATCATGCAGGGAATTTTGATATTACAGTGAAAATGAAGTAAGAGTTAGTATGGACATGGACATGCAGATAATAGTTATTTAAAGTCATTTTGAATGTAGTAAAGGGGGAGTGGATAAGAATATCAAGATATATTAAAACATGTAATAAATAATGTTAGCTGGATTGAAGGCAAGTATGGTAAGAGTAGCTAAGCATGGATTCCATGACATAATGGAAGATGGTAGAGTAACAGAAAACCACAGTGGATAGGACACCTACACATGCTGTAATTGTGTACTTTGATGAATTTTGGGGGGCTGAACTCATCTGTGACTAGCACTCTCATTCTGAAGTGGAACATGACAAAACCTCTCTGCCACTTTCTGGGCCTCTGCTCACCAGTACCAAACCCAGAACAAGTATCCACAGGGAAGAAAATTGAATGAATTTTTCCTGTCTTTCTGAGGAACATCAGTGGAATAACACATTTGTTAGTTTTAGTCTTCATCTCATTGTTCAAGATGGTGTTTTTAAGGTTCACTGATGTTTTAGTACAGATATGGCATTTCTAGTGAAGAGTGTCCTAGATACCTCAAAGTATCATCTGTTGTTCTATTAGTAGGTATTTGAGTAGATTATGATTTATAGTCATTGCTGATATGCTGATGTAAGCATTCGATGTATGCCTTTGATGAACACACAAAGTGATATTCTTTTTTGCTAAAATGGGCTGCAGGGTATGCACAAGATACACATACTGCTGAACTGTTTTCTACTGGGTGCTACTTTAATCCTCCAGTGGTGAGTGGAGTGCAGGTTTTCCATCCCTACAAGCACTTTACCTCATCGCCCTGTTCACACCTCACCCATCACTGATAGATGCATTCTCACACTGCATTGTGAATTTCAAATTATACTTTCTGGATGATAAGTGAAAACTGAGTAGCTTTTCGTAAATATACTCACCATTTGAAAATGTTTTATGTGAAAGGGTGTCTTTCCTGTACTTTGCATCGCTGTATAAAAGGATCATTGGCCTTTCTTAAATGCATTTCAAGATGTTCTTTACATATTCTATAGATAAGTCCATTGGGAGAGTATAATACTCAATTAATTATAATAATACGCAATATAGACAATCTTCTTCACTATCTAGTGATATTTTTCCCAATCAGTTTAATATTCTTATCTTTATGTAGACCCTACATCAGTTGTGTTGTGTTTTTACATGTTATATAATTTTGATTGCATTTAAAACCAAATTGAGAGAGAGAGAGAGCACTATTAAAAGCCTGTTTGTATAGTATGGTATTTATTCAATTAGCTTGTGTCATATTTCTTTCTTACTTTAAAACATGTTTCTTTATGCTTCAGATTCATGTTACAAGACCAGAGGTGCTTGTTTTGCTTGGCCATTGCATTCCGTATGTGAATAGGTCAGCTATTCTATTTCTCTATTATCAAGTCAGTTGCTCAACCTGGTAAAAGAAAATAAAAGGAGCCAAGAGAAAATACTTTGAAAAATATTTATTATATAAACATAGCATTTCTACCCAATCCTATGAAACACCCAGACTCTAATTAGAGAAGCTGGAATACAACAAGATACTTTTACTTTCAGTGAAGTATTTTGACTAAGATTTGCTGCATGAAATGAAGTGCAATGTCTGATTCTAATTTTACTGGCCTTATCAACATATAAATAGAGTCATGACATCATAAATAATTAAGTCCACTTTTATTACTAGCCAGGTTAAACAAATCTAATGGTTAAGGTGGGAAACTATTTATTAAGGGTGTATAAAAAAATCTGTCATTCATGTCATTAAACTGACATGTAAAAACATGTTTATACCCATAGATTAATGCTTGGCATCCATGTTATTAAACTGACATGTAAATACATATATTTATACCCATAGATTAATGCTGGTATCTAGCATTTGGTCAGAGAAGCTTTTTTTTTGCAATGGGTGGAAGCTAACAAAGAGACTCGTAGACTAATGAGTACTCAGAGAAAGTGTCTCTAACAAATCAGCAGATAGGAGGCCTACGGCACCCCCTCAAAGGCTCATAGGACATTTCAGAAGAAAGGATGGGTCATCCATATGTGATTGTGAACCTTAGTTGTCAACTTGATAACTGCAAGAATCAGCTGAACTCCAAGTAGCAAGGGTGTTCTTAATAGGATAATTAAGATGGAATGTCCACCTTAAATCTGGGCCATACCTTTGGGTGACAGTCCAGATAAAGACACAGAAGAAAGAAACTTTTGCTCTTTGCCTACTTGCCTTCACTCTCTCTGGAAAGTTAATTTATCCTGTTGGGAGGCTCTCCTTCGATGGTGTTAGAACCTACTTCTTTAAGTTTCTAACATTGCTGAAGTCAAGTTCTCTATAAGGATCCCCTGACTATCCAGCACCAGATTAGGCTGCTGAAACATCTAGTGTCACTGGATTAGTTAGAGTTCTTTAGAAAAAAAGAACTTAATGAGTGTGTGTGTGTGTGTGTGTGTGTGTGTGTGTGTGTGTGTGTGTGTGTGTGTGTGTGTGGTATGCATGTGTGTGTGTGTGTGTGTAATGTATTAGAGTGGCTTATAGGCTGTGGTATGGTAAGTCTACCAACAGCAGGTCTAAGAATCCAGTAGGTGTTCAGACCATGAGGCATGTCTTAGCTGGTCTTCAGTATATGCCAAAATCCTGAAGAAATAGACTCTAATACCAGTAAGGAAATGGATTCATCAGCCAGAAAGAGAAAGAATAAACAGGAAAAGAGAACAAGCTTTCTTCTTCCATGTCACACCAGGAGAAGGTGTGACCCAGATTAAAGGTGGATCCTCACATATCAGAAGATCTTGACTAAAAGTGGGTGTTCCCATGGATAAAGATAATGTGGTACATCCTCACAACAAAATACTATCCAGCTATTAAAAGCAAAGACATTATGAATTTTACAGTCAAATATATTGGACTTGAGAATATCAACCTGAGTAAGGCAACCCAGTCTCAAATCAAGCATGTTAATCTGAGAGGCTTTACCCAGCAGCTTACCCAGACAGATACAGACACCCACAGTCAAACATTGGCTGGAGCTTGGGGACTCTTGTGGAAGAATAGGAAGAAGGATTGTGGGCCCCAAAGAGGACAGGAGCTGCACACGAAGACCAACAGAGTCAACAATCTTGGATCCTTGGGGTTTTCAGAGTCTGAACCACCAACCAAAGAACATACAAGGACTAGACCTCCACACACATATGTTGCAGATGTGCAGCTTGGTCTTCATGTGGGTCCTGAACAACTGGAGTAGGAGCTATCCCAAAACCTGTTGCTTGCACCTGGGAAATGTTCTAGCTGGGCTGCCCTGTCTGGCCTCAGTGGAAGAGGAAGTGCCTAGCCTCACAGAGACTTGAAGTGCCAGGGTTGGGGGATACTTGGAGAGCCACACCTGCTCAGCAGAGAAAAGGAGGAGGGGGTGAATGAAGAAGTGTAGGAATGGGTGACCCTGAGGGGGCAGTGAATGAGATGTAAAGTGAATAAGTAAGAAATAAAATAAAAAAATTAAAAGGAGGGTCTTCCCACATCAAGTAATTTATTTAAAAAAAAAGTCCCTCACGTATGTAACCAGATGTTTGTTTGGGTTTTAATGAATTCCAGATGTAGTCAAGTTGACAACAAAGAATTGCCATCAACAAGTCTATCCCTTATCAACTCAACACACAATTATATTGCGTTAAGTAATGCTTAGTTTTCAAATAAAAATAATAACTGTCATAATTTCACATAATATGGTATATTATCCTCTGTATAGCTGCAAATGATATACTTGTATTATAAATTTTAGAGTAGGTGACAATGTCCCTTAAGGGACATTCTACTGCTATCTCATACTTAAATATGATAATCGTTAATATTCTCTTATTTAGTGATATGTTATATGATAATGAAATCTAGGAAATTAAACACAAATATTTGTATAAACACATTCTTAACAGGATACAACAGAAACACTCATGTGAATTATAATGCTTGTTTCTGCAACTAGTCGTGTGACCTTAGCTTATATTTATAACAACCTTCATCTACTACCCATTCAGTATTTCCTTTACTTTCAGCAAGCACTTCAGTGTGACTTGCCTCCTTTCCTGTAGAAGTGACCCATATCTTCACTTGTGACAAGTCTATGCCCTTTGTCACCTTGCCTGGATTAGGTTGTTGCAGTTTCCCATTCACTTTAATCACAGAATATGGTAGCACCAACAGATGCTGTAAAGGATATTTTGCTCTCCAAACAAACAAACAAAAAACTCCTTTCTCCATCCATGTAGACAACCATCTCTATTTCCCCTTAGTAATACTGATCAGTCACCCCTCCTTATGTAATCATTCCTTTCTTTCCCTGTTGGCTTGAGAGCATCAGAAACTTAAGTGGTCATGGACAAGTCACAGTATCCAATTCATTACAATGTTTGTTGTGTACCCTGGTAGGAGTGTTCCCTACTCTAGAACTGTCTAAGTCAGGGTTTCTATTACTGTACAAAAATCATGACCAAGAAGCAAGTTGGGGAGGAAAAGGTTTATTCAGTTTGCACTTCCATATTGTTGTTCATCACCAAAGGAAGTCAGGACTGGAACTCAAGCAGGTCAGGAAGCAGGAGCTGATGCAGAAGCCATGGAAGGATGTTACTTAGTGGCTTCCTACTCCTGGCTTCCCAGCTTGCTTTATTATAGAACCTAGGACTACCAGACCAGGAATGGCACCACCCACAATGGACCCTCCCCACTTGATCACTAATAGAGAAAATGTCTTACAACTGGGTCTCGTGGAGGCCCACCTGAAGTTTCTTTCTCTGTGATAACTCAGGCTTGTGTCAAGTTGACACACAAAACGAGCCAGTACAAGAACAAATACTACTAGACCCACAGAATTTCAGGTCACTGAAACAGGAAGCAAATATTGTCTTAGTGATTTAGTATGGGTGATAATGAGAGGAACTATTTCCTTTTCCACCCCTAGATTCCTGGACCATATATCCTGCTTTCTGAAGAACTCTGCCTCAGAACTCCAGGCTACTGCTACTTAATTAGAGCTGTAAGTCTATCTTCAAAAGTTCACTCCCTCTTTCTCTCAGGCCATCTACTTCAGGATGATGGGGAACATGATGAGACCAGTAAATTCCATTACTATGGCCTCACTGTCACATTTCTCTGGCTGTGAAGCGGTTCTTTCTTGGTCAGAAGCAATACCATATACTATACCGTGGCAGTATATAAGGAATTCTGTAATCTCGTAGATGGTGATTTAAACAGAAGAGTTACATGTGGAGGGAAGGCAAATGAATAACCAAAATAAGAATCTCTACCAGCAAGGACAAAATATTGTTCTTTTCATGGAAGAAGTGATTCAATATAGTCAACTTGACATCCAGGTTGCCAACTGGCACCCTAGAGAATAGTGCCATATCTGAGAGTTGGAATTGGTCTCTGCTGTTGGCAGATCAGGCACTTGGTAGCAAATGTATCCAGGTAAGCCTTGTTGAGTGTAAATCCATGTTGTTAAGCTCATGGATAAACCCCATTTCTACCATCATGGCCATTTTGTTCATGGTCCCATTAGTCAATGACAAGGATGGCTGGGGAAACAGAACAGGTCATCCTACTTGGTCATTGAAATCCTCCTCAGCTACAGTTACATTTTGATGAACATTTATATGGGACACAAGCATCTCCACATCCTTGGCTCATTTGTATAGATTTATCCACATTCTCCCCAGATGCCTTTTCCACCAGTTTCCCAACATGTTCTTTCCAAGTCCCTGACTGTTCTGCCAATCCATTAGCTATAGCTCATGAATCAGTGAACAACTTCATGTCTGGCAATTTCTCCTTTTAAATAAAATGCATATAACTGTGTATACTGCCTAATTTTTGCCCACAGTGAAAGTTTTCCTTCACCAGGATCTTTCAGGGTTGTTCCAGAAAGGTATTGTGATGTTGTAGCTGTTCACTTATGGGTGACACCTGAAAACGAAAGAACCATCAGTAAACCAGGCCCTAGCCCTCTTTTCACCAGTCAACTGATTATAGGGCATACCCCATAAGGCTATAGGTATGTGATTGGCAGCAGGTGGTATTGTAATGGGAATGGAAACCTTAGGCGTTTAGGCAACTTATTCATGCAACCTGCTTGTGCATTTATGACTTGCTTGGCCAGATCATGGGCATTCCACTTCCATTTGATAGTGGCTCTTGTTCTGCTCATCCTACTTTATGAATTGGTGGGTCAGATACCACACAGCTCACAATGGATAACTCTGGTGTAATGATAACTTAGTAGTCCATTGTCAGACATTCAATTTCCACTAAGACCCAGACAAATAGCTGTGCCGCAAAGGACAGTAGTTGTCTACAGTTGATGGCAAAATCTTGATCCAAAATCCTAAAGGTCTCTTCTATGATCCATCCATAGTTGTCTGCCAAAGATGCCAAAGAACATCCCTATCTGCCACTGACACCTCAAGAACCACAGAGTTTGCTGATTCATATGGTCCAAGTGTTAGAGCAGTCTTCACAGCAACATAAACCTGTTGAAGAGCCTTCTCATGTTCCACCCTCCAGACAAAACTAGCAGCTTTCTTAATCACTGGATATATGGTCCAGAGTAACACATGGAATACACTGTCTTGAGAATCCAGATTGTCCCACTAAATGCTGTGTTTCTTGTTGGTGAAGGAGCCAGCTGTGATAGCTTACCTTTGATCTTAGAAGGAATATCTGCATACCCCATACCTCTGGTCTCCTAAAGCTTCAATGAGATGGAAAGGTCTTGAATAAAGGAGAATTACATGTGGGAGGTGTATTGGGAGTATTATAACAATCAAAAGGTATATTACACATTTACACATATGAAATTATGAAGAACAAGCTCAATAAAAGTTAAATTAAAGTAACAGTGTGTTTTAACCATCCATTTAATAAAGCTTTATGATGCACCTCTGTAAACATATGTTCCTACACAACCAAATTGGAGGAAACATAACTGTATGGATGATGGAATAATATACTCCAGTTGTCAATCAATCTGTGAAAGGCAAGGACTGAACTTAAGGTATCAGAATGTGAAAAGCCTTTTAAAATGGCCCCTCAATTCTGAATATCAACAAGTACCTTTTTTATTGTTATTTTGAGACAGGATACCTCTATGTAGCCAATTCCAGGTTGCCAATAATTTGCTATATACCTCTGGCTGGTAAACTCATGATCCCATTGCAACAGCCTGTAAGTGTTGGGACTCTGGTATGTTCCTGGATGCTCAGCTACATATGATGCTGCTGCCAATATCAGAATGTGCTGGCTAGATTTATTTGTAATCAAAGGCTTTCCCTCCCTGCCCCAAATATGTGGTCAGCATCTAGCTTCTAACTCTCATCTTAGATTGATCCCCGTAGGGGTCATTGTGCTCAATGTTATGACCTTCTGCTGCCAGAAAAATCACATCTGCTGATTAAGTGAGGAGAATTTTAAAGGCCTAGCTATTTTAACCTAGTATGTTCTAATATGTTTGATAGGGTAATACTTCAATCTACCTCCAAAATACCTTGTTAGATAACCCAAGGCTTTGACAACCTATATCTCAGTTACATAACTTCATGTTATCAATTTATTACTCTTACATTTTAATATACATATTTCTTTAATAAACCAATTTGGCTCAATATACTCATTCATATATACTTCTAAAGAACTCACTCAGCCCGTAACAGAAAAACAATGTGTCCAGTGGCTTGGTCATCTGTGAATGTATAAGGCTGCTTTCTTAACAATAGTACAAATGTCTGGATAGGATATTATTACAAGGTAACTTTCATTTCAAACAAAACAGATCCCTTCTCTTCTTTTTTCATTTCATAGGAAAGATACCTAATTGTTCAGTTTATATTTCTATATCATAATAGAAATAAATCACTAATCTACAGTAGATATGAAGTCAATGCTAAAGGACCGAGAAAAATATTAGAGACTGCTAATAACATTCCCATATCCTTAAGATTCAGCAAACTCACAGGGGAGACAGATGAGAAGGGAGGGCAGGCAGTGAAGAAGAGGCAGTGAACAGCCCAAATTACACATGGTCCCTAAGGAGAGGTTCCTAAAATAAATATCCCTACTAGCCAGGCTCTCATGCAGTTTCTAAAAAAGAAACAGCAAACAGACGTCATCACCAAATCCTTCTCAAAGCTGAATATCTGAAGTTTCTAACAATGTCCCCAAAGAATGGACAAGGTCAAAATCTCAGGTCAGTGAGGTTACATAATAAATTTTCTCTCTGGGATCTATTGCAGGAGCCAGAGCATGGGGAGATAGTTTCTCTGCTAGAGGAAAACAATACCAGTACTTGCCAAATCTATCAGCAATAGTCATGAGTCATAAACCTTTCCTACACCTCTACATTGAGAGTGAAGTAGTTTATAGAAATGACATGCCAGTTGGTCTGTGTGATTAAGTGATTTAAGGAAATGCTTATGGCTGGGAATACCAGATGGTGTTAGAAATGTAGGAAAGGTAATCTATCAATGACTCTTAAACAGAACACAAGCTATATCCTGGGCAAATGGACTAAGCATGAAAAGATATCCTATTGAGAAGGTAATGAAGCACTTTGAATAGAGGAAAGAATGTCAGGACAGAAGGGAAGCAAAGAGACCAAAGGAAGGTGAATGTGAATGTGAACTGTTCAAACCTGAAAGAGGTCTCTATAGATCTATGGGGATGCCTAGTTTATATAGACGAGCTTGAAAATGCTCATCAACAAAACAATCCCATTCTAAGGCAGAGACTTGTAAAGGGTGAGTGGCTGAGAGGGTGAGCAATAATCTTGGATTTACTAATGATTCCTCCACTCTGCCCAGATCTCACAGATGAGCATATGTACCACAGAGCCAGCTCTGAGGAAAAGGAGCAGAAGTGCTCAGTGTTTGTAAAAAGAGAAAGGCAGTAAGCTCGTTTGTGGTGCTGAAGATCCCACCTATGCCTTAAGCTTGTGTGATCCACAATGGATAAAAGGGACTCTGGTGCTTGATTGTCATCCATCTATGATATGAACCTGTTACCTGGAAGACCTGGAGCGATGTAAGTACTCTGCAAAATGAAATGCGTATGTGATACTGCAGTTGGCTGAGAGAGATGAAAAATACAATTATTTATTTGCTGCATTTATGTCTTTGCAGGATCTTCCCTTTCCACCTTGTCTTTGTTGTTTCCTTTCTTTTTCTCATTTATTCTTCTATCAATACTTATAGAGCATTAATGTAACAAATAATAGTTCTACTGTAACATCCCAGCTGTTTTATGATGAAGTTGAAATTTGCAAAAGAATTTAAATATCTTCACTACAAGAAAAAAGTCTGTGTAGATAATAGATTTAATAGTTAGCTCCACTATGTTAAACATGTCACAAGGTACACCTATATTAAATCACAATATTGTGGAATTCAAATACACAAAAGTTTTATTCACCAATCTTGCAATTTTAACTCACCATAAGCTACATACTTCTGAGCTGTTCCATGACAGGAAAGAATTAGCTATTACTATATTTCTCACATGTTGAAAAGGCTCCTCTCTCCCCCAACTTCTCCTAGTCTAAATGGTGCAATACCATCTCTAGCAACATCAGAACTTCCCACTCACTACTCCTCAACTTTTACTTGTCCAGCAAGGCATACTATATGCTGCCCAAATGAAATCTAGTCTAGCAGTGTTTTTTTTCTTAAAGTCACACCCCCCTGAATTGTCTTATTTTCCCTCATAGGCTTCATAAGAAAAATCACTTGACAAATCTCAGGGTAAATGCTACAGATGTGTGCCTACTGCAATTTTAGTAATAATAAAACTCAATATGATAAAACATTCTCTTTTCTGACTCTAATCTGTTCTTGTATTTAATGTGAAAAGCATGATAAAGAAATCATTGGCATCCTTTTATAAATTACAATTCTCGATCTCAAGTGGCTCCCCAAATTCACTGCCATTAAGAAATAGCAGTAGTGGAACAGCAACCCAATTCTGAAGAGCAGAGCTCAGTGATCTTGGAGACACATTTTCATGATGAAGGTGGGTCCATGAGTAATTGCTAAAGTGCACTAAGATATGACTTGACAGCATGTGAGATGCACAGTCCACATGAGATGTGGAAGAAGGTGGTCACATTATCTCTGTCTGATACCAGAAGATGAATGCCTCCCTCCAATAATACCTTAGAATTCATGAAGCTTTCTCAATTTATTTACGTTCCATCAGACTCTTCAGTTATTGAAACATCATCCATGTGGTCATGTCTGAATAATCAATTTCTAATTTGCTTCTCAAAGTAGCTGATATGTAATAGCCGTTGTCTGATGCTATCAAATAGTACCTCCAAGTGATCATCATAGACTTGGTTTATTGTCCATTTTTATAAGTATATAATAAAACTCTGAAATTTTGAGAAGATCTCATAGTAAACTAAAGTACTACACTATTTGATAACTTGGAGGCTCATTTGTTTGGGGTAAATACACATGCAGGTCAGTGTTATATCATTTTTTTACCCTCCCAAAAAACTTCAGACCTTTATCACGTGAAAATTACTTATAAGCATATTCTCTAAAGCCAACACTAATTTAACTGTTATCTTTTGTCTATTTACAATTTTCTTTACATTATTTTGCAGTCAAATATTCATGCCTAGTCTTTGAACAATGCTTAGATGCTTTCTGTCATTCTGTCTCATTTATTCTGGGGAACCTTTGGGTCTATTCTAAATACCAATATTCAGGATGAGGAGTACCATGCAAATAGCCCTGTAAGTACCAACACTATTAAAGCACTACTGAACTATACCTCATTTTCTTTGGAGAATGGGATTTAAAAAGATTTCAACTAAGTCTACCCTTCACAGATAGGTTATGTCTAATGTACATTTCAATGATGTGAGCCCTGGAAGTATATGTAGTTGTTCTTGACATATCCTGTTTTCCCATACCTAGAAAGCCCCCAGGAATGATTGAATTATCATTGTTATTGGAAAGCAGGACCGCTGATCATCCACACAGCAAGTAGCATCATCAAGGGGCAAATCCTAAAGAACTATATTTGATCTTCTTATCTGATGGGATATTTCTGTCTGCAATGCCTTCAATGTGGCTCAACATTTCCTCTTCCCCATTCCTGCTCACAGGCTTCCCAGGTCTGGAGAAAGCCCATCACCTGATCTCCCTCCCATTACTGATGGCCTATATCTCCATATTACTTGGCAACGGCACCCTCCTTTTCCTCATTAAGGATGACCATAACCTCCATGAGCCCATGTATTATTTCTTAGGTATGTTGGCAGCTACGGATCTTGGCGTAACATTGACCACCATGCCCACAGTGCTGAGTGTACTATGGTTAAATCACAGGGAAATTGGCCATGGAGCCTGCTTCTCTCAGGCCTATTTTATCCACACTCTCTCTATTGTGGAGTCGGGGGTCTTGCTTGCCATGGCCTATGACCGTTTCATTGCCATTCGCAACCCACTAAGGTATACCACCATCCTTACAGATACTAAGGTAATAAAGATTGGCATAGGCGTAGTGATGAGGGCTGGTCTGTCAATCATGCCAATAATCATTCGCCTGCATTGGTTTCCCTATTGTCGCTCCCATGTACTCTCCCATGCTTTCTGTCTACACCAAGATGTCATCAAGCTAGCCTGCGCTGACATCACATTCAATCGTCTCTATCCTGTTGTGGTTGTATTTGCAATGGTCTTGCTAGATTTCCTGATCATCTTCTTCTCCTACGTTTTGATTCTCAAGACTGTCATGGGCATTGCTTCTACAGATGAGCGGGCCAAGGCTCTCAACACATGTGTCTCCCACATCTGTTGCATCTTGGTCTTCTATGTCACTGTGGTTGGTCTGACGTTTATTCACAGGTTTGGAAAGAATGTTCCTCATGTCGTCCACATCACAATGAGCTACGTCTACTTTCTTTTCCCCCCTTTTATGAACCCTGTCATCTATAGCATTAAGACCAAACAGATTCAGAGTGGTTTGCTTCGCTTATTCTCCCTGCCTTGTTCTAAAACATGACTCTGACTGCTCCTGGAATGTAAATATAGTGACAGTGTTGCAGGAAGAAGTACCCATGCAAAATACTTTAGTAGAGACATACTAACTCCTCTGCTATTTGATTACTATTTATTGATAACTTGATATGCCATAATGTATTCACAATGCTAAGTCAAAATCTCACTTGATCTTAACTATTTCCCTAAGGTAACTTAAACCATTTGATGAGCTTATGACACTCAACAAGTACACACATATATGACTTTTGAAACTTCAGTCTAGATCATACTATGCTATGTCATACCTGTTTGGGTCAAAGCCCATCATTCACCATGTGTTCTCCATACACTGGGCCTCCTAAATGTAATTTTGCTCATATGCAGCTGGCTAATGGTTCTAGAAAACTATCTTGAATATAATGAGCCAGTCTCAGCCTCAGTTGAGGATGATTGATCTTGGAAAATTGTGTCCATGAGAAAAGTCTGCTCAGTTTCAATATTTATAAACATTTATCAAATAATACCATTAATAACAATTTTAAAGCAGAAATATAATCCTAGACAAGATAACCACCATCTTAAAATATTTGTTTCCAGATACTACTGAATAGACATAGATGTATTTTTATTTATCAAAAATGAATAAAAAGTCCTGTTTGGAGAACAAGATAGTTAGCACTAGATGGGAGATCTGAAACACAGAATTCCAGAGCCTGGCATCCTGGTCATATGTCTGGGATGGGAAAAACATAGTCAAGGGTTATTACTGGAAGAAAAATTATCTTTTCTTTCCCCAAACAGGTATTATGGCCTCTTAAAGAACCAGTACATATAATCCAAAAGATAAGTTTTAAATGTTCCAAAAGAAAAAACATTCTCATGAGCAGACTCACCGGACATAAAATGCTAGGATAATTACTCAGCCAGAGCCATGATTAATCACTTATTTTCCAGTGTCTGGGCTCTGGCACACTAGCCTTCCCAGTGACCTCTACTAGCTGCATCTACACCTCAGAAAGGTGATCATTTTTTCAAACTTCTAGGAATTACTACTAACTTAAAGAAAAGAAAAAAAAATCTTTACAGCAGTTTCCAAGCTACTAGGAAATTTTTATCTTATCTGCCCAGTGAACTATTTCTTGTTTTATATTGTTCTTCTGCAACTTGGCTTCATGTTCTGATTTTGTGTAAAATCTATGTTTCTCCTTTCATAGCTCCAAGAATTTGTTCCTTAGACAGTACAGAATAAAATAATTTATTAATTGCTGTGCTACAGAACTTACCAAATAGATTATTTTTAATAAAATATAATTTTTATTAAACCAATGAAAGTAAGCTTAAGTGACTGGCTTTCTCTGTCTGTGTGACTGTCTGTTACCTCCTGCCTATGTTTCTTCTATTTTGTCTAATGATGTGTTCCAAAGTGTGGACAACACAGCATCATCTAGAAACTTCAAAAATATGAGGGCTTGGCTGTGCCTCAGATTATGGAGTCCTTTGATTAATCCCTGAACAGTACATAAAACTACACAGAGTGGAAATGCACACCTACAATCCATGCACTTAGGAGGCAGAGGCAAGATGAGCAGTAGTTCAATATTATTCTACCTATGTAGAAAGTTTTATACCAGAGTGTAATACGTGGGCCCTGTCTCAAAAATAATTTGAAAAAGAGTTTGATTTTTTTTCTCTTTCTCAGAATGAATTCAAGGGCAATCTATCCTATGTCAAAGTAATCATTTCTTCATTCTCCCTGAAGTCATTCTGCTCTTGAGCTCTGTTCCATCCAGCTATTAGGGATATTATGATAACAGTATTTTATAAGATCTATATAAGTTGATATATATGATGGATACCACCTTGAGTGTCATTTTGTCATTTACATTTTCTATAATTCTTCTTCGTTTTGCTTTTTGTGGTGTCTAAATCTTTTTAGGTGTTTTCACATTTCATCCCAGAAAGGAACTTGTAATAGGTAGCAGGATGAAGACATGTCAGGCTAGGAGAAAATTTCTATCAAGTGGTTGGGAAAATACTGAGGCAGGATAGAACCAAAGAACGCTTTCCAGTGGTCACATAAAATAAAGTGAGATTTGCACCTACAGTGTGGAGTGGGACTTGAAACAACCTATCAAAACCAAAGAGCAACAAGCAGATTGTCACTGCTGTCTTGAGGAATCTCTATGCCCTACTGTTCTTTGGTATGAATAGTATAAGTAGGTGACAAGTGATCTCATCCTGCTTGCTCTCAGTTGGGAAACAAAGAGATATTCTTGCTGCTGTGGGACAGTAGAGAGATGTTTTGCTCCAGAAAACATTGCTTAACCCTTTTAACACTAGGGGACTCTCACGAGGTGTCTGTTATTAGGGAACTCTCACAAGGTACCTGTTAATTGGGGACTCTCACAAGGTGTCTGTTATGGTTCAAAGAACACTTCTGTCCTGTTTTTCACCATTTTGTCTTTGAAACTAATTTATCTGTACAAAAGTGGTATAATGAGCAGTATTTCTGCATACTTCCAGGTACACACGGGTGGATTTATTGTTTATTTGCAGCTATACCTTAGTAATATGTAGAAGACACTTTAAGACATTTGGATTAAGGAACACATTAGGACCTCTCTGAAAGCTTTTGTTCATGTTTCCTGTTAGATGTGAATATCAGTTAGACTTCTCAGGTTTCAATAATGACAGATGTTCATTCTCCAACTTTAACAAGGTAATTGTGTCACTTGTGTTAAAGTGTCAGGCACACTCCCAAACAGGAGAACTGGGGCCAGATGTCTGTGGTAACAGTTGTCAGAGTATGATAAGCTCCTGGGATCGACATCAATGTGCAGCTGCTGGCAGAGGCCAGCTGAAGTGCCAGAAGTATATGACCCTGGATAAAGTTAAGGGCTCAATCGCAAACAGCCCGTTGCTTTAAGATTAGATTACACATTAAGCCTTGAGAGTAGAACAATAGTGGGAAATCTGCTTTAACAGCAGTGCAACTTCCTGTCTAGAAACACAGTAACAACTTAGTCTATTGTTGATAAGGTCAGCCCCTGCCTCAATGCCCAGAAGGAGCAGAGACTCTTTGTAATAAAATATTCCACCACTATTTTGCATAAAACCAAAATGATATAGCCAGATAAATTCACTCTTTAAACTATATTGCTGCATTTCTGGAGCACAAGCAAAACCTTACATCTCTCCCACACCTTGAAGCTTTCTAATAAATTGTGTGTGAAAATGGCAGTAGTCAGAGGACAAGAGCACAGCTGCATACAGGACAGGAGCACAGCTGCACACAGGACAGGAGCACAGCTGCACACAGGACAGGAGCACAGCTGCACACAGGACAGGAGCACAGCTGCATACAGGACAGGAGCACAGCTGCACACAGGACAGGAGCACAGCTGCACACAGGACAGGAGCACAGCTGCACACAGGACAGGAGCACAGCTGCACATAGGACAGGAACACAGCTGCACACAGGGCAGGAGCACAGCTGCACACAGGACAGGAGCACAGCTGCACACAGGACAAGAGCACAGCTGCACACAGGACAGGAGCACAGCTGCACACAGGACAAGAGCACAGCTGCACACTACTGCCCTCAGTAAAGGGAGATATCCTTGAGACTTTTAGAAACTTAGATTCTAGCCGAATTAGAGTTTGTAGCTTCAACTCTGAAGAGAATTTCCAGGACTTTACAGTTCAGTGAATCAGAGATGTTCATCTTTCAAGGTATTTTAATATAGGCTTGTGTATGAAGGATGAGATAAAAGGAGGCATTCAGAAAAAAGTGCTTCAAAACCAAGTCAGGGAAGGGGCATCCCAAGGTAGGGAGATCAAAAATTAAACGCATTCAACTGTAAGTACTGGTTTCTCCAAAAGAGTAAGCAATTAATTGTCTTAGCCATGTGTATCATTTTGACTCTACAGTTGCATCTCAAAACATTACTTAGAAAAATAAACCTTTTAAATATGGGAGTTATGTAAGATCTCTCTAAAGATGTTCTCTGATACAGAAATAACACTAAGGTTGCACAAAAGGTTTGACACATGCCTTTTCCCTATAAATGGGGTTTCTAGTGAGATTGCTAGAAAATCAGGGGTTTATGTCTGAGAAAGAATTGTGAGCAGTTGCTAATATGATGGAATTCTTAGTTTGCTGGTGGCAAGGGATTTAACTAGATCCATAACAAGGGTCTTCATTTCCCTTCCTCATGTCCTCTGCCTTCCTGTCCTGCCTCAGAATGGCTTGTGTTACTTCCAGACATAAGGAGGTGCTTTAACTTTTTCCAAGAATTATCACTCCCTGATTAGTTGTTCAATACACAGCTGTTAGTCCTACCCACATATACACACAAGCAACACGGGACAAACTCAGGGAGTTGTATTTACGTATTTATCCATATAAATGTATATATGGCAACAATAATTAAGGAAAAGAGGCCATTGTGAATTTGGGAGATAGATGTAGGGTAGAGACATAGGAAATGTAGAAAGGAGAAGAGGAAGGGCATGATATAATTCTATTTTAACTGAATTTTTAAAAACTAATGAAAGAATTACTACTCATACACTGCACTTGATACTGAGCTCTTCTCAATATCAGTCTCAGTCGTGCACTAACATGAACACTGTGGGGAATGAAGCCTGGACAGGTTAATCAGCTCACTGAATGAAGGCATAGTAAGACTGGGATTCAGGCTAGGAACCTGAATTTATGTCAAGAGGCTCTTTATACCTTCTGTTTCTTCCTGATACCTCCCTAAGACAGAATTCATTCCTGGAAAATATCCCAATGACAACTTGTAGTCTTGAAAAATGATGTCTCTATCTCCCTTCTTTTGTGGCTAAGTCAGTATTGTAGCATAAATTAATTCCCTTGTTTACTCACCGGAGAAGTTTTCTAATCTCTTACATCTGATTACAGTTTCTTATTTCTGTGGGAGCAACCATTCCATTCTGTTGCAGACCACATACTCTTATCTCCCCCAGAAGTATGGGAGATCCCAAGACCATTTCTTTGTTTTTGTTTTTGTTCATTAATTGAGAAAATGCTTTACAGTCAGACCGTATGAAGGTATGCTCTTCACTGAGGTCCCCTCCTTTCATATTTCTCTAGTTTGTGTGACAAGTTGACATAAAGTTAACCAGCCCATCCACAAATAAAACAAACATAAAGGAGAAAATGGTTTCCTCTTTAAAATGGCTGGACAGTGTGGACTTTGAAAAAGGGAGAGCTTTCCCTTGGGCAATGTGGCAATTACTGCTCTATTACTATTCTAAACTAAGCACACTTACACATATGTAGGTGTGCAGGGCAATAGAGGATGGACTAAAGTCCAGCAGTATCATTCCAGCCTTAAAGACCCATATTAATCTTCCACCCCCCTCTGGAGTTCACCATACCTAGGCCTTGGGTAAGGGAAAGTGAGTTGATGTTGCAGGTATTTCTCACCTCGGGCACGAAGAGAAACAAACTGTTTGGGAATGTTGAGGACAGTGGGTGGGGGCTTCCTTTAGATCTGCTTGTGTTAAGTTGGAGTGGGAACTAAGTCTTGGTTAGGATTTCTAGGACGAAAGCCACTCGGAGAGGTTTCTGGGAGATTATTTCTTTTAAATTCTGGATAAAGCAGGGAGCAATTTTGTCTCCCTCAAAGTCAGAGGGAGTTTGGTGGATATGGGGTGTGGGTATTTGTAAGAGAGAAACAGATCTTTCTCGAAGAGCAAATGAGTCTGGAGTTCTCGGTTGTATGGCAGGTATGGATCACATGGCAGCATAGCCCTGAAAGAAAGCTTATCTTTGGGTTACCCCTTCCCCCTGGTGGCTACACTAGAGAACTACAGCATGTTCGTAGACCGGCTTCAGTTTGGAAGGAGCGTCAGGTTTCAACCAAGCCTGATTCAACCAGCATGGGTATCAACTCTGGAAGGAGTCTGCTTAAGTGTAACTGATACTATATCTGAAGAAACATGGTAGTTGAACTCTCTGTCGCCCTACCCCTCTCCTTCTCCCTACCACTTCCTCCTCCTCCTCTTCGCTTCTCCTCCCTTTCCCTCCCCTCCCCTCCTCTCCAAGTACTGCGTTTACTAAAATCCACTAGCATATCTACAAACAGGATAGTCTTGTTTGCAATACTTATAATATTAGATTTTGTACTACTAACTGGATCTTGTGCATATCTTTATAATAATGAATTCAGATACTTAAGTAAGAGAACCAGTACAATCCTGGTTAAAGTCTTTTAATGGCTAACTTACATATGTTTTCCAAGACCCCATATGAATCTACCCTCATTTGTTTCCCTTCATATCTCCAAGACCTCAACACTACCCAGAAAATAGGAACAGAGGTAAGGGCAGTTGCTTTGTGATCCACATCACTCTCATTCTGTCCTCAATTCTCATAAACGACCTGTCTTCCAAATGTGTGCTAATTGTACTTTCACAAATTCTGACAGATCACCTATCTGTTTTACTAAATGTGAGCTTTGTATCCGTGTACATACAGAACTCAGGTTGGAGTGCCTCAAAGAGGACACTAAATTGATGCATTTTGATTAAAATTTAAAAGAATGATTAATTTTAGCTAACCTTCAAAAAGGTAATGTATAGTATGATAAAATAAACCTAAATACCAATTGAGAGAACAAACAAGTCGAAATGCAGAGTGCTTTGTGTTTGCTTAGTTTGTCTGTTTCAATATGACCTTTAAATGCTATTGCTTAACTCTAGACCTTCAATTATATAATTTACATAAGAAAAGCATAACATTGTTATATGGGTTTTATAAATAAACATTGTAAAGCCAGTATCAAAAACTCTACACAAATCCTTCTGGTCCACTTTCCCCAGTTGAAGGCTATGACACAGTTTTCATGCCAGTCTCTAAAAGACCATCCTGGTGCATTTTGAGAGGAAAGAAAAGCAAATACATTGACTAATCATATCATGAAGCAAAAACTGAATTTCTTTCTGAAAATATGAAATTGCACATTAGAGGAGTAAAGAAGGTAAGAGCAGTTAGGAAATCTGATTGCTATTGATCATGTAGGAAGTATCCCTTGTATTCCATGTTGAGTAGAGAACCATAAGGAAGCCTGAGATGTTGGCCTGGACAAGCATTTGCAGGCAATTATACAAGGAATGATTAAAGTAGAGTGCTCTCAAAAGTAGAGTGTCTGGCAGAGAAAAGTGAATTATTTAGCACTGAAAAAGCAGAAATAAACACTGAGTAAATAATGCTGTAGGAAGGTAAGATATTTGAAGTAGTTATGACTCTGGACTTGAAAAGAGATGAGCAATTTAGAAAGCAGTATGACATCCCATAGGTAACCCCCTTCATATATCACGCATAGCCTGTGCAGGAAATTATTCTTTGTCATGGGTGAAGGGAGGGGAATGAAGTCACAACTAACAAGGTTGGTTTTTCATAGAACAGAAAAACAATACAATGTGGTAGGATGACTTTCACTGCCGAACCCAGCCCTGCAGAGTAAGGATGCTCCAGCTTCAGATGACTCTGTACAAGGAGGGATGGGGTGTAATGAAGGACTCTGACTACCTGGGTCCCGCCCATGCAGGGACTACAGCCCTGGGGACTCCTTCTTGGCTCTCAAGTTCTCCCAGTTGAAGTGAAGTGCTTTTCAAGCATAGAGGAAGAAAGAGGATAAATACTTCTCTGAAAGAAATCAGCACGAGGCCTCTCCCTGACTTTGCAGCCATTCTGGTCTACAGTACAAACTGCTCTGACTTCATGGGTTTTTTTTTTTTTTTAATTAACATCAGCTGGTAAGTGTCTGCCACTATCTTCTCTTGGAGTGGTGTGGTAGAGAGACCTAGAAGGGAGGGTGGAGGATATGCAGGAAAGGGGTAGGGGGAAGGAATGAATTTTCTGCGAGAGCAATGAGCCCTAATTTGAGCTTCTTCCCGACATGTTTGAGTGACCTTCTGTAAATGTGTTACTCATATTTACCTCACTGAAGCTCAGGTGTTTTTCACTTGAAAAATTAAATCTGAGAATCTGAACTCTCTACAGAAACTCCTCTACTTCTGATGTCCTCAGAGAAAGACAGGGTCAGGCTCAGAGAGAAGGGCCTGATATCATTGGAGAATATGAGAGACCATCTGCAGTGTTATCTTATCATTAGGGAACAGTGTTGCCCCATCCTTATGACTGGACCAGCCAGGCTCTTTCTAGGCCATGCCCAGAGATTAGATTTCCACTGGCACCAAAGGATCAGCTTACTGCTCTATGTGTGCCTCTCCTTGCCCAGCTCTGAACTACACTCAGTATGCCTCTTTCTGTCCTAAACAAAGAGACATTCATTTTTCTAACACATACATTAAGTGCATTTTGACTCTCAGACCTGTGTACACAGTGGAGAATCTAGCTCTGCTCTGCAGGTATTAATGATCACAACCTGTCATGCCAATCTTACTATCCCAGAATGATCTCCTTCTCCACAGTCCACCTCTACTCTATTCAAAAGAGGCATGTTCCACCATGGTGGGGACATTCTTGAGATCTCACTAGGAGGGATCTGTTTGGAATAATTATGTTCAAAACATAAGAAACAGTGTTTCCACCAATAATTCATTCTAGAAATAGCAAATACTAAATTTGATTTTTAAAAAAAATAGGTATAGCAAAAGTAGCTAATTTTTCATCATTTATTAGGAAATCCCATTTTGAGAACTTTTCTCATATTTCATCTATATTTGTTCTGCTTTGACTGTGGCAGTTTCACAGTCATTAAGCATTGACTATGAATTGATAGACAAGACTTCTGTTTTTCTGTGAAAATTTATATATGGGTATTACTCTTCCTCCAAGAACCACCGTCGCGCATTGCCAAGATAAATTACCTGTAATTTTCATTCTAAAAGGAGTTATCCAAGTTCCACCATTATCTCTGTGGACTTCTTGGTTCCAACGAATCCTTCTTCTTGTCTGTTGTGCCATGTCACACTGAAGTCAGTGACAAGAGCCAAGCCTGAACTTCAAACACCCAGGCAGAACAAGAGGTGAGTAGAATGACCACTCATCACTTAATTTCATTCATTATGCAGATACTATATGGTAGAGCGCACCATGTGATAAACACTGACCTGGAATCCAGGGCTCTCAGAGAACCTAGTCTACTTGGGAAAAAAGAGGAATTAAAGAATCATTAGTTCGAAGTATATGTGTATGAGGGACATGTATAAATATAGATATGTAAATGCTATATGTAACATATAAATAATTCGTGTAACAAAGTTTATATAAACATACACTGTTCTTAGTCTTCTGGGCAAAATTGAACTATGAAGTATACATAAGTAAAAATATATGTATAAATATAGAATCACAATTTTAATAGTTGTGTATTTACATGCATGTCTTCATCTTTTTATAGCATATTAGATTTTAAATACAATCTACAATATATAAAAACTACAGATTACTGATAAGTAATACTTATTTTATAAACTATTAGTAAGTTTTTAAAACACATTATACATGATTGTACTTATGATAATATGTATGTACTCTCTTCTACATAGAAATGCATTCCCTATCTAACTATAGAAAGTATACACGTCAAGAGATATATATGTTTATTACATTTCAGAAGTGTTACATAAAAGGAATGATGTGAATACCGAGAACTCTCCTAACTCTACCCAATGAAGTCAGGGGAAATCGATAAGAACAAATATGTGTACTGAGTCTTAAACAATCAATGGGAATTTACTGGTTGAACTCTCCTAACTCAATACAACAAAGTTGGGAGGAAATTGTAAGAAGGGATATTTGTACTAAGTCTTAAACAATCAGGAAGCATTTATGAGTTGGAAGAAAAAGGGTTGTTGTTTGCTAAGAAAGCAAGGAACATAAAATGTAAAAAAGTAAATAAATAAATAAAAATGCATAGAAAGTCAAGAACAACATGAATATATTGAGTGGAGTAAATAAAGCAAAGGCACCAAACTAGGTAGGACTTGGTCATGGGTAGTGTACTACAAACTCTTATACAACACTAGAATAATATACTTTGGAATGACACACGGCTTATGTGCCACCTGTGAGACAGTGATAAAAAATTCATAGTTATAAGAAACATAAATGTGTAAACTTTTAAAATATTGTTTGTGAATTGTTGGTAACCTCAAGAAACTGAACCCATTACCACATCATTTTACTCTGCTGAAAGGGAAGCTCGTGAAGGACTGCCATAGTGGCTCAGAGTTAGCACTTTCCAAATGATGCTGTGACGGTAGGAGGTGGACTCTGGAGATGAAGGGTCATTGCAATTTATATATCAGAGGGCTCTGCTAGGATGGGAAAACTAAGAACTAAGATGACAATTACAAAGATAAATACAAAGGAACACATGAAGGGGTCCTTAAAAGGTAAGAAAGATTGAACACTTTCTTTATCAAAAAGTTGTAGTAGATACCTGGAAATAGTAATAGATACCTAAAAATCACAGGTAGGGGAGAATTAAGTGTGTGGTGATATGCTTGAACTCAGTTGTAAATGTGTTAAGTATAATTGGCAAACACTCACAAGAAACTCGGAAAGAGGCAGACTGTCTACATAACAAAACTATCTAGACTAGACACAAATATTTACAGGTGTCTTCATAATAATAAATAACAAGTGAGAAGTTAAGAATTCAGGAAACTGAGTACCATGAGCATTTTGAGTAAGGGGAAGAAGAACACAATGGGAACTCTTACCAAAATATATTGGTGTATTCTGTGGCAAAACACATGTAAATGTGTATTTATATACATCTAGCACAATGCAATGGTCAAGTATTAAGGAACATGGAATTAACAAACTTTGAAAGTCATAAGAGAATGAGCACTTTAACAATTTAGATGCATTATGACAGGATGATCAACACCCAAAATGGAAAATGTTTGTGTTAGTTTTAGAAAAAGAATATATCATTGATGGATAATCAAATGTATATAAAATTGGCCATTTTCATATTCACTTTAGAAACACTTTCATTGTCTAAATTTTACCTGTCAATTCATTGATTTAGAATAGTAGATAAGGTAAAAGTAAAATTACATATGCATTATTTGTTTGTGTTTGTGTATCAAATAACCAAACTTTAGGTGCAAGCAAAAACATTTGCCAGAAAATTAAAGGGAAAATAATCTTGGCAGAAGAACAAAAAGGAGGAAGAGGTGGGGGAGGAGGAGGAGGAGGAGGAGGAGGAGGAGGAGGAGGAGGAGGAGGAGGAGGAGGAGGAGGGAACCAGACAATATGATATCAAAACTTCTAAAGGAGAAACTCAAGGTAAGGCATGTATGTATTGCTAACCTAACTAAATCACATATTTTAAAGACATAGTAAGCATAGGTCCCAACAGGTGCATTTAAAAAGCATTTCTCTAAATGGACTATAAAATTAATAAGTTGTGTATTATTTACTTGAATAGAGAACTACTAAAGAAATGGAGAGGATAGGTGGGCAAGATATTCTCACCTCTTGGCTGAAGTGAGATGGGCTCATCTTTGTCATGTTCATCTTTTTATTGTTTGTTTTAACTAAATTTTTTTCTTTGAGGTTTTTTTTTTTTTTTTTTTTGAGACAAGGCATCTTTGTTCAGCTCACACTGTCTCAGAACTTGCTCAGTAGACCAGGTCGGCCTTGAACTCAGAAATTTGTTTCTGCCTCCTTCTTAGGCCACCGACTTTATTTTTGTTGTAGTTTTGTTTTGTTTTCATCCTTGCAGTATCCTTCCATGAGCTGTTCTGCACCACCTAATACACTTTCACACGATCCTCCTTATGTGATTCACCTCTTCCAGCAAATCACTGCAGACTCTAGCACATTCTTGTCTCACTCTCATAATCATCATGATATAATTCTTAGTAACTTAACTGTTGCATCTATGCCCTCAAGATCTCATCAAGAATTGTATAATGTACCTAAAATCAATGATTAAGCCTAACCCATGATCTAGAAAGTCTGTTTTCTAGTCATTATCCCTCCTCCTCTCAAATTTTAACTGGATTTTTAACCTTAGATATTCTCTACCAGTACATCATTATTATTAATCATTTATTAGTCTATATACTCTGAATTCAGATTATGCTGACTTAGCCAAAATTCAATCTAGATTATTTAATCCTCTTTAATTTATCTCACGTAAGTAGCTAAATGTAGTGATGGGAAATACACATGAACACTTACTGATTACACTTTGACATGTGAGCCTGAAAAAAGACCATCTGCATCATGGAATCCTACCCCATTGCTCTGATGCACCTGTCTCTCACTCTCCCTCTTTCTCCTTGATGCCTTAGAATACGATTTTATTTCAACCACTCTGCTGGAACTTCTCCTTTCTTGATCACCAATGGTTTCCATGTTGATTAAACTTTGGTCCTTTCTCAGCTCATGTTATCTTGGTTCCTTATCAGCACTATTGACACTTGTTGGACACCTCCTGTAGTACATGCTTGAACAGAATTCCCCGGCTTCTTTCCTATCTTATTAAAATGTTTCTTCTCTTTGTTGTTGGTGGTAGTGTTGTTGTTGATGTTGTTGTTCTTATTGTTGCAGTTGTTGGCTTCTACTTGGCCATAGTTTAAGCATAATGGAAGTCAAACACAGTTAAGGACAATTCTCATGCACTGTGAAGTCATACATAATCTAGATTAAGCTATTGTCTCAAATTCTTTTCTCACCAGGACCCTCTTCTTCCATTGCTTATGCATGCCCCCTTTGCTTTTCCAGTCAATCAAGCAGTTAAGCTGCAATCCACTTCAGACACTCTCACTTTCTGTTTTCTCTGCTAGGAGATACTTCTATAAGATACAGTTGCCCAAAATCAATGGCACTTTTGGAGATTCTATGTCTCATAATGCTTTGTTTGGACATTATCTATCTTTTTTCTTTCTTTCTTTCTTTCTTTCTTTCTTTCTTTCTTTCTTTCTTTCTTTCTTTCTTTCTTTCTTCCTTCCTTCCTTCCTTCCTTCCTTCCTTTCTTTCTTTCTTTCTTTCTTTCTTTCTTTCTTTCTTTCTTTCTTTCTTTCTTTCTTTCTTTCTGTGTTTCTCTCCTTTTGTCTTTCTTTCTTGCTTTCTTTCTGCCTAAGTCTTTTGCATATATATTACAGCTTCCAGTGTTATGTTTTTATGGGATTTCTGTGTGTACAAAGTATATGTCTCTGCATCTACATGTGTTTCTTGTGCTTTTTCTTTGGTTCTTTTGCTCCTCGTAGTTTGTTTGTTTCATCAGTCTCTGGTTTGTTTTGGTTTTATTTTATATTATTATTATTACTATTATTATTATTATTATTATTATTATTATTATTATTATTATTATATACCTGTTCATACCGTAATGACGAAAGAAAAAAAAAAAAACAGTGTAGTTATGGGTGAGTGGGGAGTTATAAAGCATCTAGGAGTAGTCGGGGGAAAGGAAGCCATAATCAGAATTACATTGCCAGCATTGCAAATATAAAAAACAACAATGTGACTTATACCCCTAAGATAAGAAGCATATAATAATAATAATAATAATAATAATAATAATAATAATAATAAGTTGTTGAAAGACAAAATTGTTGGCTTCTACTTGGCCACAGTTTAAGTACAATAGAATTCAAAACAGTTTTTAAAAACACATTCAAAAACAGCAAACAGTTTAAAAAAAACTGTCAAAAACAGCTGTGGAAGCCGGGCGGTGGTGGCGCACACCTTTAATCCCAGCGCTCGGGAGGCAGAGGCAGGCAAATTTCTGAGTTCAAGGCCAGCCTGGTCTACAAAGTGAATTCCAGGACAGCCAGGGCTATACAGAGAAACCCTGTCTCGAAAAAACAAAACAAAACAAAAAGCAGCTGTGAAACACCAACTTACACATCTGTATGTACTACTACATACAAATCTGGAAATTAAAAGAAAAATTCTGAGTCACAGATTAAATTCTCAGAACAAGAATGTAAAATAAAATCATGAGTCATTTATATTGCCTAGGAAGAAATATTAGAACAATCTTTTTTAAAATGCCTAAAAGGCCATCTTCAGCTCCAGACAGCCGGCCACCTTCCTGGTGAGAGCACGGGGGTCTGCCTGGCCTGAGAGGTTTGTGGCACAGGCGCCGGCGGGAGCCTTCTTGGCTCCGGGACTCCGCGGAGGGCAGGCTGCACGGGTGACCGTGTGGAATACAGAGTGCCAGCCGTTTCTGGGACGGGCGAGAGAGTCGCAGAGCTTCTGGGCGGCGCCATCTTCAGCTCCAGACAGCCGGCCACCTTCCTGGTGAGAGCACGGGGGTCTGCCTGGCCTGAGAGGTTTGTGGCACAGGCGCCGGCGGGAGCCTTCTTGGCTCCGGGACTCCGCGGAGGGCAGGCTGCACGGGTGACCGTGTGGAATACAGAGTGCCAGCCGTTTCTGGGACGGGCGAGAGAGTCGCAGAGCTTCTGGGCGGCGCCATCTTCAGCTCCAGACAGCCGGCCACCTTCCTGGTGAGAGCACGGGGGTCTGCCTGGCCTGAGAGGTTTGTGGCACAGGCGCCGGCGGGAGCCTTCTTGGCTCCGGGACTCCGCGGAGGGCAGGCTGCACGGGTGACCGTGTGGAATACAGAGTGCCAGCCGTTTCTGGGACGGGCGAGAGAGTCGCAGAGCTTCTGGGCGGCGCCATCTTCAGCTCCAGACAGCCGGCCACCTTCCTGGTGAGAGCACGGGGGTCTGCCTGGCCTGAGAGGTTTGTGGCACAGGCGCCGGCGGGAGCCTTCTTGGCTCCGGGACTCCGCGGAGGGCAGGCTGCACGGGTGACCGTGTGGAATACAGAGTGCCAGCCGTTTCTGGGACGGGCGAGAGAGTCACAGAGATTCTGGGGCGGCACCATCTTCAGCTCCAGACAACCAGCCACCTTCCCGGCAAGAGCCACAGAGCTTCTGAGGCGGCAACATCTTCGACTCCAGACAACTGGCCACCTTCCTGGCCAAAGCAACACAGCTTCTGGGAAAGATCCTGTTTTGGGCCTTCACCTTCAGCCAGGAGGAGGTCCAAACACCAGATAACTGTACACCTTCCCTGAGAGAGGAGAGCTTGCCTACAGAGACTGCTCTGACCACTGAAACTCAGAGAAGAGAGCTTGTCTCCCACGCCTGCTGATAGAGGGTAACAAAATCAACAGAGGAACAATCTTTTAACAAAGACAACTATAACAACTAACTCCAGAGATTGCCAGATGGCGAAAGGTAAACGTAAGAATCCTACTAACAGAAGCCAGGACCACTCACCATCATCAGAACCCAGAACGCCCACTTCGCCCAATCCAGGACACCCTAACACACCTGAAAAGGTAGACCTGGATTTAAAAGCATATCTCATGATGATGGTAGAGGACATAAAGAAGGAATTCAATAACTCACTTAAAGAAATACAGGAGAACACTGCTAAAGAGTTACAAGTCCTTAAAGAAAAACAGGAAAACACTGCTAAAGAGTTACAAGTCCTTAAAGAAAAAAAGGAAAACACAACCAAACAGGTAGAAGTCCTTATAGAAAAACAGGAAAACACATCCAAACAGGTGATGGAAATGAACAAAACCATACTAGACCTAAAAAGGGAAGTAGACACAATAAAGAAAACCCAAAGTGAGGCGACGCTGGAGATAGAAACCCTAGGAAAGAAATCTGGAACCATAGATGCCAGCATCAGCAACAGAATACAAGAGATGGAAGAGAGAATCTCAGGTGCAGAAGACTCCATAGAGAACATCGGCACAACAATCAAAGAAAATGGAAAATGCAAAAAGATCCTAACTCAAAACATCCAGGAAATCCAGGACACAATGAGAAGACCAAACCTACGGATAATAGGAGTGGATGAGAATGAAGATTTTCAACTCAAAGGACCAGCAAACATCTTCAACAAAATTATTGAAGAAAACTTCCCAAATCTAAAGAAAGAGATGCCCATGAACATACAAGAAGCCTACAGAACTCCAAATAGACTGGACCAGAAAAGAAATTCCTCCCGACACATAATAATCAGAACACCAAATGCACTAAATAAAGATAGAATACTAAAAGCAGTAAGGGAAAAAGGTCAAGTAACATATAAAGGCAAGCCTATCAGAATTACACCAGATTTTTCACCAGAGACTATGAAAGCCAGAAGAGCCTGGACAGATGTTATACAGACACTAAGAGAACACAAATGCCAGCCCAGGCTACTATACCCAGCCAAACTCTCAATTACCATAGATGGAGAAACCAAAGTATTCCACGACAAAACTAAATTCACCCATTATCTCTCCACGAATCCAGCCCTTCAAAGGATAATAACAGAAAAAAACCAATACAAGGACGGGAACCACGCCCTAGAAAAAACAAGAAGATAATCCCTCAACAAACCTAAAAGAAGACAACCACAAGAACAGAATGCCAACTTTAACAACAAAAATAACAGGAAGCAACAATTACCTTTCCTTAATATCTCTTAATATCAATGGACTCAATTCCCCAATAAAAAGACATAGACTAACAGACTGGCTACACAAACAGGACCCAACATTCTGCTGCTTACAGGAAACCCATCTCAGGGAAAAAGACAGACACTACCTCAGAGTGAAAGGCTGGAAAACAATTTTCCAAGCAAATGGTCTGAAGAAACAGGCTGGAGTAGCCATTCTAATATCGGATAAAATCGACTTCCAACCCAAAGTTATCAAAAAAGACAAGGAGGGACACTTCATACTCATCAAAGGTAAAATCCTCCAAGAGGAACTCTCAATTCTGAATATCTACGCTCCAAATGCAAGGGCAGCCACATTCATTAAAGACACTTTAGTAAAGCTCAAAGCACACATTGCACCTCACACAATAATAGTGGGAGACCTCAACACACCACTTTCATCAATGGACAGATCGTGGAAACAGAAACTAAACAGGGACACAGTGAAACTAACAGAAGTTATGAAACAAATGGACCTGACAGATATCTACAGAATATTTAATCCTAAAACAAAAGGATATACCTTCTTCTCAGCACCTCACGGGACCTGCTCCAAAATTGACCATATAATTGGTCACAAAATAAGCCTCAACAGATACAAAAATATTGAAATTGTCCCATGTATCCTATCAGACCACCATGGCCTAAGACTGATCTTCAATAACAACATTAAGAATGGAAAGCCAACATTCACGTGGAAACTGAACAACACTCTTCTCAATGATACCTTGGTCAAGGAAGGAATAAAGAAAGAAATTAAAGACTTTTTAGAGTTTAATGAAAATGAAGCCACAACGTACCCAAACCTTTGGGACACAATGAAAGCATTTCTAAGAGGGAAACTCATAGCTCTGAGTACCTCCAAGAAGAAACGGGAGAGAGCACATACTAGCAGCTTGACAACACATCTAAAAGCTCTAGAAAAAAAGGAAGCAAATTCACCCAAGAGGAGTAGACGGCAGGAAATAATCAAACTCAGGGGTGAAATTAACCAAGTGGAAACAAGAAGAACTATTCAAAGAATTAACCAAACGAGGAGTTGGTTCT
This sequence comes from Mus musculus, assembly GCF_000001635.26. NCBI lineage: Eukaryota > Metazoa > Chordata > Mammalia > Rodentia > Muridae > Mus > Mus musculus. Next base: position 103,924,887 of record NC_000073.6, read on the forward strand.
TTGAGAAAATCAACAAGATAGATAAACCCTTAGCTAGACTCACTAGAGGGCAAAGGGACAAAATCCTAATCAACAAAATCAGAAATGAAAAGGGAGACATAACAACAGATCCTGAAGAAATCCAAAACACCATCAGATCCTTCTACAAAAGCTTATACTCAACAAAACTGGAAAACCTGGACGAAATGGACAAATTTCTGGACAGATACCAGGTACCAAAGTTGAATCAGGATCAAGTTGACCTTCTAAACAGTCCCATATCCCCTAAAGAAATAGAAGCAGTTATTAATAGTCTCCCAACCAAAAAAAGCCCAGGACCAGATGGGTTTAGTGCAGAGTTCTATCAGACCTTCAAAGAAGATCTAATTCCAGTTCTGCACAAACTATTTCACAAGATAGAAGTAGAAGGTACTCTACCCAACTCATTTTATGAAGCCACTATTACTCTGATACCTAAACCACAGAAAGATCCAACAAAGATAGAGAACTTCAGACCAATTTCTCTTATGAATATCGATGCAAAAATCCTTAATAAAATTCTCGCTAACCGAATCCAAGAACACATTAAAGAAATCATCCATCCTGACCAAGTAGGTTTTATCCCAGGGATGCAGGGATGGTTTAATATACGAAAATCCATCAATGTAATCCATTATATAAACAAACTCAAAGACAAAAACCACATGATCATCTCGTTAGATGCAGAGAAAGCATTTGACAAGATCCAACACCCATTCATGATAAAAGTTTTGGAAAGATCAGGAATTCAAGGCCCATACCTAAACATAATAAAAGCAATCTACAGCAAACCAGTAGCCAACATCAAAGTAAATGGAGAGAAGCTGGAAGCAATCCCACTAAAATCAGGGACTAGACAAGGCTGCCCACTTTCTCCCTACCTTTTCAACATAGTACTTGAAGTATTAGCCAGAGCAATTCGACAACAAAAGGAGATCAAGGGGATACAAATTGGAAAAGAGGAAGTCAAAATATCACTTTTTGCAGATGATATGATAGTATATATAAGTGACCCTAAAAATTCCACCAGAGAACTCCTAAACCTGATAAACAACTTTGGTGAAGTAGCTGGATATAAAATTAACTCAAACAAGTCAATGGCCTTTCTCTACACAAAGAATAAACAGGCTGAGAAAGAAATTAGGGAAACAACACCCTTCTCAATAGTCACAAATAATATAAAATATCTCGGCGTGACTCTAACTAAGGAAGTAAAAGATCTGTATGATAAAAACTTCAAGTCTCTGAAGAAAGAAATTAAAGAAGATCTCAGAAGATGGAAAGATCTCCCATGCTCATGGATTGGCAGGATCAACATTGTAAAAATGGCTATCTTGCCAAAAGCAATCTACAGATTCAATGCAATCCCCATCAAAATTCCAACTCAATTCTTCAACGAATTAGAAGGAGCAATTTGCAAATTCATCTGGAATAACAAAAAACCTAGGATAGCAAAAACTCTTCTCAAGGATAAAAGAACATCTGGTGGAATCACCATGCCTGACCTAAAGCTTTACTACAGGGCAATTGTGATAAAAACTGCATGGTACTGGTATAGAGACAGACAAGTAGACCAATGGAATAGAATTGAAGACCCAGAAATGAACCCACACACCTATGGTCACTTGATCTTCGACAAGGGAGCTAAAACCATCCAGTGGAAGAAAGACAGCATTTTCAACAATTGGTGCTGGCACAACTGGTTGTTATCATGTAGAAGAATGCGAATCGATCCATACTTATCTCCTTGTACTAAGGTCAAATCTAAGTGGATCAAGGAACTTCACATAAAACCAGAGACACTGAAACTTATAGAGGAGAAAGTGGGGAAAAGCCTTGAAGATATGGGTACAGGGGAAAGATTCCTGAACAGAACAGCAATGGCTTGCTCTGTAAGATCGAGAATTGACAAATGGGACCTAATGAAACTCCAAAGTTTCTGCAAGGCAAAAGACACCGTCAATAGGACAAAAAGACCACCAACAGATTGGGAAAGGATCTTTACCTATCCTAAATCAGATAGGGGACTAATATCCAACATATATAAAGAACTCAAGAAGGTGGACTTCAGAAAATCAAATAACCCCATTAAAAAATGGGGCTCAGAACTGAACAAAGAATTCTCACCTGAGGAATACCGAATGGCAGAGAAGCACCTGAAAAAATGCTCAACATCCTTAATCATCAGGGAAATGCAAATCAAAACAACCCTGAGATTCCACCTCACACCAGTCAGAATGGCTAAGATCAAAAATTCAGGTGACAGCAGATGCTGGCGTGGATGTGGAGAAAGAGGAACACTCCTCCATTGTTGGTGGGATTGCAGGCTTGTACAACCACTCTGGAGATCAGTCTGGCGGTTCCTCAGAAAACTGGATATAGTACTACCGGAGGATCCAGCAATACCTCTCCTGGGCATATATCCAGAAGATGCCCCAACTGGTAAGAAGGACACATGCTCCACTATGTTCATAGCAGCCTTATTTATAATAGCCAGAAGCTGGAAGGAACCCAGATGCCCCTCAACAGAGGAATGGATACAGAAGATGTGGTACATCTACACAATGGAGTACTACTCAGCTATTAAAAAGAATGAATTTATGAAATTCCTGGCCAAATGGATGGACCTGGAGGGCATCATCCTGAGTGAGGTAACACATTCACAAAGGAACTCACACAATATGTACTCACTGATAAGTGGATATTAGCCCAAAACCTAAGATACCCAAGATATAAGATACAATTTCCTAAACACATGAAACTCAAGAAAAATGAAGACTGAAGTGTGAACACTATGCCCCTCCTTAGAAGTGGGAGCAAAACACCCTTGGAAGGAGTTACAGAGACAAAGTTTGGAGCTGAGATAAAAGGATGGACCATGTAGACACTACCATATCCGGGGATCCATCCCATAATCAGCTTCCAAATGCTGACACCATTGCATACACTAGCAAGATTATGCTGAAAGGACCCTGATATAGCTGTCTCTTGTCAGAGTATGCCTGGGCCTAGCAAGCATAGAAGTGGATGCTCACAGTCGGCTATTGGATGGATCACATGGCCCCCAATGAAGGAGCTAGAGAAAGTACCAAAGAAGCTAAAGGGATCTGCAACACTATAGGTGGAACAACATTATGAACTAACCAGTACCCCGGAGCTCTTGACTCTAGCTGCATATGCATCAAAAGATGGCCTAGTCGGCCATCACTGGAAAGAGAGGCCCATTGGACACGCAAACTTTATATGCCCCAGTACAGGGGAACGCCAGGGCCATAAAAGGGGAGTGGGTGGGTAGGGGAGAGGGGGTGGGTGGCTATGGGGGACTTTTGGTATAGCATTGCAAATGTAAATGAGCGAAATACCTAATAAAAAATGGAAAAAAAAAAAAAAAAAATAAAATGCCTAAAAATGAAAACAGCCATATTTAAGGAATTGGGATGATAAAAATCCAGTAGAAAAGACTAGAAAAAATATAAGTACCCTGTGATGGTGGCGGCTTATGCCCTTAAATCAGTACTCTGGAGGCAGAGGAAGGCAGATCTTTGAGTTCAAGGCCACCCTGGCCCACAGAGTGAGTTCCAGAACAGCCAGAGCTACACAGAGAAACTCTCTCTCTCTCTCTCTCTCTCTCTCTCTCTCTCTCTCTCTCTCTCTCTCTGGATAAAGAAGGAAAATGAAAAGAGAGAAAAGAAAGGGAAGAACATATAAGAAGAAACCTAATGACAGTTATTTGTGATGTGAATGGCTAAAGAGTATAGCTGATGAATGGGATTGAGGTTATGAAGGGAGAGATTATTGCAAAGTTCCTGACAGAGATGTGTTTGTGAAGCTGAAGAACTCATTAATAATCAGAAATATCCATTTATTTTCAGGTCTATCCTTGAGAAACACCAGCAGGGTATCTTCTTACTTCTCAATTCATGGTCCTATCCAACATTACTCATTTTAGCCCTATGTTCTACCTCAGTGGCTTTCCTGGTTTGGAAGCCTTTGAACACTGGATCTTCATCCCCTTTTTCTTGATGTACCTGGTGGCCATTTCAGGCAATTGTCTCATTCTGATAATTATTAAGACCAACCCTCGTCTGCACACACCCATGTACTATCTACTTTCCTTGCTGGCCCTCACTGACCTGGGGCTGTCAGTGTCTACCTTGCCCACCATGGTGGGTATTTTTTGGTTCAATTACCATGGCATTTATTTTGGAGCCTGCCAAATCCAGATGTTCTGCATCCACTCTTTTTCCTTCATGGAGTCTGCAGTGCTCCTCGTCATGTCCTTTGATCGTTTTGTGGCCATCTGCCACCCACTGAGGTACTCCTCCATTATTACCGTTCAGAGGGTAATGAGGGCAGGCCTATGTGTCATCCTCAGGGGGCCTGTAGCCCTTATCCCAATTGTGCTCCTCCTGAAGGATTTTCCCTACTGTGGACCTCTTGTCCTCTCCCACTCATTTTGTCTACACCAGGAAGTGATACACCTGGCATGTGTAGACACCACCTTCAACAACCTATATGGACTGTCACTGGTGGTGTTCACCGTGATGCTAGACCTCGTGCTCATTGCGCTGTCCTATGGATTCATCCTATACACGGTGGCTGGTCTGGCTTCCCAAGAGGAGCAGATCCGAGCCTTCCAAACATGTACTTCACATCTCTGTGCTGTGCTTGTGTTCTTTGTGCCCATGATGGGACTGTCCCTGGTACACCGCTTTGGGAAACATGCTCCACCTGCTGTGCATCTTCTCATGGCCAACATCTACCTCTTTGTACCACCCATGCTTAACCCAGTCATATATAGTATTAAGACAAAGGAAATCCGAAAAGCAATCATCAGGTTCCTAGGTTTTAGAAAGGTCAATTCTGAATCCTGGGGATAAATGAATAACTGAATGTCCTTACTCTAAAAGTCAAAACTCTATCAAATTAAGTATCTATCATAACACCCAGCATCCTGAGAGCTTCGACCTCCAAGTCATAAATAAAATGCAAATATGTTTCTTTTCTTTCGAATTGTGGCTCAAGAACACAGACCTTCTTTTTCTTAAATTATGATGCCCCTTTCTTCCCATCTTTTCTGCTTGGCCAAAGTCCTCCTGCTCTTTTTCTATTCTGGTTAAGCCTACTGTCAGACCCCAGAGTTACATTAATTCATCAAAATCTGACACACTTCCCCTAAAGTGGTTTAAAAACAATCCCTCAACTCTTCCTGAAGTTGTTCTCCTACGATCATTCCTCTAGTAGAAGCCCTTGACCTCCTCCTGAGTCTGCTCATCTCTGATTGTAGCTTGCTTGTTTGTTTTAATCCCTTGAATCCAGCAAATCAATTCAATGTTAAACTGGAGCCACGATGTATATCTGGCTGCTGTAGTTGTGAGATGCTGCACAGTGATGTGCTGGAGAACAGGTTCAGACAAATAAACCGTGACAAACATGTTGGGTCACAATTGCTCAGGATATATGAGCTCCAAATCAGCAGAGCATCCATACCCTACCCTGCTACAACTGACCATAATCCATGTTTAGTCTCACCTTTAATGCTACTTCCTAAATGACAGGCAGTTTTCTAAACACAGAGCAGACAGGGCTGTTTGTTTTCATAGCATTCCATATTTGCCATGTTAACATTTGTCATAAATAGCATGTGGTTTGTATGTTATGTATTGTGTGCATGTGTTCATTAGGATATAAAACTAATTTAAACTCCCTGAAATTATTATAGATGCATCTACCATTAATAAATCTATGTGCTATAAATTCAATGACTGGTACATCATGTATCTTCACTAATAAGTGTCAATTATAGCAAAAGAGACACGGTCACAAACAAACACACACACACACACACACACACACACAAATGGTTTGTTGATGCAGAGACATCAAACATTGCACAAGGCTTTCCAAGAATCATATTCTAGATCCTGATATCTTAGTTTCTGGATGATCTTGTGTGTGTATGTGGCCTGTGTATATATATTATGTGTTTCTGTTTATGTCTATGCATTGTATATATATACATATGTGTGTACATCTATGCAGCTGCATATTTGTGTAATGACTTTAGTTGTTTATACTTCCTGCAGATACCCCTTAAACACGAGCTTTATTCTAAACTTTAGGTCTTTTATAAACAGCCTGAACACTTAGTGAGTTACTACATAAAGCTAATTGTGCTGTCCATAATGAAAAGCACAGCATATAAAATATCCAAGCCGAACATATTTCAAAAGATAAGAGATAATGCATTTAATAAAAATGTTGATTATTAAAATAATGTTTAATACTTAGGAAACTATTTTCCACATGATAGTGTAAGAAGCCAAGCAAGAGGGTACATGTTGGGAAACACAGGAATTATACTCGAGTTCAAGATACACCTTGGCTACATAACCAAACTCTCACTGAAAAGAAAAGACCAAGCCAAAAAGGAGAGAACACTTTTATGAACAGAAAAATCAGAAGGCATAGGTTTTTCAGAGCATTTATGCCCATTATAAAGAGCACTATTATACATAATCTTATTTATATGTTTCATTATGTTTATCACAGGCCAATTTTTCCAAATATCATGACTCCGTTGCATTGCCTAAAATAGGTTATTTGTAAATACTCTGGAACACCCTATATGACTGCTTTGGTGATGATGACAATGATAGTGTGTATTAGCACTTATTTAGCATGAACAATGACAATGCGTATTAATGCACTTATTTCCAATGTCACCTGAGAATTAAAAGACATTTTTGCCCAAATGAGAAATTGATATTTCTAAAGAGAAAAAAAAATCTCGCCATTCCTTTCTTTTTTCCATTTATTTATTTGCTTATTAGACTTCTCAGACTTGATCTCATGTGGCTTAGATTAGTCTCAAACTTGCAGTGAAGCCCACGATTACCTTGAACTCCTGATTCTCCTATTTCTATTTCTCCAGTGCTGACTTGAATTCCAGACATACAACATCATGCCCAACTGTCTCAGAAAAAGAAAATCTAAGATTCCAGAATAGAAATAGAGTTTAACATGACTTCTTTTCCTAGACCATTCCAAATAAGATCTTTCATTTCAGAATCTACTATCTTAGTGAAAGAAATTCCAACTTTTAGCCCTTAACCTTAATGTACCTTTGCCATACTGTATTGTGAATGTTTCGATTTTGTATCCAAAAGTGAAAGAAAAAAGAACAAACAGCTGCCAGAAGCAACTTGGAAGAAAAGTCTTGTATTGTCTGACACTTCAAGAAATGGGGACAGGAACCTGGAGGCAGGATCTTGCTGCTTATGGCTTGCTGAGCCTGCTTGCTTACAGCACCCAGGACCACCAGACCAGAGCGGCACCACACTCCTTGGGCTGGGCCTCCAACAGCAGTCAGTAAAAAAAAAAAAAAAGGAACACAATGCTTATGGAAGCATTTTCTCAATTGAAGTTTTCCTTGCAGGTGACCTTTGGTGGTGTCAAGTTGACATAAAATAAGAACAAGCTAGCCCACCCATGCACAAACAGAGAGGTGGATCAGTGGTTTAAAAACACCTGCTGATCTTCCAGGAAACTCAGTTCCCAGCACTCACGTCAGACGGCTTGAAACATCTAATACTTGAGCTCCCAGGGAATCTGACACCTGGACAACTGTGCTCAGGTGCACACACCCACTCAGAGACATGCGTGTGGAACTGAATAAAAACATCATCTTTTTAAAAAAACAGCAAAATAAAAATAATGGGTTTGTAATGCTCATTTTAGAGCAATATTAGATTCCCTAGAAAATTGAATGGATAATACAAATATTTTCCCCATATACCTTTAATTTGGAGACAGATGTGTATCCCAGTACTGCCTGGAGCCCATGATCCTCCTCTTTCAGCTTCCTGAGAGCAGGGCTTTCAGGTATAGAGCATTAGTGAGGCTAGAAGCTATTTTAAACACATAATGTGATGTAGGAATTATTATAAAGTCTACCTAATGTACTAAATACCATTTAAACTAGACAGTAACTTTACTAGATAGGTGCTGTTAAATAGTCAATAATCTACAAATAAATTATCTGGGGCCAAGAGGCAAAAACCTCCCACATAACAAAATATAGCACTGTTCTATATAATGGCAGAAATTTGTGCTTTTATGTCACAGTACTTTAAAAACACAAGCAAACAAAATTTATCATAAGCACGTTTATCCATGCAAATGATTCTCTGTGGTCTGGACAGACCCTCATTTTGTTTAATATCATTTGGGTTCCTGAGGTTTTCAGGGTAACACTGTATTGGTAAGATATAATTGTTCACGCAATTGATAATCACATAACTTCATGTATCACTTAGTGATGACTCAGAACCTTTTCACAACTCCTTTATCTGTCACATGGGTTCTTGACATCCTTTTCCTGCTTTCTCAAAGACATGGATTCGTTCTTACTGATTTTGGTGTCCAGATATCTGAGCAGACTTGTAATTGCTAGCTATTTGCTGAATTCAGGAGTGTGAGTAATTATATGGTCACCAGGGGGATCTCAAGGGCTATGCTAGAGAAAGAAAAGGGAGAAAAAGCTGAAGGTAAACCAATGTATCATCTAAAAAAGATGGCAGCTCACAAGAGACAGCTATATCTGGGTCCTTTCAGCAAAATCTTGCTAGTGTATGCAATGGTGTCAGCGTTTGGAAGCTGATTATGGGATGGATCCCCGGATATGGCAGTCTCTAGATGCTCCATCCTTTCGTCTCAGCTCCAAACTGTGTCTCTGTAACTCCTTCCATGGGTGTTTTGTTCCCAATTCTAAGAAGGGACAAAGTGTCCACACTTTGGTCTTCATTCTTCTTGAGTTTCATGTGGATGCTCACAGTCAGCTATTGGATGGATCTCAGGGCCCCCAATGGAGGAGCTAGAGAAAGTAACCAAGGAGCTAAAGGGATCTGCAACCCTATAGGTGGAACAACAATATGAACTACCCAGTACCCCCCAAAGTTCGTGTCTCTAGCTGCATATGTATCAGAAGAAGGCCTAGTCGGCCATCAGTGGAAAGAGAGGCCCATTGGTTGTGCAAACTTTATCTGCCTCAGTACAGGGGAATGCTAGGGCCAAGAAGTGGGAGTGGGTGGGTGGGGGAGTGGGTAGGGGAGTGTGGGGGGGACTTTTGGGATAGCATTGGAAATGTAAATGAAATAAATACCTAATTAAAAACAAAAAAGATGGCAGCTGTGTGAGAGGAGAGTGAAGGACCACCTGATTCACTGAAGCATCACCTGTGGGAATTCCAGGCCACTACTACATTTCTACTGAAAATAACTGAGGCACCCAGGCTAAGTTTTGGAAAGATCCTCAATGTTGTTTTGTGTTTGCAAGATCTGCGTCAATCTAAGCAGAATTCTCAGGGGTCCCCAAGGCCCAAAGGTGAAACACCAGGGCCTTATAGAACCCAGTGCAGTATACAATGCATTAGCCTGAATCAGTCAGAAGAGACTGGTGCAAGAGAGGGAAAAGCTGAAGGGCCTGGACAGAAGCTGTACAAAATCGTGAGTTGCTGGAGACCATTTGGATTATGATAGTGGGAGCCTGCCCAGGGCCCTCTGTGATATCTCACATCCAGCAGAACTAGTATGTAAGATAGGGAAACTCGCAGAGCAATGGCCAATCTGTGACTGGGTCATTGTGTGCTTGCTCCATGCTCTATTAGGAAGAGAAATCTGGGCTTGCTACAGGGCTGTACTTTATAGTGGAAGGGTTATGGTTTTCTTCAGACAAGAAATTGTAATTCCCATAACTGTGCCCCTGAATATCATTAGCTTCCAATATTTTAGACCAAGTCTTTTCAAAGTTCAATAACCCACATCATTTTCCTGTAAAGGCAGATAAAACATGGATGAAAATTATCCATCATCCAAAGAAACCATGTAGATGGCTTGTCCAAAATCATGCTTAAGAGTGTCAGGCATTCAAATATGGTATGTCCACTCACCACTGTCAGACTGAATTTACCTACTGTAGACATGAAGAGCCATACCCAGCTTGTAAGAGAAAAATATTATGAAATAATTTTAAAGAAGAATATAGTATTGGAAATTGCATCCACTAATGTACATATATTGAATATAAGTCACCTTAAAAATTGCATGTAAATGACTTAGTAATCTGGAAAACTGTGAAGTTTCAACTTTCCAGATGAAAAAATTGAGACTGAGTAATGTTATGCCTAAGCACAGGGGTAATAGACAAGGCAGCTATGGTTGGAATGGAGGTCTAACCCCAGAGTCGGTACCCTCAACCATCACATCATGCCTCCTGTGCTGGAGAACTGTATCACTTCTTGGCTGATGTGTTTACTGGTGAGGGTGCTGATTCTACCCTCCCTTAGGTACTGACCTCCAGGCTCCTCACAATGCCAACCCTGGCTGCTTGTCTTCCTCCCCACCTCTCTTCCCTGCTGTTTTTCAACCTTTCTCCCTTCTCACATCCCACTGTGTCCCTCCCTCTGTTTCTCTTCTGCCTTTCCCCATCTATTCTTGATTCTTGATTCTAGGCCTCTCTTGATTCTTCTAAAGCCTTCCATCTATGCAAGCTTTCTCTCTACAGCTCTACGTCATCTATTCCTCCCTCAAATCTCTGACATGTTGATTCCCAGCTTTCAAGCTCTTGTCCTTTCTCTCTCTTCCCCATGTCTCCAGTATCCTCTGCTCCTCACTTTCTCCCTCTAAGTTTCACAACTTCCCTTCCCTTTAACACTCAGCCTCCTGTTCTCCTGTATCCTCCCCAGTGTCATTTCAGAGCTGGTCCACTTGAATTATTTTGCTTTCTTGGACACCTAACCTCCCCTGTTTCTTTGACAATGACATCATCATAACATCTAACTTTACATATTCTTATAAAGGCCACCAGTGTGTACTTCAACTTTCACTTATCTTACTGACTGTACCTTAACCCTTTCTTCAATCTCATTTGTCAACTCATCCCTCAACCTATTTTTCCTTGACTTAAACTGTAAGCTTTCCCTTGCTATCTTTTTTTCATTCTTTTCAATTGTATTATAACCTCTGACTCCCCCAGGATGTCACCAGCCCTTCATAAGCACTAGCTGCTGATATTTAACACAATTACATGAAATAGAGAAGGAATTTTATTCTGTGGATTAAAAGAGGTAAAGTCTAGGAACCAGTTCTGGATCAGGAGCAATAACAATGAATCCATTTATATTTCTTTTTCTCTTCAAGACCTTGTCCTAAATTCTGCGCATAGAGTGTATCAATTAAATCTCACATCTTTTCTTTCAATGGGAAACATCATTGAGTTGTTTTATTAATGAAAGCATGAAAGCAAGTGCTATAGCAGACGCCGAGACGTGGCTTGGCATGTGAGCATTGCCCTGGGTGCCCTCTCTGAGAACTCATTAGGACAAGAGCAAGTTTTTGCTGCTGTTGCTTCTGTATTCGCTTACTAAAATTGTACACTTGACGTCTGTTTTAGAAACATTGCTTTAATTGTTTCTAATGAAGTTGTGTACAATCTATCAGGACTCCAATCTGAGGAGACAAAGCTTTACAGAGATAGAAGGCATAATAAGAATATGGTCAAAATATATTTTATAAAAATTTTTAATGAGAAAAACATCAAAAAGGTAGAAGAGACCTAGTGTGCCTGTGACTCTGACATTACATGTTAAGATAATTAGTGACTAATTTCTAGCTGGCAGTTAGAAAGTCTTTACCCTCAAGGATCACTTAGGGAGTCTGTTACCTTTAAGGAATTAGTAATCTCAGTAAAAGGTGACCATGTGTCTTTAAGGACCCAGATTGAGTAGACATAACATATACAGCTCTCTGAAGAAGAGAATGCCCAGGGACACTGGTGTATGTGAACCTGGATTCTGGTCAGGGAAAGCTGGGAGTTCCTTCAGAAGACCTGGATTTGGAAAGAAGAGCATAGCTCATCTTCTGATCACAGAGACAATGCAGCAAGTATCTAATAGCCAGAAGATAAAAATGGGGAGATGAAAGTAGAAAACCTTCCCAGTGATCGGCAATTTGTTCAGAAAAGTTTAAAAAAATAACTTATTGTACAGAAGAAGAACAATAGTAAGGCCAGACAAAGACCATTTGAGAAGGAATTTAAACAATCAGCTATACCTGGTTTTGCTATTTGTTTGTTTCTTTTTGTTTTTTGTTTGTTTAAAGAAATTCAGGTAATCATGTATTCATTTGTCAAGGGCAGAGAAAAATCTATTCATATTTAATGTCACTAAGTGAAGCTTGGCAACCAAACACACACACACACACACACACACACACACACACACACACAACCGATGGGTAAATAGGAAAAGGGTTTGTCCAGCTTGTAAAGAGAGTAGTTATTTAAGAGGCCTTTGAGTCTAATGGAGACCAGATAGAACACTCAGTGGGAAACTTTCCCTGTGTCACTGGGAGAGCTGATACTTACTATCCTAAGTTTTGACTGCATGCCTTCTTTCCAGAGTGTATCAGGCTCTTGAAAATGAAGGTGTCTATTCCACCACGTGCCAACTTCAGCTACGCTATATTTTTGCTCACCGGCTTCCCAGGTCTGGAATGGGCTCATCATTGGATTTCACTGCCCATATTTATGGGGTATTTTGTAGCCATCATGGGTAATGCCACTATCTTGCATCTGGTTCGAACTGACCCTTCCCTCCACCAGCCCATGTACTACTTCCTGGCCATCTTGGCCGTGACAGACCTGGGCTTATGCATGTCAACGCTGCCTTCTGTGCTGGGGGTGTTATGGTTTGATGCCCGGATGGTGGGTCTGGTGCCCTGTGTGCTCCAGCAGCACTTCCTCCACTCTTTCTCCTTCATGGAATCAGCAGTGCTATTTGCTATGGCTCTGGACCGTCTGATAGCAATCCGATTCCCGCTGCGCTATGCATCTGTGCTCACTGGGCCCCGTGTGGCATTGATAGGCACGGTGCTGGGTATGCGGAGTGCAGCTATTACAGCCGCACCCTCACTACATCTACTGACATTTGACTACTGTCACCCTGGTGCTCTCTCCCATGCCTATTGTCTTCATCAGGACATGATCCGTCTGGCCTGTTCTGACACCCGCTTCAACAGACTCTATGGACTGTGCATCATCATGCTAGCCATGGGTTCAGATGTCCTCTTCATCCTGCTCTCCTACGCTGTCATCCTCCGCACAGTGCTGGCCATTGCCTCTGCAGGGGAGAGGCTCAAGGCCCTCAACACGTGCGTCTCCCACATCCTGGCTGTACTCTGTTTTTATGTTCCTGTTCTGGGCCTGTCCATTGTGCACAGATTTGGACAGCACACCTCACCCCTGGTGCACATCCTAATGGGCACAGTGTCTGTGCTTTTTCCACCCGTGATGAACCCTGTTATCTACAGCATCAAGACCCAACAGATCCGCAGGGCCATTGTCAAGGTGATTTCACTGGGTAAGATTCAGTAATACGTTGGGGATGGACTGTGGTAAAGTTGAGGGATGAGTCAAAGATTCTTTTCAGAGTCCTTTCAGCAGAGAAGTGACTGAACTTATAGTAGTATGGTAGTTGTCATGAACTGATTACAATATTAAAGTTGATGAGAAGAACTAACATATGCACCTACAAATATGTATACGCTGACTTCTGAAATGTATAAGTGACTGTTTTTGCACAACCTTTGCTCTCTGATGTGACTTGGGCTATTCCTTCACAAATTTATTTTGACTCTACTTTGTGTAATAATGTTATTATCAATAAATTACTAAAATGATATGGTAGTTAAATTAGGGATTTTACACTTTGATCAACTAACATTTTCACTAGTGATCAATCCTCCCCATATTCCCTTTGGACAGAGTGTTAAAATGACTCCTAAGAACTTACGGCTAGATCTGTAGGCCATTGCATCTCTCTGCCCTCAAGAGAGAAGTTTCTTCCTGCCATAGGTGGCGGCAACACAGAGAGCTCAACAGGTCAAAGTGGAGAGAATAAGAGACTGGAGTTCAGCCCTGAATGAGATATACATATCACAGTCTTTCCCACAAGGCGAACGGATCTTCAGGGATGGGGGAGCAGACAGACGAAGAGCAAGAGGCTGAGGATTAATCATGGAAATAGTGTTCTAAGTGGATCACTGTTTCTTCAGCTCCTTGGAATTAGCTATGCTTTTCACAAAGTTGCACAATTCTCTAATTTTTAATGGTTGACAATGTTATAGAGAGATGAAAGAAATTTTAGTCTCTTTGTCTCCTAGTCCCCACTTTCATGCCACCCCTCTCACACTGAAACCCTTTCTCCAACAGATTTCTGCCTTTCTGTCACATACTCATTTTATGTGTGGCCCCAGTTTAATAATAGTTTCTTACATGATCATGGGTGAGATGTTCCTGACATGGAAGGGAAACTTATGAGCAGCAATACTACATACAAAAATGACATCCCTTCTCCCAACAACTGCGGGCTAACAGTGGAGGCGGAAAGAGGCATAATTCTTAGGTATAAGCTGAGTAGTTTTCACAATGTATGCACACACGTGTATCATTTATTTTAACGTTACCTATAAATGAGTGTGCTTGAGTGTATGTATGTGCATCGTGTGTGTGAAGGAGCCCATGGAGGTCAAAAGATGGATCTAATTCCCTGGAGCTAGAACTATAGGTAATTGTGAGCCATCGTGTGGGTGTTAAGAAATCAAACCCAGGTCCACTATAGAGTAGTTCACAGTCTTAACTAATGCACTATCTCATCCATCCCCAGGTTCACTTCTTTTTATTCATACTCTGGCCTAGTGTCCAAAGTCACTTGCTCATAAATTCAAGACCAGTGGCTCTCAAATACAGGCTGTGCTTCTGTTTGCCTGCATTGCCCCTTTATAAGCTGTCCAGTACACACAGCTTAGGGTACCATCCTTTGGCTTTGGTATATCATTATGGGCACTGCATCCTAGTCATCCCTCCTTTGATGGGCCTTACTATCTACAGTATCAAGACCCAAAAGATTTTATGACAACTCGGTCATCTCCTTTGTTATCCAAGCCTATGAAACATTCGCTGGACATTTTTTAACATTGATTCTGTTTTGGGTAGAATATTGTCTATTTATAGTAGCAGGCAAATGACAGATTTCCTCTCTGACAATAACCAAGTGGTTTCCAATAGGACACCATGGTCTCTCAGAAATCTCCATAATTATTGGATTGGATTGATGTCACAAGTATGCCTACCAAATATCTACTTTCTTTTGGCTGCCAGAAAGTCCATAAAGTGGACAGTTCTATACTTAGTGAATTAATATCACATCTCCGCTAACTCACAGCTTAAAACTGCCTCAGATGCCTTGAAAATCGTTGAGAATAGAAATTCTCTGGTTCAGTCTCTCCTTGAAATGACTGTGTTGACAAGACCAGAACAATAGCAACATCAATAGGACTGTTAACCTGGAAAGAGGAATTTCCAAGAGGACCCACCCCTACACAAAGAACAACAGACAACTAATACTTCTGGGAGAAGAAGTAGCTTTCCCCAAGATGAACCCCCTTACTTGTTATCTAGTGCAAACTGGTCAGCTTTGAAACATAAACAACAAAAATAGACTTAGCAGATTGCATATATATATACATGCATATATGTAACAATAGTAATCAAAGGAAAGGGGCTATCAACTAGAGAGGAGAATGGGGGGTTGAGGGAGGGTAACGCGGTGGACAAAGGATGAGAAAGGAATCAATGTAATTCTATTTCAGTTTTAAAATAATAAAATAAAGTAAAAAAGAAATAAATTTTGTTTGCGTATTCTGAGAGTCAGTATTTCCACACAGTGAGCAATAATACATAGCTCCCCTCCCCAAAATAAAAGCTGGATTGTTGCCTTATGGTGTTCCCCATCCTCGTCTAACTCACAGCCAGGCTGTCCTGAGCTGTCCTGGACCTGTCTCTCATTAAAACCTGCTTTTCAGATGCAGTCTCCCAGATCACATCATTAATGATCTGGCTCATTTTCTGTCTGAAAGAGGAACGTCTATAGCAAACCTTATGAATTAAGATAATGTAGGCTCTGGAGCAAGCCAAGCTGCCCTAAGCAGCCTGCTATCCCAGAGGGATCTCCATTCTCCTTTCATCTCTCCACCCACCTTCATCAGACCTGTGAATCCTGAACCATACAGATAGGAGTCTAGCATGGCAATCCTCTGAGAGGTTTCACCCAGCAGCCAACTCTGACAGATGTGGACACCCTCAGAGAAATAGCGGATGGAGGCTGGTGAGACTTATAGAAGAATAGGAGGAAGGATTGTGGCCCCTAAGGGGATAGGAACTCCATAGGAAGACCAACACATTCTTGGAGACCGAACCACCAACCAAAGAACATACATACATTGGCTGGACCTAGGTCTCCGTGCACATATGTAGCAGATATGCAGCTTGGTCTTCATGTGTGTTCCAAACAACTGGAGTGGAGGCTATCCCAAAAGCTGTTGCCTATAGGTGGAATATGTTCTTCTAGCTGGGCTGCTTTGTTTGGCCTCAGTGGGAGAGGATGCACCTAACCTCACAGAGACTTGATGTGCAGGAAAGGGGGATACGGGGGGGGGGGTCTCCACCTCCTTAGAGAAGAAGGGGAGAGGGATGGAAGGAAGAATTGAGGGAGGAGTGAGTGGGAGGGGAACAGTAAGTGGAATGTAAAGTGAGTGAGTAAAACAATAAAAAAAATCCATTACAATTAAATAAGGTAATGTAGCAGATATGAAAGCAGGTGTCTGGATTTTGCATTTGAAAGAGTTAAATGTCACAGTGAGGTAAAAGCTGACTTTACTTGCTAACTTTATATTTATTAAAATCATAATAAATGATTTTGGCCCAACTTTTTCTTGGTAGACTTTATTTATAGCATCTCAGTTTCCTGTATTTTGGCAAATGAGACAGTCTGCACTTTTTTCATTCAAGGTTCAGGTAGTGGGGAAAGCACAAAGAGGAACAGACAAAAGACAAACAATGTCAGACAAAGGCTCAATATAGATTACCTGTATGAAATATTGTTTTAAACCAGTCGTCATGTTAGACATTCTGGGTCAAGCTTTTTGTTTTAAGTAAAGATCTGATACTCATGTCATCTGTGTCCCATGACATATATATATATATATATATATATATATATATATATATATATATATATATATATATATATATATAAAGTAAATGTAGAACACACTGTTCCCTCACCTCAGAAGCTAACACCATAACTCAGAGGACCAGCAAACAAGCCAGCCACTAGTCTCCAACTTTTTTTATATTCAGTTATTACATTAGAATTTTTCTCAGATTTTTTAATCCTTTTTTTACAGTCCAGACTTCATCCTCCTCCCTGTGCACCCTGTGACTGTTCCCATACCTCTTCTGCCCACCCCTGTCTTCATGAGGACATCCCCAACACCTACCCCACCAAACCTCCCCAAACCTGGGACCTCCAGTCTCTTGAGGGTTAGATGCATCTTCTCTGACTGAGTCCAGACCCTGTAGTCCTCTGCTGTATATGTGTTAGGGGCCTCATATCAGCTGGTGTCTGTTGCCTGGTTGGTAGCTCAGTGTCTGAGAGGTCTCTGAGGTCCAGGTTATTTGAGACTGCTAGTCCTCCTACAGGGTCACCCTCCTCCAGTTTCTTCCAGCTTTTCCTTAATTCAACCACAGGGGTCAGCAGCTTCTGTCCATTGGTTGGGTGTGAATATCTGCATCTGACTCTTTAAGCTGCTTGTTGGGTCTTTTGGAGGATAGTCAAGATAGAGCAGCAGAAAGACAGGGCATCAAGTGGAGGGATGGGGTTGCCATACCACAGTCAAAAACTTTGACCCAGATATGTTCCTGTCTGAAAGAACTACAGGGACAAAATGGAGAAGAGCCTGAGGAAAAGGAGGTCCAGCAACAGGCCCAAATTGAGATCCAGCTCAAGGGGAAGCCCCAAGGCCTGACACTATTACTGATGCTATGATGTGCTCACAAAAAGGATCTATCTTGATTGTCCTCCAACTTTTACTGTAGCTGTAAACATCTGGCAAGTCAGCTCCAACAGGCAACCCTCTGCTGCCCTCTCCTGGTCACATCTGTGACAACAGTCTTCAAAGAATAAATCTTGGCCCTTCCCTGTCCACCCATGGTGAATTACTTAGTCTCCTCTCATCGCATTTGTCTTTCTATTGTGGGAGAAATGACAGCTGAGTCTGGGTGGTTTCAGCATTCAGTCAACCTTCAAATATTATAGTTTACGAATGAGTCCCTTTTCCTACTTCTTCCTGCTTCAGATTTTGCTCACCGGTGTCTCTCATTTGTTTTGTTGGTTTTTTTTTTTTCTGCCCATTCTGTACATTTGCCTATTACCTAAATTAGACCTAAACTCTTGGGTTCGTCTTATCTCTTTAATTTATAATCCAGATGTGAATCAAAAAGAGCAGCTGTTTATTTATCTAGTCAATTATCTGTTCTCCTGATGTGTTCATATTTTTTTAATCTACTACCTACTTGTTAATGGCCCAGAACTGCCTGTTATTTGAGAGATTATGCAATTGAGTGTCTAAGACTCCACAGTAATTCTGTCCTTCAAAACTATAAGTACTGTGTTATCTCAATTTTATGGAGTCATTAACCTCTCAGAGATTTTTAAAACCATTTTAATATTTATCAGTGTTTTGAGTAGGTTGCAGTTGGTGTGACCAACCCAGAAGAAAGCTTGATGATATAGTTCCTAACAAGGATTCCATACCCTTGGAAGTGTGGACAACAAGAGGAATAGCAAAGAAAAATTTGAAACCAAGAGTAAAGCAATGGAGAGCATGAATCATTAAATATGTCAAGCCTGTAGGTTCTTGTGTGCCCTTGGCATGTCCTTAAGTTCTTTTACCTAGGCCCTAGGTAAAAGAGCTTAGGTCTGCATGTAAGCTACAAGTCCAAATAGCTTTATAAATCATACTTAGCTGGTTTGGCAAAAGGTAACATGTTTGTGCCCACAGGTACTCTGTCTAGTGAATTTAAGATTTTTATTAAAAAAAATTAAAACAGGGATAAACATTAGAATATTTAGCAAAATCTATAAATGTTAACATTTAAATATTATTATTCATACTATGTGTTCTTAAATATTTTGAATTATATAGATATATGCACATGTAAAGAAATATAGTGCACGCATGCATATATAAAATCATGAACATATTCAATTGATACATTTAAATATGTGATAAAATGTGGTGTACATGATCATAAATTTATGTAAACTTCCAACTAAAATTTTACATAAATATTACTGTTATGTATACAGAGCATTTGTGCTCATGAATACACATTTTAACTTATGTTTACATAAACTTACACACTTGCATGTGCTTGTAAAAGCACACACACACACACACACATCTTGTTCTTGTTTTCTCATACTTTGAACCCTACACAATACCCCTGAGACCCTCTCCTCTTGGCCTAATTATTCCTGTAGGCATAGAGGTAGGACAATCTTCAAAGGCTGGTTGGCCTATATCACTAGGGAGATTGACCAACAAGATGAGGTGGAAAGAGAGGTATGGTTCTTTTGACATGATATATAGAAGTACCTCTTAGTGTGCTAAACACCAAGCTGAGGCCAACCACACTGTAAGTGAGTGGTATCACACAAGAGGGGTTGGTATTACCCTGGAATTCCCAGCTGTGGCATCAGTAGGATGGAGAATCTACAGGTAAGCCTGAACCTGTAATTTTTGTTCTGAGTTGCCCCTCATACATTTTATTTCTCCATTCTCCACATCATGAAAGATACTTTATGCCTTCATGACACATGCTGGTGTGTGTTAGATAGATAGTCTCAAAATGACAGGGGGCACTTGAGGTGTCTCTAATCCAGATCTCTATCAGTTCTCAGATCTGATAAACCACAAGTCTGGAGGCTACATATTGCACAAAGACATATTGAATACCATAAAGAAAGAAAAAAAAGAAAGCTACAGAAAATATATGATGTCCTTAAGCATTATAAGCAAGGAGAAATTTAGACTAAAACTATGATGAAGTGAAGCTGACAAGTATGAGTTGGAAGGAAATCTATATCCTGTAATATTAATTTTAAAGAGACAGGAACTTACATGTTGGAATACTTCTATAAAGGAGCTCCTGACCCATTTCTGACCTTTACTCCTGAGAAACTTCAGGCACCTGCCTAGAGAACTATTATCTTCCACAGTGGCCAATATCACTTTCCTGTGGCTGGTGACCACTGCAATTCAAAGTTTCATAAATATAACTAGACCTATCCCCATAGTTTGTCTTAATAACATAATGATCTCCATTCACAGATTTTAACAGTCAAGCTCAAAACTTACACATTCTAGAAAGCAGATGACCGGAATGAAGTCACCTACAAGCCAGTACCTCAGCCTCTTTCCAGGACATTTCCCAGCATGCCAAGCTTCATTGTTTCCAGGAGGGCTTCAGATATGTGTTCTTCATCTGATGACAGAGGTTACATCATATGCTCAGCATCAGAAGTTCCCGCATATCTCAGCAAGTGAGAAATCACCCCCATGCTGAATAGAGGACGTTTTCTCATATATTAGCAAGCAGAGTCACATTCCCTCTTCTTGAGAGATGTTTTTCTCTTTGATGAGATAATTAGATTCACTGCCTTCTTGGGGATGGCTTCAGGGGTATCAAACACATGTTAATATTTTGTCCTCATTTCTGCTGAGTTGATTCAGATATATACTCTAAAAGATCTATATTCTTGCCCATCACCCCACTCATGCAGTGAACCTCACAGTTCTGTGTGGAGACAACCAATGGTGGAGAAATTTTCTGAAAGAACACAATACTTGTCTGCACCCAGAAAAATTTTAGTGAGCGAAATGCTCCTTCCCATCAACCTCTGATGCATAGACTTGTTCTGCACTTGCTTCCATCTCTGTGTGTAAAGTACAAAGGAATCCTACAAGAGATACTGATGAAGAGCTGAGCCCATTCTCGAGATAGTTTTTGAAAGTAAAGGCAAATAATTCTGTATTCTCAAAGTTGCTTTGACTGCTTTTTAAGTGGTAGAAATGAAATGTAGGTGTATTTATCACTTGCCCAATTCTATATACAATTAAAGTCATAGCTCGTTTAATTCTTATCTCTATCTACCACTGGAAATTAAATATAAATATACAGAATTCCTAGTCAATTAGTTTAATTAATTTTAGTCTTTCTAATGAATGCCTTCTTTCTCTAGAGAAAGGGGAACAATACATTCTTGAAAGTAAAACACCATAAGAACAATAAGAAATTAATTTGGCTTGAGATTAGTACAGTCTCTTGTCATATTGTCTTCTATATACATACATGCTGGCAAATCACAACAATTTTATATTGCATTGATGGTCACATTGAGTTGGTCATAATGTAGGTGAGACATGAATTGGTAGACCATAACAGACAAGAAAGAAAGAAAGAAAGAGAGAGAGAGAGAGAGAGAGAGAGAGAGAGAGAGAGAGAGAGAGAGAGAGGAAGGAAGGAAGGAAGGAAGGAAGGAAGGAAGGAAGGAAGGAAGGAAGGAAGGAAGGAAGGAAGGAAGGAAGGACGGAAGGCAGGCCGGTCTCTTTTCATCTACAATAAGCTAATAAGCTGCATTTTATGTCAGGTTATATCTGTGGCCCTGTCAAACCAAAGTCCCCAGACATCAAGCACAGGAAAATGTTCAACAGCAGTCAATTCACCCCAAAATACTTCCTGCTGACCGGTTTCCCTGGTCTGGAAGCATGGTACCCTTGGCTGATCTTCCCATTCTGTTTCACATATACTATAGGCATCATGGGCAATACCCTCATTCTGGCTGTGATCAGAAAAAACAGTTCTCTGCACCAGCCGATGTTCTTGTTCCTGGCCATGCTGGCCTTCTCCGAGCTTGGTGTCTCTGCTTCGACCCTGCCCACTGTGCTCAGCATCTTTCTGCTCGGTGCCAATAAAATCTGCTTTGAAGCCTGCCTTTTGCAGATGTTCTCCATACATTCATTTTCCATCATGGAGTCAGGAGTTCTTCTAGCCATGTCTGTGGATCGCTTTGTCGCCATCTACAACCCACTCCGATACACCGCCATCCTGACTCTGCCCCGCATTGCTGGTACCAGTCTTACACTTGGATTGAAGAGTCTGTTGCTCATGTTCCCCTTGCCTTTTCTCCTAAAGCGTCTGCCTTTCTGTGGTCACAATGTGCTTTCCCATTCCTACTGTCTGCACTCAGATCTAATCCAACTTCCCTGTGGGGACACTCGTCCCAACAGCATTCTGGGGCTCTGCATCGTAACTTCCACTTTTGGGCTGGACTCTCTGCTCATTGTTGTCTCTTATGTGTTGATCCTGTACACGGTACTAAACATTACCTCTGGGGAGGGGCGGAGGAAAGCTCTCAATACCTGTGTGTCACATATGTGTGCAGTTCTTGTGTACTATGTGCCTATGATCAGCGTGGCTCTGGTGCATCGATTCATGAAGCATGCTGTACCTGCTGTTCGCCTTCTCCTGGCCAACATCTATCTTCTGGTACCACCGATGCTCAATCCCATCATCTACAGTGCTAAGAACAGGCAGATTCGCCAGGGGTTAATACAACTCTTTCTTCAAAGAAAATATTAAAAGACTCTAGCCCACCAATTAGAGGCCCCCCACACCAGTCATATTACCAAAAGCAGTATAGAAATAGAGAGCTGTTAGTTTACAATGCTAGAAAACTTGAAAGTATCTCATGTTGATGAATACGTAGAGAACAAGCATTGCCATGCAGCTCATGCATCGATTAACTTGCTAGTTTGTTCACATGTTCTTAATCCAGCAGTTCCGATGCTCAGACCTGGCCTAAATTTATAGTCTGTTTCCTTATTATGGCAGATACTTAAATGCAAAAATCTCTCTAGAAATATTCAAGATAGTACATTTTGTTTTGTTCAAACAAAAGGACAGGGCTGTAGATGGCTCATCAGTTAAGAGCACATCTTACTCTACCAAGGGACAAAAGTTTAGTTGTCAGAATCCACCCAACTACCTGTAACTCCAGCTTCAGAGAATTTTTTAATGTCTTCTTTTCAATTTTGTAAGAATCAGAAGCACTCAGATGCACACACAAAATAAGTAAACAGATAAATAAGTAAATTAATAAATAATATAATCTTTCTAAAATTAAAATCCAGTGCTATTTTCTTCTTTTTTTAATTCTATTTTGTTTAGGCATTTTTTGTTTGTTTGTCTCTTTATTTTCTAAAGAAAGAGAGAGAGAAAAGGGGTGTGGAGATGGGTGAAAGAGGAAGTGGGGAGCATCGGGGAGGAGGTGAGGGAGAGGGAGGGAAATGCAATATACTGTATGAAAAAATTCAACAACAATAAAACTATTCTTACATATCATAAATGGATAAATAAGTAAACTAGAGTTTAACTATACCGTAGAACATTCTATATTAGTCAAAATGATGCTTAAACCTTATAGGTACTCAAAAGTTAAGCATGAAATTTGTTGTTTTGCTAATAATAGTGATCATGTTGTCAGGTTGCCTTCCGAGTACCTATCTTTATACTACAGCTTAGTGCTACTCTCAGCTTTGATGAGAGCAGCTTATTTTCCAGTGGGAAATGGTCTATAACAAGACTCAACTGATCAGAGAGCTGAGGATGGACGACCAGGAATGCTTAGCAGTAGATAGGCCACCCATATGAAACCCAGTGCCGGCTAAGGGAACATCACAAAAGAGAGACAGAAAGAAGACAGAGTCACAAACAGGGAAGAGTTCTGCTATCCTCTGGAGATGACATAGATTCCACATGCATGAACTCACAGTAGCTATGGTAATATGCACAAAATTAAGCCAATTAAAATTACAGCAGAATGAGGGAGAGCTTCCAAGGCCCCACCCCTTGCTGAAGAGCTATTGGCAATCAATGGCTTCTGGGGGTGGGAGAATCACTTTTTCTTGAAAGTGGGGTCACTTTTAGGTTGCCGGTGCAAAAGTGAATGTTTCTACTCACATGCAAATATGGACCTCACAAATTAACTTTATGGATTATTATATTTTAAAAGGACAAGAAATTGGGAGGGATATGTGCTGGGAGAGAGTTGGAGGGAATTACAGGAAAGGTTGTGGGTAAATACAATCCGGATATATTATTTAAATGAGTGAAAATTTTAAAAATTAAATTATTATTTCAAATGAGACCAAAAATTTTAATATAGATACACATTGAGATAATGAAGTGAAGCCAAACGACATGGGTATACACACTAGACGTCCTCAGCATTTGAAACGTGAAGCTTCAGAACTTGCACTGAGCTAATGTCATTGTGACATAATAGACCAGATGTCAATAAACTTTCTTTTAAATACTTTTGACCAGATTTCAAATGTTCTATTCACCTGCAGTCACTTCCAGTAGCCACCAGGACTGTTTCCCATTCCCTGCTGCTAACAGAATGTTTTCCTCTTTGTACTCTCATTTAATTAGCTATCCATGAACAATTTGTCTTAATGTCTGTCAACACAAGACTGTTTCAAGCCCAGCAAAGCATGGCCTTCATCTCTTTTTTTTTTATCTCTCACTACACATATGCACTGGTCTGTCTCTGCAGTGTCTGGAATATAGCAGACACTTAATAAATACTAGATGAGTGAACAAATAAATTTCTAGGTGAATAAACACATTAGATAGGTAGATAGATGGATAGATAGATAGATAGATAGATAGATAGATAGATAGATAGATAATGGATGAATGGATAGATAGATAATAGAGATAGATAACATATAGATAATAGATAGGTAGATAGATAGATAGATAGATAGATAGATAGATAGATAGATAGATAGATAGATAGAAACAGACAGACAGGCAGACAGATGATAGATATTTGACCTTTGTGTTTTTATCCTTCTACTGGCTGTATCATTCCAAGTCATGATTCTACACATCTCTTATTCTTTACCCCACATTTTTCTCCATTAACTATTTTACTTCTCTTATTTATATTTGTATTTTTGCTATTCAACAACTTAATAAATGTACACAATATGTTCTGGTTACTCTCTCCCTTAAACCTTCTCTGAACCCTTTCCCATCCCCATCCATATCCCTCACCTCTCAGCTTTCGTTATTGATGCATTTGAGGGGAGAAGTGATTACTGTCTTCAGTAATAAATTCACCAATGGCCTCACCAGACTCCAATAATATATTGTTCCACTCCAGCGTGCTCACACGTATGACCTGGTTAAACTAAGTGGGTCACAAAGTATTTTTTCACTTTCTCACTTACTTTCTAAGGAAACACTAAGAAAAGAAAACAAGCAAACAAATAAAACAACAACAAAAAATGGGAGCAGCCTGGTTTAAAAGAAGTAAACACTGCAACTTATCAATAAGCACTCATGGTCTTTGTACTGGCTAGTTTTGTGTCAACTTGACACAGCTGGAGTTACCACAGAGAAAGGAGCTTCAGTTGAGGAAATGCCTCCATGAGATCCAGCTGTAAGGCATTTTCTCAATTCGTGATCAAGGGGGAAAGGCCCCTTGTGGGTGGGACCATCTCTGGACTGGCAGTCTTGGGTTCTATAAGAGAGCAGGCTGAGCAAGCCAGAGGAGGCAAGCTAGTAAAGAACATCCCTCCATGGCCTCTGCATCAGCTCCTGCTTCCTGACCTGCTTGAGTTCCAGGCCTGACTTCCTTTGGTGATGAACAGCAGTATGGAAGTGTAAGCCAAATAAACCCTTTCCTCCCCAACTTGTTTCTTGGTCATGATGTTTGTGCAGGAATAGAGACCTTGACTAAGACAGTCTTGGTATAAACCTTATTTGCAGTGAACATTCCCAGGAATATTTGAGAGACTTTTGAAATAACTCATACACAGTTTAATCTTAACCATAAGTGGGTAATCTGTACCTGAAGACTTAGAATGTTCTACTTGAAGAGATTATTATTATTATTATTACTATTATTATTATTATTATCATCATCATCATCATTATTATATCCTGACCACAGTTTCACTTTCCTCTTTACCTAACCTCACTTCTTCCTCATACAATCCACTCCTGTTCAGTTTCTCTTCAGTAATGGCCAGCCTCCATGGATATCACCCAGTCATGACATATTAAGTTACAGTAAGACTAAGGATCTACTCTCCTATTAAGGCTAAACAAGGCAACCCAGTGAGAGGAAAGGGTCCCAAAGGCAGACAACAGAGTCAGAGACAGCCCCTGCTCCCACAGTTAGGAGTCCCACAAGTCAATCAAGCTAAACAACTGTAACCTATGTACAGAAGACCTCGGTCAGACCCATTATGAGCCCAGGATAGTTGACTCTGTGGGCTTTCTTGCGGCTTCCTTTACCTTATTGCCTCTTAAAATTCTTCCTTGGAGACTGTTTTTAAGTGGGAAATGAATGTATAGAACATGTGTTAAAATTCCAAATACCTCAAAGCATCTTATATAATCTCATACTATACTAATTAATAGTGTTATTTTTCAGGGAGTAATGGCCAAGAAAATATTCAAATTCATAGGCACATAACTTTTAGATACTTCACTATTAAATGACTTAATAATTTGCCATTAAGATGTGGAGGTAAATAATTTAAGCTGAAGATTTGAGCATGGTTTTTAATCTAATAAAGTATTTATATCTTAATGGTCTGTGGGTCCTTTTTCCATAGAGATAGCTCACTGCTGCTCATGACTTCTGATCTTTGCTAAGCCATGCATTCTACCCACTGTGCTCCATCTCTGTCGCACCTATTAAACCCCCTGCAGTGAGGAAACCTGAAGAATGCAAACACTCTTATCTCACTTCCTCTGACGTACGGAAATCCATGCTAACATCTGATCATTTACTTACTTTCTCTCCAGCTCAGATTAGTAGCTCCTAAGAAGGATAAGAATAAAAGTAGGCTGTATTTTTCTTTCATGACCTAGAATTTACTCTAGAGATCTATGTGTCTTCTTGTTGTTGCTGCTGCTGTTGTTTCTAATAATCTGTCCTGAAAATGAACAAGTTGCAATAACTTTGTGAGATCTCCTCTCAGACAGCCATGAGCTTATGCATCCAAAAGTTGAAAAAAGAGTACATTTTACATTTGGATTTTGTTCTCTGGAGTGATTTTCCCCGTCTAACCTACATGCCTAGTCTTGGGTACGTGGCACTCAACAAATGTAAAGCTTTTTTCACAAACTTTGTATGCCAGACAAATTCCTATTTATCTTGAGATCTGCACTGATATGCTTTTCTTCAAAGTACTGTCTAGGTACTATGCCTACATTGTATATTCTTGTAACCACTTATGTGTGTCACCTGAATATTTTGCTTCCTGTCTTCTTAGAAAACATCTCAGCATTTCCTTGCATTTATGAAGGAACATTTATTGGATGACTCAACTGATGCTCACGTTTATGTCGCTCTTTGTAGAATACAACGTATCTTCTTCTCTAGTAGCACCTGTTGAGTACTTTTCTATTATCATTTCTACCCATTCACTGAATTCAGTTTCAATGTGGTCCTTAAATACTTTTCTTTCCAGGATGATAGAGTTTGTGCCCTGACTCTGTTTGATGTCAGGATACCTCTTCATATTTGCTGTGTTCTTATACTTATTAAATACTTTTGTCTAATTTCACACCTTTTTCTAAGTCTCTCAGACCACTTTTGATTTACAATATCCAGATTTTGTATATATTTGTGTATACCTATCATTTAAAGCATTTTTGCTAACTATACAACTATACACAGCCTTCTTCTCTCTTGTAAAACTAGTGGCACAAAGAAAACACTTCCCAAATAATCTTAGTAAATCTTATAACTGGATTATGATGAATTTATGTCAAAATATGTTTCAATAGTATTATACCTATAACTGTTACAATAATTAGGCATACTTATATGATCTTTCAACACAGCTACACACTAGATGATTGACTCAAGATAATATAGCAGATCCATCCTTTAGCATTTCTGTGTGGTGGTAGTATTCACAATCCTTTGCTGTCTGTTTTAAAAGAGGCAGTGCATTAAAATAGGTAACTATTGGTACCCTATTATGCAATAATAGAACACCAGGATTTGTTCATCCTTTTTAAATATAAAATTATATATCTGATCAAACTCTTCTCATCACCCTACCATTCCCTTGTTTTACTTAGTCTTTTGTAATTTTTATTCTAACTTTAATTTCTATATGACTATTTTTGGATAACATAATGTCCTCCAAGTGTTTGCTTTCACTTTTCATTGTAAGGATTTAAAATGTTCTAAGTAATTTTCATAAATTCTTTATTTAATCATCATATAAGATAACTATATCCATATTCATTTTCACACCCATGTTTTATTTCCTTGGGGGCATCTAATAATTAGAAAGCAGTATGATTACTTAGTAAGTGCTCTTCAGGGAACCTGACTCTGTCTCTTTTACTCCACTGATGGAGCTTCTTGTTGGCTTTAAAAGATGCAAGATATTATTCTAGCCACAGATCTATGAAGCTAAGGATGGCACAGGCCAAGAACTTGTGGACGTGAGCTTCTCTGGTCACATCCAATATTAAGTGGTAAGTGCTCAAGCTTATGGTCTCCCAGCCCTGCATCCTATAACAGCTTCAGAAAGATTTCAACCTCCATCCCTGGGCAAAGCTCTGTAGCTTTATTCCTACTAACAGGCACCACTTTAGCTTCCTGAACATGTAAGATAGAATGACAAGAAACCTAAAGACACCTATGGACAAGTTAACAAAACAAGATCATAGATTCTAGAAATAGTTCTTATAGTGTAACACTTCTAGTATACACTTCTAGTGTATCACATGTACAACTCATGCATTTATCAGGTGCTGATCTACTAATGGAAACTGCATGTTTTCTTGTTTCCCACATAAATGCAGTAATAGCATCAGTTAGACAGTAATAGGAAAGAATAGTGTAATTAGATAACTGGGGATAAAATGTTCTCTCAGAGAATACTTTTATAAAGAAGATTGTGAGCAAGAAATACTAACATTTACTTGTTGCTAAAAGCTTATGATAAATATCCAGACATATTGTCTGAGGTAGAAATAATAACATTGTTGTCTTGAACAGTAAAGAAACAAATGTATGTATAAACAAGTAGAAGAGGATGCACTTTCCACAGTCAGTCCAGTTCCAGGACTATGGGATTCAGTGTGCCATGTTCTTGTCTTTCTGTTGATATTTTCTGAATTATTATTCTGTACTATGCTGTGTGGTTTTAATCTTCACAGCTAAATGATCCCTTTTATCACCTCCCATCCTTTGAAACACATCTTAAACTCAGGAGAACAACTGTAGTAAGATGTCTTTCAAGAACATGTGTGGATGCATGACTGTGGAGACAAGAGAACAGGGATGGGAAACAAAACAAAAAATGCAAGTGCAATAGAAAAAATAAATCAGCAGAGAACAAATGTTGGGGAAAATAAGAAAAGAAGGCCCCTTGTTCCCAGAATCTACCAAGATTTGTCTGTTCACTCTCAGGTTTCTTGAGGTATGGCAGGCAAGATAAAGCTACAGTAGGATTAAGGATTCAATAAAGCAAATCAAGAGGAAGAGCTTTCAATCCAGATTAATACTTGGTGCACTTAAGAAACTAAATGTTGAGGCTTGTGTTTTAACATGCTCTGGTGTGTGTACCGTCACTTGCTCTGGGGGTGATTGATTTCCTGTGATTCTCTCCCCCTTAAGCTGCAGCACAGCCCACCATGCAGACCTTACCCAAGCCTGATACCTGCTGAGGTTAATAACATCAGAGAGTGAGGAGTACCAGGATCCTATGTGCAGGAGAAAAATGAGAGTTGTGCTTTTTCATTATCTTTGACATTTTCATAAAATGTTATAATTAATGATAATGATTTTTAATATCCCAATATTTAGTATCCAAAGTTTTCATTTTCTCAGAATGCTATGTCACATGGACTGTGGCAGTGATTTTTTTCCCGTCAGGATTGTTCATCCAGTTGACACTGCCTACAGTTTCATTATCTACAAAGTTGACAGTTAAAAATTGCAAAATTAATTTTTAAAAAATTACAAAAACCATTATGTTTCAAGTTGGTTTATGTTTTTATGTTGGCTCACATGCTTAGCTACCCTCACCTGCATGCGTCCCACAGGCAGCAAGTTAGACACCCCGGCAGGATATACCTAACTTCATTTAAACCTGGTAACTTTCTGCTGATCCTTCAGCTGGGTTTGAGCTGAAATGGTTTTTTTGTAAATAAAGCTTTCTCTGACTTTTAAAACGAAATCAATTTCTTTTAGGACTTTCTCACAGAATCTTGAACTTTTCCATCCCAGAATGTAATATAACGGAGAAGAAGACTTCGGGATACTTAATGACTGTGTCTGAACAGCAGAAGCACATGTGTTCTCTGTTTTATGGCTAAAATTCACCGAGATTCCTGAGTAAGTCCAGAACTCTCTACTTTCTTCATCATATGTGGTGACTGGTGGAGAAAAATGCCATTTGGTTATAAGCCAGTACTGAAGACAGAACTTAGTAATGCCTCACTTAGAATAATGAATTATCTCTATTGCAATGGCTGTAAAAAAAAAAAAAAGATGCACACCAGAAAATTTGTAATTTAGGCTTGTGCATGTGTGAGTAGATAAGCAGAGAGGGGAGAAGTGAGAGCATGCATTCATGAATGAGTTAAAAATCTACCATGAGAAGTCCTTCCTATTCTCCCTGTCCAGGATGCTTCTGTAGTGCTGTACTGGCCCAGACAACATTCTGTTAGGAAAGTGGTTTTTCATCTGATGACAACACGATCTGCCCAAGAAAACATTTACTGAAGTTTTGCTTAGACTATTAGTATTGTTGCTGTTGTGAGGCCCGTGGTGCTTTAAGATAAAAATTTTTTAAAATCCTGACAAAGAAAGCAGTCTTTTAAGACTGTCAGTCAAAATATTCTGGATGCTATCAACACAGTATTTTCAGAAGCAGTAAAGTCTTTTACAAATAAGCTAACCTGGCTTCTGATCCCTTCTCACTCACCTGGTCAATTGGACACAGTCTTTCTAGTTACTTGCCCCAGGCTGTATTCATTGCCACGATCTCAACCTTACCTTGCACCTCCATCATTCACTACCTACTCATTGGGATTTTTAAAGTAGTTATCTTGTACTTAAATACTTATCAGTAACATTCATCTATTGCAAACATTAGTCAATGCCTTATTCTGAGATTGCATATAAGTTGTCTCCTAAGCAGCATCCTACAGGCAGGAGTGTCCACACCAGCACAAGACAGTAATTTCCTCCTTAGCACTTTGGATTCATACTTTTTCTCCATCTATAACTTCTTTGTGACAGAGAAAGAAACTCCTTTACAATGAAAACACCTGGATGGGAATCAACTGTCAATTTTGTAGAAGATCTTTGGTCATGTGAATCAAAGTTTGTTTTCTTCTCTTTTGTTGATTCCCAATTATTTTTTCCCAACATAATCTCACTAGTTTGTGACTTTTGAAGTGGCACTTCCCCCTGGGATGAGATTTCAGCATGAAGAACTACAATAGCTCTTTGGGGTTCTTACCAACAACATTCATTTTGGTTGGCATCCCAGGACTGGAGACAGAGCACATCTGGATATCCATCCCCTTCTGCCTGATGTACTTCATCATCTTCCTTGGGAATGGCACCATCCTTCATGTCATCAGAACAGATGCTTCACTGCATCAGCCCATGTATCTTTTTCTTGCCATGCTGGCACTGGCTGAGGTTGGTGTCTCTGCCTCCACTCTACCAACTGTGCTAGGTATCTTCCTTTTTGATACTTCAGAGATTACCTTTGAAGCCTGTCTTCTCCAAATGTTTTTCATCCATTCTTTCTCCATTATGGAGTCAGCTGTGTTGCTGGCCATGTCTGTGGACCGCTTTGTGGCCATCTACAGCCCACTACGTTATACAACTATCTTGACACTGCCTCGCATCTTTGGCACAGGAGCTGTCATTGGACTGAAAAGTGTTATACTAATGGCCCCATTGCCTATACTCTTAAGGAGATTGCCCTTCTGTGGCCACAATGCCCTTTCTCATTCCTATTGTCTCCACCCCAATCTTATCCATCTACCTTGTGGGGACATTTCTATTGACAATATCTATGGACTTTTCATTGTGACCTCCACTTTTGGGCTAGATTCATTGCTCATTGTGGTGTCCTATGGGCTTATACTCCATACTGTACTTGGAATTGCCACTGGAGATGGGAGGAGGAAAGCACTCAACACATGTGGCTCACATGTCTGTGCTGTGCTTGCTTATTATGTACCAATGATTGGCTTGTCTATGGTACATCGCTTTGCACATCATGTATCTCCTCTGCTTCAAACCATGATGGCCAATGCTTATCTCTTCTTCCCCCCAAGTCATCAACCCCATTGTCTACAGCATCAAAACCAAGGAGATCCGTCGTGGCATTGTTCGAATGCTGTCAGAGAAGAGGTTCAGAGTTTAGTGGAAGATGTTAAAATAGGGGGATGTTTAGTTGGTTTCTATCATCATGTGTTATCCGCTTATTTCTATACCTGATGTAAACTTAAAACCCAATATCTAGCAGCTGTGGAGATCGTCAGTGATAAAGGGTAAATACTTCTCTCAAACAGAACCCATGTTCTGTTTCCAGCACCAACATTGGGCACCTTACAGCTGTCTTCAATTCCAAGTCAAAGGGGAACAGACTCCTCTGGCCTCAACCAGCACATGTAATTCAACAAGACACACACACATAATTAAAACAAAATAAATATTTCTTCAAAAGCCCAGTGTCTAATAGAAGGGAATTAGAGTCTGCCTCATTAACTAGAATGATATGGCAAGTAGATTTTGTGTGTGTGTGTGTGTGTGTGTGTGTGTGTGTGTGTGTGTGTGTGTGTGTGTGAGTGATGGATCAGTTCACAAAATCAATTGTGTTACATGCCATGTCATGTGTCATGCATGCCTAAATACTTTGCCTTGTAAATCTGGGGCAGAAATGCAAGAAAGATTGTTTCTTTAAAACATCTCATTCTTCAAGGGAAAATAAAACTGACATTTGAAAGATATCTGAGAAACCTACTGCACTCCCTACACTACGAAGAAAGAAAATAATCAGTGTTGCATCTGCTTGAATCTCTGAATTCCACAGTAGGTAAATTGATCCTTGAATTCCAGGATGTCCAAAGAAGTTCCCCACACAGATGCAGATGTGCCATTTTCCCAGCTTTGCCAAGGCCCCACACCAGGGGTCTCTACAATTACAAATCCCACACATTATACAAGATACTGATGTAGAACAACACAGATGTAAAGAAGCAAGCTTCCTCTTTATACACTTTTTATATTGTTGGACGTGATTCTGCAGATACTTTGAACTATTAAAGTGCTTTGGACTCAATGTTATTGAGGGACAAATATATAGTAGATACAGTGTTCTTCTAGTGATTCCTTACAAAGTTTCAGGTAGTGTTAACATAATGCTTATTCCTCAGATAAATATTCTAGTGCTTCTGGCTGCCCTATGAGAGGCTCTACCAAGTAGCTGACTCAGACAGATGTTAAGCTAACAGCCAAGCAGTGGATGGAGCTTGGGGACTCTTATGGAAGAATAGGGGGAAGGATTAGAGGAAAACCAACAGAATCAACTAACCTAGACCCTTGGGGTTCTCAGAGACTGAACCACCAACCAAAGAACGTACTTGGACGTATATGTAGCAGATAAGCAACTTGGATTCATATGGATTCCTCAGCAACTGGAGTTGGGACAGTTCCGAAGGCTGTTGCCTGTCTGTGGGATGTGTTCTTCTACCCAAGATGCCTTGTCTGGTCTCAGAAGGAAAGGATGCATTTAGCCTCACAGAGACTTGAGGTGCCAGGGTGGGAGGATACCCAGAGGCCCCTCCCGTGCAGAGAGGAAGGGGAGGGTCATGGAAGAAGGGATTGGGGGAGGGCATGACTGAGAGAGGGGCAGTGAGTGGGATTTAAAGTAAATAAGTAAAAAATGAACAATAAAAAATGTTTAAAAAGTGAACTAACATTGAATAAAAATCTAATACTTCAGACTGGAGAGATGGCTTAGTGGTTAAGAGGTCCTGAGTTCAATTTCCAACAACCTCATGGTGACTCACAACCATCTGTAATGAGATCTGATGTCCTCTTCTGCTGTGTTTGAAGACAGCAACTGTGTATTTATACATATAAATAAACAAATCTTTTTTTAAAAAAATCTAATACTTCTTAGTATCTTATTCAAGCATATAGAACAAAGAGCTACTGCTGTCCTCCAGCTGATCCAGACCTCAGAATGAAAACTACTAACACAGCATATGTCGATGGAGCAAGAACTCAAACACCTTGCTCTTATTATAATTCAGCCAAATAGAATGTACTGAACACAATTCTAGAGCATCAAGATTGAGCAGTGACAAAAAGAGACCAGGTTCCTTCACCTATGGAGCCAAGCAAGTATTTTCTCCATATATTTTCTGTCTGTGCCACATTTTGTATATCCTAGAACAAAGTTTAGAATCAATTTTTGTCAGAACTTATAATATCCTATATATGCATAAACACAAAATAAGCCTTTGAATATGAATTTTAAACATTTAAAATCTTGCTTCCATGTTGCATTTTTAGGACTGTGACAACTGAGAAAGACTTTCTGGAGAAGTTATACCTGAGGCCTGACCTCCAAGTTTTCATTTGCCATGCTTATATACACGCTGAACTAGGACTCTGTAGTTGATGAAGAGTACAGGATAGACTCACAGCCACTGTCTGGCATAGGAACTCAGTAGAAGACAGAGATTTAACATTGTAGGGGTAAATCAAGTTGACAAACCCACAGACAAGGCCTTTCCATAGAGAATCAGAGCAAGAAACATAGGTCATTTCCAAGAAAATGAGAAGGAATATTTTTAGGGAATCAAAGAAAAGCATTCGACATTTAGAAGGATACAAAGAAGATGATGGGATCATGTCAAAAGTGCAGTAGAAAATGAAAGTCTTAACAGCTCACTTCCAATTCGGAAACACACAGAATGCTTAAGGAATGTAACTGAAGACTGTGTTTGCTGCCACTATTCAGTTGTTTTTTTCAAGATAGGAGTCTGCATTCATTGAAGACAAACTATTTTTATTACATATTTTCTTTATTTACATTTCAAATGTTATTCCCTTTCTTAGTTTCCCCTCTGAAAATCCCCTATCCTCTTTCCCCTCCGCCTGCTCCCCAATCCACCAATTCCTGCTTTGTGGTCCAGGCCTTCTCGTATACTGGGGCATAGTACCTTCACAGGAACAAGGGCCTCTCCTCACATTGATGACTGACTAGGCCATCCTCTGCTACATATGCAGCTAGAGCCACGAGTCCCGCCTTGGATAGTCTAAGCTTCTGGACTAATATCCACTTATCAGCGAGTGCATATCAAGTGAGTTCTTTTGTGACTTGGTTACCTCATTCAGGATGATATCCTCCAGATCTATCCATTTGTCTAAAAATTTCATAAATTCATTGTTTTAATAGCTGCATAGTACTCCATTGTGTAAATGTATCACATTTTCTGAATCCATTCCTCTGTTGAGGGACATATAGTTTCTTTCCAGCTTCTGGCTATTATAAATAAGGCTGCTATGAACATAGTGGAGTATGTGTCCTTATTACAATTCAGAGCATCTTCTTGGTATATACCCAGGAGAGGTATTGTTTTATCTTCCTGTATAACTATGTTCAATTTTCTGAGGAACCACCAAAAAGATTTCCAAAGTGGTTGTATCAGCTTGCAATCCCACCAGCAATGGAGGAGTGGTCCTCTTTCTCCATATCGTTGTCAGCATCTGCTGTCACCTGAGTTTTTGATCTTAGTCATTCTGACTGGTATGAGGTAGAATCTCAGGATTGTTTTGATTTGCATTTCCCTGATGATTTAGGATGTTGAACATTTTTTTGGTGCTTCTAAGCCATTTAGTATTCCTCAGTTGAGAATTTTTTGTTTAGCTCTTTACCGCATTTTTATTTATTTATTTATTTATTTTTCCATTTTTTATTAGGTATTTAGCTCATTTACATTTCCAATGCTATACCAAAAGTCCCCCATAACCACCCACCCCCACTCCCCTACCCACCCATTCCCCCTTTTTGGCCCTGGCGTTCCCCTGTACTGGGGCATATAAAGTTTGCGTGTCCAATGGGCCTCTCTTTCCAGTGATGGCCGACTAGGCCATCTTTTGATACATATGCAGCTAGAGTCAAGAGCTCAGGGGTACTGGTTAGTTCATAATGTTGTTCCACCTATAGGGCTGAAGATCCCTTTAGCTCCTTGGGTACTTTCTCTAGCTCCTCCATTGGGAGCCCTGTGATCCATCCATTAGCTGACTGTGAGCATCCACTTCTGTGTTTGCTAGGCCCCGGCATAGTCTCACAAGAGACAGCTACATCTGGGTCCTTTCAGTAAAATCTTGCTAGTGTATGCAATGGTGTCAGCATTTGGAAGCTGATTATGGGGTAGATCCCTGGATATGGCAGTCTCTACATGGTCCATCCTTTCATCTCAGCTCCAAACTTTGTCTCTGTAACTCCTTCCATGGGTGTTTTGTTCCCACTTCTAAGGAGGGGCATAGTGTCCACACTTCAGTCTTCATTTTTCTTGAGTTTCATGTGTTTAGGAAATTGTATCTTATATCGTGGGTATCCTAGGTTTTGGGCTAATATCCACTTATCAGTGAGTACATATTGTGTGAGTTCCTTTGTGAATGTGTTACCTCACTCAGGATGATGCCCTCCAGGTCCATCCATTTGGCTAGGAATTTCATAAATTCATTCTTTTTAATAGCTGAGTAGTACTCCATTGTGTAGATGTACCACATTTTCTGTATCCATTCCTCTGTTGAGGGGTATCTGGGTTCTTTCCAGCTTCTGGCTATTATAAATAAGGCTGCTATGAACATAGGAGCATGTATCCTTCTTACCAGTTGGGGCATCTTCTGGATATATGCCCAGGAGAGGTATTGCTGGATCCTCCGGTAGTACTATGTCCAATTTTCTGAGGAACCGCCAGACTGATTTCCAGAGTGGTTGTACAAGCCTGCAATCCCACCAACAATGGAGGAGTGTTCCTCTTTCTCCACATCCACGCCAGCATCTGCTGTCACCTGAATTTTTGATCTTAGCCATTCTGACTGGTGTGAGGTGGAATCTCAGGGTTGTTTTGATTTGCATTTCCCTGATGATTAAGGATGTTGAACATTTTTTCAGGGGCTTCTCTGCCATTCGGTATTCCTCAGGTGAGAATTCTTTGTTCAGTTCTGAGCCCCATTTTTTAAGGGGGTTATTTGATTTTCTGAGGTCCACCTTCTTGAGTTCTTTATATATGTTGGATATTAGTCCCCTATCTGATTTAGGATAGGTAAAGATCCTTTCCCAGTCTGTTGGTGGTCTTTTTGTCTTATTGACAGTGTCTTTTGCCTTGCAGAAACTTTGGAGTTTCATTAGGTCCCATTTGTCAATTCTCTTGATCTTACAGCACAAGCCATTGCTGTTCTGTTCAGGAATTTTTCCCCTGTGCCCATATCTTCAAGGCTTTTCCCCACTTTCTCCTCTATAAGTTTCAGTGTCTCTGGTTTTATGTGAAGTTCCTTGATCCACTTAGATTTGACCTTAGTACAAGGAGATAAGTATGGATCGATTCGCATTCTTCTACATGATAACAACCAGTTGTGCCAGCACCAATTGTTGAAAATGCTGTCTTTCTTCCACTGGATGGTTTTGGCTCCCTTGTCGAAGATCAAGTGACCATAGGTGTGTGGGTTCATTTCTGGGTCTTCAATTCTATTCCATTGGTCCACTTGTCTGTCTCTGTACCAGTACCATGCAGTTTTTATCACAATTGCTCTGTAGTAAAGCTTTAGGTCAGGCATGGTGATTCCACCAGAGGTTCTTTTATCCTTGAGAAGAGTTTTTGCTATCCTCGGTTTTTTGTTATTCCAGATGAATTTGCAAATTGCTTCTTCTAATTCGTTGAAGAATTGAGTTGGAATTTTATTATTTTTTTTTTTTGAGTTGGAATTTTAATGGGGATTGCATTGAATCTGTAGATTGCTTTTGGCAAGATAGCCATTTTTACAATGTTGATCCTGCCAATCCATGAGCATGGGAGATCTTTCCATCTTCTGAGATCTTCTTTAATTTCTTTCTTCAGGGACTTGAAGTTTTTATCATACAGATCTTTCACTTCCTTCATTAGAGTCACGCCGAGATATTTTATATTATTTGTGGCTATTGAGAAGGGTGTTGTTTCCCTAATTTCTTTCTCATCCTGTTTATTCTTTGTGTAGAGAAAGGCCATTGACTTGTTTGAGTTAATTTTATATCCAGCTACTTCACCGAAGCTGTTTATCAGGTTTAGGAGTTCTCTGTTGGAATTTTTAGGGTCACTTATATATACTATCATATCATCTGCAAAAAGTGATATTTTGACTTCCTCTTTTCCAATTTGTATCCCCTTGATCTCCTTTTGTTGTCGAATTGCTCTGGCTAATACTTCAAGTACTATGTTGAAAAGGTAGGGAGAAAGTGGGCAGCCTTGTCTAGTCCCTGATTTTAGTGGGATTACTTCCAGCTTCTCTCCATTTACTTTGATGTTGGCTACTGGTTTGCTGTAGATTGCTTTTATCATGTTTAGGTATTGGCCTTGAATTCCTGATCTTTCCAGAACTTTTATCATGAATGGGTGTTGGATCTTGTCAAATGATTTTTCTGCATCTAACGAGATGATCATGTGGTTTTTGTCTTTGAGTTTGTTTATATAATGGATTACATTGATGGATTTTCGTATATTAAACCATCCCTGCATCACTGGAATAAAACCTACTTGGTCAGGATGGATGATTGCTTTAATGTGTTCTTGGATTCGGTTAGCGAGAATTTTATTAAGGATTTTTGCATCGATGTTCATAAGAGAAATTGGTCTGAAGTTCTCTATCTTTGTTGGATCTTTCTGGGGTTTAGGTATCAGAGTAATAGTGGCTTCATAAAATGAGTTGGGTAGAGTACCTTCTACTTCTATCTTGTGAAAAAGTTTGTGCAGAACTAAAGTTAGATCTTCTTTGAAGGTCTGATAGAACTCTGCACTAAACCCGTCTGGTCCTGGGCTTTTTTTGGCTGGGAGACTATTAATAACTGCTTCTATTTCTTTAGGGGATATGGGACTGTTTAGAAGGTCAACTTGATCCTGATTCAACTTTGGTACCTGGTATCTGTCCAGAAATTTGTCCATTTCGTCCAGGTTTTCCAGTTTTGTTGAGTATAGCTTTTTGTAGAAGGATCTGATGGTGTTTTGGATTTCTTCAGGATCTGTTGTTATGTCTCCCTTTTCATTTCTGATTTTGTTAATTAGGATTTTGTCCCTGTGCCCTCTAGTGAGTCTAGCTAAGGGTTTATCTATCTTGTTGATTTTCTCAAAGAACCAACTCCTCGTTTGGTTAATTCTTTGAATAGTTCTTCTTGTTTCCACTTGGTTGATTTCACCCCTGAGTTTGATTATTTCCTCCCGTCTACTCCTCTTGGGTGAATTTGCTTCCTTTTCTTCTAGAGCTTTTAGATGTGTTGTCAAGCTGCTAGTATGTGCTCTCTCCCGTTTTTTCTTGGAGGCACTCAGAGCTATGAGTTTCCCTCTTAGAAATGCTTTCATTGTGTCCCAAAGGTTTGGGTACATTGTGGCTTCATTTTCATTAAACTCTAAAAAGTCTTTAATTTCTTTCTTTATTCCTTCCTTGACCAAGGTATCATTGAGAAGAGTGTTGTTCAGTTTCCACGTGGATGTTGGCTTTCTGTTATTTATTTTGTTATTGAAGATCAGCCTTAGTGCATGGTGATCTGATAGGATACATGGGACAATTTCAATATTTTTGAATCTGTTGAGGCCTGATTTGTGACCTATTATGTGGTCAATTTTGGAGAAGGTACCATGAGGTGCTGAGAAGAAGGTATATCCTTTTGTTTTAGGATAAAATGTTCTGAAGATATCTGTCAGATCCATTTGTTTCATCACTTCTGTTAGTTTCAGTGTGTCCCTGTTTAGTTTCTGTTTCCATGATCTGTCCATTGGTGAAAGTGGTGTGTTGAAGTCTCCCACTATTATTGTGTGAGGTGCAATGTGTGCTTTGAGCTTTACTAAAGTTTCTTTAGTGAATGTGGCTGCTCTTGTATTTGGAGCATAGATATTCAGAATTGAGAGTTCCTCTTGGAGGATTTTACCTTTGATGAGAATGAAGTGTCCCTCCTTGTCTTTTTTGATGACTTTGGGTTGGAAGTCAATCTTATCAGATATTAGGATGGCTACTCCTGCTTGTTTCTTCATACCATTTGCTTGGAGAATTGTTTTCCAGCCTTTCATTCTGAGGTAGTGTCTATCTTTTTCTCTGAGGTGAGTTTCCTGTAAGCAGCAAAATGTTGGGTCTTGTTTGTGTAGCCAGTTTGTTAGTCTATGTCTTTTTATTGGCGAGTTGAGACCATTGATGTTAAGAGATATTAAGGAAAAGTAATTGTTGCTTCCTGTTATTTTTGTTGTTAAAGTTGGCATTCTGTTCTTGTGGCTGTCTTCTTTTAGGTTTGTTGAGGGATTACCTTCTTGTTTTTTCTAGGGCGTTGTTCCCGTTCTTGTATTGTTTTTTTTTCTGTTATTATCCTTTGAAGGGCTGGATTCGTGGAGAGATAATGTGTGAATTTGGTTTTGTCGTGGAATACTTTGGTTTCTCCATCTATGATAATTGAGAGTTTGGCTGGGTATAGTAGCCTGGGCTGCAGTTTGTGTTCTCTTAGTGTCTGTATAACATCTGTCCAGGCTCTTCTGGCTTTCAT
This sequence comes from Mus musculus, assembly GCF_000001635.26. Taxonomy (NCBI): domain Eukaryota; kingdom Metazoa; phylum Chordata; class Mammalia; order Rodentia; family Muridae; genus Mus; species Mus musculus. The sequence continues at coordinate 103,965,743 of NC_000073.6, forward strand.
AGTATCTGGTGAAAAATCTGGTGTAATTCTGATAGGCTTGCCTTTATATGTTACTTGAGCTTTTTCCCTTACTGCTTTTAGTATTCTATCTTTATTTAGTGCATTTGATGTTCTGATTATTAGGTGTCGGGAGGAATTTCTTTTCTGGTCCAGTCTATTTGGAGTTCTGTAGGCTTCTTGTATGTTCATAGGCATCTCATTCTTTAGATTTGGGAAGTTTTCTTCAATAATTTTGTTGAAGATGTTTGCTGGACCTTTGAGTTGAAAATCTTCATTCTCATCCACTCCTATTATCCGTACGTTTGGTCTTCTTATTGTGTCCTGGATTTCCTGGATATTTTGAGTTAGGATCTTTTTGCATTTTCCATTTTCTTTGATTGTTTTGCCGATGTTCTCTATGGAATCTTCTGCACCTGAGATTCTCTCTTCCATCTCTTGTATTCTGTTGCTGATGCTCAAATCTATGGTTCCAGATTTCTTTCCTAGGGTTTCTATCTCTAGTGTTGCCTCGCTTTGAGTTTTCTTTATTGTGTCTACTTCCCTTTTTAGGTCTAGTATGGTTTTGTTCATTTCCATCACCTGTTTGTATGTTTTTTCCTCTTTTTCTGTAAGGACTTCTACCTGTTTGATTGTGTTTTCCTGTTTTTCTTTAAGGACTTGTAACTCTTTAGCAGTGTTCTCCTGTATTTCTTTAAGTGATTTATTAAAGTCCTTCTTGATGTCCTCTACCATCATCATGACATATGCTTTTAAATCTAGGTCTAGGTTCTCAGGTGTGTTGGGGTTCCCTGGACTGGGCGAAGTGGGTGTGCTGGGTTCTGATGATGGTGAGTGGTCTTGGTTCCTGTTAGTAAGATTCCTACGTTTACCTTTCGCCATCTGGTAATCTCTGGAGTTAGTAGTTATAGTTGACTCTGTTTAGAGATTGTTCTTCTGGTGATTCTATTGCCGTCTATCAGCAGACCTGGGAGACAGATTCTCTCCTCTGAGTTTCAGTGCTCAGAGCACTCTCTGCTGGCAAGCTCTCTTACAGGGAAGGTGCGCAGATATCTTGTATTTGGACCTCCTCCTGGCCGAAGAAGAAGGCCCAAAACAGGACCTTTCTCAGACACTGTGTTGCTTTGGCAGTTCCCAGAAGCTGTCACCTTCTGTGGTACAGACTCTCACCTAAGCAGACTAAATTCCTAAGTTCCTTGGAGTCCCGGAACCAAGATGGCGACCACTGCTGTTGCTGTGGCTGAGGCCGCCTCCCCAGCCGGGCGGGCACATGTCCTCCGGTCCGGACGGTGGCCGGCTGTCTACGGCCGCAACGGGTGCTGCCTCAGCGGCTCTGTGCCTCCGCCTGTTCCAGAAGCTGTCAGGTTCTCTGGCGCACCCTCTCACCTGTTCAGACTAATTTCCTAAGTTCGGCAGGTCCCGGACCAAGATGGCGACCGCTGCTTCTGCGGCTGAGACCGCCTCCCCAGAAGCTGTCAGGTTCTCTCTTTACCGCATTTTTTTAATTTTATCAGAAAGTTTAATTATCATTCAGAAAAAATCGAGTGGATAACTTTCTCTGAAATGAAAAGGGAGATATAACAACAGAATCTGAGGAAATCCAAAAATCATCATATTTTGTTAATTAGGATACTCTCACTGTGCCCTCTAGTTAGTCTGGCTAATGGTTTATCTATCTTGTTGATTTTCTCAAAGAACTAGCTCCTCGTTTGGTTGATTCTTTGTATAATTTTTTTTGTTTCTATTTGGTTGATTTCAGCACTGAGTTTGATTATTTCCTGCTGTTTACCCCTCTTGGGTGAATTTGCTTCCTTTTGTTCTAGAGCTTTAAGTTGTGCTGTCATGCTGCTCATGTATGCTTTCTCCTGATTCTTTTTATAGGCACTCAGAGCAATGAGTTTTCCACTTAGGAATGCTTTCATTGTGTCCCATAAATTTGGATATGTTGTGGCTTCATTTTCATTAAACTCTAAAAAGTCTTTAATTTCTTTTTTTATTTCTTCCTTGACCAAGGTATCATTGAGTAGAGTGTTGTTCAGCTTCCATGTGAATGTTGGCATTCTATTATTTATGTTGTTATTGAAGATTAGCCTTAGTCCGTGGTGATCTGATAGGATGCATGGGATAAATTCAATATTTTGTATCTCTTGTGGCCTATTTTGTGACTGATTATATGGTCAATTTTGGAGAAGGTACCATGAGGTGCTGAGAAGGTATATCCTTTTGTTTTAGGATAAAATGTTCTATAGTGATATTAAATCCTTTTGTTTCATAACTTCTGTTAGTTTCAATGTGATTCTGTTTAGTTTCTGATTCCAGGATCTGTCCATTGATGAGAGTGGGGTGTTGAAATCTCCCACTATTATTGTGTGTGGTGCAATGTGTACTTTGAGCTTTACTAAAGGTTTTTTTTTTAATGGATGTGGATGTCCCTGCATTTAGAACATATATGTTCAGAATTAAGAGTTCATCTTTGTAAATTTTAACATTAATGAGTATGAAGTGTCCCTCCTTAAATTTTTGATAAGTTTAGGTTGAAAGTCGATTTTATTGAATATTAGAATGGCTACTCCAGTTTGTTTCTTGGGACCATTTGCTTGAAAATTTATTTTCAGCCTTTTACTCTGAGGTAGTGTCTGTCTTTGTCACTGAGATAGGTTTCCTGTATGGAGCAAAGTGTTGGGTCCTGTTTATGTAACCAGTCTGTTAGTCGATGTCCTTTTATTGGGGAATTGAGTCCATTGATAAAACACCCATAGAAGGAGTTACAGAGACAAAATTTGGAGCTGTGACGAAAGGATGGACCATCTAGTGATTGCCATATGCAGGGATCCATCCCATAATCAGCTTCCAAATGCTGACACCATTGCATACACTAGCAAGATTTCGCTGAAAGGACCCAGATATAGCTCTCTCTTGTGAAACTATGCCGGGGCCTAGCAAACACAGAAGTGGATGACCACAGTCAGCTATTGGATGGGTCACACGGCCCCTAATGGAGAAGCTAGAGAAAATACCCAAGGAGCTAAAGGGAACTGCAACCCTATAGGTGGAACAACAATATGAACTAACCAGTACCTGGGAGCTCTTCTCTTTAGCTGCATATGTATCAAAAGATGGCCTAGTCGGCCATCACTGCAAAGAGAGGCCCATTGGACTTGCAAACTTTATATGCCCCAGTACAGGGGAATGCCAGGGCCAAAAAGGTGGAGTGGGTGGGTAGGGGATTGGGGGGTGGGTATGGGGGACCTTTGGGATAGCATTGAAAATGTAAACGAGGAAAATACCTAATAAAATAAATAAATAAATAAATAAAAATCATTAAAAAAAAAAAGAGATATTAAGGAAATGCCATTGTTGCTTCCTGTTATTTTTGTTGTTAGATTTGGAGTTTTGTTCATGTGGCTATCTTCTTTTAGGTTTGTTGAAAGATTACTTTCTTGCTTTTTCTAGAGCATAGTTTCCCTCCTTGTGTTGGAGTTTTCCCTTTATTATCCTTTAAAGGGCTCGATTTGTGGAAAGATGTTGTATAAATTTGGTTTTGTCATAAAATACCTTGGCTTTTCTATCTATGGTAATTGAAAGTTTTGCTAGGTATAGTCTCCTGGACTGGCATTTATGTTCTCTTAAAGTCTGTATGATATCTGCCCACGATATTCTGGCTTTCATAGTCTCTGGGGAAAAGTCAGGTGTAAATCTGATTAAGTCTGCCTTTAAATGTTACTTGATCATTTTTCCTTACTGCTTTTAATATTCCTTCTTTGTTTTGTGCATTTGGTGTTTTGATTATTATGTGACAGAAGGAATATCTTTTCTGGTCCAAACTATTTGGAGTTCTGTAGGCTTCCTGTAAGTTCATGAGCATGTCTTTCTTTAGGTTGTGGAAGTTTTCTTCTATAATTTCGTTGAAGATATTTACTGGTCCTTTAAGTTGACAATCTTCTCTTCTATACCTATTATCCGTAGGTTTTGTGTTCTTATTTTGTCCTGGATTTCCTGGATGTTTTGAGTTAGGATCTTTTTGCACTTTGCATTTTCTTTGATTGTTGTGTCAATGTTTTCTATGGTATCTTCTGTTACTGAGATTCTCTCTTCTATCTCTTTGATCTGTTTGTTATGCTTGCATCTATGGCTCCTGACTTCTTTCCTAGGTTTTCTATTTCCAGAGTTATCTCCCTTTGTGATTTCTTTATTGTTTATACTTCCATTTTAAGATCCTGGATTTTTTTTACAATTCTTTCAGCTGTTTGGATGTGTTCTCCTGTATTTCTTTAAGGGAGTTATTTATGTCCTTCGTATAGTCCTCCATCATCATCATGAGAAGTGACTTTAGATCCATATCTTACTTTTCTGGAGTGATGGTTTATCTAGCTTGCTATGGTCAGAGAGTTGGGTTCTGATGATGCCAAGTAACCTTGATTTCTGTTGATTCTGTTCTTATGCTTGTCTCCTGCCTTATAATTACCTCAAGTGTTCCCTGTCCTCAATATATGTGATCAGAGCCTGTTCTTCCTGAATCCCAGGTGAGTCAGAACTTCTCAGAGTCCAGCTTTCTTTTTGATCCTGTGATTCTGGGATCCTGTGATGCTGAGATTCTGGGTGTGTCAGAGTTCTTGGCAGTCAAGCTTCCTCTGAGACCCTGAGATCCTGGTGTGACCAAGCACCTGGAATGCTGGAATCCTGGGATCCTAAGATTCTTGTCATGTTAGAGTGTCTGAAAGTGGTACCTCTTTTGGGGACTTTGAGGCTGTCCACTGTTTGGAAACCAAGGTAGATCAGTACCTACAGGAAGGAACCTGAGGCACTAGTCAGGCAGGGTTCCTGTGTTCATGCTCCAGCTGGCCCCAGGCACTCCTGGATCTGTTGAAAAAAAATGTTGTGTTCCACTCACCAGTGACCCTAAGATCCTGGGTGTGCTAGGGAACCTGTGGGGTGGAGAGTCCTCTGGGGACCTTGGGATTGTCCACCAAGTTCAGGTCGAAAGTCACCTAGTCCTGGCGCCAACTGGAAGTGAAGACAAACTATTTTAATTATCATCTTCACATCTTTATAATAATCTCAAGCCATTTTTCTCTGCTCTAAACTTGCATTTATAAGCATAAAGAACAGAAATTCACATAAATAATTTGTGCACTTCAAATTTAAACTTACATGATGCAAGCTTTTTTTTTCAATAAATTTAAAATAAATCAGAGGTTCAAAACAGTAGATTTCTCCTAAGGAATGAACACAACCTGTCGCTGAAATGCCTAAGACTTAAGATTTAACCTCTACCCTTGAACTCTATGGTAACCCATCCTTATAGAACTTTCAGCCAATTTTTCCATATGTTTTCCCATGATAACCAAAACTTGAGCTTTCAGGTTTAGATGTTCAGGTTTCCAAGTTCACAGTGCAGTACAAAAACATCTCCTGAACAAGAGAGGCTTTCTGATTCTCTCCCTTGAGGACTGAGGTCTCAGAGCACAATCTGCATATCCCTGTAAAATTCTGGATACATCTCCCCACTGGTCTCCTATATTTCAGCCTGAGATCATCAGTGACATAAAAACCACATGCAGACATGGGCCAGAGAACAGATACTAAAGACCACTGAGAGAACACAGTGAGTACCCAATGAGACTGGATTCCTCCCGAAATGGATATCAATAAGATGGATAACAATAAGAGGAGGAAAATTTGGAGACTGAGAGGACATTCCATAGAAACAAGGGGAAAATTAAGCAGACCCATTTCAGAGGTGTGCCATGGGGAGGGGAGGCTGGAGGGAAATGTGACAGGTAGGAGGCATGAAGCAATTTCTGTAGAGATTTATCACACAATATCATTGATGCTAAGAGTGGCTCAAGTGCCTCTAATTCCATGCTTCATGGAACCTTTGTGTGCTGGTCTGTGTCATTAGAATCTTGCCATCAAAAATATTGCTTTCATTGCATGATATTACTGTTGATCCCCTATGATGTCCCCTATTGGGATCATCTTTTCCATTCTACAAAAGGCTTATCAAATGTCTCTGAAAAAGATGGATTCTAGGAAAACAAAGACAATAGATGAAATGAGTGAACAGAAATTAGCAAGCATCTTCCAGGAACTGGACATTACAGTGCCCCCTAAATGAGAGCTTGTCAGTTAAGGCCAAGCTGATAGTAAAGAAACAGTTCTGAGAATATTTTCCAGTTACTCAATCCAGAGCTGAGCACAGAAGGACCGTGTAGAGAGGAAGTAGGGCTAGAAAGGGCATGAAGAGCTAAGTAAAGGATCCCACAAGAATTCAGGCAACATTGTGTCTCCTGGAAGGATTGGCTAAGAAATTGACCCATCTGCAGAATTACTCAATAGACTATTATGTGTGTTATGTGCAGCAGAGGAAGAGTGTTGCCAGATTTTACTAATACTAAGCATGGTTCTCCCCTCTCTCCTCCTCCTCCACTCCCTTCCTTCTATGCTTCCATCTTTCTTTGTTTCTTCTTAATATATATCCACTGGCTTTAGGTCTACCCTGAGGTATCACACATGCATGAATACTCATGCTCAAATACATGTACTCACTTGCATACCTGTATTCACACACACAAATTTGTACACACACAAATAAATTCTCACCTTCAATAAGTGTGTTGTCCACTAATTTATCATTTTTCCAGCAGTCCCCTTGCCCACAGCCCCTCTGTTAACACCTGTATTAATGGTGTCTCTCCTTGGCTTAAGGCCTTGTGAAAGCTCTGTTCTCCCTTCAGGGCATTGGTTTCACTCCCTTTCTGTCTCAGTTCCCACCATACCTACAATCATGCCCACCTTTACAGGGCTACAGAGGATTTATATTCATAGAATATGCTGGTGTCCCACCTTAATCCTTTCTCTAGCCTTTTAAATTGTTACTCAAACTACAGAGAACCTGGTAGACTACTTTCCTCAAGATTTCCTGGCTTTTCATATCATACTTTCTACCATATTAAGAACCATGATGTGTGTGTGTGTGTGTGTGTCTGTGTGTGTGTGTGTGTGTGTGTGTGTGTCTGTGTGTGTGTGTGTAAGAATGTTATAAAAGTTGAGAGGGACATGAAGTGAAGCGAGCAGTATGAAGGGAAGAGCACAACAAAGAAATGATGGTAAGAAAAGACCAAAAGAGAATCACAATCTCTCCACCATGGAGAATATATATGTATATATTAGAAAGAGACCAAGAAAGAGATGATAGAAAGAAGAGTTATATATGAAGCTCATGTTCACTTCTGGGTCAGCACAGAATAGAGTGAGTTAATGAAATGTTTTACTGAAATCAGGCTAGACAGCCTCAAGGAGCAACTGTGCTGGACTAATTTCCTGGTTGTGTGAACAATCTTATCCTTGCAAAGTGCTAGGAGATAGAGGAACCATCATGATTTATCTCAGATTTCTTTCCTCTACATTTTCACAAGCAACCGATCACATCTGTAATTAGCATGCTTTTCTTAGAATATTTTCTAAGTTGTTAAATATTAATAGTGAATCTATTGATGTGGATTACTAATACTAAGTACTCGGAGAGCTTCACAAACCTTAGCTACGGTGGCTTGTCTTTTTTGACATATAAGTCTACATTTTCAGACTTTTAGAAGAGACAGTCCTTTAAATATTCCTCTTCCCATCATCCCTTAGCTGGTGAGCGGCGGGGCTTCAGATTTATACTTTTTGGACAGGAAGTTTTGCAGGGAACCACATCCACCCCCTCAGCTAGCATAGAATGCTTTGCCTCCAGTTAGCAGACTGATGCTCCAGAGCTGCTTACAGAGGAATGTGCAGAAACCCTGCCCCAAACCAAGCTACCCCTGAAAAGGAGTCAGCTGAGATCAGTGTTAGACCCTCAGTTCCTCCTCTGCTTCTTTTTGGCTCTCTCCTTTGGGTATGACATGGGAAGCAGAGGATGCAGTATGACTTCCCATGTCCTGCCATCATCTTTACTGCTTACATCCAAGACCTCCTCACAGCATTGTTGTCTTTTCTTTGTGTCTTTTCTTCTGAACTTTCTCTCTCTTTTTGTTAGGTCATGCTTCCCTTCTTACTCTTGGGTATCCAAGTCCTCCTCACACATCTGCCACTTCTTGCTGCTTCTCTAGGGTTCTGAATCTGCTCCACTGTTGACTGCCTTTGGCCCACCTATCACATCTCTGCCTTTTTTATCACATACTACCATCTTCCCCTATTCTTCATGGTGCTGCATCCTGCTTTTCTTCTTTTTCCTGGAAAACTGATCAGATTGCTCTGTGCTCTGTTCTCTGGAACCACTCCCTCCTGTAGCCTCTTACACCTCACTTCCTATAGCTGTTCCCTTTTTCTCATCTTTCTGCCTCTTTTTCTTCTTCCTGCTTTCCCTGAAGCTCTTGTCCGTGTGTTCCAGGAGCTCCCCACTTGGACTCTTTTCAGTTGTTGCAGCCTCTTCCTCCTCTTTCTGCTTCTTCATCATTTTCTTTTTCTGGGAGAGCTTCCTGTCAGTAAATGGTTAAGAGGTGCCCATATCCTTTGATCCTTTGAACCAGCAACTCCTTCCATGAATATTTTATTCCCTATTCTAGGGAGGAATGAAGTATCTACATGTTGGTCTTCCTTCCTGATTTTTTTGTTTTTGGAAGTTGTATCTAGGGAATTCTAGATTTCTGGGCTAATATCCACTTATCAGTGAGTGCATATCAAGTGATTTTTTTTTTGTGATTGGGTTACCTCACTCAGGATGATATCCTCCAAATACATCCATTTGCCCAAGAATTTAATAAATTCATTGTTTTTAATAGCTGAGTAGTTCTCCATTGTGTAAATGTACCAAATTTTCTGTATCCATTCCCCTGTTGAGGGACATCTGGGTTCTTTCCAGATTCTGTCTATTATAAATAAGGCTGCTATGAGTATATTGGAGCCTGTGTCCTTAATTCAAGTTGGAACATATTCTGGGTATATGCTCAAGAGGGGTATTGCTGGATCTAGTGGTAGTACTATGTTCAGTTATCTGAGGAACCACCAGACTGATTTCCAGAGTGGTTGTACCAGCTTGCAATCCCACCAGCAATGGAGGTGTGTTCCTCTTTCTCCACATCCTTGCCAGCGTCTGCTGTCACCTGAATTTTTGATCTTAGCCATTCTGACTGCTGTGAGATGGAATCTCAGAGTTGTTATGATTTGCATTTCCCTGATGATTAAGGATGATGAACATTTTTTTCAAGTGATTCTCAGCCCTCCAATATTCCTCAGTTGAGAATTCTTTGTTTAGCTCTGTACCCCATTTTTAATGGGGTTATTTGAATTTCTGGAGTCCAGCTTCTTGAGCTCTTTGTATATATTGGATATTAGTTCCCTATCAGATTTAGGATTGGTAAAAATCCTTTCCCAATCTGTTGGTGGCCTTTTTGTCTTATTGACAGTGTCCTTTGCCTTAAAGAAGCTTTGCAATTTTATGAGGTCCCATTTGTCAATTCTTGATCCTATAGCAGAAGCCGTTGCTGTTCTGTTTAGGAATTTTTCCCCCTGTGGCCATATCTTCGAGGCTTTTCCCCACTTTCTCCTTTATTAATTTCAGTGTCTCTGGTCTTATGTGGAGGTCTTTGATCCACTTAGACTTGGGATTTGTACAAGGAGATAAGAATGGATCAATTCACATTCTTCTACATGATAACCGCCAGTTGTGCCAGCACCATTTGTTGAAAATGCTGTCTTTTTTCCACTGGATGGTTTTAGCTCCCTTGTCAAAGATCAAGTGACCAAAGGTGTGTGGGTTCATTTCTGGATGTTCAGTTCTATTCCATTGGTCTACTTGTCTATCACTATACCAGTACCATGCAGTTTTTATCACAATTGCTCTGTAGTACAGCTTGAGGTCAGGCATGGTGATTCCACCAGAGGTTCTTTTATCGTTGAGAAGAGTTTTTGCTATCCTAGGTTTTTTTGTTATCCCAGATGAATTTGCAAATTTCCCTTTCTAACTCAGTTAAGAATTGAGTTGGAATTTTGATGGGGATTGTATTGAATCTGTAGATTGCTTTCAGCAGGATAGCCATTTTTACTATATTAATCCTGCCAATCCATGAGCATGGGAGATCTTTCATCTTCTGAGATCTTCTTCAATTTCTTTCTTCAGAGACTTGAAGTTCTTTTCATACAGATCTTTCACTTCCTTAGTTAGTGTCACACCAAGGGTGTGAAGGGTGTTGTTTCCCTAATTTCTTTCTCATCCTGTTTATCCTCTGTGTAGAGAAAGGCCATTGATTTCTTTGAGTTAATTTTATATCCAGCTTCTGCTCTGAAGCTGTTTATTGAGTTTAGGAGTTCTCTGGTGGAATTTTTGGGGTCACATATATATAATATCATATCACCTGCAAATAGTGATATTTTGATTTCTTCCTTTCCAATTTGTATCCCCGTGATGTCCTTTTGTTGTCAAATTGCTCTCGCTAGAACTTCAAGTAATATATTAAATAGGTAGGGAGAAAGTGGTCAGCCTTGTCTAGTCTCTGATTTTAGTGGGATTGCTTCCAGCTTCTTTCAATTTACTTTGATGTTGGCTACTGGTTTTCTGTATATAGATTTTATTATGTTTAGGTATGGGACTTGAATTCCTGATCTTTCCATGACTTTTATCATGAAGGGGTGTTAGATTTTGTCAAATGCTTTCTCAGCATCTAACGAGATGATCATGTGATTTTTGTCTTTGAGTTTGTTTATATAGTGGATTACGTTGCTAGATGTCTGTGTATTAAACCATCCCTGCATTCCTGGGATGAAGCCTACTTGGTCGTGATGGATGATCATTTTGTTGTGTTCTTGGATTCGGTTTGCAAGGATTGAGTATTTTTGCATCGATATTCATAAGAGAAATTGGTCTGAAGTTCTCTTTCATTGTTGGATCTTTGAACCAAGCCAGGAAGGCCTCTTCTTGGGCCTCCAGGCAAGCAAGCTTGGCCTTCATGGTGGTTCCAATCCAGGCAGCTTTGTATGCTGTTCTCTCCTCACAAGCTTTGAGTAGCAGCTCACTAGTCAGAATCTTTGGGAGCCTGGGTTCTTGGATATCAACATCACTGTAGCTCCCAAAGTCTCTGTCAGGCTTCTCTTCACCTGAGGATAGTGTGGCTGTCTTCCCAATCTTCTGATACAGCAAACTGGGCTTGGGGTGATTGAGCTCGGTAGTCTCCTTGGAAAAGTGCTTTATCTTCACACCATCCTTTCCTGAGTCCACTACCAAGCTGGCCGAAGTCTTGTTGAAGAGATCACCCCACCAGTGGTTTGTAAATTCCTTGGCAGGATCATGTACCAGCCTATTGGTATCTTGCTTCAGTGTCGCTTTGATGGCCTGAATGATGCCATTATTTCTCTGGACCAATCCAATTTCCCTCAGTTTTATGCCGATGGTGGTGTTGCTGCTGCTGTGACTGATGCTATTCAAATTCTTAAGTGAGTTTTCCCAGAGCTGTAAACTTGGCATTTATGGGTCTCTTAGGAATCATGACATGATAATATGCCATAATTACAAAAAATAATTAAATATTTGGGGATGTTCCATAGTTTTTATTCATAGAATATTCCAAAAAACTTAGACCCATTCATTGGTTATATTTAAAGAATAAGACCATACACACACACATGCACACACAGACACACAGAACACCAAGAATAACAAAGAATGAGTATAAAGACTGTATGCATGACTCAGGGGATGCCTCAGTACAGGGGAATGCCAGGGCCAAGAAGTGGGAGTGGGGGGGGAGGGGAGTGGGGGGGGAGGGGAGTGGGGGGGAGGGTATGAGGGACTTTTGGGATAGCATTGGAAATGTAAATGAAGAAAATACCTAATTAAAAAAAATAAGTTTAAAAAAAAAAAGAGTACCTGCTCTTGCAAAGGGCCAGACTTTAGTCCTAGCACTCACATCAGGAGCTCACATCCCTCTACAATGTTATCTCCTCATGCCACTGGGACAACTGATGAGAAAGTCACTGTTGTAGTGGTAATTCTTTCATTTTCATGTCAGTGGAACAGGGATCTGACCATTTATTTTTGTTTCATTTGTGAGAAGGAGGACCAGTTCGACTGTTGCTTACCTAGAACATTTTTAGTTATTTTCTATTATAAGCTTAAACTATATATTTGTTTCACTTTCAGTGCATTTTCCAGTGACATTTCTTAGGATGGACCCTTGGAGTTTTCTTTCACCATCCTTCTGTTGCACAAAGGAATGAAAGAAAATGTGCCATTGTTAGAGACCTTTGCCAGGCATGTCTGGAAAGAAACCATCCAGATGACTGCTATGGAATTGCATGAATCTTATTCCTACAAGTTCTTATTATAAATCTATACTCCATATGTTATAAATGATATTTTATATAACATAACATGCAGGAAAGCTTGAAGAATAATAAAATTAAATGAAATACTTCCCTTAACAAAAGACCTGTATTCATCCTCTAGAGGGTATCTTCAGACTACTTAATCTATCAAAGCTCTCCAAAATTGTTCATTAATACTTCCCTCAGACCACCTCATCTTGGCTTCACTTCCTATTATTCATCTAATGCTAACATACCTTTCTAAATGTTTCTTTTACTAAAATATCTAAAATAAAATCTTTCCATATAATGCCCTTTGCTTTCTCTTCCATTTCATCTAATTAATAAATTTTAGATTTCCTTACAAATTAATTTTAACCCATCTAAGCTATTTTTCCTTTCTATGCCCCACCCCTTTTTTCTTCCTTACCTGAAACTCTGGTCTACATTAACGTATTAGCTCCTAGATTCTCAGCTACTTGCAAATGATTAGAAATTCCTATGAATTCTCCCTGTCTCATTGGACCTACTATTCATCTATGAGCCACTCCTTATGGACTGTACCTACGGATATTAAATTCTTGGTATACCAAACAAACCTATGCTATTGCCCCCAGAATTCTGTCCTATTCCTGTGCTCTGTAAGAGGATAATTGTCAATATAGTCCACATAATTACAGAAGCAAGATACCTGAAAATAATCATGGTACTTTCCGATTTAAACACTATTTCATCTGAGTAAATGTCACAGAGTGCTAAGCAAATCACCTTTCTGTGATATTGGCCAGGTAGAAAAACTTTGTTCAATTTTGGTTATTTGTTTAAATTTCTAATAAGATTAATTTCAGCTATTAAAAATGTAAGAGTAGGTACAAAGGCACAGATACAAGAATTATCAAAGAAATTCTAACAAAAGAAATGTATTTTAAACATATTAATACATAGCTGAAAAAATGTAAATAGAAAATAATGAGTTTGTCTTGAATAGAAATCTATAGGAGAATAATCCTTACTGTTCAGCTTCTGACAACTGAATAAATCTGTATTGCATTTTTCAAGGGCAATCTGTCATATATACTTCTTGACTCTAATGATTGAGTGAACAATGATACCATAATGATGCTGTGTTTAATGTGGATTGCAGATTCTGTATGTTGCATCCATCAAGTATGTCAGAAGTAACAAACACCACTCATGATCCTTTCTACTTCATCCTCACCGGCATCCCAGGATTTGAGGATATCCATCTCTGGATCTCCATTCCCTTATTCTGCCTCTACACCATCTCCATCATGGGAAACACCACCATCCTAACCGTTATCCGCACAGAGCCATCTCTCCACCAGCCCATGTACCTCTTCCTCTCCATGCTGGCCCTCACTGACCTGGGTCTAACTCTCACCACACTCCCTACAGTCATGCAGCTCCTTTGGTTCAACATCCGAGAAATCAGCTTTGAGGCCTGTTTTGCCCAGTTCTTCTTCCTCCATGGGTTCTCTTTCATGGAATCATCTGTTCTATTGGCCATGTCCTTTGACCGTTATGTGGCCATCTGTCGCCCACTCCACTATGCCTCCATCCTCACCAGTGAGGTCATTGCTAGAATAGGGTTGGCCATCATTTGCCGCTGTGTCTTGGCTGTTCTTCCCTCCCTTTTCCTGCTCAAGCGCCTGCCCTTCTGCCATTCCCACCTTCTTTCTCACTCCTACTGCCTCCACCAGGATATGATTCACCTGGTCTGCGCTGACATCAGAGTCAACAGCTGGTACGGATTTGCTCTTGTCCTGCTCATTATTGTATTGGACCCTCTGCTCATTGTACTCTCCTATGCACTTATCCTGAAGAGTGTCTTGAACACAGCCACTTGGACTGAACGACTCCGGGCTCTCAACAACTGTCTGTCCCACATGCTGGCTGTTCTGGTTCTCTATGTCCCTATGGTTGGTGTGTCTATGACTCACCGCTTTGCCAAGCATGCCTCTCCACTGGTCCATGTTCTCATGGCCAATATCTACCTGCTAGCACCTCCTGTGATGAACCCCATCATTTACAGTGTAAAGACAAAGCAGATCCGTCAAGGAATTACTCGCCTCCTCTTGCAGAGAAAGGTGCACTGAAGACTGAAGTTTATATAAAAAGGGTACTTTTATAAATGTAACATGGAGTCAAGCATGAATATTACTTCCATAAAATTGGCATACCAAGGATGTGGAATGGAACATTTGCTTAATAGATACTCTTAGCTAATAAAAGAAACATTGTTGCTTGACTAGAAATTAAAAGATATTTTTTAAAGCTTAGGTTTGCTATTCTCTAACCACTTGCCTTTGAGATTGAGAAAAGCACTTTCAAAATATAAAGCTTTTTCTCTTTTCCTTACAGTGTTTTGAACAAGCACATAATCTCATTTTACAAACTCAAATTTCTTAAAATGTATGAGCATGCTCTCTGAAGTTATAGACTTTACGTGTCTATTTGGGTACTATAAGGTAGCATTTAATTAAATGGAAGATTTTATGTAAAATTTGGCCTATAGTAATAGAAAACTTTCTTGAACTAGGAGACCAATTAAAAAAAGAATTAACTATAAATATTGATCCTACATGAAAAGACAAATGAACACTACATTTAAAGAGTTGATGTGGAATAAGCTTGAGAAACTGGGAATTTTGGAAAATAGACATGTGAGAAAGAGTTGAGCTAATTCCATACTGATTTCTTGTAAACTGTGATTTCTTCCCAGAAGTATCCACTCAGCAATGCTCTTGGCAGTAACAGAAGAACACTGATGTCACTTTCTTGTTCCTGTCTCAAGCTTTCTAGTATTAACGTTTACAGGAAAAAGAGAAAGTAAAATGCAGGCCAACCTAGGTCTCAGGAATTAACTAAAACTTATCTGGGATCAAAACCTATTCATCTCAGTAAGAGTTCAATTCCTACCCAGATGTTTTTATGTAATATATGCATTTTCTTTTTATATATATTTTTTAATTTTTAAAAATTTTCTTTATTAGATATTTTCTTTATATACATTTCAAATGCTATCCCGAAAGTTCCCTATACCTCCCCCTGCCCTGCTCCCCTACACACTCATTCCTGCTTCTTTGCCCTGGGTTTCCCCTGTACTGGGGCATATAAAGTTTGCAATACCAAGGGGCCTCTCTTCCAATTGATGACAGACTAGGTCACCTTCTGCTACATATGCAGCTAGACACGAGATCTGGGGGTTCTGGTTAGTTCATATTATTGTTCCACCTATAGGGTTGCAGACACCTTCAGCTCCTTGGGTACTTTCTCCAGCTTCTCCATTGTGGGCCCTGTGTTCCATCTTATAGATGACTGTGAGCATCCACTTCTGTATTTGCCAGGAACGAGCATAGCCTCATATGAGACAGCTATATCAGGGTCCTTTCAGCAAAATCTTGCTGGTGTATGTAATAGTGTCTGCGTTTGGTGGCTGATTATGGGATGGATCCCCAGATGAGGTAGTCTCTGGATAATCCATCCTTTCACCTTAGCTCCAAACTTTGTCTCTGAAATACTTTCATGGGTATTTGTTCCCTATTCTAAGGAGGAATGAAGTATCCACCCATAGGTCTTCCCTCTTCTTGATTTTTTGTGTTTTGCAAATTGTATCTTGGGTGTTCTATGATTCGGGGCTAATATCCACTTATCAGTGAGTACATATCAATTGACTTCTTTTGTGTTTGGGTTACCTCACTAAGGATGATATCCTCCCAATACATCTATTTTGTCCAAGAATTTCATAAATTCATTCTTTTTAATAGCTGAGTAGTACTCCATCATGTAACTGTACCATAATTTCTGTATCCATTCTTCTGTTGAGGGACATCTGGGTTCTTTCTAGCTTCTAGCTATAATAAATAAGGCTGTGATGAACATAGTGGAGCATGTGTTCATATTACCAGTTGGAACTTATTCTGCATATATGCCCAGGAGAGGTATTGCTGGATATTCTGGTAGTACTATGTCCAATTTTCTGAGGAACCACCAGACTGATTTCCAGAGTGGTTGTACAAGCTTGCAATCCCACCAGCAATGGAAGAGTGTTCCTCTTTCTCCACATCCTTGCCAGAATCTGCTGTCATCTGAATTTTTGATCTTAGACATTCTGACTGATGTGAGTTGGAATCTTAAGCTTGTTTTGATTTGCATTTCCCTGATGATTAAGGATGTTGAATAATTTTTCAGGTGCTTCACAGCCATTTGATATTCCTCGGGTAGGAATTCTTTGTTTAGCTCTGTACCCCATTTTTAATGGGGTTATTTGAGTTTCTGGAGTCCAGCTTCTTAAACTCTTTGTATATATTGGATATTAGTCCCCTATCAGATTTAGGATTGGTAAAAATCCTTTCACAATCTGTTGGTGGCCTTTTTGTCTTATTGATGGTGTCTTTTGCCTTACAGAATCTTTGCAATTTTATGAGTTCCCATTTGTCAATTCTTGATCTTACAGCACAAGCCATTGTTGTTCTGTTTAGGAATTTTTCCCCTGTGCCCATATCTTTGAAGCTTTTCCCTACTTTCTCCTTTCTTAATTTCAGTGTCTCTGCTTTTATGTGGAGGTCTTTGATCCACTTAGACTTGAGCTTTGTACAAGGAGATAAGAAAGGATCAATTCACATTCTTCTACATGATAACCGCCAGTTGTGCCAGCACCATTTGTTGAAAAATGCTGTCTTTTTTCCACTAGATGGTTTCAGCTCCCTTGTCAAAGATCAAGTGACCATAGGTGTATGGATTCATTTCTGGGTCATCAATTGTATTTCATTGATCTACCTGTCTGTCACTCTACCAGTACCATGCAGTTTTTATCACAATTGCTCTGTAGTACAGCTTAATGTCAGGCATGGTGATTCCACCAGAGGTTCTTTTATTGTTGAGAATAGTTTTTGCTATCCTAGGTTTTTTTATATTTTTCGAAATGAATTTGCAAATAGCCCATTCTAACTCAGTGAAGAAGTATTGGAATTTTGATGGGGAATGCATTGAATCTGTAGATTGCTTTCAGCAGGATAGCCATTTTTACTATATTAATCCTGCCAATCCATGAACATGGGAGATCTTTCCATCTTCTGAGATCTTCTTCAATTTCTTTCTTCAGAGACTTAAAATTTTTATCAGATTTTTCACTTTCTTAGTTAGAATCACTAAAAGGTATTTTATATTATTTGTGACTATTGTAAAGGGTGTTGTTTCCCTTATTTCTTTCTCAGTCCGATTATCCTTTGTTTAGAAAAAGGCCATTGATTTGTTTGAGTCAGTTTTATATCCAGCTACTGCACTGAAGCTGTTTATCAGGTTTAGGAGTTCTCTGGTGGAATTTTTGGGGTCACTTATATATACTATCATATCGCCAGCAAATAGTCATATTTTGACTTCTTCCTTTCTAATTTGTATCCCCTTGATGTCCTTTTGTTGTCAAATTGCTCTGGCTAGAACTTCAAGTACTATATTAATTAGGTAGGGAGAAAGTGGGTAGCCTTGTCTAGTCCCTGGTTTTAGTGGGATTGCTTCGAGTTTCTCTCCATTTATTTTGATGTTGGCTACTGGTTTGGTGTATATTGCTATTATTATGTTTAGGAATGGGCCTTGAATTCCTGATCTTTCCAAGACTTTTATCATGAATGGGTGTTGGATTATGTCAAATGCTTTCTTAGCATCTGAATAGATGATCATGTGGTTTTTGTCTTTGAGTTTGTTTATATAGTGGATTACATGATGGATTTCCATATATTAAACCATCCCTGCATCCCTGGGATGAAGTCTACTTAGTCATGATTGATGGTCATTTTGATGTGTTCTTGGATTCCGTTTGCGAGGATTTTATTGAGTATTTTTGCATCGATATTCATAAGGGAAATTGGTCTGAAGTTCTTTTTCTTTGTTGATTCTTTGTGTGGTTTAGGTATCAGAGTAATTGTGGCTTCAGAGAATGAATTGGGTAGAGTACCTTCTGTTTCTATTTTGTTAAATATTTTGAGAAGAGTTGGAATTAGGTCTTTTTTGAAGGTCTGATAGAACTCTGCACTAAACCCACCTGGTCCTGGGCTTTTTTTTGGTTGGGAGACTATTAATGACTGCTTCTATTTCATTAGGGGAAATGGTACTGTTTACATTGTTAATCTGATCCTGATTTAACTTTGGTACCTGGTATCTGTCTAGGAAGTTGTCCATTTCATCCAGGTTTTCTAGTTTTGTTGAATATAGCCTTTTGTAGTAGGATCTGATGATATTTTGGATTTCCTCAGGTTCTGTTGTTATGTCTCTGTCTTCATTTTTGATTTTGTTCATTAAGATACTGTCCTTGTGCCCTCTAGTTAGTCTGGCTAAGGGTTTGTCTACCTTGTTTATTTTCTCAAAGAACCAGCTCCGCATTTGGTTGATTCTTTGAACTTTTTGTTTCCACTTGGTTGATTTCAGCCCTGAGTTTGATTATTTCCTGCTGTCTACTCCTCTTGGGTGAATTTGCTTCCTTTAGTTCTAGAGCTTTTAGGTGTCCTGTCAGGCTGCTAGTGTGCACTCTCTCTAGTTTCTTTTTGGAGGCACTCAGGGCTATGAGTTTTCCTCTTAGGATGGCCTTCACTGTGTCCGATAAGTTTGAGTATGTTGTGGCTTCATTTTCATTAAACTGTAAAAAGTCTTTGATTTCTTTATTTCATCCTTTACCAAGGAATCATTGAGTAGAGTGTTGTTCAGTTCCCATGTGAATATTGGCTTTCTATTATTTATGTTGTTATTGGAGATCAGCCTTAGTCCGTGGTGATCAGATAGTACGCATGGGATAATTTCAATAATTTTGTATCTGTGGAGGCCTAATTTGTGACCATTTATATGGTCAATTTTTGAGGAAGTACCATGTGGCACTGAGAAGAAGGTATATCCTTTTGTTTTAGAATAAAATATTCTGTAGATATCTATTAAATCCATTTGTTTCATAACTTCGGTTAGTATCCATGTGTCTCTGTTTGGTTTCTGTTTCCAGAATCTGTCCATTGGTGAGAGTGAGGTGTTGAAGTCTCCCACTATTATTGTGTGAGGTGCAATGTGTGCTTTGAGCTTTACTTAAGTTTCTTTAATGAATGTGGCTGTCATTTTATTTGGAGCATAGATATTCAGAATTGAGAGTTCATCTTGGTAGATTTTACCTTTGATGAGTATGAAGTGCCCCTCCTTATCTTTTTTGATAACTTTGGGTTAGAAGTCAAATTTTTTCGATATTAGAATGGCTACTCCAGCTTGTTTCTTCGGACCATTTGCTTGGAAGATTGTTTTCCAGTCTTTTACTCTGAGGTAGTGTCTGACCTTTTCCCTGAGGTGGGTTTCCTGTAAGCAACAAAATTGGGTCCTGTTTGTGTAGCCAGTCTATTAGTCTATGTCTTTTTATTGGGAAATTGAGTCCATTAATGTTAAGAGAATTTAAAGTAAAGTAATTGTTGCTTCCTGCTATTTTTGTTGTTAAAGTTGGGATTCTGTTCTTGCAGCTGTCTTCTTTTCAGTTTGTTGAAGGATTATTTTCTTGCTTTTTCTAGGGTGTTGTTTCTGTCCTTGTGTTGGTGTTTTCCCTTTATTATTCTTTGAAGGGCTGGATTTGTGGAACGATATTGTGTGAATTTGGTTTTATCATGGAATACTTTGGTTTCTCCATCTATGGTAATTGAGAGTTTTGCTGGTTATAGTAGCCTGAGCTGGCATTTGTGTTCTCTTAGGGTCTGTGTAACATCTGTCCAGGATCTTCTGGCTTTCATAGTCTCTGGTGAGAAGTCTGGTGTAATTCTAATAGGCCTGCCTTTATATGTTACTTTACCTTTTTCCCTTACTACTTTTAATATTCTATCTTTATTTAGTGCATTTGTTGTTCTGATTATTATGTGTCAGGAGGAATTTCTTTTCTGGTCCTGTCTATTTGGAGTTCTGTAGGCTTCTTGTATGTTCATGGGTATCTCTTTCCTTAGGTTTGGGAATTTTTCTTCTATAATTTTGTTGAAGATATTTTCTGGCCCTTTAAGTTTAAAATCTTCATCGTCATTTACTCCTATTATCTGTAGGTTTGGCCTTCCCATTGTGTCCTGGAATTCCTGGATATTTTGAGTTAGGATCTTGCATTTTTTAAATTTTCTTTGATTGTTGTGCCCATGTTCTCTATGGAATCTTCTGCACCTGAGATTCTCTCGTCCATCTCTTGTATTCTGTTGCTGACGCTCACATCTATAGTTCCAGATTTCTTTCCTATGGTTTCTATCTCCAACGTTGTATCACTTTGGGTTTTCTTTATTGTTTCTACTTCCCTTTTTAGGTCTTGGATTGTTTTCTTCAATTCCATTACGTATTTAGTTGTGTTTTCCTGTATTTCTTTAATGTCTTCTACCTTTTTAGCAGTGTTCTCCTGTATTTCTTTAAGTGAGTTATTAAAGCCCTTCTTGATGTCCACTACCAGCATCATGAGATATGATTTTAAATCCGAGTTTTGCTTTTCGGGTGTGTTGGGGTATCCAGGACTGGCTGAGGTGGGAGTGATGGGTTCTGATGATGGTGAGTGGTCTTGGTTTCTCTTAGTAAGATTCTTACATTTGCCTTTCACCATCTGGTAATCTCTGGACTTAGTTGTTATAGTTGTCTCTGGATGGAGCTTATTCCTCCTGTGATTCTGTTAGACTCTGTCAGCAGACCGGGCTGTCTAGATCTCTCCTAAGTCTCAGTGCTTAGAGTACTCTCTGCAGGCAAGTTCTCCTCTTGCAGGGAAGGTGCAAAGATATCTGCCGATCAGACCTGCCTCCTGGTTGAAGATGAAGAACTGAAACAGGGCCTGTCTCAGAAGATGTGTTGCCTCTGCAGTCTGCAAGTTCACCTGCACTGACTGGTCTCCGAGGGACATGGGATACAAGATGGCTCATTCACATGCTCTGGCGGTCAAAGCCTTCCCAGGCGGCCACCTCTCCTCTGGCTGGGAAGGTGCCTGAATGTCTGGAGTGCGAAGTGGAGTCTGTCCCAGGAGCTGTGTTGCTTCTGTAGTCCGTACTCTCACCTGTGCAGACTAGTCTCTGAGGGACCCAGGAGGCAAGATGGTTCCCTCACCTGCTCTCAATATATACATTTTCACTGCTTCTATTGTTTACATAAATTATTTGCTCAAAGGATTTTCAATTTTTAAAAACCATTTCTTTTATTTTTGAGACAATTATTATATCATTCTGCTCTTTTCTTTCATTCCTCCAAACTCTCCTATATACCTGACTTACTCCTTTTCAAATTCATGGTCACAGTCAGCTATTGGATGGATCACAGGGCTCCCAATGGAGGAGCTAGCGAAAGTACCCAAGGAGCTAAAGGGATCTGCAACCCTATAGGTGGAACAACATTATGAACTAACCAGTACCCCGGAGCTCTTGACTCTAGCTGTATATGTATCAAAAGATGGCCTAGTCAGCCATCACTGGAAAGAGAGGCCCATTGGACATGCAAACTTTATATGCCCCAGTACAGGGGAACGCCAGGGCCAAAAAGTGGGAGTGGGTGGGTAGGAAAGTGTCGTGGGAAGGTATGGGGGACTTTTGGGATAGCATTGGAAATGTAAATGAGAAAAATACCTAATAAAAAATATTTTAAAAAAAGCACGGGATAGCTAATTTACAAACACATATATAATATGTATATTTTGTAACATACATTTATAATAGAATAAACATTAAAAGAATTTTAAACAAAAAAAATGTTTCAAGGTGAAAATTTTGTTGAGAGCAAAAATTTTAAAATAACGGTTAGCAGCAACAAATACGTTGATATAAATATCTGTTAGAGGATATATTCTTAAATCATTGACATCAATAATTAAATCATTATAAATATAAATGCATGAAGTATGTGGTGAACTGTTGTAAACATGCTATATCATCTCTGAAAATGAGCTCGCACAAAACTCCATACATTAATTATAGAATATTAGCTATCAGCTTAAAAATACTGAAGCTAGACAGATTTCTGATGTCTAAGAAAATATATAAATGAAACTTTTGTAATTGCTGTTTCAAACAAAGTAAGCACTTCAAAACATTTCTGTATATAGGTGATTGATGAAGTAATACTACAAAATAGAAAACATTGTCATTGTAATTTGAGTCTTTGAGGTGAGGGAGGCTAACGGCCTGGTACTAGACCTAGAACCAGGGAACTAGACCAGCTCTCTGCAGTTTAGAAGATGAGAGTATAGTCACCCCTATTTTATGATACTTTTTTATTAAACCATAGGCAGAAAGGGTAAGAAACTATTGGACCTGTGTTGGTGGAGTTGAGAGAAGGGGTCAGGGAAGAGAACACATGCTGAAGCTGATGAAGGCTGAGGGCAGGAAGGAAGAACAGGGAAAGACAGAATATCTAGGCATGATGCCTGTGCAGCTGAGGCTCTTCATGTTTTACTATAAGGCTCAGTTGAAATTATTCAGCCTATGGACATTCCAGAGTCTTTAAGAACACCTAAAAACTGGATGTGGAAAGTATTGCATGGTGGGTTGGATGAAGAATCATTTCCTTTTGTACAAAGTGTCCTCATAGATAGGTTTTCATACAGTTTAATGTTTAAACATGACAATTTCAGAGTGAAATGGTGTTCTTTCATAAAGAAGAAAATGTTAAAACTATGAATATCTGGTGGCAAACAAAAAAGTACACTAATTCAAAGGGACATTTCCAGAATCACTACACTTAGGGTGACACTTCATCCCTAAGAATTTCCCCATGAATGTTTTACTTATTTTAATTTAAATATCATTAAATCTCAAAACTAATGTTACCTGGCTATTCTGTAAGAATTAGGATAGATTTACTATCCCATTACTACGTTAAACTAACATATATGATTTAAGAAAAGTTGCACATGTATGTACATATATATCAGTAAAATGTAAGATTTATAACATTTATCATTCAGAATCAAGCCTGCAGTAATGCTTTGAATTTCTCTTTTCCTTGTCAAATTACCTAGCAGAAAACTTTCCTTGTGGAAGTATTACAACCAGGGTTTATATATTCAAGAATAATCCCTGCCCTCTGAGTGTGTGATTCAGATCGATCCCTTCTTGCACGAGAACAAGTTGGCAATTCCCTGTTGGATTGGACGGGTCTTCACACTGTATATGATAGGATTGAGCACTGGTGGCACAAACAGATAGATGCTCAACATGAGGGTGTGAACCACAGGTGATGCATGCTTGGCAACACGATGCATCATAGACACACCAATCATAGGCACATAATATATAAGCACTGCACAGATGTGTGACACACATGTGTTGAGGGCCTTCTTCCGACCCTCACCAGAAGCAATACCCATCACTGTGTAAAGAATGAGCCCATAAGAGACCACAATAAATAATGAGTCCAGCCCAAAAGTGGCCAGGACAATGGTCAACCTCAAGATGCTGTTCAACCTAGTATCTGCACAAGGCAGTTGGATCAAGTCTGCATGGAGGCCATAAGAATGGGAGAGAATATTTATGTGACAATATGGTCGTTGTTTTAAAAGAATTTGAAGTGGGGCCATGAGTGTAACACTCTTTAGTGTAATACCCAGACCCATAGATATGATCCGAGGCAGAGTTAGAAAGGCTGTATGGCGCAGAGGATTATAGATGGTTACAAAGTCTTCATAACTCATGGTCAACAGGACTCCTGACCCCATGCCAGAGAAAGTGTGAATGAAGAGCATTTGTGCCAAACAGCCATCAAGGTCAATTCTGTTGGCACAAACCAAAGACTGCTCCTAACAGTGGGCATTGTGGACTCAGAGACTCCCACCTCATTGATGGCCAACATGTAGAAGAACAGATACATTGGCTCATGAAAAACTGAGACTTGTTGCACTGCAGCCATGATTAGGCTGTGGCCTACAATGGCAACCATGTACATGATGAAAATGGGAATAGAGAGCCAACCATGTTGGGTCTCAAGTCCTGGAATGCCAGTCAAGAATTTCATTATTCTCTGCTCCAATGACACCAACAGTCAAGATAAGTATTCACCTGCATTTGAAACAAACTGAACTTAGTTCAAACCTGTTAAGTCACAGTTACTAGCATCCCTTTAGAAACTGACATGAGGAGGTAAGAAAACTGGTGGGTCCCCTCAATCACCATTACTCACTCCTTGCATGTTAAAAGGGTATTTCAGATTGCTCAATCTCATGGGAGATTGCTGTTTTGTGTGTTCACTCATAAAATGAACATTTACTATTCTCATACTTAAATGTGTAGAAGGTAGAGAATATTAAAATTCAGGGCTCATGCTTCTGTTTTTCTAAGTTGGTAAAAGTGAATCCCACTTTCATCTAGGTTAGTGATCCCAGAATTGAATTGCCCCTCTGTATCTGTAAAGCTACAGCTGTACTGTAAATCTCAGGAGATTAGAGCACCTGGGTAAGCAATCATACCCATGGCTTCTCACTCTGTTCCAGACAAGAAGAAATACATTGGTTAAATGGAGATTCTGACTTTAGTAGGCATAAAATTAACATTCTGGGTGAAAATGCAAATGCACAATCTACTTCTGAATGGAAAACATAGTTGATAAAACCTATTGAATATACAGTGCTATGAAATGAGGTTTGACCTAAAATCCATAGACTGAGTGAAGATGGAGATAAATGGCTCAACTGGACATCAAGGGATTTCTCAAAAATTTTTTGAAAGTTTATAAATATGTGGCTTGATATAACATAACCTAATGAATGGAGAATAGCATAGTAAATCAGATTTTTAATAAAATAAAAGTGAATAGTAGATGAAATGACACACATATAATTGATATGCAAGCTAAGTAAACTCCAGTCATGCATTTAGCCATTCACAATAGAATATGTGTATACATCACAGCTTCTGTGTGAATCCTTCATGATTACCCATAACTCACATAAAATTGTCCACACATCTAAAGAGCTTTTAGAACTGCTCTGCTGGACAGATGAACAGTTAGAGCCATGTATAGCCAGCCAATGGAATGTGAATAGCAATTACCATGGAGAAAAGAGCTGGAAAGCAGGGAGACTTGCCAGAGAGCCTGCTTTCCCATTGTCTGTATTTTCCTCAAGAGCTCTGGGGAAGACCCACGCCACTTATCTTGTGTTTTCCTAAAAACAAACTGCTCTCCTGACAGGTGAAATATGCTTCCTTATGTCTCTTATACATAAGTCCTCTAGTTTCTACTTCATACATTACATCATCAACCCTTATTTCATAGTAATACTAAAAAATTGCAGTAATTCTAGTGGTATCCCATGCCAACTAAATTATGTACTGGATGTAATTACCTTTATTTCCTGAAGTAAATATAGCATGAAAAAGTGCCTTATTCTTACACTGTGCAATGGCAGTTTTTTACACTACAGTGACACTTGCAAGCAATCCTCAAATCACCATTCACTCCCTTGCATTTCAGTGGCTTTTCATTCTGGATTGCAACTCCACATTTCCTTGTTGTTCATCATCTGTTGGATACCCCCTTAGCATCTGCCTGGTCCTTTAATATGTTCATGATGCTCAAGATTTCACCCACAAATGTAGCCTAGATATATTGCCCGAGCTTTTGTTCCCACCGGCAAGAACACGCTCAGGACAACTGGAATCTTCTGCGGCAAAAGCTTTATTGCTTACTTCTTCAGGAGCAAGAGAGAAAATGGCGAAACCCCGTCCCTTTTAAGGAGAATTATCCTCCACCTAGGACATGTTGCTCCCTGATTGGCTGCAGCCCATTGGCCGAGTTGTCGTCACGGGGAAGGCAGAGCACATGGGGTGAAGAACTTCCCCTGGCACATGCCCAGATTATTTGTTTACTACTTAGAACACAGGATGTCAGCGCCATCTTGTAAAGGCGAATGTGAGGGCGGCTCCCCACATAGATAGGCATTAGTTTTTGGTTTTTGTTTTTGTTTTTTGTTTGTTTGTTTGTTTGTTTGTTTGTTTGTTTGTTTGTTTCCGAGACAGGGTTTTTCTGTATAATAACCCTGGCTGTCCTGGAACTCATTCTGTAGACCAGGCTGGCCTCGAACTCAGAAATCCAAATGCCTCTGCCTCCCAAGTGCTGGGACTAAAGGTGTGCACCACTTCTTGGAGTCCAGTTAGACCAATTTGTCTAATGGAAGCTTGAAGCCAATAATGTAAAAAATAAATTCTCTGTACAAGAAAATGAAATAGATAATCTTCCTCTATATTTTTCTTATCTTTATTAAGTGTTGCTTTGTATCTGCTTAACTTGCAATATACTATAGTTCAACTTATAAATTTTATTCATAATCTCATTATGAATCTTGTTACCAAACTGTCATCCATGGTCCACTTAATTATGCTCAATAATTGAATGTTTACTGCATCTTAAAAACACTGACATCAGCCTATCTTATTGTCTTACAGAGAAATCTCTTCTTCTGGATCTTAATATCCATGCAAACATTAATCTTAATCTGTGAGAATATATTTTCTTGTGTATTTGTTAGTTCAATATTTACTACTAGACTGAAATTCCTTTAGAAAACAGGGAGAGTGCTAATTTTCTCCAATAAGTCCTAATAATTGCTCAAGTTTAAATACATAATAGATTTGTATAAAAATACTAGATGAATAAATAATTTAATATATACTCAAAAGGTAAAAGTTTTAATATGGTGATCTATAATTTTTTCTCCATATTGCATATTTATAATACTAAATTACTTTGTCTTCTTCTGAAAGTTTCTGGCTTTTAACACCCAGGTTTTCTTGTCAAGATTCCCACTGGTGAAAAAATTTAATACAAGTCAGTAATGTGATGCATAGTTTGCATGGCAACAACTTTTCATAATATTGTGTAAGCATAAATAAAAAGTTATCCCAATCCTAACTTTTATATTATTTTATAGACTTGACATTTTGTTTAAAAGTAGCATTCATCTTTTATCAGAATGCTATAGTATTTATAACACACTGTGACAAGTGCTGTTTATAATTTACAATGTTTCTATTCAGCAATATGCTTGAAATTGTTGAAATCAAGTATTATCTTATATTTAAAGTCTATATTCTTGGAGCTTAGCAAAAAGACTTCTCTTTCAAAGCTCTGAAATATTGGAAGAACAGTTAGAAATAACGCCTGCTTCCACTGTTGTTACACTATTAGTTGAACTGGAATAATACATTTGAATCCTAGATGTGTATTGTAAGAGAACTTAGACCAAAAAATATATTATAAGGTTACAGAAAAGTGGGGAAAGGCATTTTCATATCACACGGGAGACTGGCAGGAAGAAGCATGTATTTCAAAATTCATGGGGTGTTGTGTGTGACTCTACCATGTCCCTAATGACCTTTGGCTTTTGTCCTCTTATAAGACTCTATAGTTGTCTGCAGTGAGTGAGTAGATAAGTAAAAGAATCACAATATTTATTCATTTAGGTAGTGATAATACTATAATAGTGCAATCTATAACATAGCATAAACATTGGAAGTCTTGACACAAAATGTTTCTGGTAAATGACAATCCATGGGAAGATGCTTGCACATCCATGCATATTGCAGCAATAGTAACAGAGCTAAGATGTAAAACTTGTCTACATGCACATCAACAGATAAATGGAAAAGAAAGTATGTTATATTCATGTGATGGGGTTTTAATCAGAGAGAAAGTGAGTGGAATTGTGTCACTTTCAGGAAAATTGGCTGAACTGAAGTTCACCTTATAAAGCAAAATAATCCAGATTTAAAAAGACAAATATGTTTTCTCATATGAAGAATCCAGCCTTAAGTGTGAATTGAAAAGCAGGAGTGGGAGGTTGGGGAATGGGGCAGCGGGAGGGTATAGGGGACTTTCGGAGAGGAAACTAGGAAAGTGGGTAGCATTTGAAAGGTAAATGAAAATATCTAATAAGTGTGAATTGAAATGAAATCCATAGATAATATGAAAATAAGAAGGCAACTGTGAGAGGAGAAAAAAACTAAAGGAAAGTAGAGAAGGAGACAAGAAAAAATAAAGACAAATATTATATGGTCTGTTGTGCATCTGTACATATGTGTGAGTATGATTATGTGCACTGTGTAAGCATATAAGTGTGTGCATCTACTTGTGTGCAAGTGTGCAGTCATGTATGTATATGTACACATCTGCACATGTTTCTGTGTAATATGAAAGCAAAAGGGGGCTATTTGGAGGAAGAAAGAAACAAAGAGAACAGAGGCGGAGAGACAAGGGAAGGTTGTGAGGGACTGAAACCAAAGAAGATAATACATTTGTATAAAAATGTCATAAGCTATTTTGTGTGCTCACTGCAATGTAATACAGATTCAGAAAGAAAATTTTATTATTTTCCCTATCATGTAACTCAAGCAAACACGTGTTTGTGACATTAAGTTAGAAGGACTATTAAGGAAGTGGAGGGAACTATAAGAGGGGAAATGGAGACTAGGAGAGGGTAATGCAGGAAGATTTTGCTGAAAGGACCCAGATATAGATGTCTCTTATGAGACTATGCCAGGGCCTAGCAAACACAGAAGTGGATGCTCACAGTCAGCTAATGGATGGATCACTGGGCTCCCAATGGAGGAACTAGAGAAAGCACCCAAGGAGCTAAAGGGAACTGCAACCCTATAGGTGGAACAACAATATGAACTAAGCAGTACCCCGGAGCTCTTGTCTCTAGCTGCATATGTATCAAAAGATGGCCTAGTCGGCCATCACTGCAAAGAGAGGCCCATTGGATTTGCATACTTTAAATGCCCCAGTACAGGAGAACGCCAAAAAGGGGCAGTGGGTGGGTAGGGGAGTGGGGGGGGTGGGTATGGGGGACTTTTGGTATAGCATTGGAAATGTAAATGAGCTGAATACCTAATTTAAAAATGGGGAAAAAAAGACTGTGAGGAAAGGGAGGCATGTATTATGGGGCAGCCAGTGTGAAGTGGCTGGAGGATGCTCATTAAACTGTCATGGGAAACTAAGATGACTTCTAAACTCCATCACCTCATGACAATTGGATGGATATCCAACTTTGCTCTCATCACCAGAGATACCACACTCCTGAGATGAACTCAGTATCCCCCAACTTTAAAAACCCATCCACTAGACTTGAATAATTTCTATAAAACATGCTCCCCATGCCTGTAAGGAGGAATCCTCTTCACTGACCAAAAGAAATTATGCCTTTTCCCACACACTCTAAGGTACTGTGCTAAGTTAACAGTATCAGAATAGGTGAAGAAAATTATTCAAACACAAACTGCTATATCCAGTCTTCAGAGAAGAGTTACTGGAGTTGGCATGGCCTACAAACTTCCAGGTGTGGTTCACAATGCTGGTCTGAGAATCACACACTGAGAACTGTGTTTCAAAACACTTAGTGCTAGTGTCCTATCACTCTTACCTTATACACAACAATTAGTGCCTGTAAAGTTTTCAGATACCCACCAAGCTTTGTTAGCTATAGTCAACAAAATCTTACTTAATTCAGTTCTCATTTGTTAAGGTGAATGTTAAGCCAAGGATAGTGTTCTCTGAAAAGCAAAGTGGTATGACTGTGTTGTTTATTGGGCCACAACTGGAGAGTTGAAATTCCAAACTTATCTGGGAAAATATTTTGTCTCAGGTAATTTTTTTTTAGCAAGACCTGAGTGGTGCCTTAATCTTTCCATCCTCAAAGGAAAGTCTACCTCTATCAGCTTTCAGAAGCTATTCCCTAATCACCTCATAAAACCTGCCTTTATTTCTACAAATATATTCACTCCATTTTTGGTGATTTTAGGTTCCCCTGTGCTCAAGCCAATTTGCCCTCCAGGACTTTGTTATTCCTGAAAAATAACATGCACGTTTCAGGGCCTAAGTTCCTACTTCTACATTTTTTTACATGTATATCTGTTCAATTAACAATGTGTTAAGCTCACTATTATAAAATTCTCAGAAACTAGTGGGGTTCGCACAGTCAGTGACCAATAACTAAGGTCATTTATGCTTCGAACCTGCCCTTTGTGCTCAGTAACTTTCTGCTTGGTGCTAATAAAATCTGTTTTGAAACCTGCCTTTTAAAAATGTTCTCCATACATTCATTTTCCATCATGGAATCAGGAGTTCTTCTAGCCATGTCTGTGGATCGCTTTGTTGCCATCTATAAACCACTCCGATACCCCGTTAAACTGACTCTGCCCCGCATTGCTGGTACCAGGGTTACACTTGGTCTAAAGAGTCTGTTGCTCATGTTCCTCCTGCCTTTTCTCCTAAAGCGTCTGCCTTTCTGTGGTCACAATGTGCTTTCCCATTCCTACTGTCTGCACTCAGATCTAATCCAACTTCCCTGTGGGGACACTCGTCCCAACAGCATTCTGGGGCTCCGCATCGTGACTTCTACTTTTGGGCTGGACTCACTGCTCATTGTTGTCCCTTATGTGCTGATCCTGTCCATGGTGAGTTTGTAATTTAGGCTTGTGCTTGTGTGAGTAGATTAGCGGAGAGGGGAGAAGTAAGAGCATGCATTCATGAATGAGTTAAAAATCTCCCTTGAGAAGTCCTTCCTATTCTCCCTGTCCAGGTTGCTTCTGTAGTGCTGTACTGGCCCAGACAACATTCTGCTAGGAAAGTGGTTTCCAATCTGATGACAACACGTTCTGCCCAAGAAAACATTTACTGAAAATTTGCTTAGACTATTAGTATGGTTGCTGTTGTGAGTTCAGTGTTGGAGCGTGTGGGGGACTTTTGGGATAGCATGGAAATGTAAATGAAATAAATACCCAATTTAAAAAAACATAATAATAAAAAAAGAGCTTATTTCAAACTCTGAAGAAGAGATTTTCATATTTTAGAGACTAGAGATTCAATTCACTCAGCACTTGGTGTTCATTAAGTGTGTCTGGCCGGGCATAGTGGCACACACCATTAATCCCAGCACTTGGGAGGCAGAAGCAGTCAAACCTCTGTGAGTTCAAGACCAGCCTGGTTACAAAGCTAGGCCAGAACAGCCAGGACATAGGAAAACTGTTGGCTTACAGGTGATTTGTTAGGCTCTTCCCAAGGACCTAGGAATAGTTTACATCATCTTTTGCACTGTCTCCAGGTGAAGGTACCCAGACAGTGTATAATAGTTCTGGCCCCCTTCTCTGCCCTCCTGGCTCTGCCCCACCCCTTCTCCAGGCCCTCACTCCATCCCCTTATCCTTTAAGGGGTTCTAAATAAACCTTCTTTATACTGGAAAAAAAAATCCTGACAAATAAGGTTAGCAGGTTTTATCTGTCTTCTTCTATTCACTAGAAACTCTTATTCACAAAGAAAGACAAATACTTATTGCATTTTCAGGTAATTTTTTTAACATTAATTTTCATGTAGTCAATATTATCATACATTTGTGCCAGTTTTCATGTAGTCACAAGTTTTCATACATGTATGTCAATTTCCATGTCAGTAAGTGCATTTGTAAATGTAATTGCTTGAGAAGGAATTGCTGAGCAAAGATTTCTGAATCTTACAATTTTGGTAGGCAAGCACTGTCATTATCCCCCCAAAGATGTCATGCCCACTCATTTGCCAACCAGAGTCTTACTATTCTTTTTTTTTTTTTTGAGTCTTACTATTCTTAAGTTTTGCTCCTACAACAAATACAAAGCTGTCTCTCAATTTCATCCCACTAGTAATTGTACTTAATGTATAAAAACTATGTGAACATGATTTTTACTTTTTTATTTTTATTTTATATAAACAGTCTCTTCATGCCTGAGGAGAGGTCCTACCTTCCCGGAGAGGAAGCAATGTGTGCTCTATGTCACAACTGTTCCCTGCTGTCCACTGTGAGGGGACAACCCATTTGCCTAAAGACTTGTGAATCTCCTAGGAGATCTAGACAGCCCTTAATCTAGTTGTTTTCATGACATGACAATGTTAAAGGATAACTTATCTCCAACAGTAGATGGTCCTTGAAACCAGAATGTGAGGGAGGCTAGCAGTGACAGAAACAAACCTCCATTAGAATATGGGCTAGGTCATTCTCACTAAATCTCAGATGGTCATCACATTCCCAAGTGCCAGATTCCTCATTGGAAACACACAATGCTTAGGAAATGTGTTTGCTGCCACTATTCAAATTCCCCTTTTCAAGATAGGAGTCTGTATTCATTGAAGACAAACTATTTTAATTATGGTTTTCATATCTTCATAATAATCTCAAGCCATTTTTCTCTGATATAAACTTCCATTTACAAGGATGCAAAATAGGAACTCACATAAATGATTTTTCCACTTCAAATTTAAGCTTGAATGATAGGAACGTTTTTCAAGTGAATTAAACATAAATGTGAGGTTCAAAACAGTAGAATTTCTCCTGAGGAATGAATACATTCTTTCTCTGACATGCATAAGACTTTAATTTTAACCTCTATCCTTGAACTCTATGGTAGACCATATATATAGAATTTTGAACTAATTTGAAAGACAGTAGGCTTTCCAACCATAGCCAAACATTTTTCTCTCAGGTTTAGTTGTTCAGGTTTCCAGCCTCACAGTGCAGTGCAAAAGCATCCCCTGAACAAGAGAGGCTTTCTGATTCTCTCCCTTGAGGACTGAGGTCTCAGAGCACAATCTGCATATCCCTGTAAGATCCTAGAGACATCTCCCCACTGGTCTCCTACATTTCAGCCTGAGATCATCAGTGACATAAAAACCACATGCAGACATGGGCCAGAGACAGATAGTAAAGACCACTGAAAGAACACAGTGAGTACTGAACTCCAACTGAAATGGATAACAATAGGAGCAGAGAAATGTGGTGGGTAGGAAACAAAGCAGTTTATGCAGAGATTTATCACACACAATCATTGATGCTAAGAGTGGTCCAGGTGCCTCTAATTTCATGCTTCGTGAAAACTGGGTGTGCTGTTCTTGTCATCAGAATCTTGTTACCAAAATAGTAGCTTTCATTGGATGATATCACTGTTGTTCCCTTATAATGTCCTCTATTTTTGTCATCTTTTCTGTTCTACAAAAGGCTGATCAAATGTCTCTGAAAGAGATGGTTCTAGGGAAATAAAGACAATAGATACAAGGAATGATCAGAAGATAGCAATTATCTTTCAGGAATTGGATGTTACAGTGCTCCCTAAATGATGACTTGTCAGTTAAGGGCAAGCTAATGGTTAAAGAAACAGTTCTGTGTGTATTTTTGAGTTACTCAATCCAGACCTCAGCATACAAGGACAGGATAGAGAAGAAGAAGGGCTAAAAAGGGCATGAAGAGCTAAATAAAGAATCCCACAAGAATGCAAGCATCATTGTCTACCCTGTCTTAGAATTGGCTAAGAAATGAATCCATCTGTGGAATTACTCAATAGACTACTGTGTGTGTTATGTGCAGCAGAGGAAGGCATTTCCATATTTTACTAATACTAAGCATGTTTCTCCTTTCTCTCCTCCTCCTCTGCTCCCTTCCTTCCATGCTTCAATCTGTCTTTTTTCTTCTTAATACATACAGATGTGTGTGTATGTATGTATATATACATATCCACTGGCTTTAGGTCTACCTCAGAGTGTCTCGAAGGCATGGATACTCATGCTCAAATACATGTACTCACTTGCATATCTGTATTCACACACTCACAAATTTGTAGATACACACAAATGCATTCTCACCTTCAGAAAGTGTGTTATCCATAATTTCATTCTTCTCCAGCAGTCCCCTTGCTCACAGCCCCTCTGCTAACACCCGTGCTAATGATATCTCTCCTTGGCTTAAGGCCTTGTGAAAGCTCTTTTCTCCCTTCAGAGCATTGGTTCTCACCTCCTTTCTGCCTCAGTTCCCATCATACCTACAACCAGGCCCTCCTCCTCAGGGAAAAATAGGATTCATAGTCATAGCATATGCTAGTGTACCATCTTAACACTTTCTCTACCCTTTTAAATTGTTACTCAAACTACAGAGAACCCTGTAGACTACTTTCCTCAAG
The DNA here is from genome assembly GCF_000001635.26 of Mus musculus. Taxonomy (NCBI): domain Eukaryota; kingdom Metazoa; phylum Chordata; class Mammalia; order Rodentia; family Muridae; genus Mus; species Mus musculus. The sequence continues at coordinate 103,999,972 of NC_000073.6, forward strand.
ATTTCCTGGCTTTCTATACCTTATTTTCTATCATATTCAGAACCTTAGCCTGCTTGTTTGTGTGTGTGTGTGTGTGTGTGTGTGTGTGTGTGTGTGTGTGTGTGTGTGCAAGCATGACATAAATGTTGAGAGGGATAAGAAGGGGTATGAAAGGATGAGCACAACAAAGTAATGATAGTGAGAAAAGACAATCACATGCTTTCTCACATGTAGAATACATGTATATGAGACTTATGAAGTAGAAAAAGACAAAGAGTTGTACAGAAAGTGAACATGAACAATGTATGATGTACATATACATATGAACATCACAATAAACATCATTTTATACTAATTTCAAAAAGAAGAAACAAGTCAAATTTAAAGCAATGTGTATATATGTGACACATCAGCATTGGACTGAGTAGCTCCTTTGCAAGAACCCTCAGTAAACTTTATTTTAACTGAGTTAAACAAAACAACTTGATGGCTTTTCTAAAAATATTATTCATATTAAACACACTTTTTTATTGTGAGCATAAATTATACAGTAATTAACTGAGTTCAAATTGTAACCTACTAGGGCAGTGTGTGGCAGTCAAATCTCTGGGAATTTCATGGTTCTCTACTGTTCTCCGCCATCTCCAGCGATTATTGGTTTACCACACAGACTATGCAGGTTGTATTTAACTACAACACCATCAAACATTCTACTTATGAAACCATATCAAAGGTTTTTAAAAGACGTTATTATGGAAATTTAGGTATATCACATTGTTGGACACACTGTTGGTCATCTGAGAGAGTAACCTCCTGATTGTTCATAAAGGGCTTGGACAACAAACAATGAGCCTGATCTCTTAGCATTCTCTGGTCTTCCCCATGGAGCTTGTCACTATTAGTGCTTTTCATTTAGTTCTGTAATCTCATAAACATAAATATGTCAAAATAAAGTATATTCCTCTATGATTATTTGCACTGATCAATCAAAGCAAGTAGAAATATAAAAACTGAGGGAAAGATCATATACATTTACAAAGAAAATGTGTGCCTAGCCTCTAGAAAAGGGAGAGAGATGTCAAGTCTATACCAAACTCTATTCAAGAGTGCCTGGAAGCCAAGCAGTAGTTGTGCACACCTTTAATCCTAGTGCTCCAGAGGCAGAGAACAGGAGGATCTCCGTTAGTTCAAGGCCAGCCTGGTCCACTAAAATCAGGCTAGACAGCCTCAAAGAGCCACTGTGCTGTGCTCATTTCCTGGTTGGGTGAACAATTTTGTTCTTGCACAGTGCTAGGGGATGGAGGAACCATCATGATTTAGCTCAGATTTCTTTCTTTTACATTTTTACAAATTACCAGCGACATCTGTAATCAACATGGTTTTCTTAGCATAATTTCTAAGTTATTAAATACTAGTAATGAATCTATAAGTGTGGATTGCAAATACTTAGTACTAGGAGAGCTTCACAAACCTTAGTTATGGAATCTTGTCTGTTATGCTTTATGGTCTTTCTTACTCTTTACTGTTTTCTTGGTCATTCTTACTAGTGTCTACAACATATGCATAATTTACTTTCTTATGAGAATTTCAGTCTTAAACATTTGCCTATATTTATTTTTTATGGAGCACAGTTTCTGGGTTTTAAATTATATTGACTTAAAGTAAAGGAACTTGTAAATATTTTAATATTTTTCCTAATTGAAAGAAATTCTATTATGTTTTAATTTTTTGTTTCCTATTTTCCCCAATTTTATGTTATGCTGCTGTACAAATTCTTAAGGGACTTTTCCCAGAGTTGTAAATTAGGCATTTATGGATCTATTAGGAGGCATGAAGTGGTAACACTCAATTATTTTCAGAAATAATTAAACATATCCATAATTTTATTCATACAGCATTCCAAAAATTAAGACATATTCATTGGTTAGATTTAAGGAATAAAATCTATATTCATCCTCTAGAGGCAATATAGAGCACTTTGAGACTACTTAATCTATAAAAAGCTCTCCAAAGTTGCTCATTAATTCTTCCCTAAGACCACTCCATCTTGGCTTCACTTACCATTACTCTAACACGAAAATGGCTTTGCAAATGTTTCTTTCGCAGACATATGAAAGTTTTTTCCATATATTGTCCTTTCCTTCCTCTTCCATTTGTATCTAATTACTACATTTTAGCTTTCCTTACAAATTGACTTTAACCTACCTAAATTTTACTTGCTTTCCACCCTGGCTTCTTTCTTCCTCACTTGAAATTCTGGTCTACATTATCATATTAACTTCTAGATTCTCAGCTACTTGCAAACTAATATAAGTCCCCATGACTTCCCTGTGACACATTGGACATTCATCTATGAGCGACTCCTTGTGGACTGTCTCTATGAATATAAAAATTTTTTTTTGTTTTTCTTTTTTTTCTTTCTTTTTTTTTCTTCTTTTTTTATTACGTTTTTTCTTCAATTACATTTCCAATGCTATCCCAAAAGTCCCCCACACCCTCCCCCCCACTCCCCTACCCACCCATTCCCATTTTTTGGCCCTGGCGTTCCCCTGTACTGTGGCATATAAAGTTTGCCTTTGGTTTTTCAAGACAGGGTTTCTCTGTGTAGTCCTGGCTGTCCTGGGACTCACTCTGTAGACCAGGCTGGCCTCAAACTCAGAAATCCGCCTGCCTCTGCTTCCCAAGTGCTGGGATTAAAGTCAAGCGCCACCACCGCCTGACGAATATTAAACTTTTGATGCACAAGACAAACCTGTGATATTGCCTCCTGAGTTCTGTCCTACTCCTAAGCTCCATAAGAGAATAAGTGCCAATATAGTACACATAATTGCTGAAGAAAGACACCAACAAATAATCTTGATAATCTCCAATCTAAATACTATTTCATCTGAGTAAATTACTCAGAGCACTAAACATATCAATTTTCTGTGATATTGTTCAGGTGGAACAAAGACATAATTTTGGTTTTGTTTGCTTATTTGTTTAAAATTCTAATAAGATCAATTTCACTTAGTAAAAATGTATGTATAGTTACATATGCACAGATATAACAGTCATTAGAGTACATCCTACCTGAGAAAATATGTAGGTACATTTTAAAGCACAATTAAAAATAAACAAGTGGAAAGAAATGAATTTGTCTGGAATAGAAATTGATAAGAGAATAATACTCTCTGTTCAGTATCTGGCTGTTGAATGATTCAGTATTGTACTTCTCAGGGGCAATCTGTCATATATACTTCTTGATTGTACTGATTGAACAATGATACCATACTGATGCTGTTTTTAACGTGAATTGCAGATTCTGTATGTTGCGTCCATCAAGTATGTCAGAAGTAACTAACACCACTCATGGCCCTTTCTACTTCATCCTCACCGGCATCCCAGGATTTGAGGATATCCATCTCTGGATCTCCATCCCCTTCTTCTGCCTCTACACCATATCCATCATGGGCAACACCACCATCCTAACTGTCATCCGCACAGAGCCATCTCTCCACGAGCCCATGTACCTCTTCCTCTCTATGCTGGCCCTCACTGACCTGGGTCTAACTCTCACCACACTCCCTACAGTCATGCAGGTCCTCTGGTTCAACATTCGGGAAATCAGCTTTGAGGCCTGCTTTGCACAGGTATTCTTCCTCCATGGGTTCTCATTCATGGAATCATCTGTTCTATTGGCCATGTCCTTTGACCGTTATGTGGCCATCTGTCGCCCACTCCACTATGCCTCCATCCTCACCAGTGAGGTCATTGCTAGAATAGGGTTGGCCATCATTTGCCGCTGTGTCTTGGCTGTTCTTCCCTCCCTTTTCCTGCTCAAGCGCCTGCCCTTCTGCCATTCCCACCTTCTTTCTCACTCCTACTGCCTCCACCAGGATATGATTCACCTGGTCTGCGCTGACATCAGAGTCAACAGATGGTACGGATTTGCTCTGGTCCTGCTCATTATTGTATTGGACCCTCTGCTCATTGTACTCTCCTATGCACTTATCCTGAAAAGTGTCCTGAACACAGCCACTTGGACTGAACGACTCCGGGCTCTCAACAACTGTCTGTCCCACATGCTAGCTGTTCTGGTTCTCTATGTCCCTATGGTTGGTGTGTCTATGACTCACCGCTTTGCGAAGCATGCTTCTCCACTGGTCCATGTTCTCATGGCCAATATCTATCTGCTGGCACCTCCTGTGATGAACCCCATCATTTACAGTGTAAAGACCAAGCAGATCCGTCAAGGAATTACTCGCCTCCTGTTGCAAAGAAAGGTGCACTAAAGAGTTTGTATAGAAAAGACTACTTTTATAAATGTAACATGGACTCAAGCATGAATATTACTGCCATAAAATTGTGTATAACAAGGATGTGGAGTGGAACATTTGCTTAATAGATAATCCCAGCTAATAAAAGAAACATTATTGCTTGACTAGAAGTTGAGGAGATTTTTTTTACATTCTTTTTTTTTAATTAGGTATTTTCTTCATTTACATTTCCAATGCTATACCAAAAGTCCCCCATACCCTCCACCCACCACTTCCATACCCACCCACTCCCACTTCTTGGCCGTGGTATTCCCCTGTACTGAGGCATATAAAGTTTGCACGACCAATGGGCCTTCCTTTCCACTGATGGTCAACTAGGCCATCTTCTGATACATATGCAGCTAGAGTCAAGAGCTCCAGGGAAACTGGTTATTTCATATTGTTGTTCCACCTATAGGGTTGTAGATCCCTTTAGCTTTTTGGGTACTTTCTCTAGCTCCTCCATTGGGGGCCCTGTGATACATCCAATAGCTGACTGTGAGCATCCACTTCTGTGTTTGCTAGGCCCCGGCATAGTCTCACAAGAGACAGCTATATCAGAGTCCTTTCAGCAAAATCTTACTAGTATATGCAATGGTGTCAGCTTTTGGAGGCTGAATATGGGACGGATCCCCTGATATGGCAGTCTCTAGATGGTCCATCCTTTCGTCTCAGCTCCAAACTTTGTCTCTGTAACTCCTTCCATGGGTGTTTTGTTCCCAATTCTAAGAAGGAGCAAAGTGTCCACACTTTGGTCTTCGTTCTTCTTGAGATTCATGTGCTTTGCACATTGTATCTTGTATCTTGAGTATTCTAAGGTCTGGGCTAGTATCCACTTATCAGTGAGTACATATCATGTGAGTTCTGTTGTGATTGGGTTACCTCACTCATGATGATACCCTCCAGGTCTGTCCATTTGCCTAGGAATTTCATAAATTCATTCTTTTTAATAGCTGAGTAGTACTCCATTGTGTAAATGTATGACATGTTCTGTATCTATTCCTCTGTTGAGGGACATCTGGGTTCTTTACAGTTTCTGGCTATTATAAATAAGGCTGCTATAAACATAGTGGAGCATGTGTCCTTCTTACCAGTTGCTATATCTTCTGGATATATGCCCAGGAGAAGTATTGTGGGATACTCCAGTAGTACTATGGCCAATTTTCTGCGGACCTGCCAGACTGATTTCCAGAGTGGTTAGACAAGCTTGCAATCCCACCAACAATGAAGGAGTGTTCCTCTTTCTCCACATCCTCGCTAGCATCTGCTGTCACCTGAATTTTTGATCTTAGCCATTCTGACTGATGTGAGGTGGAATCTCAGGGTTGTTTAAAGAATAGGTTTGCTATTCTCTAACCACTTGCCTTTGAGACTGAGAAAAGCATTTTCAAAATATAAAGCTTTTTCTTTTTTTCTCACAGTGTTTTGAACATACGATAAGCACATAATCTCGTTTTACAAACTCAAAATTCTTTTTTGTTGTTGTTGTTTTTTTGTTTTTCGAGACAGGGTTTCTCTGTATAGTCCTGGCTATCCTGGAATTCACTTCGTAGACCAGGCTGGCCTTGAATCCAAAAATCCGCCTGCCTCTGCCTCCTGAGTGTTGGGATTAAAGGCGTGCGCCACCATGCCTGGCTTCAAAATTCTTAAAAGATGAGAACATGCTCTCTAAAGTTATAGCCTCTACATGTCTCTTTCAGTACTAAATGCTATAATTTAATTAAATGCAACATTTTACGTAATTTTGACCTATTGGAATAGAAAATTTTCTGGAACTAGGAGACCGATTAAAGAAAGAACTAACCTAAATATTGATCCTACATGAAAAGTCAAATGAACACTACATATCAAGAGCTAAAGTGGAATAAGTTTGAGAATCTGGGAGTTTTGGAAAATAGACATGTGAGAAACAGTTCAGCTAATTCCATACTGATTTCATGTAAACTGTGTGATTTCTTTCCAGAAGAATCCAGTCAGCAATGCTCTGGGCACAGAAGGACACTGATGTCATTTTATTGTTTCTGTCATTAAGCTTTCTAGTATTAACATTTACTGGAAAAATTAGCGGTGATTAAGAAGAGACCAGCATCATTGAGGTGACATCTTCTGGGAAGTGTTTTCTGAAAGCACAAAGAGGCTGTGTTCCAGAGATGGCCAAGGTTGTACTCCTGCTGCAGTGGGACTTGGTAATATGTAAGGGTCACCCAGGTGGTACTGGTTTTGAAGGCATGAAGGGGTCACGCAAAGCAGCTGAGGCTCGGCACTGTGAGAGGCCATGGAAGGCCATTGGTGAAGGTGCAGCCTCAGTTTCAATTGAAGGCCCAGGACTGAAGGGGTCATGCAGTGTTTTGGAGATGCCAGTACCATGAGATGACTGCCAAGAGCAGCAGCAGCAGTGGAGTACAGGCATCTGGAGCCTAGAGGATGACGCGTGTGCTACAAAGGGCATGGCTGGAGAAGTGACCCAAGCCCTTGGAGGAGCCCAGAAGATAGTGAGTTGGATCCCAGACATTGGACGGTTGGAGATTGACTTTTGCTTTTGATTGTGACTGTGCCCTGATATTTTCTCTTGAAGGAAGAAACTGTTTTAGTGGAGCTCACAGTTAAGAAAGAGACTTTTAATTGTAAAAAGACTTTGGATTTTAAAAGAGATGGATATTTTAAAGAGATTGAAATTTTAAGAATATGTAAAGACTATGGGACTTTTAAAGTTATTTAGATCTTAAGTTATTTAGATCTGGAAAAAGTTAAAGTAAAAGTCAGGCTGACCTAGGTCTCAGGTACTAACTAAAACTTATCTGGGGTCAAAACCTATTCATCTCATTTAGAATTCATTACTACCCAGATTTTTTATATAATATATACATTTTCACTGCTTCTATTGTTTACATAAATTATATACTCAATGTATTTTCCAATTTTTAAAAACCTTTTTTTTATTTTTGAGGTTATTAATACATCATTCTACCCTCCTCTTTCATTCCTCCAAACTCTCCTATATACCTGACTTACTCGCTTTCAAATTCATGGGCTCTTTGAAAATAGCACAGGATAGCTAATTTACAAGCACATATTTAAATATGTATATATATTTTGTCAAATACTTTTATAATAGGATAAACATTAAAATAATTGTAAACTCTAAAATATGTTTCACAGCGAAAACTTCGTTGGAGGCAAAAAAAATTTTTTTAAATGAGTTAGCCATAACAAATGTATTGATATAAATATCTATTAGAGGATGTATTCTTAAAACACTGACATCAATTACTAAATCATTATAAATATAAATGCATGAAGTGCATGATGAACTCTTGTAAACCTGCTATATCATCTCTGAAAATGAGCTTGCACCAACCTGCATACATATATTGTAAAATATTAGCCATCAACCTAAAAATACTGAAACTAGACAGATTTCTATGTCTAAGATAATATATAAAGGAAACTTTTGTAATTGCTGTTTAAAACAAAATAAGCACTTCAATACATTTCTATGTATAGGTGACTGATGAACTAATACAACAAAATAGAAAATATTGTCATTGTAATTTGAGTCCTTGAGGGGAGGGAGGCTAAGGACCTGGTACTAGACCTAGGAACCAGATCTCTGCAGTTTAGAAGATGAAAGTATAGTCACCCCTATTTTATGATACTTTTTATTAAACCACGGGCAGAAAGAATAAGAAACAATTGGACCTGTGTTGATGGAGTTGAGAGAAGGTGTCAGGGAAGAGAACAGAACACCCCTCACAGCATGCTGAAGCTGATGGTGGCTGAGGGCAGGAAGGAAGAATGGGGAAAGACAGAATATGATGCCTGCGCAGCTGAGGCTCTTCATATTTTACTGTAAGGCTCAGTTGAAATCATTCAGTCTATGGACATTCCAGAGTCTTTAAGAACACATAAAAACTGGATGTGGAAAGTATTGCATGGTGGGTTGGATGAAGAATCATTTCATTTTGTACAAAGTGTCCTCATAGATAGGTTTTCATACAGTTTAATGTTTATACATGACAATTGTCAGAGTAAAATGGTGTTCTTTCACAAAGAAGAAAATGTTAAAACCATGAATATCTGGTGGCAAACAGAAAAGTACACTAATTCAAAGGGACATTTCCAGAATCACTACCCTTAGGGTGACAATTCATCCCTAAGAATTTCAGTAAAACATGAATGTTTTACTTATTTTAATTTAAATATTATTAAATATCAAAACTTATGTTTACTAGCTACTCTTTAAGAATTGGGATTGATTTATTACTTCTACACTCAATTAACATATCTGATTAAAGAAGAAATGTTGGACAGAAGGTACTCTACCCAACTCATTCTATGAAGCCACAATTACTCTGATAGCTAAACCACAAAAAGACCCCACAAAGATAGAGAACTTCAGACCAATATCCCTTATGAATATTGATGCAAAAATCCTCAATAAAGTTCTTGCTAACCGAATCCAAGAACACATCAAAACAATCATCCATCCTGACCAAGTAGGTTTCATCCCAGGGATGCAGGGATGGTTGAAAATACGGAAATCCATCAACGTAATCCAGTATATAAACAAACTCAAAGACAAAAACCACATGATCATCTCGTTAGATGCTGAGAAAGCATTTGACAAAATCTAACACCCATTCATGATAAAAGTCTTGGAAAGATCAGGAATTCAAGGTCCATACTTAAACATGATAAAAGCAATCTACAGCAAACCAGTAGCCAGCATCAAAGCAAATGGTGAGAAGCTGTAAGCAATCCCACTAAAATCAGGGACTAGACAAGGCTGTCCACTCTCTCCCTACCTATTCAACATTGTACTTGAAGTCCTAGCCAGAGCAATTAGACAACAAAAGGAGATCAAGGGGATACAAATTGGAAAAGAGGAAGTCAAAATATCACTTTTTGCAGATGATATGATAGTATATGTACGTGAACCTAAAAATTCCACCAGAGAACTCCTAAACCTGATAAACAGCTTCGGTGAAGTAGCTGGATATAAAATTAACTCAAACAAGTCAATGGCCTTTCTCTACACAAAGGACAAACAGGCTGAGAAAGAAATTAGGGAAACAACACCCTTCTCAATAGCCACAAATAATATAAAATACCTAGGCGTGACTCTAACTAAGGAAGTGAAAGATCTGTATGACAAGATCTTCATGTCTCTGAAGAAAGAAATTAAAGAAGATCTCAGAAGATGGAAAGATCTCCCATGCTCATGGATCGGCAGGATCAATATAGTAAAAATGGCTATCTTGCCAAAAGCAATCTACAGATTTAATGCAATCCCCATCAAAATTCCAACTCAATTCTTCAACGAATTAGAAAGAGCAATCGGCAGATTCATCTGGAATAACAAAAAACCTAGGATAGCAAAAACTCTTCTCAAGGATAAAAGAACCTCTGGTGGAATCACCATGCCCGACCTAAAGCTGTACTACAGAGCAATTGTGATTAAAACTGCATGGTACTAGTATAGCAACAGACAAGTAGACAAATGGAACAGAATTGAAGACCCAGAGATGAACCCACACACCTATGGTCACTTGATTTTTGACAAGGAAGCTAAAACCATCCAGTGGAAAAAAGACAGCATTTTCAACAAATGGTGCTGGCACAACTGGCTGTTATCATGTAGAAGATTGCGAATTGATCCATTACTATCTCCTTGTACTAAGGTCAAATCTAAGTGGATTAAGGAACTCCACATAAAACCAGAGACACTGAAACTTATAGAGGAGAAAGTAGGGAAAAGCCTCGAAGATATGGGTATAGGGGAAAAATTCCTGAATAGAACAGCAATGGCTTGTGCTGTAAGATCGAGAATCGACAAATGGGACCTCATAAAATTGCAAAGCTTCTGCAAGGCAAAAGACACCGTCAATAAGACAAAAAGACCACCAAGAGATTGGGAAAGGATCTTTACCTATCCCAAATCGGACAGGGGACTAATATCCAATATATATAAAGAACTCAAGAAGGTAGACTCCATAAAATCAAATAACCCCATTAAAAAATGGGGCTCAGAACTGAACAAAGATTTCTCACCCGAGGAATAACAAATGGCAGAGAAGCACCTGAACAAATGTTCAACATCCTTAATCATCAGGGAAATGCAAATCAAAACAACCCTGAGATTCCACCTCACACCAGTCAGAATGGCTAAGATGAAAAATTCAGGTGACAGCAGATGCTGGCAAGGATGTGAAGAAAGAGGAATGCTCCTCCATTATTGGTGGGATTGCAAGCTTGTACAACCACTCTGAAAATCAGTCTGGCGGTTCCTCAGAAAATTGGACATAGTACTACCGGAAGATCCAGCAATCCCTCTTCTGGGCATATATCCAGAAGATGCCCCAACTGGTAAGAAGGACACATGCTCCACTATGTTCATAGCCGCCTTATTTATAATAACCAGAAGCTGGAAAGAACCCAGATGCCCCTCAACAGAGGAATGGATACAGAAAATGTGGTACATTTACACAATGGAGTACTACTCAGCTATTAAAAAGAATGAATTTATGAAATTCCTAGCCAAATGGATGGACCTGGAGGGCATCATCCTGAGTGAGGTAACCCAATCACAAAGGAACTCTCACAATATGTTCTCACTGATAAGTGGATATTAGCCCAGAAACTTAGGATACCCAAGATATAAGATACAATTTGCTAAACACATTAAACTCAAGAGAATGAAGACCAAAGTGTGGACACTTTGCCCCTTCTTAGAATAGGAAACAAAACACCCATGGAAGGAGTTACAGAGACAAAATTTGGAAGTGTGACAAAAGGATGGACCATCTAGTGATTGCCATATCCAGAGATCCATCCCATGATCTGCTTCCAAACGCTGACACTATTGCATACACTAGCAAGATTTTGCTTAAAGGACCCAGATATAGCTGTCTCTTGTAAGACTATGCCAGGGCCTAGCACACACAGAAGTGGATGCTCACAGTCAGCTATTGAATGGACCACAGGGCCCCCAATGGAGGAACTAGAGAAAGCACCCAAGGAACTAAAGGGAACTGCAACCCTATATGTGGAACAACAATATGAACTAAGCAGTATCCCGGAGCTCTTGTCTCTAGCTGCATATGTATCAAAAGATGGCCTAGTCGGCCATCACTGCAAAGAGAGGCCCGTTGGACTTGCAAACTTTATATGCCCCAGTACAGGGGAACACCAGGGCCAAAAAGGGGGAGTGGGTGGGTAGGGAAGGGGGGGAGGGTATGGGGGACTTTTGGTATAGCATTGGAAATGTAAATGAGCTAAATACCTAATAAAAAATGGGAAGAAATAGAAATGTTGGGCATATATGTACTTGTATATCAGTAAAATGTAAGATGTAAGTATAACACTTATAATTCGTAATCAAGCTTGTAGTAATGCTTTGAATCTCTCTTTTCCTTATCAAATTACCTAACATAAAACTTTCCTTGTATTACAAACAGGGTTTATATATTCAAGAATAATCCCTGCTCTCTGAGTGTGTGATTCAGATAGATCCCTTCTTGCACGAGAACAAGTTGGCAATTCCCTGTTGGATTGGACGGGTTTTCACACTGTATATGATAGGATTGAGCACTGGTGGCACAAACAGATAGATGCTCGACATAAGTGTGTGGACCACTGGTGATGCATGCTTGGCAACACGATGCATCACAGACACACCAATCATAGGCACATAATATATAAGCACTGCACAGATGTGTGACACACATGTGTTGAGGGTCTTCTTCCGACCCTCACCAGAAGCAATACCCATCACTGTGTAAAGAATGAGCCCATAAGAGACCACAATGAGTAATGAGTCCAGCCCAAAAGTGGCCAGGACAATGGCCAACCCCAGGATGCTATTCAACCTAGTATCTGCACAAGGCAGTTGGATCAAGTCTGAGTGAAGGCAATAGGAATGGGAGAGAATATTTATGTGACAATATGGTAGTTGTTTTAAAAGAATTGGAAGTGGGGCCATGAGTGCAACACTCTTTAGTGTAATACCCAGACCCATGGATATGATCCGAGGCAGAGTTAGAATGGCTGTATAGCGCAGAGGATTATAGATGGCTACAAAGCGGTCATAACTCATGGCCAATAGGACTCCTGACTCCATGCCAGAGAAAGTGTGAATGAAGAACATTTGTGCCAAACAGCCATCAAAGTCAATTCTGTAGGCATTAAACCAAAGAATGCCCATAACAGTGGGCAGTGTGGACACAGAGACTCCCACCTCGGTGATGGCCAGCATGGAGAGGAACAGGTACATTGGCTCATGGAGAGCTGACTCTTGCTGCACTGCTATCATAATTAGGCTGTTGCCCACAATGGCAACAATGTACATGATGAAAAAGGGAATGGAGAGCCAGCCATGTTGGGCCTCCAGTCCTGGAATGCCAGTTAGGAAGATTGATAGGAGGTCAAGACTTTCATTGTTCTCTGCTCCCATGACACCAACCGTAGAGATAAGTTTTCACCTGCAGTTGAGACAAACGGCAGTTAGCTCAAACCTGTTAAGTCACACTTATTAGTATCCCTGTAGAAATTGACATAAGAAGGTGAGAAAACTGGTAGGGAAGTAACATAGCAGACATTCTCATCTTTTTCCCTGGTTCCCTGAAATCCCATTACTCACTTGTTGCATGTCAAAGAAGCATTTCAGATTGCTCAATCTCATGAGAGATTGCTGTTTTGTTTGCTCACTTATAAAATTAATATGTAAGATTCTCACACTTGAATGTGTAGAAGGTAGAGAATATTGATATTCAGGACTCATGCTTCTGATTTTCTAAGGTGGTAAAATTAATCCCACTTTGATCTAGGTTAGCCATCACAGAGTTGAATTTCCATTCTGTATCTATAAACCTGTACCTCTGACTGTAAATCTGAGGGGATCAGAACACCTAGGTAAGCAATCATACCCATGGCTTCTCACTCTGTTCCAGACAAGAAGAAATACATTGATTAAATTGAGATTCTGACTTTAGAAGGCATGAAATTAACATTCTGATTGAAAATGCAAATGCACAATCTACTTCTGAATGGAAAACATAGTTGATCAATGTAACCTCCCCCCCTCAGCCCGAAATCAGACTTGACTGTTATCACCAGGAGATCATCGGGGGTGAGCCTGCCACCCTATCGTTCTGCCACTCCCACTGCTACTACCTGCCGCCTAGCCAGAGTATTCACGTGGTCACCTGCAGCTGGACTCCGAAGATGATTTGGCAGGAATGGGCCCCTCCCCCTTCTTCATAACCCCATGTTTCCGAATAGTAAAATTGAGCTTGGATCAGAATCTCTTGACTTAGCTCCATCCTTTCTCGTGCTGCCTATATTCCCTCTTTTCTTCCAGATTCCAAGATGCCTTCCAGGCTTGACACCGGACATGTGAGCCGCTGGCCGGCTTCAACAGATCAAACCTATTGATGATACAGTGCTATGAAATGAGGTTTGGCTCAGAATCCATGGACTGAGTGAAGATGCAGATAAATGGCTCAATTGGCCATCAAGGGATTACTCAGAACTTTTATGAAAGTTTAGAAATATGTGATGAGCCCTGGTATAATGTAACCTAATGAATGGAGAATAGCATAGTAACTCATATTTGTAATAAAAGAAATGTGAATCGTAGATAAAATGACAGATATAATTGGTATGCAAGCTGAGTAAATTCCAGTCATGCATTTAGTCATTCACAACAGAATAGATACATCACAGCTTCTGTGTGAATCCTTCATGATTACTCATAGCTGACATAAAATTGTCCACACATCTGAAGAGCTTTTAGAACTGCTCTGCTGGACAGATGAACAGTTAGAGCCATGTATAGTCAGCCAAGGGAATATGAACAGCAATCACCATGCAGAAAAGAACTCGAAAACAAGGAGACTGGCCAGAGAGCCTGTTTCCCTATTGTCTGCAGTCCTCCTGCAGAGCTCTGGTGAATTCCCACAAAACTCATCTTGTGTTTTTCTAAAAACAAACTGCTCTTCTGACAGGTGAAATATGCTTCCTTATGTCTCTTATACATAAGTCCTCTAATTTCTACTTCACATATTACATTCTCAACCTTAATTATGTAGTAATACTGAAGAATTGAAGTAATTCGAGTTATATCCCATGCCAACTAAGTTATGTACCGAATACAATTAATTACCTTTATGTCCTGGAGTGAATGCAGCAGGTAAAAGTGCCTTATTGTTATACTGTGCAATGGCAGTCTTCTACACTACAGTGACACTAGCAAGCAATCCTCAAATCACTATTCACTCCCTTGTATTGCAGTGGGTTTTCATTATGGATTGCAACTCCACATTTCCTTGTTGTACATCATGTGCTGGACTCCCCTTTCAGCCTTTGCCTGGCCCTTTAATATGCTCATGATGCTCAAGATTTCACCAACAAATGTAGCCTAGATAAGGCATTAGTGTTATACTTCTTAGAGTCCAGTTAGACCAGTTTGTCTAATGGAAGCCTGAAGCCAATAATGTAAAATTTAATTTCTCAGTACAACAAAATGAAATAGATAATCTTTCTCTACATTTTCTTGTCTTTATTACATGTAGCTTTGTATCTGCTTAACTCCAATATACTATACTTCAACTTACATGTTTTATTCATAATCTCGCTATGACATCTTGTTACCAAACTATCATCCATGATCCACTTAATTATGCTCAATAATTGAATGTTTACTGCACCCTAAAAACACCGACGTCAGCCTATCTTATTGTCTTACAGAGAAATCTCTTCTTCTGGGTTTGAATATCCATGCAAACATTAGTCTTAATCTGTGAGAATATATTTTCTTATGTATTTGTTAGTTCAATATCTGTATCTCCTACTAGACTGAAATTCCATCAGAAAACAGGGAGAGTGCTGATTTTCTCCAATAAATCCTAATAATTGCTCAAGTTTAAACACATAGTAGATTTTTATAAAATACCATATGAATACATAATTTAATATGTAATCAAAAACTAAAAGTTTTAATATGGCACTAAAAGTTTTATATTTTTTTCTCCTTATTGCATGTTTATAATACTAAATTACTTTGTCTACTTCTCAAAGTATTTGGCTTTAATACCCAGGTTTTCTTGTCAAGATTCCCACTGGTTAAGAAATTTAACACAGATCAATAAAGTGATGCATAATTTGTATGGTGACAGTTTTTCATAATACTATCTAAGTATAAATCCTAACCTTTATGCTTTAAGTTATCTCAATCCTAACCTTTGTATTATTTTTGAGACTTTTCATATTTTAACAATGACATTCTTCCTTCAGCAAAATGTTACAATATTTATAACATACTGTGACAATCATTGTTTATATTTTGCAATTTTTCTACTGAGAAGTATGCTTGAACTTCTGGAAAACAAATATTCTCTTATACTGAAAGCCTAAATTCTCAGTCTCACATATCGCCCATGAAGTGAATCTCTTTCAAAGTTACCTTCTTAATCCTTTACAGATTCCTGCATCATTCTTAGGACAGTCTACAGTTTAGAACTGTGGCATTCTACTATTGATTCTTTATTTCACTCTATAAATATTCTAATACTGTTGATTCCCACAAAGGGAAATGTTCCCAAATCATTCCGGTTTCTTGTTCTGAGGATCTTATTCTTTCCTGATATCGGCACCCAGTTTTCGTTAGGAAAACTTATCATGGCATCACTTAGAGCTGATCACTTAGAGGCAACTCTGTGCTGGCTACAGAGTTTATACTCTAGAGGTGAGTAATTCCCAAAAACTGGTCTTCCTTTGATTTTACTTTTTTATCATGTATATTATATAGTGCTATGGTATCTGACTAAAGGTTAAAACCTGTGAATATGTGTTCAATAAGATTGTTTGGAAAACTAGTAACATTCAATGAAAAAAATGACTTCATAGCCAGTCATTGTGGAGCATGCCTTTAATCTCAGCACCTGGGAGGCAAAGGCAAGCAGATATATGAGTTCAGGGCTAGCCTGGTCTACATAGCAAGTTCTAAATAGAGACACCCTGTCTCAAACAACTCAAAACAAACAAATAGATAGATTCTGTAACTCCCCCCTACTAAATGATTGATACATGCTGTCCTTCCTGTTGGACTCTGAGCTTTTTGGAGGTCATGTTTCTGTCTGACCAAGTACCACCACTGCACTTCCTGTGACTGTGATTCCAAGGTATGCTTTTGAAAAACTAAAAGCATAACTAGATAGACAGAAGCTCTGACGTGATGCTCAGTCAAAACTGGAAGTCCTGGGTTTCACATTCTAAACAGTTATCAAACCAACAGCTGCCCTAAGGGGAGCTTTGGAGAACAGAGGGGACCTCAGTGAGGATGAGTAGAGCCAAGGATGAAAGGAATGAAAGGTAACAGGAAGGTAACTTAAAGCTCATGCAAGGAATGTTTTTCCCAGAGCTAAAGCTACACTGCTTATGAGCAATGGAAGTATTGAAAGGCAGACTAAGCAAACGTGGGAGTGAGCAGTAGTGCTGGCAGCACCTGCTGACCTGGGATTAAAGTTTCTTTCAGCTCACTGCCAGACCCCAGGTCTTAGGTGGCAGGCAAAAGAATTCTCACCCACTCTGTGATAGAATTTCATGGCTATGGATCAGTGTGAGACATGACAGACCCATATCATCATCATCATCATCATCATCATCATCAATCAACATCATCATCACACCACCTGTATTACTAAGATGACATTTAGTAATTCCAGCTGAAAGCACCTGGGAAACTATAGGGCATTTGAATCCATACTACTCTTTCTAAAGAAGACCTATATAACAATGGGATTTGTTGACTTATTTATTGTCTTAAAACTCTCTATCATGGATTAAATAACTTGTAGCACATATTTATATACACACAGGCATTAACAGAAATTTTAAAATATAGGACTATAATTATAGAACCTGAGAAGCCAATAGAATGATGGATAAAAACACACTTCTTGTACACATATCAAGTTCAACATCACCTGAGAGGGCTATATGAAGGAATTCTTAGATTTACAGATGGCCAAAGTTCATAATGGTTCCACATTGGCCTTAGGCAGCCACTAGTCACAAACCAAAGGTGGACTTTATATATCTAAGCAAGAGACCAGGGGCTTTGGGGTTCTGTTTTTGTCCCAGTATGATACCAAAGTGTGCTGGAAAGTGGAGAGGGTGAGATCTTACCTTAGGGATAGTAATCAAGAACTTTAAAAAAAAATCATTTACCTTGGAGAGGTATTACCCTATCTCCCCAGAGATCTAGAGAAATTCAACTACTTCCATATGATGAAGATAGAGAAAAAAAACTGATTCTGAGATCACCATATGTAACTCCCCTCCCTGCTCAAAAGCCAGCTCACAATGAAGACTGGGCCTGGAATCCAGAAGCATGATCTCTGAGTAGTGAGCTTTAAACAGTTTCAGTTTCCAGGCAAAACATAGAACTTATGGATGGACAGGACTTGGAGTCCAGGGCCAACCTCAGAATTTTAGCGATAGAGAAAATTATCTTGGCTACATTCGTCCATGTATCCTGTCTCTTCCCGAGTCAACTCCCTATTCAATATTTACACCTCCCACTGAACCCTCCACCAACTTCCTCTAGTTCAGGGTCATCTCAGGGCCATGCAGGAACATGAGGTTCAAACGTACAGACATATTGGCTGAGTCTTACCCATGTATTCTTATTATATCATAATAGTAATGAATTAACTTTCTGCTTGGAACTTGTTTTACATAGAATAAGTAAGTATCTGCAGAGACAGATACTCAAGTGAGAAGAGGTAAAAGGCTTGCTTGACTTGAGATGAATGTAGTGTACATAATACCCATACCATAAGTCCTGAGGCAGGTCCTAATTTCCCAACCTCTAGTATGCTTTTCCCACAGTTTCTGTTCTTCTCAGTAAATATTTCATGTTACCGCTTTTTTCATTTTGGTTTCTGATGGAATAAATCCTTGTTAAGGAAAGAATGGAAGGAAGGCTACCTCCTCTATCTGTCAAGTAGTCTACAAAAGTGGAGAGGAATATGGAGCTTAGCAAAGACATTTCTCCTCCTCTGAAGCTCTGAAATATTGGAAGAACAGATAAAAATAATGTCTGCTTCCAGTGTTGTTACACTTTTAGCTTAGCTAGAATAATGAGTTTTAATCCTGGATGTGTAATTCAAGAGAACTTAAACCAAATATATATTGCAAGGCTACAGAATAATGGGGAAAGAAGTTTCGTATCAGCCATGAGACTGGCAGGGAGAAATGTGGATTTCAAAATTCATAAAGTGTTGTGACCCTACCATGTCCCTAAGAACCTTTGGCTTTTGTCCTTTTATAAGATCTCCATTGAGTGAGTAGATAAGTAAAAGAATCTCAAATATTTATTCATTTAAGTAGTTATAATACTATAATATCAGTGAAATACATAGCATAGCACAATACATTGGAAGTCTTGACACAAAATGTTTCTGGTAAATGACAATCCATGGGAAGATGCTTGCACATTCATGCATATTGCAGCAATAGTAACAGAGCTAAGGTGTAGAACTTGCCTACACACCCATCAACAGATAAATGGAAAAGAAAACATATTATATTCATGGGATGGGGTTTTAATCAGAGAGGAAGAGAGTGAAATTGTGCCTTTTTCAGGAAAATGGGCTGAACTGGACTTTATCTTGTAAAGCAAAATAATTCAGGTTTAAAAAGACAAACAAATAAGTTTTCTCATATAAAGAATATAGACATAAGTGTGAATTGAAATGAAATGCATAGATAATATGGAAATAAAAGGCAACTGTGAGAACAGAAAGAAATCTACTAAAGGGAAGTAGGTAAGGGGACAAGAAAAAATACAGACAAATATGGTCTGTTATGCAACTTTACATATGGGTGAGTGTGCATATGTGCATTGTGTAAGCATATAAGTGCGTACATGCACTTGTATGCATGTGTGCCCACATGTGTGTGTGTATGCATGTGCACATGTTTGTGTGATATATGAAAGCAAAAGAGGGTTATTTGGAGAAAGAAAGAAACAAATAGAAGGGAGGAGGAGAGACAAGGGAGAGACAAGGAAAGGTTGTGTGAGACTGAAACCAAAGAAAATGATACATCTGTATAAAATTGTCATAAACTATTTTATGTGCCCACTGCAAGGTAGAACAGATTCAGAAAGAAAATTTTATAATTTTCCCTCTCATGTAATTCAAGCACACATGTGTTTGTGACATTAAGTTAGAAGAAGGACTATTAAGGAAGTAGAGGAAACTATCAGAGGAGAAATGGAGACTAGAAGAGGGTAATGGGGAAGATGGTCAAAGCACTTGATACACTGAATGAAAATAATATTACAAACACATCAGTAAAGCAAATATACACTAATAGAACATTGAACTTAATATTATATTAAAAGTTTAGCATTCGTGAAGAAATCATGAGGTTCCACCTAGCTTAAAGTTTAAATGGAAAGATAAATACACCCTTTTAAGTGTAAGTATAATTCCGTAGAGTAGAGTAAGCAATTTGTCAGGGGACTTCCTAGTCAGAGCACTTGTATACATGGAATTCACATTGATATAATCCGATCCCTCATCTAACTGCAATAGCAAACTTGCTTTTCTCTTTAATTTTGCCTACTTGTTTGAAAGCCCCATCTTTTTTTCCATGCCAGGTAGGGTTAGATAACAGTGATCAAGACTGTGAGGGAAGGGAGGCATGTATCATGGGCCAGCCAGTGTGAGGTGGCTGGAAGATGCTCATTAAACTTTCATCTGAAGCTAAGATGATGTCTAACCTCCATCACTTCATAAGGATAGGAATGCAATCCATCTTTGCTTTTGTCACCACAGATTCCACACTCCTGAGATGAACTCAGTCTCCCCCATCTTTAATAACCATCCACTACACTTGAATAATTTCTTTGGACCATGTTCTCCACCCTTCTCCAAAGGAAGCCTCCACATTGAACAAAAGAAATTATGCCTTTTCCCACATACTCTAGGGCACTGTTCCAAGTTAACAGTATCAGAATAAGTGAGGGAAATTATTCAAACACAAACTGCTATGTCCACTCTCCAGAATCTCTGTTTCTTAGACTTAGAGAAGAGTCCCTGGACATGGCATGGCCCACAAACTTCCAGGTGTGGTTCATGATGCTGGTATGAGAGTCACAAACTGAAAACTGTGTTTCCAAACACTTAGTGCTATTGTCCTATCACTCTTACCTTACACACAACACTTAGTACCTGGAAAGTTTTCAGATACCCACTAAACTTTGTAAGCTATAATCATCAAGTTCTTACTTAATTCACTTCTCATTTGGTAAGATGAATATGGAGCCAAATTGTGTTCTCTGAAATGCTAAGTGGTATTATTATGTTGTTTATTGGACCATAACTGGAGAGTTTAGATTCCAAACTTTTCTGAGAAAATATTTTGTCTCAGGCAATTTTTTTCTGGGAAGACCTAAATGTTCCCTTCTCCCTTTCATCCTGAAGGAAACACTCTACCAAACCTGTCTGTCAGTTTTCAGGAGCTATTCCCTACCACCTAATATAGCATACCTTTATTTCTACAAATATATATCAACACCAAACCTCCATAGGACTATTCTCTATTCAAATTTTCCACCTCATTTTTTGTGATTTTTAAAATCCCCTGTGTTCAAGCCACTTTGCCTGCAGGACTCTGTTATTCCTAAAATAAATAAATAAATAAATAACCAGCACTTTTCAGGGCATCAGCTGCTGCTTCTACATCTTTTGACATGTATATCTGTTCATTTAACAATGTGTTATGCTCACCATTATAACATTCTCAGAAATTAACAGAAGGACTCTCACAGTCATTGGCCAATAACTAAGTTTACCATTGTATCAATTAAATTATTCTCTTTTTCCTTCCTTTTATTGGATATTTTCTTTATTTACACTTCAAATGTTATCCCCTTTCCCAGTTTCCCCACACCCCGAATTACTCTTTTATTGATTCCAATAAAGTCACAAAATTCCAAAATCACAGCTATTGAAAGCTTCAGGCCTCTACTTTGTTTCAGCAATATTCTTAAATTTAGCAGGCAAGTTTTAGTCTCTTCTCTTACAGAGCTCTCTCAGGTTCTGCCACATTCCTCAGGTCTGAGATTTATGGAAGACTTTGAGCATCCCTTTGCGGATCTCCTTGGTCTTCACGCTATAGATGATGGGGTTGAGCATGGGAGGTACGAATAGATAGACATTGGACATCATAACATGAACAACAGCTGGAGCACTTTTCCAGAAGCGGTGGATCATGGAGACAGCAATTATGGGAACATAAAATGCCAGTACTGCACAGATGTGTGATATACAGGTGTTGAGTGCCTTGAGTCGCTGTTCGTGTGATGCAATAACCAACACAGCTCTCAAGATCAGTGCATAAGACAGAAGGATAAAAACTGAGTCCACACCATATGTGAAAATTACCACAAAGAGCCCATAGATATTGTTAACATGGATGTCTCCACATGCCACTTTCATCAGATCTGGATGGAGGCAATATGAATGGTGTAGCACATTGCCCTTGCAAAAGGGCAATCTTTTTACAAGAAAGGGGAAAGGAAAGAGGGTAGTGAAACTTTTTGCAAGGATACCCAGACCCATAGCCAGGATGCGGCTATTGGTAAGCACAGTGGAATAGCGTAGTGGGTCACAGATAGCCACAAAACGATCAAAGCTCATGGCAAGTAGTATGCCCGATTCCATGAAAGAAAACGTGTGAATGAAGAACATCTGTACCAGACAGGCATCAAAATCAACATGGCGGTAATTGAAACAGAAGGTAGCAAGTACGGTAGGAAGTGTAGATAGGGACACTCCCAAGTCATTGAGAGAGAGCATAGAGAGGAAATAGTACATGGGTTGGTGTAGAGGAGGTTCCCGAATGACCAGAGCAAGGATACTGAGGTTGCCTGCAATGGAGATGAAATAGAGGAAACAGAAAATCAGGGCAATCCAAGCTTGGCCTGTGTTCATCCCAGGAATGCCTGTCAGCTGTAGTGTGGCTGGCTGGAAGGGAGTACCATTCAAGCCTAGCATGGTAGGCAGATGAGAGAAGACAGATGAGGATTAGGCCCAAGAGAGGACGTAAAGGAAGTTCTTCCCTTTCCTTCTTTCAGATGTCCTGTCTCCAACACAAAATGTCAGGGATAAAATATATGTGCCTAGATTCTGCCCTGTCTACTAGACTATTAGGTTTTTTATATAATTGATCATATCTTCATTTATTTCTCTACTGCCAGGCCCAGTATATGCCTGAGAACAGAGGGAAGCTCTATGAAGAGCTGATGATCAAATGCAGACTACATGCACAAAGCCCATTACCATTAGATACAATATCCTACCACTTCTTCATATACTCCAGATATCATATACTTAGAATTGGAGAGAAAAATAGAACTTAAAATAGACTAAACAAGAAAATAGCCTGGCCTTTGGGAACTTCCCAGTTGATATCATAGATAAACTACATGCAGCCACAAACTTCAGATCAAATAACCTTTAACCAGACTTTGCCTCAACCTTCCAGTGCTATGGTCATCCTAAAATTGTCAACACAAAAATTAAAATTCTAACTCTCAAATCTTAAATTCAATGATTTTCTATTTCCCAGTTAGACCTCTAATGCTTGTGCGCTGTTTAGGAAACACTATAATTGCTTTGTTTTCTCTGGTTTATTTTTATATCCTTCCTGATACACTCCCTACTGAGACAGTTCCCCTGATCTCTGCCTTTCTTTTCTTTGAAATCCACATGGTAAAGCACTAACATAAAAAAATAAAATAAAACTATAACCAGGCCCATCTAACCAAAGAAATAAAACATTTGATTGAAGTTACATTTATTAATATTATTATTGTTAAAATCACTTAAATTTTTAAATGTATTCATGCCTTTATCCATTCTTACCTCAGTTTTCTGACCAGGAATCTCTCCTGTTTCAAAAACAGGCACAGTACTTCAGATTTTATTACTATCACTCCTTCCAGACTCTGATTTTATCAGTCTTCTGTATAGTACCTTCAATCTCATTCCTCTTCTGGTTCTTGGTCTTCAGGCAATAGCTGTGTACAGAAGCCCTGCATCAAAAATATTGGTAATCTTCCTCTCCAGCTTCCAATCTACAGATGTTTCCCACACATAGTCAAATTTTCTTTCTTTTCCCATACCAGGGAAGGTTATCTGCTTGAGTGCCATCTTTCCTAATATGATTCAGAGAATCTCAATGCCAGGAACCGTAACCTGCTAGTGATGGTCTTTCCATTGTACTGCAGACACCACACCCTCCCCATCCACACATTTCTCTGTGATGGCTTCTTTGTTTCTAAACGTAAGGAAGGCATTTTCCCAGTGCATTGGTTTCCCTTTCAAACAGAACACTGTTGGTAACTTGCCTGGTTAAAGCTGCTTTTCTCCCCTATGGAAACACCTACTTTTTTTTCCTATTGAACATAGATTCTTCACTCATTCTGCCCAGATCCCCTTAGCTCCCCTTCCCCCAAATACACCCTCCTTCATTTCTCTTCAGAAATGCTTCTTCGTTTTCTTCTACATTAGCTTCTCCATTAATTCTCTTTATGGGAATTCTTTGTTTGTCTTTGTCTTTAAGCAGGCACAATAATGCCAGCAAAGAGAAATAATAGAAACATGAACACAAGACTAGAAGCCATATCATAAAAGGCTAACATTATAGTATTTATCCCAAGATGCTTCCATGATGCTGAACAGATCAAAGTTAAACTCTATTTTGGAACATAAGTAAAATGGCTCCTTATATCATTTGTGATTTCTAGAGTTTTCCTTCTATTCTTAGTACCCTCAGGAAGCACATTGAAATTTGATGGTGACAAGAGTTTGGAGAAGGTAAACAAACTAGTCATAATCCTAAAAGTGTATGGTATGTGAGCTGGAAACCCATGTCTTGATTTCTGTCTCCTCCAACTGAGAAATGAGAGCTGCCCTTTCAACCAGTGGAATCTCTTTGTCATCTATTCTCTACAAGCTTCTCCTGTTTTAAAACAGAATCAAGAATGATATCTCTAATAAGTCACTTTGATCCATTCTGTCCAAATCGGATTTTTTTTTCATTATTTTTATTTTAGACTGTCTCTAAAAGGACAAAAAGAAATGGAAAAATTTGCAACTCCAAGTAATAATAAGAACTCTTGCAAAATATAGATTAATTCTAGTTCAGTTTCCTTTTCTCTGGTGATCTAACTGAAGAAGTCTTCCTAGACCTTCCCATCTGGAAAGAGGCTCTGAGAACTTCCCACAGAAAGCAATTCCTATTCTAACAGAAGCCCTTCCTTTGATTTGTCTGTTTATGTGTTAGTCAAAGCTACCCAAATGCAACCTCTCTAGGAATAAGGGTCAGATGATGGAATACAGCAAATGTGAGCATGTACATGTCCAGAGCCTCTCTAAAACTTCAGAAAATCTACATTTATACTTCTATCCATGCATGTTCAAGCATTTATAGTTACCATCTCATATCCATAAATGTGACATGGATACAAAGAATCTACAACCTCTTCCTTTGTCACACCTGACACTATTGTACTACAGAATTTAGGATAACCTATGCCTGCTTATTGGTAATACATAATATAATGTATTTCAAATATTTGGACATTTTTATATTCTCCTTTACTTATAAATACACTCTATCCACATGTACACACACAAAGCATAACAAATACATCATCATTAACAGACCATGATAACACTCTTCCTAATTATATTCTTATGAAACAGTAAACACATCAATCAACCAAATTAAAGGACATGTTTTTGAATGGGGTGTGGGTGTGTGTGTGTGTGTGTGTGTGTGTGTGTGTGTGTGTGTGTATGTGTGTGTGTGATTTTTTGTAGCTGCATACACAATAGATGGGTACAGGGGATCATAGTTCTAAATAAAGACTTTTCAAATAAGAAGTTTAGAAAACCCTCAAGACAAGAAATAAATTGGATATATCAGCCTCTTAGCCCAATGACAAGAAGTCTGAGATTAGAACTTTGATTCAGATAGGAACCTATCCTTTGTCCTGTGATCCTTGGAATTAAAAGATGTTTTGGGTCAATTTGTGGATGGAGATATGCAGATTAGAAAAATGACCACACTAACACTATCTGGATAAGAAGCACTGTGGTCAGTCTGAGGGAGGAGCACTCACTGTACAGAATGTGTGTCTTTTCTTGGTAGCTGGCTGTGCTGTGCTGTGGGTCCAGCCGGCAGAGCGGCCTCAGCTCATCTCTCTTGCACATAAATTTATGAATCCCTCGCAATCCCCAAACACCTGCAAGAAGGAGAGGAACAGGAACGTGACATAACTAGCAGGATTGCATCAATGAATAAGGGAGTTGTTAGAAATGAGAATTGCTCCCAAGAGGATCGCATTCCTGGCCTCAGTAATTTTGATGTCATCATCTACACACACTAGTGTGTCAATTCTTCTTTGACTGGGAATGTCAATGCACTCACATGATTCAGGAAAATATACACAGGCATAGTCACCCTGAGACCCGCAAGTACATCCTTAGACACTTGGTTATTTACTGATATTTATACTCTGTATATTTGCAGAAAGTCAAAGAACCACATAAACATTGAATTTTAATAAATGATACAAATGTTCACACCTTTAGGGGGAGGTATAGTTATGCCACAACTTGAAAAGTTTCCAAAAGACAAGGTGAGATCATAATTGGTTAATAGGATGGGCACAAGGGAAGATAAAAACAACAAATGAGCATCTTTTCATAGACAATAGACAGTGTTATGAACAAACAGCCATCAGTCCTCCTCAGACAGGTCAGGTTCTGAAGACAAAAGGAGGGCTCACGAATACATAAATTGCTAAAGTAGCTCCTAAAGAAATCTGGCTGACATTAAAGAGAAGATCGGTGTGTACAGCAAAAGCTCTATTCCTCAGAAGTTGATGAGTTATTTGGTGATGTATAGTAGTATTAGAGTGAGTCAGTTAACAATTTGCACAGAGCTTATATATATGAAAATCCATGGGAAACCATTTATCCTACAGTAATAACATTACAATCAGAGTAAGATGAATTAACCATATTACTACTCTAACAAGGCAAGGCTTATATTCTCCATATGGGAAGTGCTCAATTGTTATATTTGGAATATTCCAGAGTCCTGAATGAGCCATTTTTCAGATAAATTCAGTTAATGGGAAGAATTCAGAGATGTTATCGCTCTGTCCCAGGCTTACTCCTGTCCCAGGAGTATCTCTTGCATAGATCACACCAGTTTCATTACTTTTGTGCTGACTCCACCTCACATCATTACACAGTAGTGGTTTGTGACTATTGTAAGTCTTCAGAATGTAGTACCATTTGCTCTTCAATTCCTCAGTTTCTTTAAGACCTGCCTAAACAATTTCTCTACAAAATTCATTTTGAATCATTATACTCATTTTATTGGAATTTTATCCTGCAACTCCATCTTCAATGCTATTTTTTGTGATTCTAAAATCACAAATGTAATTTGGATGTAAGCACTTCCACCTGTGTTCCATTTTTGCCAGTCAGTACCTGAAGCTATAGGACATTAAGAACATACTCAGGAAGGGGTTTGTATAGCCATATTTGTTTTATTCTAGGGTGATATTCCAACAATACTTCTCCACTTAAACACAAGTAATAATACCAGAAACATTAGTTGGTTCCATGATCCATTTTGCAGCTTTCCAACATTTCTTGAAACAAGTTACTGTATGTTCTTAAATTCTTTAGAACAAACCAGATAAACACTCTCACACCCCTAAAACTCAACCTTTCCTCTAAACTCAGGAGAGCCCGAGTCTCCCTAATTCATACCCTCTCCTGAAACTTTCGACTTTCAGTTTCATGGCATTCTTTCATCACTGTACTATTTAGTAATTCGAAGCCACTCCTTTTCCTCACCCAGGCCTAGGGGTAGAAGCCATTTCCTGAATTTGCTGTTTCAATAATACCTTTGAATATTCTTTTGTCTGTCATGCCCTCTCACATATGGTTAATAACTCTGCAAATGGATCATTTGGGTTCTTATATTTTGACTGGACCATAAATGAACTCTGATTTTGTTGCTTTCTGGAATATCACTCATATACATCTGAATCCATCCATTAATAGAACATGGTATGCCCTTAATGTGTGTTAACTGGAAATATAATTTGAAGTTGTCACGTCTCGGGATTGAGTGAAAAATGATTGAAACATTGAGATTGGGTAGCCCTGGAGCAGAAGGCTTGCATTTAATTGTTGAGGCACATGTTAGAGAGTGCTGCACGATTCAAGCTTGTATCCTCTTTTTTTTTTTTTTTTTTTCCCATTTTTTATTAGGTATTTAGCTCATTTACATTTCCAATGCTATACCAAAAGTCCCCCATACCCACCCACCCCCACTCCCCTACCCACCCACTCCCCCTTTTCGGCCCTGGCGTTCCCCTGTACTGGGGCATATAAAGTTTGCGTGTCCAATGGGCCTCTCTTTCCAGTGATGGCCGACTAGGCCATCTTTTGATACATATGCAGCTAGAGTCAAGAGCTCTGGGGTACTGGTTAGTTCATAATGTTGTTCCACCTATAGGGTTGAAGATCCCTTTAGCTCCTTGGGTACTTTCTCTAGCTCCTCCATTGGGAGCCCTGTGATCCATCCATTAGCTGACTGTGAGCATCCACTTCTGTGTTTGCTAGGCCCCGGCATAGTCTCACAAGAGACAGCTACATCTGGGTCCTTTCAGTAAAATCTTGCTAGTGTGTGCAATGGTGTCAGCATTTGGATGCAGATTATGGGGTGGATCCCTGGATATGGCAGTCTCTATATGGTCCATCCTTTCATCTCAGCTCCAAACTTTGTTTCTGTAACTCCTTCCATGGGTGTTTTGTTCCCACTTCTAAGGAGGGGGCATAGTGTCCACACTTCAGTCTTCATTTTTCTTGAGTTTCATGTGTTTAGGAAATTGTATCTTATATCGTGGGTATCCTAGGTTTTGGGCTAATATCCACTTATCAGTGAGTACATATTGTGTGAGTTCCTTTGTGAATGTGTTACCTCACTCAGGATGATGCTCTCCAGGTCCATCCATTTGGCTAGGAATTTCATAAATTCATTCTTTTTAATAGCTGAGTAGTACTCCATTGTGTAGATGTACCACATTTTCTGTATCCATTCCTCTGTTGAGGGGCATCTGGGTTCTTTCCAGTTTCTGGCTATTATAAATAAGGCTGCTATGAACATAGTGGAGCATGTGTCCTTCTTACCAGTTGGGACTTCTTCTGGATATATGCCCAGGAGAGGTATTGCTGGATCCTCCGGTAGTACTATGTCCAATTTTCTGAGGAACCGCCAGACTGATTTCCAGAGTGGTTGTACAAGCCTGCAATCCCACCAACAATGGAGGAGTGTTCCTCTTTCTCCACATCCACGCCAGCACCTGCTGTCACCTGAATTTTTGATCTTAGCCATTCTCACTGGTGTGAGGTGGAATCTCAGGGTTGTTTTGATTTGCATTTCCCTGATGATTAAAGATGTTGAACATTTTTTCAGGTGCTTCTCTGCCATTCGGTATTCCTCAGGTGAGAATTCTTTGTTCAGTTCTGAGCCCCATTTTTTAAGGGGGTTATTTGATTTTCTGAGGTCCACCTTCTTGAGTTCTTTATATATGTTGGATATTAGTCCCCTATCTGATTTAGGATAGGTAAAGATCCTTTCCCAGTCCGTTGGTGGTCTTTTTGTCTTATTGACAGTGTCTTTTGCCTTGCAGAAACTTTGGAGTTTCATTAGGTCCCATTTGTCAATACTCGATCTTACAGCACAGGCCATTGCTGTTCTGTTCAGGAATTTTTCCCCTGTGCCCATATCTTCAAGGCTTTTCCCCACTTTCTCCTCTATAAGTTTCAGTGTCTCTGGTTTTATGTGGAGTTCCTTGATCCACTTAGATTTGACCTTAGTACAAGGAGATAAGTATGGATCGATTCGCATTCTTCTACATGATAACATCCAGTTGTGCCAGCACCAATTGTTGAAAATGCTGTCTTTCTTCCACTGGATGGTTTTGGCTCCCTTGTCGAAGATCAAGTGACCATAGGTGTGTGGGTTCATTTCTGGGTCTTCAATTCTATTCCATTGGTCCACTTGTCTGTCTCTATACCAGTACCATGCAGTTTTTATCACAATTGCTCTGTAGTAAAGCTTTAGGTCAGGCATGGTGATTCCACCAGAGGTTCTTTTATCCTTGAGAAGAGTTTTTGCTATCCTCGGTTTTTTGTTATTCCAGATGAATTTGCAAATTGCTCCTTCTAATTCGTTGAAGAATTGAGTTGGAATTTTGATGGGGATTGCATTAAATCTGTAGATTGCTTTTGGCAAGATAGCCATTTTTACAATGTTGATCCTGCCAATCCATGAGCATGGGAGATCTTTCCATCTTCTGAGATCTTCTTTAATTTCTTTCTTCAGGGACTTGAAGTTTTTATCATACAGATCTTTCACTTCCTTCGTTAGAGTCACGCCAAGATATTTTATATTATTTGTGGCTATTGAGAAGGGTGTTGTTTCCCTAATTTCTTTCTCAGCCTGTTTATCCTTTGTGTACAGAAAGGCCATTGACTTGTTTGAGTTAATTTTATATCCAGCTACTTCACCGAAGCTGTTTATCAGGTTTAGGAGTTCTCTGTTGGAATTTTTAGGGTCACTTATATATACTATCATATCATCTGCAAAAAGTGATATTTTGACTTCCTCTTTTCCAATTTGTATCCCCTTGATCTCCTTTTGTTGTCGAATTGCTCTGGCTAATACTTCAAGTACTATGTTGAAAAGGTAGGGAGAAAGTGGGCAGCCTTGTCTAGTCCCTGATTTTAGTGGGATTGCTTCCAGCTTCTCTCCATTTACTTTGATGTTGGCTACTGGTTTGCTGTAGATTGCTTTTATCATGTTTAGGTATTGGCCTTGAATTCCTGATCTTTCCAGAACTTTTATCATGAATGGGTGTTGGATCTTGTCAAATGCTTTTTCTGCATCTAACGAGATGATCATGTGGTTTTTGTCTTTGAGTTTGTTTATATAATGGATTACATTGATGGATTTTCGTATATTAAACCATCCCTGCATCCCTGGAATAAAACCTACTTGGTCAGGATGGATGATTGCTTTAATGTGTTCTTGGATTCGGTTAGCGAGAATTTTATTAAGGATTTTTGCATCGAAGTTCATAAGAGAAATTGGTCTGAAGTTTTCTATCTTTGTTGGATCTTTCTGTGGTTTAGGTATCAGAGTAATAGTGGCTTCATAAAATGAGTTGGGTAGAGTACCTTCTACTTCTATCTTGTGAAAAAGTTTGTGCAGAACTGGAGTTAGATCTTCTTTGAAGGTCTGGTAGAACTCTGCACTAAACCCGTCTGGTCCTGGGCTTTTTTTGGCTGGGAGACTATTAATAACTGCTTCTATTTCTTTAGGGGATATGGGACTGTTTAGAAGGTCAACTTGATCCTGATTCAACTTTGGTACCTGGTATCTGTCCAGAAATTTGTCCATTTCGTCCAGGTTTTCCAGTTTTGTTGAGTATAGCCTTTTGTAGAAGGATCTGATGGTGTTTTGGATTTCTTCAGGATCTGTTGTTATGTCTCCCTTTTCATTTCTGATTTTGTTAATTAGGATTTTGTCCATGTGCCCTCTAGTGAGTCTAGCTAAGGGTTTATCTATCTTGTTGATTTTCTCAAAGAACCAACTCCTCGTTTGGTTAATTCTTTGAATAGTTTTTCTTGTTTCCACTTGGTTGATTTCACCCCTGAGTTTGATTATTTCCTGCCGTCTACTCCTCTTGGGTGAATTTGCTTCCTTTTTTTCTAGAGCTTTTAGATGTGTTGTCAAGCTGCTAGTATGTGCTCTCTCCCGTTTTTTCTTGGAGGCACTCAGAGCTATGAGTTTCCCTCTTAGAAATGCTTTCATTGTGTCCCAAAGGTTTGGGTACGTTGTGGCTTCATTTTCATTAAACTCTAAAAAGTCTTTAATTTCTTTCTTTATTCCTTCCTTGACCAAGGTGTCATTGAGAAGAGTGTTGTTCAGTTTCCACGTGAATGTTGGCTTTCTGTTATTTATTTTGTTATTGAAGATCAGCCTTAGTGCATGGTGATCTGATAGGATACATGGGACAATTTCAATATTTTTGAATCTGTTGAGGCCTGATTTGTGACCTATTATGTGGTCAATTTTGGAGAAGGTACCATGAGGTGCTGAGAAGAAGGTATATCCTTTTGTTTTAGGATAAAATGTTCTGTAGATATCTGTCAGATCCATTTGTTTCATCACTTCTGTTAGTTTCAGTTTGTCCCTGTTTAGTTTCTGTTTCCATGATCTGTCCATTGGTGAAAGTGGTGTGTTGAAGTCTCCCACTATTATTGTGTGAGGTGCAATGTGTGCTTTGAGCTTTACTAAAGTTTCTTTAGTGAATGTGGCTGCTCTTGTATTTGGAGCATAGATATTCAGAATTGAGAGTTCCTCTTGGAGGATTTTACCTTTGATGAGAATGAAGTGTCCCTCCTTGTCTTTTTTGATGACTTTGGGTTGGAAGTCAATCTTATCAGATATTAGGATGGCTACTCCTGCTTGTTTCTTCATACCATTTGCTTGGAAAATTGTTTTCCAGCCTTTCATTCTGAGGTAGTGTCTATCTTTTTCTCTGAGATGAGTTTCCTGTAAGCAGCAAAATGTTGGGTCTTGTTTGTGTAGCCAGTTTGTTAGTCTATGTCTTTTTATTGGCGAGTTGAGACCATTGATGTTAAGAGATATTAAGGAAAAGTAATTGTTGCTTCCTGTTATTTTTGTTGTTAAAGTTGGCATTCTGTTCTTGTGGCTGTCTTCTTTTAGGTTTGTTGAGGGATTACCTTCTTGTTTTTTCTAGGGCGTTGTTCCCGTTCTTGTATTGGTTTTTTTCTGTTATTATCCTTTGAAGGGCTGGATTCGTGGAGAGATAATGTGTGAATTTGGTTTTGTCGTGGAATACTTTGGTTTCTCCATCTATGATAATTGAGAGTTTGGCTGGGTATAGTAGCCTGGGCTGCAGTTTGTGTTCTCTTAGTGTCTGTATAATATCTGTCCAGGCTCTTCTGGCTTTCATAGTCTCTGGTGAAAAATCTGGTGTAATTCTGATAGGCTTGCCTTTATATGTTACTTGACCTTTTTCCCTTACTGCTTTTAGTATTCTATCTTTATTTAGTGCATTTGATGTTCTGATTATTATGTGTCGGGAGGAATTTCTTTTCTGGTCCAGTCTATTTGGAGTTCTGTAGGCTTCTTGTATATTCATAGACATCTCATTCTTTAGATTTGGGAAGTTTTCTTCAATAATTTTGTTGAAGATGTTTGCTGGACCTTTGAGTTGAAAATCTTCATTCTCATCCACTCCTATTATCCGTAAGTTTGGTCTTCTTATTGTGTCCTGGATTTCCTGGATATTTTGCGTTAGGATCTTTTTGCATTTTCCATTTTCTTTGATTGTTGTGCCGATGTTCTCTATGGAATCTTCTGCACCTGAGATTCTCTCTTCCATCTCTTGTATTCTGTTGCTGATGCTCAAATCTATGGTTCCAGATTTCTTTCCTAGGGATTCTATCTCTAGTGTTGCTTCGCTTTGAGTTTTCTTTAATGTGTCTACTTCCCTTTTTAGGTCTAGTATGGTTTTGTTCATTTCCATCACCTGTTTGTATGTTTTTTCCTCTTTTTCTGTAAGGACTTCTACCTGTTTGATTGTGTTTTCCTGTTTTTCTTTAAGGACTTGTAACTCTTTAGCAGTGTTCTCCTGTATTTCTTTAAGTGATTTATTAAAGTCCTTCTTGATGTCCTCTACCATCATCATGAGATATGCTTTTAAATCTATGTCTAGGTTCTCAGGTGTGTTGGGGTTCCCTGGACTGGGCGAAGTGGGTGTGCTGGGTTCTGATGATGGTGAGTGGTCTTGGTTCCTGTTAGTAAGATTCCTTCGTTTACCTTTCGCCATCTGGTAATCTCTGGAGTTAGTAGTTATAGTTGACTCTGTTTAGAGATTGTTCTTCTGGTGATTCTGTTACCGTCTATCAGCAGTCCTGGGAGCCAGATTCTCTTCTCTGAGCTTCAGTGCTCTGAGCTCTCTCTGCTGGCAAGCTCTCTTATAGGGAAGGTGCGCAGATATCTTGTATTTGGACCTTCTCCTGGCCGAAGAAGCAGGCCCAAAACAGGACCTTTCTCAGACACTGTGTTGCTTTGGCAGTTCCCAGAAGCTGTCACCTTCTGTGGTACAGACTCTCACCTAAGCAGACTAATTTCCTAAGTTCGGCGGGTCCCGGACCAGGATGGCGACCACTGCTGCTGTGGCTTAGGCCGCCTCCCCAGCCGGGCGGGCACCTGTCCTCCGGTCCGGACTGTAGCCGGCTGTCCCCGGCCCACAAAGGGTGCTGCCTCAGCGGCTTTGTGCTTCTGTCTCTTCCAGAAGCTGTCAGGTTCTCTGGCGCACCCTCTCACCTGTTCAGACTAATTTCCTAAGTTCGGCGGGTCCCGGACCAAGATGGCGACCGCTGCTGCTGTGGCTTAGGGCGCCTCCCCAGCTGGGCGGGCACCTGTCCTCCGGTCTGGACTGTGGCCAGCTGTCCCCTGCCCACAAAGGGTGCTGCCTCAGCGGCTTTGTGCTTCTGCCTCTTCCAGAAGCTGTCAGGTTCTCTGGCGCACCCTCTCACCTGTTCAGACTAATTTCCTAAGTTCGGCGGGTCCCGGACCAAGATGGCGACCGCTGCTGCTGTGGCTTAGGGCGACTCCCCAGCCGGGCGGGCACCTGTCCTCCGGTCCGGACTGTGGCCAGGTGTCCCCTGCCCACAAAGGGTGCTGCCTCAGCGGCTTTGTGCTTCTGCCTCTTCCAGAAGCTGTCAGGTTTTCTGGCGCACCCTCTCACCTGTTCAGACTAATTTCCTAAGTTCGGCGGGTCCCGGACAAAGATGGCGACCGCTGCTGCTGTGGCTTAGGGCGCCTCCCCAGCTGGGCGGGCACCTGTCCTCCGGTCTGGACTGTGGCCAGCTGTCCCCTGCCCACAAAGGGTGCTGCCTCAGCGGCTTTGTGCTTCTGCCTCTTCCAGAAGCTGTCAGGTTCTCTGGCGCACCCTCTCACCTGTTCAGACTAATTTCCTAAGTTCGGTGGGTCCCGGACAAAGATGGCGACCGCTGCTGCTGTGGCTTAGGGCGACTCCCCAGCCGGGCGGGCACCTGTCCTCCGGTCCGGACTGTGGCCAGGTGTCCCCTGCCCACAAAGGGTGCTGCCTCAGCGGCTTTGTGCTTCTGCCTCTTCCAGAAGCTGTCAGGTTCTCTGGCGCACCCTCTCACCTGTTCAGACTAATTTCCTAAGTTCGGCGGGTCCCGGACAAAGATGCTTGTATCCTCTTTAAAAGAATGCATGACCCTTACAAAGGGAAATTGGTGATTTGGATGGACTCATAAATACAAGTGGCATAACCACTAAAATCAAATACATGAATGAGAAAACATGAAGCTAAGCTTTTTTGAATATGAGATCACCAAATAAAAACTCAACTATGAATATTGGATAGGTGAGGTCCACACTTAATTAACCATGAAACTTCCCTCTTCACTAGACAAGGAGTCAGAGATCAGTGTGAGCAATAGAATAGAAGACAATCAAAGGCTGTAACTCTGAAAGATGGGCAACTGTGTGGTTACATCAGACCATAAGTTCCTACTGCTCATCAGAGGATACTTTATTATCTGGATAAGATCCCTGAAATCGAGACAACGTAGATTCAGTTGAGGATTTAGGAAGAACTAACTCCTCTCAACACATTTGTATAGGGACAAGAATTTTTAAAAAGACATATTCTTTTTACTATTTCCTGGGTTTGCACATTACCTAGCACATAACTTTGAGGTTCCTCAGGTATTGAGCCTCACAGAGTCTGCCCACCACTCTTCAGGTAATGTGCCATGTTGGGGTGAGAATATTCACTGAGCTCATTTTCCTCGAAAAGAGCTCATGTTTTAATTGTACTGGTATTTACAGGCCTCAGGAGACCATAGGTCCCTAAAGAATTTCCAGGCTAAAATTCAGCATAAATGTTCTCTCTCTGTGGGGATTAGGGTGAGATATAAAAGTAACAGGCATAAATTCACTTCAGCCAACAGAAGAACATGTTCTGAGTGCTCATCTGCTTGTGTTCTGGTGAGTTCTAAAACTTTGTGGGGTTGAGACAGTTGATCTCTGAAATCCTGCTCTGATAGACAATGTGAATAAGAGTAGGTGAGAGTGAAGAGGACTAGGTAGATGGCGACCTGACAGCAGCATCCTAGAAGAATGAACAGAGATTGCAGAAATATGAGGGGTTGGAAAATGGGTTCTTACTCTCAAGCTGTCACTCACTTAATTTGCAATCTCCTATACATAGCCAAGTAGCTCATTTCATGTGCTCAACTTCTAAGCTTCCAAAGTCAAACTTCCTAAGGTTTAGCAACATTGTCACAAGTTCAGGTAGCAAAGCAAGACTCAGAACTCAGAACTACCCACTATCCTTGGTCCTAAAAGCTTAAACACGGGTAATAAAACTTTTCCATTTTCCATTCTATGTGGTAGAAATAGTCTTCTCAAAGATGACATAACAGTCAGTCATCCAATACCAAATAAGTAACATTATACTGACTAAACAAGTGATATTTAGGAATATATATGTACATACATGTGTGCATAGGTACATATGTGTATATACATGCATCTAAAACAATGAAAATGTGCTATGAATCTGAAAGAGAACAAGAAGGGACATATGGAGGTTGGAAGCAGAAAAAACACATAAGAACTTATGTTTTATGATTATATTCTCAATTTAAAAGAAAAACTAATATATACCTCACATAAAATCATTTTTGCTGAAATTTTCAATATGACCTTTGAAAAAGATTGTTTTAAAGGTCCCTGGAACATTTAAAGGATAAGAGAAGTCATTTGGGCATAGCTACAGATGAGCCAGAAGTAGTGAGGCACTTCTAATCTTTTCTAATTTGTGCTATAGGATGAAATTTATAGTCTGTAAAAAAAACCTTCTTAGAAACCAACGCTGCATACTTCTCACTTCTTTCCAGACCCATGAAAATCTTAACAGATGTTCATTGCCTAACTAAATAATATTTTTAAAGCTGAAAACTATTTATGGAGTTCCTTAACAAGGCAGCCATATATTAGATACATTGATTTTTTTTTTCCAAAGTGAATTTGGACCGGAGCTGGGGGTTAAACCACTGACCTGCTGCCAAAGGCACCCTCCCCCTATCACATTAGCTTTTATATGGCTACAGTAACATAAATAGTATAATTTTCAGAAGCAAAGGAAATCACATTTGACTCTGGAACTGTGCTTCTTCATACATGTCTGCTTGAGTCATCTATCTTACTGCTCAAAGGCTCCTGGTAAACCTCTGCTCAGAGATGAAAACTGTATTTCCCATTTTTTCCTTCTCTTATATCTTAATGATTCCTCAAGATCCTGAGGGAGAAATGATGTTGTTTGGGCCACTTCTAAGACCTCCACCAATTTGATTTACTCTTTTTACAGCAGGGAGGGATGTGTGCAGCTCTTAAGGAAGAGCGTTGCTTTTATGTAAATAAGACAGGGATGGTCAAAGAAAGTATGAAAAAGGTAAGAAAAGGCCTATAAAAAAGACACAGAGAGAGAAAGATCTCCTTGTAAACTATGTGTGTATCACTTATTCAGTATGACCTATGATATGATAGCAGCTTGCATCATAAAGACTATTTTCGTATCCATCAAAGATTAAATTTGCAATCAATCAAATACTTCTCTGCAGAGTACCTTGCACATAGCATAGCCAACACAAAAATGTACTATTTCTAAACTCTGTCTATGCTTCTTTATTCACTGACATCCAGGAAGCTCC
This sequence comes from Mus musculus, assembly GCF_000001635.26. Taxonomy (NCBI): domain Eukaryota; kingdom Metazoa; phylum Chordata; class Mammalia; order Rodentia; family Muridae; genus Mus; species Mus musculus. The sequence continues at coordinate 104,037,206 of NC_000073.6, forward strand.
CAATCTCAGCACCACCAATTAAGGAAAGAGTCTAATCATGGATCTGTCAGGCATGATTTCTTCCTCAAACTCTGAACTTGAGTTTGAGACTTAGAATGATTTTGGCCATACCCTTCATACAGACTCATGCTTTAAGCCTTTCTTCTCCTCTCTGTTCCTTTGTAATAATTCAATTCTCTTCTTTGCTTTCTAATTCTGTTCTATGTAGCTCTACAAAGAATTGGATTTGGCATAGTAGCACTCATCTTTAGTCTAAGTACTCAAGGATTAGAGGTTGAGACAGAGGCATAACAAATACAAGGACAGCATGGGATACAAAACCTAAATGTAGAAGTAGTAAGATGAAAAGGAAAAAAAGTCGATTCTGGATGACCAGTCCTGAATCTCAAAGACTTAGTCCTTAAGGGTATGCAGTTGTTTAGTACTAAAAACAGAAACTCATTGTTAGCACAGTGGAGTGACCACTGACTTTCTGGGAACCAAAGTTCTTAGTATTCCCCAAAGTCAAGAAAAGCTTCCTAAAGAGGCATATTCTTATACTATCTCACTGACGTAAGTATTAATACCTGGCCTCCCTGGTCCTCCTCATCCTCCCCATCATCATCCTCTTCCCCCATTAGATGGAACTTGCAAAGCATAGCCTGACTTTATCTATTTGGAAAGTAGAGAAGGAAGGAAACAAGAGAATGGTATTTGTTTCGGTCAGAGCACTAGGCATACCTCATCACTACTGACCTCATGCCTAAGACCTTTCTCCTTAAATCACTTTGAATTGACACGTTATGTGTGACAAACATTCTGGGATTTTGGACAAAGGAATGTAAGTCTAGTTTTTCCATGAATTTCTGGAGTTCTCCAAAAGGAAGGCACCCTTAAAGACAAAACCAAGCCATCCATATGAGAAGTATCTTAGCATTCTCTATCCTTTCCCATCATTGAGATAATGAACATGTCAAAAGCACTGATATGATAATTCACAATATAATTATTCACAGAGTAATGGCTATAGTATCACATGTAAGTAGTGCTACTAAAACATCTGGGAGAAAATAACCTATATACATGTAGCTATAAATGTGAATACACATATCAATACTCATACATGTGCTTGCACATGTAAATCCTACCTATACATCAGGTAAACTTAGAACATGAACATAACATGATGTGTGTACTTCTATATTATAGTGGAGGAAGAATTCAGGGTTACATTGTGTGACAAGATTAAGATTGTGAGCAAGAAAGTGGGAATAGTTGTTTTATTGTAGATGTATGGGAGTCAGGCTCAGTCTAATATGGAAAGACATGAATGTTGTCTTTTGAACAACAGATATTTGGGGAGTGTTTAAAACTATATGAAGGTGTAGAAGTTTCTTTTGGCACAATGGCATCCTATACTCTGAAAATTAGTATATCTGTTAGATATTTAGAATTTATAATTTTTCTAAAAATAAAACCTACTTTAAGTTTCTGTACAAATATATAGAATATTCTCTTACTTTTTGTTATTGCTCTGTTTTTCTCTACATCATATCAAATTATATTAATTATATTTAAATTTCTGCATATTTAATAAGTCTTATATAAATAAAAAGTTAATATTTGCCTTCCAAGGTATGGTGGTTTAAATATGCTTGGCCCAAAGTGTGGCAATATTTGGAAGTGTGGCTTTGTTGGATTAGGTGTGGCCTTTTTGAAGGAAGTGTGTCACTATGGTTGGCAGGCTGTGAAGCTCCACCCAAGTCAGAAGAGTCAGTCTTCTCCTGACACAAGGTGTGTACTATTTTGATTTAAAAACAAAACATTTTTTTTAATTCTGTGCCAGTGAAAACTAATGCTCAACTACCTCAATCTCTTATTGTTCCTTCCCATTACCTCCCAAGTATTCAACATGATAAATGCTAACTCGGAGGTCTAGAGAGTTGGCTCAGCCATTAAGAGCACTTGCTGCTTTTGTAAGGACCTTACTTTGTTTCCCAGCACCTACATGGCAGCTCACAACCATCTGTTAGTCTTTCCATGGTATGCAAACAAATGCAAGCAAACACACACATACAAATAAAATACATAAACCTCTAAAATTGTAAAATCAATCAATCAATCAATCAATCAATCACTTTGGGGAATTGTCTACATAATCAACAAAATATCTGAATTAAACTGTTTTCAAGGACATGTTTAAGCACTTCCAAGAGTTACTGGTGATTCCAACAACTGCTTCCCTTCTGCAACAATGAACCTTTTGAATATTTACATATTTCTCCTGAATGATACTTATAAAATTTATGAAAAATGTAAATAACATGGTAGAAACATGTCTCATGGTTAACTGTTATTTCTGAAGTATTATACAATATCATTCTACATCATGAAACAGGGAAATGCTATCCTAGTTTGTAGCTGATGATCATAAAATAGTGTGCCAGCACTAGTCCCAAACCAATAGTTTCATGAGTGCACCAGCTTTTAATTGTAAACACTGCCTCACTGTATCTGATAATTCTGAGTTTCTTGTCCTCCAGTAAGCACAGATCTTGAAATTCTCCAAGCAAGAAGATCTGACCCTGGGACACATCCTGGGTTCCCCCTGTGATGGCGCTGTTCAATGTCACTCACCCTGCCTCCTTTCTCCTGACTGGTATCCCTGGTCTGGAGAGCCTCCACCCCTGGCTGGCAGGACCCCTTTGTGTGATGTATGCCGTGGCCCTCGGGGCAAATACTGTGATTCTGCAGGCTGTGAGAGTGGAGCCCATCCTCCATGCTCCCATGTACTATTTCCTGTCCATGTTGTCTTTCAGTGATGTGGCCATGTCAATGGCCACACTGCCCACCGTGCTGAGAACCTTCTGCTTTGATGCCCGCAGCATTGCTTTTGACGCCTGTCTAGTCCAGATGTTCCTCATTCATTCTTTCTCGATGATGGAGTCAGGGATTCTGCTGGCTATGAGTTTTGACCGCTATGTGGCCATATGCAATCCCTTGCATTATGCCACTGTCCTCACCAATGAATTCATTGCTGGGATGGGCTTAGCTGTGACTGCTCGAAGCTTCATCACCCTTTTCCCTCTGCCCTTCCTCATCAAAAGGCTACCTATCTGCAAATCCAATGTTCTTTCCCACTCCTACTGCCTGCACCCAGACATGATGAAGCTTGCCTGTGCTGACATCACCATCAACAGTATTTATGGACTCTTTGTTCTTGTGTCTACCTTTGGCATGGACCTGCTTTTTATTTTCCTCTCCTATGTGCTCATTCTGCGTTCTGTTATGGCCATTGCTTCTCATGAGGAACGCCTTAAAGCTCTCAACACATGTGTATCACATATCTTGGCTGTGCTTGCATTTTATGTGCCAATGATAGGGGTCTCTACAGTTCACCGTTTTGGGAAGCATGCCCCACGATACATACATGTCCTCATGTCCAATGTCTACCTCTTTGTGCCTCCTGTTCTCAACCCTCTCATTTACAGTGCCAAGACAAAGGAGATCCGCCGTGCCATATTCCGCATGTTTCGCCGTATCAAACTGTGACTTCCACATTTTTTTATAGGTTCTGATGATTATACTGCCTATGGGTTCTCATAATGATATCATTATGATTAGTTTTCAGCATTAGCATTATCAATATCATAAGTATACAATGGATATGTAATTAGATGGCAAGCTATGAGACCAGAAAAATGAAGGCACAAAACTTATAAAATAAGGGGATATAAACCAATAAGGCATTCAGGTAACCTCTACATCATCTGCAGAAAGGTAAATGTTAGAGACAAATGAGTAGATATGAAATGTTTTACAGTTAACAAGCTAGGAATTGTTTTTGTAAAGTAATTTTTCCTGTGACAATTAATTTTACTGAGTCATCAAATGTGCCATGTTATATTCTAAAATCTTTATATGCATTGACTGACTTAATGTTTATATTAATCACATGACACACAGAATGAATTGCACAACATTATATAGACATTTGAGATTAAATTCATGTCTGTTTTCTGTCCTAATGCAGAATGTGTATGAGTACTGTTTCATTATCTGTATGAAGACCATTTTATTGTCTAATCTGCACTGCCTAAAGTCACCACTGTTGTTTGGTTTTCTTCTACACTACTGCTCTAAGTGATCACAGATTGCTTTGACTTCAAGGATTAACTCTGATATACTTTCAGAACTCACTTGAATAAACAAGGATGATCTCAGAAAACTGGCAGCTGCTGACACTAACTTAATACATCTTTTCTGTCTACAGCATTTATCTTTTTCCAAGAAGGAGAGGACTCCGATGTCTAAATGTCATAGACATCTAAATCACAGACCTTTCTTTAAGATGGGCGATGGGCCAGAGGTCTGGTTTCTCTTTTCTTTCTCCTCTGGATACCAATTCCATGCTAAAAGATATCAGAAATTATGTTCTATGAGTGTTAGTTAGCTTAAAAAAATCCTGCAATATACCACATAACACATTCATGATTTACAATTAGACAATTAAATGTAATTCTTTCGGTTCTTCTTTTACAATGATTTTTTTCTTATGTGTCATTTCTTTGATGAGAGAGTGCTAACATACACTGGGAAATTCCTTAACCTAATGTTGATGAGCTCAGACTAAGTTTTTGCTTATTTCTAGCTGAAATTTTTAAGTGGGGATGACTATGGAATGTGTCTTGTCAGAAAACTGAGCTAGAGACTCAAAGCAGCAGAGGCCACCATTGATACAACATTTTCCTTTTTTGTTTGTTTGTTTATTTGTTTGTTTGTTTTGTTTTTGTTTTTGCTAGACAGGGTTTCTCTGTATAGCCCTGGCTGTCCTGGAACTCACTGTGTAGACCAGGCTGGCCTCCAACTCAGAAACTGGCCTGCCTCTGCCTCCCAAGTGCTGAGATTAAAGGCATGCACCACCAAGCCCGGCTTCATTTACATTTCAAATGTTACCCCTATACCCTCCCCCAGCCCTTCTCCCCTACCCACCCACTCCCACTTCTTGGCCCTGGCCTTCCCCTGTACTGGGGCATATAAAGTTTGCAAGACCTAAGGGCCTCTCTTCCCAATGATGGCTGAATAGGGCATCTTCTGATACATATGCAGCTAGAGACATGAGCTCTGGGGGTACTGGTTAGTTCATGTTGTTCCACCTTTAGGGTTGCAGACCCCTTCAGCTCCTTGGGTATTTCTCTAGCTCCTCCATTGAGGGCCCTGTGTTCCATCGAATAGATTACTGTGAGCATCCACTTCTGTATTTGCAAGGCACTGGTATAGCCTCACAAGATACAGCTATATCAGGGTCTTTTCCACAAAATCTTGTTGGCATACACAATAGTGTCTGTGTTTGGTGGCTGATTGTGGGATGGATCCCAGGTGGAGCAGTGGGAAGGAACCTTTTGTGAATGTTGATAGTTTTAGTATTTGTGAGTCAGATCTCAAAATACACCCATGAGGTCAATAGGAAATACATATATTTACTGGCCTACTAAGTTTTTTAGAGAATGGTCAAAAAATATATCGAAATTATTGCAAAGAGAAAATAAATAGGGATGTTTAGACTACAGTCAAATGTAACTGTACATTTAAAAATAGTTTTTGTGAGTCATATAAAAAATTCATATCTTGCTTTAGGATACAAATGATAATTTTAGTGGCATAAGGTTTTATTATTTAAATAAAGATATTGATGAAAAGAAAAGGAATAAAGGAAGTACTAAATAAAAGTAAGAAAGACTCTCCCTGATGGCAAACTGAAGACAGGGAAGTGCCTGCAGTCACTTGAAGTGGCAGGGTGAGTTGGTACCCAGAGGAACCTCCCCATTCTCAGAGGTGAAAGAGAGTAGGGGATGGGAGAGGGATTATTTGAGGGGGGAACTGAGAGGAGTGGGAGGCTGCAATTAGGATGTAAAGTTAATTAATTAATTAATTAATTAATGGAAATTTTAATTTGGTGTAACAAATATATACACTACATATGTATGCATATATATATATACATATATATTAATATACTATGTGAATGTGTTACCTTTCTATAGCTATGAGTAAAATACTTAAGAAAAAAAATGAGAGAAATAAGAAGGAGCAGGAGACTAAGAGGCGCCTCAAATGGCTCTGGCTCTGTCCACTTACTCCCTTTCTTTCTCCTCCATAAAACATTGGTCTTGCAAACTTTATATGCCTCAGTATAGAGGAAAGCCAGGGCCAAGAAGTGGGAGTGGGTGGATAGGGGGATGGGGGGTAGGGTATGGGGGACTTTGGGGATAGCATTGGAAATGTAAATGAAGAAAAAAAATGAAAAAAAAAAACCACAAGTTCTAATGCTTTTCAGAAACACAGGGAAAAGGCTGGAGTTTTGTTTTGCTTGTTTTGGCTGTTGTGGCTGCTCATATAGTAATTGTTACAGCCATAGGTAGGTGACCCCTGCAACTATGACCCTAAGCAGAACAAAGCCAACCAACACTGGGTTTTATTGTTGTTGTTCTGTTACAATGTTTCTTATGAACTCATTAGTTTGTCATATTGAAATAACAAAATACATAAGTTAGTCCCAGGAAAAATATTTAAAAGGCAATTCCTTTATTTCTTTCTTGTTAACTCCGTCTAGACCTAGGTATATTTTTCAAAAAATGAAGTATTGGACAGCATCCAAACTAAGATAAACTGTGAACAGTTCTTAGTTTACCAAAAATATGTGTGAGTACCCTGCCTTGTTCTGGGCATGTGGTTCATCCTCCATGGCAAGGACTGATCTGAGAAGCTCAGAGGAACAATTCCAATAGTACAGAAGACTTCATCTCTTGCCTTGTGCTTAAGGACTCCATTGTCTTTAAGGGGTTGACACTGTGAGTTTGACCATGCTCCAGTGAGTATAAGGGCAACACAAGTTGGAACTGATTTTTTTCTCATCTTCTGTTTTCTGGGAGGCCACAAGGGTTAGGGGTGGACCTGGGATGATGGAGAAGTGAACATGATCAGGATGTATTATGTGGAATTTCCAAATGTTCAATAAAAACATAATGTTAAAAAGACTCATAAGATACCTATGACAAGTAAAATCTAATATAGAACATAAGAAACCTGCCAGTCACATTGTAGGGAGTTCCATAGGAGCTCAAAAAAGGAGAGATTCTTCTGAAATAGTCCTCAGAAGAAGAGAACGCCCATGACCGTGGCAGTGCCTGGCCAATGGCTTAATTTTCTATGTACCTCGAGGCAAAATCAATGAAGTGATTTGAAATCTGACCAGCTCTTCTCAGACCACAACTTCTCAACCACAGAGGCAGTTTTGCTGGCCTGGAGATGGTCTCACCTACCATGGCTTTATAAAATACACAATCCAGGGCACAATATGTTCATCTTCCGAGATAGGTTATGCATCCCATGGGCATTTCTCATCAAGCGAGGATTCACTTGGCTAAAGAGAATGTGACAGGTGTAAACAATGGAGTGTTACTCGGATGTTAAAAGCAATGCCATCATGAAATATGAAGGCAAATGGATGTAACTAGAAATAATTATCTTTAGTGAGGTAACCTAAATCAGAAAGACAAATATGGCATGTACTCACTTATAACAGGATGTTATCTGTAAAGTAAAAGACAATCGTGCTACAATCCACAGGTCCAGAGAAGCTAAGTAATACAGAAAGCTTAAGAGGAGGACGAAAGGATCTCCTTAAGAAGGGTAAATAGAATCGATGTTGTGAGGAAACTGGGAGTGGGTAGGTTGGGAACAGAAGCGATCAAGTGGAGTTGAGGGAAGGAGAGGAGAAAATACTCCGAGAAATGACTGGGATGGGAAAGAGGGTATTTTGGAGCAAGGTAGAAACCAGTGCAATAGGAACTCCATGAAATCTATGAGAGTAGCTGAAGCAATGACTCCTAGTAATGGAAGACACAGGGCCTGAACTTACCATCTTCTGTAACTAGGCAAGGTCTCAAATGGAGCGATTGGGACATCATGCCAGCCACAAACCAGCTATAGTTTGTCCCACCAGCAGAGTGTTCTGGGAGTAGAACCTAGCAGAATCATCATCAAAAAGACCAGAAAGACTTCAACTAGGAACTGACGGGAGCAGATTGGGAGTACCACAGCCAAACATTATGTAGAGCTCAGGGAAAGAGAGGAAGAATCAGAGGAACCAGAGTGATCAGGGACACACCATGAGAGCATGACCCACAGAGTCAACTGACTGAGAATCATAGGGACTCACAGAAATCAAGGAGCCTTAGGGGTCTGACCTAAGTCCTCTGCATAGCTGAGTAGCTTGGTGCGCTTGTAAGAATCCTAACAGTGGGAACAAGTTCTGTCCCTCACACTTTTGTTTTGAGTCACTTTTTGTCTTATTGAGTTGCCTTCTCCAACCTTAATATGATGGTATGTGCCTTGTCTTATTGTAGCTTATTATGCAATGTTTGGTTGATGTCCCTGAGAGACCTGCTCTTTTCTGAGGGGAAGTGGATCTGGGAAAATGAGGGGGAGAGACTGTTGGGTGGGATGTAATATATGAGGGAAGAACAGAAGAAATGGGAGGGTTCACTGCTCCGTTATCAACCAGATACGTTTCTTAATTATGATGATGAACCATGAACTCAGATACCTCTGTGACTCTCAGGCTATCTGTTGCTACTTATGCAACTTCTTCATATTTAGTAAATAAAAGATATGTTCCTTCCACTATAAACAGAGTATTAGTTCATCAGATATATGTGATAAAATAGAGGAAATAATTATCCACTAAATGAATGTTTAATTTATTGACTTCATCTATGCATGTATAATTGCACACACTTAAGATTTGCTCATGCATTGAAATTACTTTAAACCTCCAAAACTCTTCAATGTCAAGTACAATCTCAAGACTTCTGTCTATGTCTTTTATCCACCCTCTCCTTTATAATATAACCTATAGTAATTAGAAGTCTATATGCAGGTCACATTCTCCAGTTCCACTTAAGGGTAGAACATGCGGTGTTTTGTCTTTCACTGTGATTAAGTGTAGTGCAATGGAGTAGTGTCACTGGTGAAGTAAAACTCCATATAGATTGTTTGAAGGGATAACAACGGCTGAATACCACAAGAACTTATATTAGAGGTAAATACAAGCTGGGAAAACAAAATTCCTGGGTGCTGGGATTTGAACCCATGACCAGATGCATGCTGAGCTAGCACTCTGATACTGAACTACATCTCCAGTTCTTTATGAAGTTGACATCCATTTCCTACCAGGCATTTAAAATCCAAATGTCAATAAGAATATGTTTACAAATAATATAAATAACTCTTTCTGGCTATAAAGAAAAGTTGTTAGAAATAAAACAGATACCAATTGTACAATGTTATTTTATTTATAATCAGACATATAGTTTTTCAAAATAATCTTCTCAGTCAATAAAATATTATTAATGGGTTCTTAATTGATTTAGAAGTTAATACCCTATATAAAATATTTGCTTTGCTAGTAAGAACAAATACATTGTCTCAGAAAGAAAAATTATACATCCATTACTTATGGATTTGGTCCATATTCACTAAGCAGTACCAAAGCAAAATATACATTTATTAGTATAAATAACAAATAGTTCCCATGCTCAATATGGGTACAGCACTTCCCCCATATCAATATGATTCAAGGACTAAATCACCATGCTGCTCTATTATGTAACTAAATTATACAGCTACAACTGAGCTTCAACATTTTCAATGTGTTCATTTCCTTTGTGTGTATGTGTATCTGAGTGCAGGCATGTCTGTGCCATGACAAGCAAGGGAAGCTCTCAGAAGCTGATTTTGTCCTACAAAACTCTGTTGGATATGGAGCTCTTACCCAGGTCATCAGGAGTGTGTGCAACCTCCTCTACCTGAACCATCTTACTAGCCTTTTATCTTCCATTTATTTATTTATTTATTTATTTATTTATTTATTTATTTATTTATTTATTTATTTATATATTTTCCAAACTGATCACAGGCCTCCTCCCTCCTCTCCTCCAAGTCCTATCCTCACACATCCTCCCCTCATCCAACCCTTCCATTCTCTTTAAAGAAGGGGAGATCTCTCTATGGGTACCAGACACCCCACAGCAGGATTTCAACTTTTTAAAAGCCTGAAAAATACTGAACTCAGGTGTTTTTCTAATTTGAGAGTGAGGGAGAGAGAGAGGGAGAGAGAGGGAGAGAGAGAGAACAGACTCCTGTAGTATGAGTTGAAAGCCAAGGGTTCCTTGTTATCCTTGGCATTTTGCATATTTGTACACAACTGAGTATAGAGTTGCCTTATTTCCCTCTTACTTTCCAGATACTACTAATACAGTTTTTTCCCATGATGACACAGAAGATTCTTGGGAGAGAAGTTCTTCAGGGTGTTCTGTAGTTTTGTAAACAGCTCAATGTAGCATGTGTTTCTAAGTCAGAGACCGATGTATTCTGTGTTCTGTGGGATGTACAATCCCACCTTTGCTCCAGCCTCTATCTATAGATATTGCTTCCACTGGTTGCAAAACTATAGCACTCTCTCCTACCTGATTCGCTATACTCTTCCTGCTACACCTTGAGAACCTTCTATATCTAATAGGATACCCTCTTTCTATTATTAATATGTTTTTCTTTACTTGCTACACTTTTTGAGATTGCCAGGGAGTATGGGACTATGGTACCAGAATTTAGCAATCTCCAGCCTCTGAAACTTTGTAATGTATGGGCTTTGTTCCTAGTTTTATCAGTCTTTCACAAATTCATCTACATTTAGCAACAAGTGTTTCTATGCTATCTCTATCACCTACCTTGTGTCATCTGTATGTTTGAATTTCGCTTTTCTGTTGCTTTGTTTACAGTCAGGGTGAGCATTTAGAGCCAATACAAGTGTATGCTCTCTTGTGTTTAGGTCACTGTCCTGCTACTTGGTCCATATAACTTTAGCTTCTAAAACTTATTTTACCATCTTATGAAATAATGTAAAGAGATACAACTTTTAAAAGGCCAGGGCCAGGAGGCAGGAGTGGGTGGGTTGGGGATCAGGGATGCGGGAGGGGATAGGGGATTTTTGGAGAGGAATCTAGGGAAGGGGATAACATTTTAAATGTAAATAAAGAAAATAAATAAACAAATATATATATGATTTCTGTCCAAAGTTTGTGTTTTCTCCATTACCCTCCGTACAATTTGACTTAGACCATGTCCTGGTCATTTCTCTGTAAAAGTGTGCAGCCCATTGTGCTTAGTTCTATCAATGTCTGGCCCCCTGTGTCATGTGTATTGTGTTCATGGCTATGGGTGTCAGAAGGTTTCCGTCTCTTCATGGCTTTGACTCTACAACTTCCCTGTCATGTCTCATCTCTTGGTCTCAGTCTCTGCTGTAGCTTGCAGAGTGCTCTTTAGGCAGTGCTACCCAATGTAGGAACATGAACCCATATTCCTGAACACTGTAGGTCACACTGCAGCAACTGGTAAAGGGAGCTACCCCCCCTCTATTAGTCACAAATATCACTTCATCACCCATTCAATATGCTTATTATCTTCTTAGGAGACATTCACTCTTTCCCTTAGCTGTGCCTGAGTGATGGCAGTACATATTACCATAGACAAATAACTACTGTATAACTTGAAAGTTTGAAGTTTAAAGATATCCCAAATCATTATTCTTGTATTAGATAATGTGTGTGTGTGTGTGCACGCACACACACACACAAATATGAACTTAGGTTTATATTACTTGAAAACATAGATGTTACCTGGCATATTGGGAACAAAAAAGACCTAATTAAAGGGTCTTTTGTTGTTGTTGAGTTAGAGAACATTAATTTGCAACAAACTATGACCTAACTAATTACATGATGTCTTGAGTTGCAGATTGTGTCTAGGCTGTATCTTACATGCAACACAAAACACATACTCCCAAATGTATGACCATATTATTAATATATATATATATATATATATATATATACACACACATACATACATAATGTATAATGTATATATATATATATAATGTATATATGAAACCATATCATATATATGTGACCGTACTGTATATATATGACTATAGCACAACATACACAACATCTATGTGTGTGATATGATCATATATATATACATACATACATACATATATGTGTGTGTATGTGTATGCTCCACAAACTATCTTGATACACTTAAACATCAGTAATAACAAAAGTTTCTAAGCTATGTAGTGTTTCAGAAAACGTATCTTTAATCAGAACTTGGTACCCAGTAACATCTTGTGCAGTCTCCTACGAATCTCCTTTGTCTTGATGGAATAGATAATAGGATTGAGCATTGGAGGCACAAAGAGATAGACCAGGGATGTGAACTTGTGCACATACTCTGGCGCATGTTTTACAAATCTATGGACCATTGACACACTAATCATGGGTACATAGAAGATGAGCACAGCAGAGATATGTGATACACATGTGTTGAGTGTCTTAAGCCTTTCTTCCCTGGAGGCAATGGCCAGCACAGAGCGCAGAATGAGCACATAGGAGAGGAGGATGAGCACTGAGTCTACACCAAAAGCAGAGATGACAATGAACAGCCCATACATGCTGTTGATGGTGGTATCTCCACAGGGCAAGCGTATCAGGTCTGGGTGTAAGCAGTAGGAATGGGTCAGAACATTGGCCTTACAGAAGGGTAGCCTCTTCAGTAGGAAAGGAAGTGGGAAGACCATGCAGAAACTGCGGATGATGATGGACATACCCATGTGGGCCACACGGGCATCAGTAAGCACTGAGGAATAATGCAAAGGGTTACAGATAGCCACGTACCGGTCAAAACTCATAGCCAGTAGAATCCCAGACTCTGTCCAGGAAAAAAAGTGTATGAAGAACATCTGGGCCAGGCAAGCATCGAAGGCAGTCTCTGGGATATGAAAACACATAGAAGCAAGCACCGTTGGCAATGTAGAAAAAGACACTCCCAGGTCGTTGACAGACAGAAGGGACAAGAAGTAGTACATAGGATGGTGCAAACTCTGTTCCTCCTTTATGATGAAGAGAATCAGGGCATTGCCTACTATGGAGATAACATACAGCAGCAGCAGGAGGGCAGCCAGCCAGTGCTCCAGACTCTGCATCTCTGGGAAGCCCGTCAGCATGAAGCTTAAGGTGCTTGAGGTGTTACTGTACAAGGTTCTCATGAGGGTTGCTGAGGAGCTGTGAGGGAGATGCACCAGAGTGGAGTGAGAAAGGGCCATGGAAAAAGTGAAGAGTGGGTCCAGCAAGAGTCTCAAGATAGGAGGAAGATGATGCTTAAATTCTTACACCAAATGCCATGGAACGATCCAGAAAGAACTGAATAAACCCTTTCCCTCTCCTGACCTTTTTTTTTAAACATTGCCCTTTATTCTTGTGCCATCTTATTTGTACAAGTTTACATCTGTATAATCTGGCCTTTCTTCCCTCCTATTTTTAGACATAATCATAAAGTAAGTGTTCAATGCTCTAAGTTTTTTTTTTTTTTTTTTTTTTGAGATAGGTTTTCTCTGTGTAGCCTGGCTGTCCTGGAACTCACTCTGTAGACCACGCTGGCCTCGATCTCAGAAATCGGCCTGCCTCTGCCCACCAAGTGCTGGTATTAAAGGCATGCATCACCACTGCCCGGGAAGTCCATTCTTAATATGTTGAAGCTGATTTACTCTCTCCTATGAACATTATGACACCACTTGACTAGATTCCAAGCTGTCTCTCTTCTTTTTCTTGAACTCAAATATCATCCCAATATCTCACTTCCTCTTTGTTGTTTGAGCTCCTCGCTTACTCACCACAGTTCAAGAACCTCAGTCTCTGCCACTCTTAGCTGCTTTTGATTTTGTTTCTTGTATGTTCATATGTTTCCTTGTTTCAAATATTCTCAAAATGAACTGTATGCTACATTAATTTGAGGGGATTAAAACTGCTATTCACACACATAGCCATTGCTTCTGAAAGTCTGTAAGAAGGACATAGGAATCCATTAGTAATAAGTAATGTATTCTCAGAAGTAAAGAATTCTCAGTCTGGCTATTTTTTTAATATGACTATCTTTCATACATATATTTTCTTGCATACAGTATAATTCACTGTTCCTTATAGAAAAATAAAATTTATGCTTATAAACACAGATATGTACATATACAAGCATACATACATACATACATACATACATACATACATACATACATACATTTACTGCATTTACTTTATTTGTTCATCTACTGATACAACTCTAACATAATTCCAGAGTTTGGCTCTTGCCTTACTGTTTTTATCACAGGTAAACACAGTGACAGACATGTGGTTCTTTGATTAGCATCTTTCTCCCTTAGTAAACTATGAGCTCCAATCAGTGTCTGCATTTCCCTTTATTTTTAAATTATATCATATTTGCACTTATTTATTTAGTGGAATAATGTGTACCATGGCACATGTGAAAATGTTAAGACAGTTTGTAGAAGTTATTTCTCTCCACCCACCATGTGGGTTCCAGGAACCAAGGTCAGGCTATTAAGTTTGGTGGCAGCTGCCTTTGCCAGCTAATCTGTTCCCCATTTCCATTCTGATTTTCTACTTAATGCCTAAACGGGTAAAGTGGTATACAAATCCTTGAACTAGGACTCTGATATTACTAGTTCTAGTTTTAAACTTTTACACGATGCTATTAAATCGGTAAACAACTTTAATAACAAATACTAACACCTAAATTTTAACTGTAAAAACCTTGACATGAGCAAATTAATCTGAACCCACATACATTCACAAGCACCAACTGTAAATTTAACTTTTTAATAAACTATTTTCACATTTAAAGAATATGGAAGCCGGGCGTGGCGGCACATGCCTTTAATCCCAGCACATGGGAGGCAGAGGCAGGCGAATTTCTGAGTTCGAGGCCAGCCTGGTCTACAGAGTGAGTTCCAGGCCAGCCAGGGCTATACAGAGAAACTCTGTCTCGAAAAAAAACAAAACAAAACAAAACAAAAACAACAACAACAACAAAAAAACAAAGAATATGGAAATACAGAATAAAGTGCTTAATGTGAAGGTTTCCAGTGCAGTTACATGCTGAAGGAATGACAAATAGGAAAGTAGCAATGAAAGAGGCTTCCTAGAGCATAAGAACACCTGGCTTGGTCTCCAAACTGCTTTCCTAATTCCAAACAAACACACACAGGAAACGGCTGCCTATCTGAGGCTTTATACCAGGACCTGAAAATGGAGGACCAGGTCAACACCATGGGATTGCAACTACATAGGACTGGAGGCTGATTGATAGGTTTTCCTAAATCTTTGAGCCCTAGTCATCTCAGGATACAAGAGTTAGAAAAAGGGTTCCCATGGATTCCTGTGAGAAAAGAGCTAAGGTCCCTGTTTACCTTCTCAGGGTGGATTTGGTAGCTGTGAGAAAAGAGTAGCCAAGGTACTTGCCCAGAAAAACACCAAGCACACTACATCCTCAGAATGCAGGTTTGCTTTTCATACTGTGCAAGTCTGTGTCCATTCCTGCTCTGGATCTATGATGCTGCCCATTAAGCGTCCCCTGAGACTCATAAGAACCTCCAAGGAGATGGCTCCAGCAGAAGTGTGAAAACTCTTGAGTAATTGAGCTCCCCTGTGCTCTGTCATTTCTCTCATTTAAGATATCAGTGAAGTTGAGAGTCAAAGCTGGGGTTGTCCTAGAGTGATCTGTAAGTTCAGATCTTCATTTCCTAGAACTGAGCCTCAGAAACAGCTTATTCTGTAAACCAGCATCAGAGCTGGACAGATTCTCAGACCTGTGGATTCCCACTGATTCCCAGAAGAGCTTGTTCCACCAACCCTCCCATGACTCAAAAAGATTTTAAGAAACCATTAACACAACCAGTAAAATCTTAGTTATATGGTGTCAGCAAACAGGGTAACCATCTTGGGTTGTGTGGAAAGTCACCTTATTAACTGTTAAAGGTCTTTCAAGACAGGAATCTGCATGGCAGTTTATGGTCATGTAGCCAGACCTATATTCAAAGTCAGCTTCATTAGGCTGGAGAGATGGCTTGGCAGGTACAAGTACTGACTGCTCTTGAAAATGATCCAGGTTATCAGGTGTCAGACCCACACGCATCACTAACTCAAGTTATGTGAGAGCAAATGGTGTCTTCTTGCCTCCATGAGTACCAGTTACACAAGTGATGTGCATGCATATGAGTAGGGCCAACATTCATTAAAACTTACATATTTTTAAGATTTATTTTATATTTGATTCCACATTTGCTGTCTTCAGGCTCACCAGAAGGTGTCAGATTCCATTACAGATGTCTGTGTGTGACTATGTGGTTGCTGGGAATTGAACTCAGGACCTCTGGACGAGCAGTAAGTGCTCTTAAAGGCTGAGCCACTCCCCCAGCCCCTGAAAATCACATCGTTAAAATCCAGCCATCAAGTTTATTTATTTCTTTTGGTTTTTAGAATCCATATATGTTCTAAGAAATGCTTGCTGAAAGGAGCCTGATATGGCTGTCTCCTGAGGGGCCCTGACAGAGCCTTACAAATACAAAGTCAGATGCTCACAGCCAAGCATTGCACTGAGTGAGGGGTTCCCAATGGAGGAGTTAGAGAAAGAACTTAAGAAGCTGAAGGAGTTTGTAACCCCATAGAAAGGACAATAATATCAACCAACAACCCCCACCCCCAGAGCTTCCAGGGACAAACTACCAACCAATGAGTATATATGGTCCCAGCTGTATATATAGGAGAGGAAGGCCTGTCAGGCATCAATGGGAGGAGAGGTCCTTGGTCCTATGAAGGCTCTATAGATGCCCCAGTGTAGGAGAATCGAGGGTGGGGAGGCCGGAGTTGATGGGTGGGTGGAGGAACACCCTCATAGAAGCAGGGCAAGGGAGAATGGGACAGAGGGTTTCCAGGAGAAAAGGAAACCAGGAAAGGGGATAACTCTTGAAATGTAAATTAATTTAAATAAATAATGAAGAAAGAGTTCATATAAGTAAAATGGAGGACAAATGCCTATAGATATGAGCACATGTGATCCAACAACACATAGCAAGAGCTTGTGAAACTCTTGAAAAAAACTTACTGAAAAGTAAAATTATCATGTTTTCTCTTCTTGTGAATGTTTTATATAGATATATAAAATAAAATGTGTATATAAGGCATGAAACTAAAAGTAAGTCTTAAAGAATGAAGGAGATTAACCCAGGAGAGTGGAAAGAAAAGGGAGAAAGGAATATCTTCAAAATACACTTATAACATACTTTTATACAAATATCCTTATGATATTTGTATATATGTGTATGTATATATGTGTATGTATATATGTGTATGTATATATATGTGTGTGTATACATATACACACAATGAATATGTACCAATAAAAAGCACAAATGAGAAGGTGTGCTGTTTTACTTACTGAATTGAACTGGTGCACTAGAAATCACATTTTTTTCCTATAACATTAAATAATATTACAAAGTACATTGTGTCAAAGGAATAAAACCACCAGAACTCAAAACCATAATTGTCAACTAGAAAGTAAAGCAGTCTGAACAGTGTCTTTCAAATGTCATCATCGGAAGTACACTAGTTTGTTTGTTTGTTTTTCCACTACCAAATGGAAATAGGGAAACCACAAAAAAATGACCTGTGCACCCCTTTATCTCCTATTTAAAATCAAAGAGGAAACAATTGTCAGTTCAACATCACTTAGACAAGTGAGTAACATCAAACTGTGTTCACAGAGATCCAAACACAAACTGGTGACTCACATCCACGAGGCTGCCTGATGGTCCTCAGGAAACCTCTCATAATCCCTAGGACTTGTGTTCAGCATCTATGCTGCTTTACCCACAATACAATGAAAATAGAACTAGCTTGCATAACTCATAACTGTCAACTGATGAAGTCATGATGAAATTCACACACACACACACACACACACACACACACTGGAATTCAATGTGGTTGTGTGTAACTTGGATTAACTATATATACCTACAAAGCAAAAAGGGACCATTGGAGGAGGGGGAAGATCTCTAGGAAGATGAGGAAAAGGATGTTAAGGAGATGCTAGGAAATGGGAGAAAACTTAACTGAGGACAAATAATAGGGTAATCAACATATGAGAAAGGGAGAAATAACAAATAATACAAAAGGTGTTTGAAAATCCATAGAGAACCATTATTTTATATGATTACTTTAAAATACATACATAACATACATACATACATACATACATACATACATACATACATACAATACACATATACACTGTTAATACAGTTATCCCCTCACAGTGGCATAGTATATCCCCCCCAAAAGGTTATAGACTACTTAACAAAAAAACTGTCAGGAATAAAAGCTTCCCACCAAGTTGTTGGTCAAGGTAGAATCCAAGATACCACCACCATCACGACCCCCAAACACACACACACACACACACACATACACACACACACACACACACACACACACACACACACACACACACACATATACACATACTGTTACTATTGTTCTTGGTTGCCTTCCAGAACATCAAAGTAAGATTCTATTGCTAAAATCATTCATACTTCAGTCACAGGAGTTGGAGACAACTAGCTGGTAGTGATCTGGAAATGTTCTGACTGAAGTCTCACTCTTGTACTGTACTCTGAAGGCACTATGCAAGCTGCCAAGGGAGAAAAGTTACCATCAGTGGTACCCACCTCTAAAGCTTGAGAACTGCAACCATGACAAGACCTGCAAAATATCTCTAATAATACAATAGTGACACTTGAGTCTTTGGTGCAACCAACCGTCTTTGCCTGGTCAGCTGCCTGGTACTGCCAACCAAGTTATGAACCTATGGCTGGAAAGATCATGGGCCCTCCAGGGAAAAACCCTAGTGCTACTACATAACAAACATGACAGAGTTTCCAGCTGCCCTCTTATACCCATCAGTAAGTGCAGCTCTCATTTGTCATCAAAGAAGCTTCATTTTGAGGTGGATGGAGATTATTAGCAGAGAGACACACACAGCTGGACAAAATGCAGAGAGTACGTGATTGAGGGATCCCAGGCCCAACGGAGACATTTATGATACAACTGTTACACCTAAGACTCAGGGAAACATCATGGAGGTAAAGGAGAGGAAAGATTGTGAGGGCCTCAACAAGGACAGTGGCTGAAGAATACTGTCTCCAGCTGGACAGATGTTCCCAAGAAGTCTCAACAAAGTAGCTGCCTGAAAAGAAAATGACTATAATGAGCCAGTATGGATAGAAGAATATTTCACAAGAATTTACCTCTAGATGGTTGCTGAGGGCAGGAGAACCGATATTTGTTTGTGTATTTCTTTTCTTCTGTTTTCAGGGATGAGACACTAATCCCATACAGACAGTCACATAAGAGTAACAGTATTTAGATTCATTAGAATGTGTGTGTGTGTGTGTGTGTGTGTGTGTGTGTGTGTGTGTGTGTGTGTGTGTGTGTTACAGAAGAAGTCATGAAATCAAAAAAGACTCATTGGAAGGACATGGGCGGTATGGTACAAATACCGTGTTTCCATGTGTAAAATCCTCGAATTATAAATGAATACCTGTTTTTTAAAAAAATGCATGGAGTTGAAAGCAAAATTGGGAGAGTTGAATGGATCTGGGAGAGAAAATTGGGGAAATTGGTAGATTAATATGACCAAAATGAATTGTATGCATATATTAAATTCTCAAAGAATTAATGAAATGTTTTTTTAAATTATGCACCTTATGATATTGATAGGTTTTAGTATAATAGGATGTTTCTGATGACAATAAATTTAGTATCAGTCCCCTTAGAAGCAAAGAACTTCTTCCATAGCTGTCTCTTGTGAGGCCATGCCAGTACCTGGCAAATACAGAAGTGGATGCTCACAGTCAGCTATTGGATGGAACACAGGGCCCCCAGTATAGGAGCTAGAGAAAGTACCCAAGGAGCTGAAGGCTTCTGCAACCCTATAGGTGGAACAACAATATGAACTAACTAGTACCCCCAAAACTTGTGCCTCTACCTGAATATAGCAAAAGATGGCCTAGTCGGACATCATTGGGAAGAGAGGCCCCTTGGTTTAGCAAACTTTATATGCCCCAGAACAGGAGAATGCCAGGGCCAAGAAGTGGGAGTGAGTGGTTAGTGGAGCAGAGTTGGGGGAGGGCATAGGGGACTTTTGGGATAGTGTTTGAAATGTAAATGAAGGAAATATCTAATAAAATTTTTTTAAAACAAAAGAAAACTAGAGTAGAAAATGAGAGATTTGAAGATTGAGAGGAAGTCATCCAATCATCATTCACAGGGAAATTAAAAGAGATTAATGATCAACAAGAACGTAGATGAAGTAATTAGTTAGGGAAACTGGATCTGATTCTGAGGGAGTTACTCCTTTAAAGCTACTGCTAATTACACATGTATTTTAAAATTTTACTCATTACTATGAGAAATTTCTACAAACAGGGTGCATTTTAATGATATGATAAATGTAGACCAAGCTACTAAGGCAGCTGAAGCAGGAGAATCAACCTGAGAAATGTAGCAAGGCAGGCATGTATCTCAACATAAAAGACATACACTTCACCACACACACACACATACACACAATACTGTATCTCCACATGGCAAGACATAAAATATTTTAGTTTCATTTTAAATTGGGGTGCATTTTCTAGAGATGGATCTAGTCTGTAAGTTTATTTAAAAAATCAATATTGAGTGTTCCTCTTTTCAGTGCCCATTGATTAAGTTCTTTAAAACAATCATTTTAATAGCACATTATTTTATCATATCCTAAATTGAATCACCCTATATATTACATGTACTTTGTAACACAAACTTTCCTATAATTTTAATTCTTTTATTCACATTCTGAACATATAATTATATACAATTTAAATATATAATATATTAGTTAAATATTAAAATTTAACTAAATTTCAATATTAGTAAAAATGAGCTTTATAGTATAACTCACATAAAATAATATTTATCTCTTCTAACAGGCCAGATGGAAATCATACTATATGAAAGAGTTATGCACAATTCTAGTGAATATGTTTGTGTGTGAGAGACAAAGATTTGAGATAATATCTCTTGACCAAACTCTGTCAGAGAAACAATATAATTCCCATTAATAATAGTTCCATGTTAAGAAATCAAAGGTGATGTAATATTTTAATAAAGAAAATAAGGGAACACCATATACTTTTCATTTTAAAAAGAAGGGAATGAAACATGGTTTTTTAAATAAATAACGATGTGAACTGTTTTGCCTTGCCAGAGCTTACTTCTGTGAATCCTAGCCATGCTGCTGCTAACATATGGCATCTGATATCAAGAAACCTAATAGAAATGTCAATTCAGAAAAAAAAAAGTTTTTAAAATCCCAGGCGAAAAAGCGGCATCAAAAGACAACTTCGTGCAGTCAGGAAAACATCCTCTGAACCAAGACTGTAGAATATTATCCAGCTCAAATCTTGGTCCCCAGCAGGATTTTGTGGAGCCTTCGACGAATCTCCTTAGTTTTGATGGAATAAATAACAGGGTTGAGCATTGGAGGCACAAACAGATAAACAAGTGAGAGCAGGGTGTGCACATACCTTGGGGCATGCCTCCCATAGCGAGCAGCCATGGACACACCTACCATGGGGACATAGAAAATGAGCACAGCACACAGGTGTGACACACACGTGTTCAGTGTCTTCAGCCTTTCTTCCCGGGAGGCAATAGCTAGCACAGAGCGAAGTATGAGAACATAAGAGAGGAGAATGAGTGCAGAATCCAGCCCAAAGGTAGATATGACTATGAACAAGCCAAATATATTATTAATGGTAATATCCCCACAGGGCAGGCGAATCATGTCTGGATGCAGACAGTAGGCATGGGAAAGCACATTAGCCTTGCAGAAGGGCAACCTCTTCAGAAGGAAAGGTAATGGGAAAATCATGCAGAAACTTCGAAAGAAAACACATACACCCATCCACATCACACGGGCATCAGTGAGCACTGTGGAATAGTGCAGTGGGTTACAGATTGCTACATAGCGATCAAAGCTCATGGCCAAGAGAATCCCAGACTCCATGAAAGAGAAAAGATGGATAAAGAACATTTGGGACATACAAGAATTAAAACTGATCTCTCTTAAGAGGAAGCAAAACACACCCAAGACTGTGGTCAGTGTAGAGAAAGATACACCCAGGTCATTGAGTGACAGCAGAGACAGGAAATAGTACATGGGTTGGTGAAGACTCTCTTCCTCCTTGATGATGAACAGGATCAGGGCATTGCCCACTATAGAAACAGTGTAGAGGACACCAAGAAGCAGGAACAACCAGTGCTGGGAGGTCTCCATTCCTGGCAGTCCTGTCAAGATGAAGGGAGGCAACCCAGAGCTGTTGTGGGCTTCACCTCCCATTCTGGAACTTCTTCTTAGATGCTCAGACCTCTGTCCTATAAAGAAAACAAATTCACATATTCATGCAAGGCCTGAGTCCAATATTATTTTCTTTTTTATACCTATGTAGCCCTTCATTTTAGAGAAGTTTGGTTCCAATAGTACTCAACATTGCTTCTCATTGCACAAAGATTTCTGAAAAGTCTGAGCTGTGGCACTGGAATTACCTGGAAATAAACACACACATACACCTTTCTCGCCTGTGTCTATTGTTTTATCTTACCTTTAAGGCTGTGAACTCAGTTTGTCAATATTTTGGAACTAGTCTTTTCTATTACCAACATAAAATTCAATAAATCTTCAATTATTACAGCCTCTTTGATACAAATTACTTACTCATCAGACCACAGTCTTTTCTTCTATCTACAATGCAATGGAACTGAACCTCTACACTCTAAACTCCTTAGATATATAGACCAGTTGCCCATAGCTTCTATTCATTCATCCAGATGGGAGATAAGCAGGCATAAAGATAGATATCCAAGCTAGATGTGGTAGTTCATAGCTGTCATGGTCATTTAGAGGCTGAGACTGGGAGACTGAAAGTACTGGGAATTATTAAAACTTCTGGCAAGACCCTATCTTTAAAACTATTCATCCATAGTGAAAACCACTCAGGCAGTCACTGACTATACTTGCACTTTCTCCATCCCTTTCTATCTCTTTCTCAAATTTCTACTCATTCAGCTAATGACCACTCTACTCCCAGAACATTAGGATTTAATGAATGTAAATTCTTTGCAAATTTGTTCATAATCAACTTTAATTAATTCCTGAAATCTATGGAATTAATAGTCACTTCTCAAAGCAGCAATATTGCTTTCATATAAAGTTCTCTTTTTTAATGACCTCATCATTACACCCAAGGCTAAGACTCAATCACAATGTCTGCACACCTTTTTCATTGTTAACTATGTTAACACTAGATAAAATTACTGACCCAAATTGCTTCTTTCAGCACTGCCCTTTGTATCATTCCAACTGCAACCTATGTCTCAGACTCAAGATACCACATTACTTGTCCATGATAGCTACCCTTTCAAATCTCAGTGAGAAGAAAAACTCATTTTATAGATTTTTTTTTCTGATCAGAGGGTGCCATCTTCTGTGACACATGGCAGATTATTATAAGCAGTGCTAGCTCTATTATAAGCAGTGCTAGCTCCCGTCCCCTCAGACTCTCCTTTATGAATACTTCTCTGCTAATGCTTCTATTCTTCTTTTGCTAACCTCTAGAATTTTCTTAGAAAAAATGGGGAGTGGATATTGTAGTCACAGAGACTACATTCATAATACGGTCTCATGGTATATGCTTTCCAAGAAAGTAATGTCTGACGAAGAAAGCAGATGATGTTTTCTTGGACCAAGGACAACAGACAGAAAGCAGAGACCAAAGATGATAAAGAAAGCATGCAAAAAAGAAAAAGAAAAGTGGAAAGACAGGGGGCAGAGGAATAATAAAGAAAAGGGAGAGGAGAGGAGAGGAGAGGAGAGGAGAGGAGAGGAGAGGAGAGGAGAGGAGAGGAGAGGAGAGGAGAGGAGAGGAGAGGAGAGGAGAGGAGAGGAGAGGAGAGGAGAGGAGAGGAGAGGAGAGGAGAGGAAAGCATAGGCTCTCCTTCCAATTGAAATGTTTTACTGCTGAGATTTCAAAGCTAATGGCAGAATCTTAGCACTTGATTTTGGAACACTGAATGTTTCAGGTCACCTACTTGACTTTCACAAGAGTTCCCAGAGTGGAGAGACAAAGAGCATTATTCTGGAGCATATCCTGCACGTATCCCTCTGATGCTTCCTTCAGCTCTGTCCTGAGAACAATATGATTGTATCTGGAAAGTCCCTTAGGTTATTACCAGCTCCAGTGCTCGTGGACTTCTGGGAATACAGAGCATCAGCATCATGTACACCTCCTGGAAATAGCATTTTATCTCTCATGGGGTTATTAGAGTGGAAATGATCAGAACTTGAAGGGACTTGTTGAAAAGATTGTATCTCATACCTAATTCACAGAGGTGAGAGAAAAGTATGATCCTCAAATTTATACAGCTTGATAGTGGGTGATTGTTTAGATATACCTCTTCAAGGTACTTGATAGCCATTCCAGTATACATGTGTATCTGCATGCGGCCACAAAAGTACTGAATTCTATAACAGAACATGTAAATGTTGAAATAAATTTCAACAGTTAATTTGGTCATGATATATGCAAGTCACACCTGATGATCATCAGTGAACCTGTCTGAACAATAGAAAGAAGCACTAGTTCACACTGCTGGTCACACACAGATCATGAATGCAAGGCCTGTCATATCATCTGTTCTGGCAAGAAAGTACTGAGTGCATTGCTCTCTGTTCTTCTCAAATGGCTATGAAATTCCTGTTAGAGAGACAGCAAGGACATGAGAGATTCAGGAAGATAAAAACATTACAAGAACTTTCATTTTCCACTATGTTCATAGCAGCCTTATTTATAATAGCCAGAAGCTGAAAAAAAACCAGATGTCCCTCAACAGAGGAATGGATACAGAAAATGTGGTACATTTACATGATGGAGTACTACTCAGCTATTAAAAACAATGAATTTATGAAATTCTTGTGCAAATGGATGGATCTGGAAGATATCATACTGAGTTAGGTAACCCAATCACAAAAGAACACACTTGATATGCACTCACTGATAACTGGATATTAGCCCAAAAACTTAGAATACTGCAGCTGCAATTTGCAAAACACAAGAAAATCAAGAAGGAAGACCAACATGTGGATAATTCATTCCTCCTTAGAATAGGGAACTAGAATACCCATGGAAGGAGTTACAGAGACAAAGTTTGGAGCTAAGACGAAAGGATGGACCATCCAGAGACATTCCCACCCAGCGTCCATCCCATAATCAGCCTCCAAACACAGACATTGTTGCACATGCCAGCAAGATTTTGCTGACATGACCTTGATATAGATGTCTCTTGTGAGACTATTCCAGTGCCTGGCCAATACATAAGTGGATGGTCACAGTCATCTATTCGATGGAACACAGGGCCCCTATTGGAGGAGCTAGAGAAAGTATCCAAGGAGCTGAGGGGGTCTGCAGCCCTATAGCTGGAACAAAAATATGAACTAACCAGTACCCCCAGAGCTCATGTCTCTAGCTGCATATATAGCACAAGATGGCCTAGTTAGCCATCAGTGGAAAGAGAGGCCCATTAGTCGTGCAAACTTTATATGCCCTAGTACAGGGGAATGCCAGGGACAAGAAGTGGGAGTGGGTGGTTAGGGGAGCAGGGAGTGAGGGAGGGTATAGGGGACTTTCAGAATAACATTTGAAATGTAAATGAAGAAAATAACTAATAAAAAAAATTTTTTTAAAGAACTTTCATTTCTGAATGTACTCTACCCACTGATTGAGAAGCAAATTCACCTCCATAAACTGCATTCTTCTCCTACAAATATGTAATGACAAGTATCATCCAGTAACAGGAGTGACTCCAAAACAAGTACATGGAGATCATTCTCTCTTTCTTAAATTTTTTATTATTTAGATGCATTTTATACATCAAACATATTAATTATATTGAGCATTTTGAGAATCAAATAATACATAAAAAACATGTTCAACGCTTATATTAATATCCTTTTATAAGCTACAAATACACTTAATGAATATTTAATACTATTCATAACTGAGGATCCTATATCTGATGTTGAATACTAAATTGTTTCAAAACATACAAAATATTCTTTGGGAATTAAGCATAGTAAAAATGTATAAAATATTAAAAATGAATCATTGAGAAATACATTCAAAAGCCCTTATATAATACCTCCTAACATAGTGAGAGAGTATTTAAAACACATTACATATCTTTGTACATTGTCTAACAATCAGTTTACTTAAAAAAGATTATCAGTGTTTTTAGAGGGCAAATTATTTTATCAGTAAGTATATTTTAAATTTTTCAAAATAACAAAAACTCTTTGAAGTTAAACATTAAAAATGCTAATTTTAAGCACAGTGAGAAAAGTTATCAATGATATTTCCATGATGTTTGTAGACCATGATTGTAATATTTTCAACTGTTAATATTCAACAAACAGAATAATTATTTTAAGATATATTTTGTTGTTATGTCTCCCTTTTCATTTATGATTTTATTAATTTGGATACTTTCTCTGTACTCTCTGGTCAGTCTAGCTAAGGGTTTATCTATCTTCTTGTCCTATAACTCCTAAAGAAATAGAAGCAGCATATGTATCAAAAGATGGCCTAGTCGGCCATCACTGCAAAGAGAGGCCCATTGGACTTGCAAACTTTATATGCCCCAGTACAGGGGAACGCCAGGGCCAAAAAGGGGGAGTGGGTGGGTAGGGGATTGGGGGGGTGGGTATGGGGGACCTTTGGGATAGCATTGAAAATGTAAATGAGGAAAATACCTAATAAAAAAATTAAAAGGAAAAAAAAAAAAGAAATAGAAGCAGCCATTAAAAGTCTCCCGACCAAAAGAAGCCCAGGACCAGATGGGTTTAGTGCAGAATTCTATCAGACCTTCAAAGAAGACCTAATACCAATACTCTTCAAACTATTCCACAAAATAGAAACAGAAGGAACAGTACCCAGTTTGATCTTTGAAGCCACAGTTATGATGATACCAAAACCACACAAAGACCCAACAAAGAGAGATTTCTTAAACCCAACACCAATGGAGCTAAGAATGGCTCTCTGTCCTGTTTCTGTGTCTCTCTCTTTGTCTCTCTGTCTCTCACTCTCTTCAACCTACTCTCTTCTTTCACTTGATGAGTGTGTGTGCATATAGATGTGTGTATGTATGTACCGATATACATGGTAAACGTAGTATTTTATATTTTTACCTTTATTCATGGCATTTTTCACAAGAATTTTTGCTCATAAAGTGGTTTATGTATGGTTCAACAAGATTATATTTTGCATAGCTTTCTAACCTTCTATGTCATTTACAAAAATATAAACCATGACACAAACCATTTGTTTTTCAATATTTGTAGAAAAGTAATTAAAATAAACCTGTAATAAAGTATTTTAAATGTAAGTTGTGTTGTAACTGGCAACTTTTGACTTCTTTCTGAATTGCCAATTAACTCTTAGTAAGTCTACATTTTATTATTTTCCTACCACTATCAATTTAACTAGCAGTTCTTTAATTCATAAGAACTCATAAAGTACCATGCTATAATATTGGCCTGCAAAATGGGATATGTGCCCAGTGATGCAAATGACTGTGTAGTAACAATGATTATGGAGTAACAAAGTGCTGAGATCTGCTCCAAAAGAGGGGATTTCATGATTGATACTATAGTCCTGATCAAAGGCTCAAGTTAGGGATGTTATAGTCCCTAAAATAAAACCTCTTGTTATTATTTTGCTCTATTCTCTTCAAGTTTAATTGTCTTCTAAATTTTGTCTCTATGCACATAGACTTAGGCTGCTGTCAAATAAGTCAGAAAACCTATTTACATCAATCAGCATTCAACAGAGAGCACTGGAGGTCAAAATGCTAAGAAGAAAAAACTGAGTACTAAGCCCTAAAAGCAACATTTTTATTAAGCACACAAGCAACAAGACTCAGCAAGCATCATGGAAAAGAAGATGGAGTGTAAGAGGCAAAGGACAAGGAGGAGTGCTGTGAAATGCTGCCTTCTGGTCATGACATGGAAATTACACTCACACATATGCATAGCAGCTATGGTATGTGCAAAAGGCAGCAAGATCAAGCCAGCCAAAATTCCTGCACCAAAGGGGAAAGTGATCTTCAGTCCCCACAACCACTTTGGACATTACTGGCCTGTGATGACTCTTGGGACTGGTAAAATCATTCTTTTTGAGGAAGTCACCACTGATAAGTTTTCCATGCTCCAGTGGATGGCCCATATCCATGCACATATGAGAAGCACTGATTGGATTTACAGGGGTATCCAAAAGGGAAAAAGAAACATAAAATTGGAAAAGGAATATGTTGAGGGGGACTCAGGCAGAGATAAGTGAGGGAAATGGAGGGTTCTTCTGATCATATTTCATTGTACAGATTGTGAAATACCCAAAAAATAAAGACAAATATAATATAAACAAACAAACAAACAAACATGGAGCTGGTTACATAGCTGTGTGATTATAATCACTTGCTGCTCAAGCATGAAGACTTGAGTTTCATTGGCAACAATAATGGAAAAGATAGGTATACTTGCCCCTTCTTTAAGAAGCTTCTTTTCACCTCAGATGGAGTTCACTAGAGAAAGCCACAATTTTTGAAATGCAGAGAACAAAAATGACTATGGAGTGTCCAGACCCATTTGATGAAACACAAACTCCCCGCCACACACACCTAAGGTGCAGGGATTGTAGCAGAAGATAGGGTGGGAACACTGTAAAAATCAGATCAGATGTCTACTGCAAGACTATGTCTTCTGCAGAAGACAAGGACTTGAAACCATGAAATGCAATAAGTATGACTGCCTAAACAAAACCAATGTGGGTGAGGGAAATTTCACAGGACCTCAGCACTACATGAAGACCTGTTAAAAAATATAATGAGTTATGAGAGAGGAAGAATCAGTCTTCTCCATAGATGAACCCCTAATTTGTCATTCAGTACCAAGTGGTCAGTTCTATACATAGGTACACATGAGCAGCACTTATACACTCAACAGGTTGTATGTATATATTTATTAGTGTACATGTAAAATAATATGTTTTTAGAAGACAATGAATATTCAGAGTAGAGAAACATGGATGGAATTATAGGGAGAAGGAAATAATATAAATTGATTACACATATATAATATCTTAATTTTTAAAAATATTTGAGACAAATTCCCCAATTAACATTGAACAAATGAATACACCATTTTAATTTCTAAAAACCCAAGCACAGCTTTATGAAGACCTATAACCCTAGCAATGAAGTGGGATACTTGTAAGAACAAGAGAATTTCAGGAGCTTTCTGGCTACCAGCCTTCCTCCAGGTGCAGTGAAAGAACATATCTCAAGGCCTTGAAGCAGAGAATGGCATAGCAAGACATGCATTATCCTCTTCTGATCACTCCACATTCACATAGGCAAATACACCCACACAAATACAAATCTACACAGAAAGAGAGACACAGACACAAACGCAGGTTCTAATGTAACATTGAAATCAACTTCACCATGGAAATGTATAGAAAATCCAAGGTTTTTTTCCATTTAATTAGATTTTCTAGAGGATTGTCTAATATACAAGCTTGTCAGAGGGGCAATGTTACATTACTTGACATCTTTTCTATATACTGTAATTCTTTTAGTTATTTCAACAAATTTATAAAACACTTTATTCATTCATAAATTCTTAAATTTAATCCTTAAATTCAGAACTTTTCCTTTTCTGTCATCAAACTTACCCCCAAAGTCATTCAGCCACATGAATATAGCAAACAATTTAACATATTTTATGTGTTTTGGTACACATTATTATTGTTGATATTATATATTTATATTCAACTTAAATTATACTATCAAAATTAGATGAATTTAAGGATTACTAAAGTATCTCAGTAAAATGCATATACAAATTCATTTATCTCACTTCATAGGCCAAATAGGCACCATGTATTGTATAAAAAATAACATTGATATGCATAGTTACAGTGCAGGTGGATGAGTATATGTGTGAGAGAAATTTTTATGTTTTTTTTGTTTTTCAACATAATTTTTAAATAATTATGTAATAATTTTGCATGATGTATCCAATCACATTCACTTCCTAATTGCCCATGTCATTCTTCCCACCTCTGTTGACTCACACCCCATTCTTAGAAAAATATCAAGTCCAATTTGTGATGCCTATATACTCACTGGAGCATATAGGCCAGCCCCTTAAAGAAAGCTGAGTCCTTTCACATTCCCCACCCCAACACTGTCAGAACCCATTAACTGTGAAGAGCTAAACTTCAGCATCCCTATCACAATTTTTAAGAGTGCTCTTCAATGACGTTCTGTCTAGACTGATGTTTTTCTTTGTGAGGGTTGCAGGAACATTTTCACAGAAACCTTTTATGTCTGAAGAGAAAGATTTGTAACTAATGTCACTAGGATATGAACTTTGGGAGGAAAATCTATTGTCATTATAACAATGTTTCTGTATTAGTAACAAATCCAGTTGAGTGTGTAACCTTTAATAAAGAAAATGGGGACATGTTATAATATAATGAGAAACTGATTATGAGACTAAATATTTTGTTAAATAATGAATGGCTTATCTTAGCACAAGAAAAACTGTTTCTTTGAATCCTAAGTACTATCATCCAATATCTGATAACAGGAATCACAGTGCTAAGGTCAAAGATCAAAATAAGATTTGTTTAATCATGTCTTCAAAACACAAGTTAGTGGAGTCAGGGTAAACATCCTCTATACATTGACTGACATAACAACATCCTTCTACTCAAAATTTGTTCCCCAGCAGGATTTTGCAAAACCTCCGACGAATCTCCTTGGTTTTGATGGAGTAGATGACAGGGTTGAGCATTGGAGGAACAAAGAGATAGATGAGTGACAAGAGTGTGTGTACATAGTGAGGGGCATGCCTCCCATAGCGAGCAAACATGGACACACCTACCTTAGGCACATAGAAGATGAGCACAGCACACAGGTGTGACACACATGTATTCAGTGTTTTCATCCTTTCTTCCCGGGAGGCAATAGCAAGCACTGAGCGAAGTATGAGAACATAAGAAAGGAAAATGAGTGCAGAATCCAGCCCAAAGGTAGAGATGACAATGGACAGACCAAATATATTATTAATGGAAGTGTCACCACAAGGCAGTCGAATCAGATCAGGATGCAGACAGTAGGCATGAGAGAGCACATTAGCCTTGCAGAAGGGCAACCTCTTCAGAAGGAAAGGTAATGGGAAAATCATGCAGAAACTTCGAAGGAAAACACATACACCCATCCACATCACTCGGGCATCAGTGAGTACTGTGGAATAGCGCAGTGGGTTACAGATGGCTACATAGCGATCAAAGCTCATGGCCAGCAGAATCCCAGACTCCATGAAAGAGAAAAGATGGATAAAGAACATTTGGGACATGCAGGAGTTAAAACTGATCTCTCTTAAGTGAAAACAAAACACTCCCAGAACTGTAGGCAGTGTGGAGAAAGACACACCAAGGTCATTTCCTGACAGCAGAGATAGGAAGTAGTACATGGGCTGGTGAAGACTCTCTTCCTCCTTGATGATGAACAGAATCAGGGCATTGCCCACTATGGAGACGCTGTAAAGAACACCAAGGAGCAGGAACAACCAGTGCTGGGAGGTCTCCATCCCTGGCAGTCCTGTCAAGATGAAGGGAGGCAACCCAGAGCTGTTGTGGGCTTCACCTCCCATTCTGGAACTCCTTAGATGCTTGGTCCTCTATCCTAGAAAGAGGAATACATAATAGTGTCTGTGATCTCTGGACAATGTATCTCTTATGCCATCTAATTCCTCATCTGAGAGCAACATGCATTCTTGTCTCCTCATTGAGACAAATTTTTTTAATTCTTTGAGCTGCCCTAATGAGCTCATTTGAAACAACGGGTGTTCTGACCTCCTCTTTGCCTAGGCATATCATTACTTATTTACTGGATAAACTCCTTCCAATATACGTTTGTTTTGTTTGTTTGTTTCGTTTTTTCAAAAACTGAGATAAAACTCTTTTGGTCTCTACTTTTCCAGTTATGGTCCTTTCTAAGGCAAGACACATTAATTAGACCACAATTATTTTTCCTTTCTCTACACTGCCCTGCTACTGAGTCTCTAATATCCACTTATGACTCCCAGTGGCCACCACTACAGTCTCCCAGTTTTTCCACCCATTCAATTACACACAAGGAGCACTATGCAGACTGAGCAGGTTGCATCTGTATTCTGGAATATTTATATGTACATACATAGACATATATGCATAGAACAGTTACTGAAATGACAGGTCATAACTTTGAAAGAGTAGAGAGGAGTATATGAGAGTTTGGAGGTAAAAATTGAAATGATGATATGATGTAATTATATGATAATCTCTAAAACTAAAATCAACTAGTTTAATTTAAAAACAATCAGGTGAACTGTAAATAAGTGGAAAGATATCCATCCAAGCCTGAATTGGACCTGTGTTAGCACCTGAGAGCCTGAAGCAGGGGGATTGTGACTTGCAGTCAGCTTTGCAAGGGAAACCAGAACCATCGTTTCAACCATCGTTGAAAACCAAAAGCCTATAGAGATACCTTTGTGACGCTTGTCCCACCATCTTCTTCCTCTCCTGTCTGTTCACCACAGCATATTACTTTCCCCTGAAGAATTTGATTTATGTGAGTTTACAACAACTTATTTCAGAATTAAATTGTATTTGGTTCTTGAAATCAGTTAATCTGATTATGCCTAAGGTAAAACTCAGTTTCAAGCACTGTCAGGGCATCTCCTTTTCCCTTGCCTACTATGTAATCAGTTAACACTGGAAGAAACTTCTGACCCAAAGTGCTTCTGCCAGCACCTCTCTTCACTTCATTCAACCTGCAGGCCTGCCTAGGACCCAGGATATCTCATCACTGGTCCATGATCACAGCCCTGTAAAACTCACCTACCTCTCGAATTCATTGATAATCTAAAAGATATTTTAAAAGACGTGTATGAAAAGGCACTTTTCTCACTAGCAATCTCAAATAATCTCTTATTAAATGACCAGATTCAGCTCCTTTGCCTAGAACTCAAGGCATCTTTTTCAATCCTTAATATTTTCAGTATAAGTTCTCACAAATGTCTTTCTTTCCTGAGCTTCCCACCTGTTCTCTTTGTTCTCATCCCAGTATCTGCTTGCAAATTTTCATTTTCCAGTGATTTTCCCAACTGTATGACCACAGTCACTCAAACAATGTTTCAGAGTTTAGTCGACATGGAAAGACAACAATATTATATGTTTTGTCTGTACAAAAGAATGTGGGTTTTTCAAAAGCTGAAGGTCGAGGAAACTACTATGGAAGGGAAAAGGCAACAAAATGATGAGGAGAGAGAGATTTCAGAGAAGCAGTCTAAAACAAAATATCATGCATGTATGTCAGAAAATAACACAAATAAAACCCCCAATCTATAAATCACCATCAATTAAGGAAAGTGAAAATTAAGAAAAATATCATTTTTCAGGGATGTAGCCCATGGTGCCATTCTCCATGAACACTTGGCATATATTAATGTAAGTACTGGTGATTCCTTCTCTTCCCTTTATCACGTTCAACTTGCGCATCCTTCTGTGAGCACTTCTCTGCATGCCCTGTCTAAAGCGCTGTCTTGTCTTGTATGGAACTCTCTGGCCAGCTCTAAGAACCCAACCTTGACTCTTTCACAGTTGTCTCTGCTATGCTGTTTTTAGCACAAAGGCTTGACCAGGAGTACTACTCATTAAGTTGCGCATGCTCCCTGGTTTGATTCACACACTGTAATACAGAAATGTTGATAAACTTACCTCATAGGGTAGTGGAAAGCCACAACTGGACAGATGTATAAATTCTTTACACCAAAGATTTTGTGAGTATGAGTTGTGAAGCTTACTATCCTGTCCACTTCTGCTCATCTACCCTGACTCCTCTGTCTACACACAACACTCCTCTCTTTTCCTCAGAAGATGCTTTTAATTATGTATCTTTGAGCACTCTCCACTTACACAAGCTTTTTATGCTCATTTTATTTCCCACTTCATTCTATAAACAGTTGCTCATAAACTATAATCTTTTAATATTAAGGAAAATGTAAACGAGTGGTTCTAAAAGAGCCAAGGTCTTTGATGTATAGGCTAAATACTAGGGTTTTTTTTTTTTCTCAGAAAAGTGTTGAATGTGGGGGGTAGTCACACCTTTATATCTAAAGTACAACCTGGTGAAGTATTTCTCTGAGAAAGTAATATGTAATGCAGAAATCAGGTGGGATGTCACTGACCAAATACAACAGATAGAAAGCATAGATACAAGGAGGCAGGAGGAAAGGGGCCTGCAGGAAAGGTGGAAGTAAGAATTGCATGTTAAAAGAGTTTCTTCTTTAGACTGTAATGCTAGGATTTCTAAGCTGACAGAAGAGTCTTAGAATTTGAATTTGGAGCATCAGACACTTCAGCTCTCCTACCTAAGAGTCAGATACATAGGCTGTATAAAGAAAGAAAGAGCAATTCTGGGGACCATAAGTTCTCTCTCCATGGTCCCCTGCTGCTTCTTTCAACTCTTTGTCCTGAGAATGATATAATCATATCTGGAAAGTCCCTTAGGTTATTACCAGCTCAGGTGCTCATGGACCTCTGGGAATACAGAGCATCAGAAACACGCCTTCTGGACTTAGCATTTCATCCCTCATTGGGTTATGACAGAGTGGAAATGATCAGAACTGAAAGAGATCAATTGTTAAGAAGAGGCAGGAGTGGGGGTGGGGAGCACACTCATAGAGGCTGAGTGAGGGAGGAGAGGCAGCGGGAGGCTTGTGAGGGGGAAACTAGGGGATAACATTTGAAATGTAAATAAACAACGTAACCAATGAAAAAATTTAAAAAATTAAAAATATTGTACTTCACCCCTTAGTCACAGAAGTGGGAGAAAATGACTCCCTAAATTTTTGTAGTTTTATAACTAAATATAATTTAATTCTAAATCTTCCTACTAGGTTTATGGCCTTTCCAGTGTGTGTGTGTGTGTGTGTGTATACCTATATTCAGTATTTACCAGACATTCTGAATCCTATAACTATAACAAGGACACATAAAAATAACTCATGATCCTCAATAAAGTAGTTCTAAACCCTTGTAAGAAACACTGGTACACACAGCTGATCAAGCAAAACATGTGATTGCAAATTATATCATAAAAGATGGTTTCATAGCATTGAGACATTTCACAGCATTGAGACATTGCACTTTGCTCTTTCCTTCACAGATGGCTTTGGAATTCCTTTTAGGGAAAATAATGGTAATAGGGACCCATAGATAAAAATGAAGACATTAGATGAACTTAAATTTTAATCTGTATTATTCTTAGCTGAAGAAAGTACCTAACCCCTCCTTGAAGGGCTTCATTTTTTACCTGTAAATAGATACAGCCATATATCATAGAATTATTGGGGTGATTTGAAAGAATATGAGAGAGCATTGCGGCTCCTGAATGCCATGTAGCACTTGGGGTTAATTATGTATACGTTCCTAACATTAAGTCCTAATAGGAATTCATAATTGATCTTATTGAGCCCTAATAGAAAATGGACACTGTCTAAACAGCACAGAATCACTTAAAAGTTCCCCTTTGAAAACAAACCTGCAGATACATATTGAAGAAATAATGTTGAGTAATAAAATATCACATTTTACCGCTTGTATAAATTTAGATACAGTATTAACACTTCCATCCAGGTCCATGTAATCCACTCTTGAGAAGCCAGAGAATGAGCTACATATGTAGTGTGCATAAGTCTCAAAGAAATAAGAAACACTGTTGAAATGAGCATGATAGGCAAAATAACTCTCAAAAGATATGTTCACATTTATCCCATGAGTTTCGTGTTAAAAAAAAGAAATTTTGCATATGCAATTAAGATTATGTATATTGAGATAATATTTTTCTTCTGTTACTTTTGAATGGTACTCATAATAGTAAACTAAGCATGTAAGTACTTAAGCTCATCAAATATGTATTACCTGAAGGTATGTTCACAAAAGGGAGTTTTTGAGTCATTCTGCACTCTTTAGTCAATGAGCATTTCCTATTAGGACTTAATGTTAGAAACATGTACACAATGACTAAAGCCACTGAATACTACATGGCAGCCATTAGTCTCAATGCTTTCTTTTCTTACAATAGAGAAGGAAGTTCAGTAGATAAGTAGATGCTTGAATGTGAGAAATACTCAGCCCATCATTACCTGTAGGAGACAAATGAAAAATCACAGACAATACTGAAGAAAGCTATCAGGGAAAAGAACTGATGGCTAAACATGTAGTCAGATAAGGAAAAGCTTCCTTCCTATAAATTATATCCATAAAGAAATTAAACAGGACCAGGCAGTGGTGACTTACACATTTAATCCCAACACTTGGGAGGCAGAGGCAGGCAGATTTCTGAGTTCAAGGCCAGCCTGGTCTACAGACTGAGTTCCAGGAGAGCCAGGGATACACAGAGAAGCCTTGAAAAACCAAAAAAAAAAAAAAAAAAAAAAAAGAAGAAGAAAGAAATTAAATAGGGACATACTCCAGTCTTTTATAGCTGTAGCTTGGATGGAGCCTTTCCTGCAGTACAGGTATTTTACCTATCTTTCTGATAGCTGTGGTTTTGTGACAAAACACTAGCTAAAAGCTACTTGAGGAAGGAAGGGTTTATTTTGGCTTTTATGTAGGGGAATGCATGGTAGCAGGAGATTAAGACAGTGGGTTTCCTTGCATCCACTCTCAGGAAACAGGTAAGTGTTGCCTCTCACTTCCTGCTTTTTGTTCAGTGTAGGACTTGAAGCCATGGAATGATGGCACCCACAGTTAGGGCAGGTCTTCCCATGTCAAAGGTTCCAACCCAGAAATATCCTGACAGATATGGCCAGAGGTTTATCTCTTCAGGAATTGGAATTCTAGACCCTGTTATGTGGACAGTAATAACCAATGCAGTAAGTCATTCCTATTCTCAGAGGTTACAAACTGTGACTCTCTTCTGGGCTTCAGTACATTTTTTCCTCCAAATGCAAATATTATCATTATATTAGTCTGGCTTGACGAAATTTTTATTAATACCATGACAAAACTACCTAGAAAAATCACTTATGTTAAGAAAAGATGTATTTAATTCATGATTTAGAGGGTTAAAGTAAATGATCATATGGCCCAGTTTCCACCTGCCACAAAGGCATCTTTTCTTAGTCAGGCTGCTATGCTATAAGCTTGGGATGAAGAGAGGTCAGAGGATGCATACAAGCTAAGAGGAAAGGGTTCCCAAAAGTATTTTTCTGCAACATAATGAGGACAACAGGTAAATGGATAATTGTCAAAAGCTTAGGGGAGGATAGGAAGGAGTGACCATATAATAGGTACAGGGCTTCTTTGTGAAATGATAGGAGTATTCTGGAACTAAATAGATTGGTGGTTATGCAAAATTGGAAAAACAAACTATACAAATGTACACTAAAATGGTTAAATGATAAATTTTTTTATCTGATACTTGTCTCACTTAAAATAAATATTTTTTGTTTAGAAAAAAAGAAGAAAGAAAGAAAGAAAGAAAGAAAGAAAGAAAGAAAGAAAGAAAGAAAGAAAGAAAGAAAGAAAGAAATTAAACAGAAGAACCACCTTCAAAGTAGATTCTTCCCCAGAGTTCTGACCTACAAAATTTATGAGAGAGTTTAAGCTACTGAGTGTAGCTGCAATAAAAACAAGCACAGTGAACATTAGACAAAAGAAGGAGGACAAAGAATAAAGAACGATCATTTCCAGAAGATCTGACAATACAAGTACAGAGAGAATACTTAAATGGAGAAAGGGTGGCACGAGGAAGGATGTGAGTTAAAAAGTAGGAAATTCATCCAACATTAATTTCTAATAGCCATGAATGGTGATAACAAGCAAACTCAGTATTAGCAAAGTTAGAGTATCTATCAGCAATATCCTAACTTGAAACAAAATGCATAAGCTACAAGCAGAGTTTGTGATTAGTAGATTTCATGGTTTAAAAGGCAAAACAATAATGAAATAGTTGATGGGATAAAGCTAAGTGGTAGAAAACTTTCCTACCCTGTGTAAGGATCCTGAGTTTAGTCACTCCAAAATCTATGAAAGAGAAAGTATGAAAATGTTCACATCTGGTATCATTATAATATTGGGTTTATCACTTCCTTAAATAAATCTATACACTTCATCAGTTTACTCTTCTAATAAAAGCTTTTTTGATTTCTTGACAGCCCCCATCTGCATCCCCCTTTCTCTCCAAGGCTCATTAGAGAACAGTCATCAAGGGGGTTGCCAACACTGAATTTCTATTTCCTATGTTATATATGTTCCTTTCATGCATATTTATACTTATTCACTGAAGGCACTTCTCTCTTGTGATTTATTATAAAACAATGAGATAAGATCCAATGTGCTGATGCAATATATATAGATGGAGCAATCAATGAATGAATGGGTAAATGGATAGATAGATAGATAGATAGATAGATAGATAGATAGATAGATAGATAGATAGATAGATAGACAGACAGACAGACAGACAGACAGACAGACAGACGGATGGATAGATTATGAAATCCTACATGGCCACTGAAAGGATGGCATGACATGGTTTCCAGCCCCTAGATCAGAACCAGCAGGATATGGGTCTCTCCACAAGTGCTGACAGTTGGTGTGGTTGTGGAGCTTGTTTGCATAATAATGTGCATCTTTTACTTCATGATCCTCTTTTGGGGATATTCTCCCTACCAAAAATATTGGGGCATGTTTTTCCTGCCAAAGTTAATAACTCCACGATAATTAGAAGCAGCATGAGTCTGGGAGGCAAGGGTGTGTCTAATGTTTCTTAGCAAAATGGTGAACAGTGTGACCTTCAGGAGAGTCCTTAAGGCTGTAGGAAAGAACTCTGAAAACATGAGTTTAAGAAAAATTTCAGTTGGGTGGTAGTGGCACACACCTTTAATCCTAGAACTTGGGAGGTAAAGGCAGGCAGATTTCTGAATTCAGGGCCAGCTTGGTCTACAAAGTGGGTTCTAGGATAGCCAGGGCTATACAGAGAAACCCTGTCTCAAAAAAAAAAAAAACACAAATATATACATATAGAGAGATAGATAGATAGATAGATAGATAGATAGATAGATAGATAGATAGATCGTTTTATAACATAATATATAATACATACAATATATAATTTCTCAAATATGAAAAATATAATAATAGAATATGAATTGCATCAGGACTTTATAGACCAAAAAGAACAAAGTCAGCCACACTAATGAGCCAGCTTGTCAAAAAGATACAAAGGCAGGCAGATTTCTAAGTTCAAAGTCAGCCTGGGACAGAGAAAATCTAGGTCCAGTTGTGATGGGAATGGTAATTTCAGAGTCAGATGCCAGCCAGCTAGCTTGTTTATGATTACAAAGGCAAGCAGATCTCTGAATTCATTTGCTGTTCAAAAGAAAATGTACATGCTCTCCTTCCCTAAGGGGCTAAGGTTATAAAATGTGATTTGTGGGATAATCAAAAGAAAACCTAGGGTAATGATTAAATTGATATGTAAATAAAAGATTAGTCTTTGGTCTACAAGAGCTGAGCTATCTACACAACTGTCTAAAGAGCCAGCTTGAGCAGAACATAAAGCTGTCAGTTTCCACCATGTCATTGACTCAAGTCATTTCTTCCACTGCTCTCAAACATCCCTTCCCCAGGATGCCCTCTCAAGCTGAGGCTGGTACTTGACAATAGATAGTACAATTACCAAATCAAAGTAATTAGCATGTGTCCACTTTTAACAATTACTTTCTTGTCTGAGAACAATGAAACTCTTAACAATTTTGAAATGCCAATAAGTTGTTACTTTACTGTATTACACTAGAATATTTTCCTTTTATCTAGCTGTGATATTGTATCCATTGACCAAACATTCTCTATCCTTCCTCTGTTGTGTTCAACCTAAAATTCTACACATAACTGAAATAGAGAGGTAGTTGTCTTTCTTTAGTTGGCTTATTTTGAGTATCATAATGTCTTTCAGGCTATTTTTAATTAAATACCATATTTATTAATTTATTACCATGTTATATTTATTAATTAGATATTGATATTAATTAATAAGTAATTAATATGAAAAGGACAGATACAATCTTCAGTTTTCCTTTCCTTTTTTCAACTGTATTTAAAGAGCTTTGCTGTACCATGCACTATGCTAGGTACACAGAAAGCTTTAAATTTCACTTGGATATTTAGCTATAAAATGACACCATGAAACACTGTTGATCCTCTTTGCTTTCTTGAGAAAGAATAAAGTCATATATTTATTGAAAGGAAAATTATGGAATCTTCCTCACCTGTGAAATAGAACAAGAGCAAGTAGGCAAGACAAAGTGTTTGGGTTACTTCTTTGTTTCTTTGTTTTTTCCCATTACTCTAAAGTCTTAATTCAAACCTCACCTTGATTTTTTTTCTATGATCAAATGAAGAATTTTTAGTAGAATAATGTGAGAAGATTGAATTAAGGCCTTGTGGGAATCTGTTTGGAGGGACTTTTGGCTGAAATGGAGTGGGAGAGCTGCATCACCTATCCTCTAACTGCACTCATACTTTAGAAGGTGTGCTCTGTAGAACCTGTAAAAGTAATGCACAGAATGTGATGTACCACTAAATTGCAGTTTCACTGGGACTCTATGGGTGTGCACTCAGAAAGAGAAAAGCTCACATAACTCTCCATTGATCCCAAGTCATTCTCAGAAACACTTCATTCGTCCAAGCCCTCTAGTCTCATGAGCCCCAGTAGGTTCTCCATGCATCAATTGAAAGATGACTTCCTCTGCTGCTCTATACACTACATATTTTTGACACTTCTTCTAGTATCTTGAGCAGGCATGTAGACTGGATAGTCTGTAGACCTACTTCCCAGATCATATATCATAATGTGCCTTCTCGAGTTGAAGGAGTTTACAACCCCATAAGAAGAACAACAATATCAACCAACAGGACTCGCCCCCCCCCCAACCAGAACCCACAGGGACTAAACCATCAACAAAGGAGTACACATGGCTCCAGATGCATATGTAGTAGAAGATGGTGTTGTCAGGCATCAATGGGAGGAGAGATCCTTGGTCCTATGAAAGCTCTATAGGTGCACCAGTGTAGAGGAATCGAGGGAGGGGAGGTGGGAGTAGGTGGGTGGGTGGAGGAACACCCTCATAGAAGCAGGGGGAGGAGGATTTGATAGGGTATTTCTGGGAAGTTGGGAAGCTGGGAAAGGGGATAACATTTTAAAAGTAAATAAAGAAAATATCCAATTTAAAAGAATAAATAATATAACTTCTCTTGCTCAGCAAAACCAGGAGCATTTGTTAACTATTTAAAAGAATGAACCATCCCTTCCAGTCGGCACCAGCACTGGGTCACCTTGGGCGTGGAGTCGGCAAACACCCCCAAGGTCCCTAGAGGACAGCTTCTGAGACAGACCACATTTGGGGCTCCAGACATGGGGGCACCTTCCCTGCCAGAGGAGAGGTGTCTGCCCTGCCCAGGAGGGCTTTGCCTGAGCACCTGGGGGAGCCATCTTGGTTCCCGAATCCCTCCTAGACTAGTTTGTGCAGGTGACAGTGTGGACTACAGAAGCTAACAGCTTCTGTGACAGGCCGAAGTAACACAGCTTCTGGGACAGGTCCTGTTTCGGCCTTCATCTTCTGCCAGCCAAACGCCAGATATCTGTGCACCTTCCCTGTAAGAGGAGAGCATGCCTGCAGAGAGTGCTCTAACCACTGAAACTCAGAGGAGAGATCTAGTCTCCCAGGTCTGCTGATAGAGGCTAACGGAATCATGAGAGGAACAATCTCTAACCAGAGACAACTATAACAACTAACTCCAGAGATTACCAGATGGCAAAAGGCAAACATAAGAATCTTAGTAACAGAAACCAAGACCACTCACCATTATCAGAACACAGCACTCACACCTCGTCCAGTCCTGGGCACACGAACACACCCGAAAAGCTAGACCCGGATTTAAAAGCATATTTCATGATGATGGTAGAGGACATCAAAAAGGATTTTAATAACTCACTTAAAAAATACAGGAGAACACTGCTAAAGAGTTACAAGTCCTTAAAGAAAAATAGGAAAACACAGCCAAACAGGTAGAAGTCGTTAGAGAAAAACAGGAAAAAACATCCAAACAGGTTATGGAAATGAACAAAATAATACTAGACCTAAAAAAGGAAGTAGACACAATAAAGAAAACCCAAAGTGCGGCAAAACTGGAGATAGAAACCCTAGGAAAGAAATCTGGAACCACAGATGCGAGCATCAGCAACAGAATACAAGAGATGGAAGAGAGAATCTCAGGTGCAGAAGATTCCATAGAGAACATCGGCACAACAATCAAAGAAAATGCAAAATGCAAATATATGCTAACTCAAAACATCTAGGAAATCCAGGACACAAAGAGAAGACCAAACCTTTGGATAATAGGAGTAGATGAGAATAAAGATTTTCAACTCAAAGGGCCACCAAATATCTTCAACAAAACTAAAGAAGAAAACTTCCCAAACCTAAAGAAAGAGATGCCCATGAACATACAAGAAGCCTACAGAACTCCAAACACACTGGACCAGAAAAGAAATTCCTCCCGGTACATAATGCTCAGAACAACAAATGCACTAAATAAAGATAGAATATTAAAAGCAGTAAGGGAAAAGGGTCAAGTAACATATAAGGCAGAATTATCAGAATTACACCAGACTTTTCACCAGAGACTATGAAAGCCAGAATATCCTGAACAGATGTTATACAGACACTAAAAGAAAACAAATGCTAGCCCAGGCTACTTTATCCAGCCAAACTTTCAATTACCATAGATAAAGAAACCAAATATCCCACGACAAAACCAAATTCACACATTTTCTTTCCACGAATCTAACCCTTCAAAGGATAGTAACAGAAAAAAACAATACAAGGACGGAAACCACGCACTAGAAAAAGCAAAAAAGTAATCCTTCAACAAACCTAAAAATAATGGCCAATTCTAACAACAAAAATAATAGGAAGCAACAGTCACTTTTCCTTAATATCTCTTAATATCAATGCACTCAATTCCCCAATAAAAAGACATAGACTAACAGACTGGCTACACAAACAGGAACCAACATTTTGCTGCTTACGGGAAACCCATCTCAGGGAAAAAGACAGACACTACCTCAGAATGAAAGGCTGGAAAACAAATTTCCAAGCAAATGGTCTGAAGAAACAAGCTGGAGTAGACATTCTAATATCAAATAAAATCAACTTCCAACTCAAAGTTATCAAAAAAAGACAAGGAGGGACACTTCATACTCATCAAAGGTAAAATCCTCCAAGAGAAATTCTCAATTCTGAATATCTATGCTCCAAATGCAAGAGCAGCCACATTCATTACAGACACTTTAGTAAAGCTCAAAGCACATATTGCACCTCACACAATAATAGTGGGAGACTTCAACACACCACTTTCATCAATGGACAGATCATGGAAACAGAAACTAAACAGGGACACAGTGAAACTAACAGAAGTTATTAAACAAATGGACATAACAGGTATCTACAGAACATTTTATCCTAAAATAAAAGAATATACCTTCTTCTCAGCACCTCACGGGACCTTCTCCAAAATTGACCATATAATTGGTCACAAAACAGGCTTCAACAGATACAAAAATATGGAAATTGTCCCATGCATCGTATCAGACCACCATGGACTAAGGCTGATCTTCAATAAGAACAGAAATAATGGAAAGCCAACATTCACGTGGAAAATGAACAACACTCTTCTCAATGATACCTTGGTCAAGGAAGGAATAAAAAAAGAAATTAAAGACTTTTTAGAGTTTAATGAAAATGAAGCCACAATATACCCAAAAAGTGAACCATGAAGCTAATCACTGTCTGATCAGTGAAGGCTAAATCTTGAGAAGTTAAAGAAGCTTATACTGTAGACTCGTTGTTTGTGGTAACTCTGGTACCCACAGCTCTTTGTTTTCCACTGTGCATCTTGTTCTTATCAGTGCTCTAGGGAAATGGTCTGTGATATATCTATGAATACGCCAATGACATGACCAGAG
This sequence comes from Mus musculus, assembly GCF_000001635.26. Taxonomy (NCBI): domain Eukaryota; kingdom Metazoa; phylum Chordata; class Mammalia; order Rodentia; family Muridae; genus Mus; species Mus musculus. Next base: position 104,081,455 of record NC_000073.6, read on the forward strand.
AGAACTGTGAGACATATGTTTATTAGTCTGAGAAGACGAGCATCATTCGTAGCAAATATCTATGAGGAGTCTTTCCCACATGCAGAAGACCTTGCAGACAAGCGAATTTTTAGTGTTCCTACCAAATGTGCCGTGGGAAATAGTAGCCTTTTCTTAGTGTTTCCATTAGCTCTTCACAATTGCATTGAAGTCCCAAAGGTTTACATCAGAGTCCTCTAGAATTATGTAGTATGCCAAAGCATTGCCATGGAATTTATAACAGCTCTGATTCATTATTTCATATTTATGAAAGGAAATCACTAAACAGCCAAGTCCATTAAAAATATTTATTTGAGCACATTTGACCCTGATAATTGCTATTATTATAAACCATAGTCCATAGGGTACATGATATATAAATATGTAAGGTACATGTATGGAATATTTGAAAATAAAGTTTTTATTTTCAATTACAATTGTAATATGTATAGTATTTATGCTATGATCAATAATAAAAGCTCCATATAAAATTAATCTTTGTAAAAAGCGTGACCAATTTTAGAATAAGATGTAAGATGTTTGGATGTGATAATTCAACCTAAAGAGTTTACTGACAGACAAATAAATAAATACAGGTATTTATTAACTCACTTCTCACTTTATATCTGCCTGATGCATTGTAGGCCTCGTGATGGCTAACAGGAAAAACAATGAACAAAATACAGGTGGAAAGGACAAGTTAACTAAACTGAATTGGTTGAGATATATTACTTGATGTTAGTATAAATATAAAGAAGGTAGTGAAAAAAAAGAAGGTGGTGAATAATAAGATCCACTTGGGTTAAGACTCAGGAAAGGTCAGACAAAACATTTCTTTGGACATTGACGTGTCATGATTTAAGAATTTTTTTAACACTTTAAATTTCCATTTCACTGGGGATGGGTATATACATGTCATGGTGTATAGAGAGAGATCAGAGGACAACAATTTGGGGAGTCAAGCTTAGTGGCAAATTTCCTTACCCGTTAGACCAACTTACTGGCCTGCATGTCATATTTAAAACTCAACACAGAATCTTGTATTTATTCCCATTGAATAAAAATTAATATGCATGAATAAGGTATGTCTGTTATTATATAAATGTTAAAGCAATTTATTTTGTTTATACTTCAAACCAAGCCTATAAAATAAATAGTTGAAAGACTGGTTCCTTATTTCACATCAGAAAAATGTCAAGACTCTAAAATCTCAAATTTTGTTTCCACTTTCTCCAATTAGAGGCAACATGAGACCCAGAGAGATAGGAAACTTTTTTCTATATGAAACTTTGGTTTGAAGATGCTCAGCCCTTCTTAGAAGGGGGAACAAAATACTCACAGGAGGTAGAGGGTAGGAGGGACTTGGGAGGAAGAGAGGAGAAGGGGGAAGGGGGGCAGGACCAGGAGAGAGAGGAGACAGAGATAATATACAGAGAGTCAGGAATTTGAACAGTGATGTGTAGCAATAGGGGATGGGGAACTGGGGGTATTTACCAGCAAGTCCCAGATGTCAGGAAAACAAGAGGTGCCCAGACCCAACAGGGATGTGGTTAACTGAAATGCACGACAAAGGGGAGGGAGAACCTATAGAGACCATAACCAGAGGATAGGCAAGACCCCCAGTAGTGGGGTGGGGCCACCCAATCATCTGCAAGTTCTTAACCCAGAAGGGATCCTGTTTAAAGGAAATAAGAGGACAAAGTATGGAGCAAACACCAAATACAAACACCAAACCCAGACACTCTTGTGGATGCCAAGGAGCACTTGCTAACTGAAGCCTGTTATGACTGTCTCCTGAGAGGCTCTGCCAGTGCCTGACAAATACAGATGTAGATGCTCACAGCCAACCATTGGACTGAGTATGAGTTCCCCAGTGGAGGAGTTAGAGAAAGGACTGGAGGAGCTGAAGGGGTTTGCAACCCCATAGGAAGAACAACAATATCAACCAACCAGACCCCCCCCCCAGAGCGCCCAGTAACTAAATCACCAACCAAAGCAGACAGACAGAACAGCACAAGATTACTGTCTTATTCTTTGTGAATAAATATATTCATGGAGAATGAAAAAAAAAGTCCCCCAGAGTTATGAGCAAAGGGCTGTTAACTTCATTTAGGCAAAACTAAATGCCAACGTGCCTCTGGCCACCTGCATGTTGGAAAAATATCCAAAGAATTCTAAAATCAAATTGTGAGGAAATAAGCAGCAGAGCTCTTCAACTTTTTAGAGCCCAGGTACCAAGTCTTTTTTGCTTAAACTTTCATAGCATAGATGGCATGGACCCATCCCACATTAATCCTATCTGTATCTTTATTTTTTTTAATGCATATCCCTCAAAGTCCAACAGTGTCACTAGATATGTTGATATTAGTCCTTGGCGTCTCTAGAAAATAACAATTCCCTCGCTTAATCCTGGAAACAGGATTGTTTTCTGTGTCTAAAGAAAAGTTAGCAAAGTTAAGTTCTGGTTCTGACCCCAAATGGTGTTGGCAGATACAAGCCTAATAATCTAGATTAAACTTCTTATCAGTGATCCTGGAACTTTAAGCATAGACCTCATACCCCTTAGTTAATCTCCCCCTATTCTGGTGCTGTTCATATTTAGTGGCTGTTCATATCCACACAACACTAGATCATATACCATTTCTGTCTTCTCTTGAGTCACAACTTGACTCTGAAGAGCATCTTGAGTAGTCTCCGGCGTATCTCCTTTGTCTTAATGGAATAGATGATAGGATTTAGCATAGGAGGCACAAAGAGATAGAGAATAGACATGAGGATATGGACTGCATGAGGCAGGCCAGCCCCAAAGCGATGCACAATAGACACACTGACCATGGGCACATAGAATATGAGCACAGCCAAGATGTGGGACACACATGTGTTGAGTGTCTTCAGACGCTCCTCCCGAGACGCAATGGCCAGCACAGATCGCAGGATAAGCACATAAGAGATGAGAATGAGTGCAGAGTCCAGGCCAAAGGTGAGCAACACGATGGACAACCCATAGTGGCTATTGAGGGAAACATCAGTACATGCCAGTTTAATCATGTCCACATGTAGACAGTAAGCATGGGAGAGGATGTTCTGAGGGTGGCAGAAGGGCAGCCTGTGCAAAAGCACTGGAAAAACAACAATGAGAACAAAGCTACGGAGGACTGTTCCCAGGCCCATTGCCACAATGCGAGCATTGGTGAGCACCGTGGCATAGCGCAGTGGATTGCATATAGCTACATAGTGATCAAAGCTCATGGCTAGAAGGATGCCAGACTCTGTCCAAGAAAAGAGATGTATAAAAAACATCTGAGCCAAGCAAGCATTAAAGTTGATCACTCGGGCATGGAAGCAAAGGGTAGTCAAAACAGTTGGCAGTGTGGAGAAAGACACACCAAGGTCATTCACAGACAGTAGGGACAGGAAGTAGTACATGGGCTGGTGCAAGCTCTGCTCCTCCTTGATGATGAGGAGGATCAAGGAGTTTCCTATGATGGATATGGCATAGAATAAAAGGAAAGGGAGAGACAGCCAGGGTTCCATGGCTTCCATTCCTGGAAAGCCTGTAAGAATAAAGCTGGGAACCTGAGAGGCATTGATCCTGAAGTTCCCCATAAGATGACAGTGTCTTTTGTCACCAGTCAGATGGATGTTCTGGAAATTTATAGCACGTGTCCAATACTGTTGGTATTCCTATGGAAGGAAAGGCGGCAGCACATAGATTTTTTTTAATAATGATTTTACATGTATTTTATCTCTGAAATTCACTGGTGTGCTGGTCAGAAGGTTATGAACCTCCAGCTATGGGAAGAGGCTTTTGTCCCTCTTTTAGAAGAAGGAATCGGAAACCTTTTTGTGGGAGTTGACCATCTCATTCAGACTCTTAGTAGCTTCCTGGAGATATATATATATGTCTTTGTAATCACTCTGCCAGCTATCTCCATGTGCCTCAAACTTCATAAGCATGACCTAAGTTGGTCTATAAGAAATTAAACATCCATTCTGTAAAATAAGAAAACAAATGTCAAGCAAAAGAAGAAGGAAATTATTCCAGGTTTCCTGATAAGAAAGCTACATGATTAGAACCTGAATTCTAACCCAATTACAGTCCCCAGGGTTTTTTTTCCTAAAAATTGAAAACATTATGCATAATGCATAATGCTTTCATGTTCATGACATACCATTGCTGTTCCTCGGCTGCTATTTTAATTTTTCCCAGGTGTAGGAGATAAGAAATGCTACCTTCCATCAGCCCAGATGAAACTGTGAGATGTAATGAGTAAAAGAGTAACACATCTTTTGTTTTACATCCTTCTTCTTTGTTCTCTTGTATATGTTTTAGATGCACACATTTGAGGAAGAAACTGCATTTAACAATGTTTTGTGACATTTCTGTGGCAAGCCTATAAACATCTAGTGCCTTGTAAAAGGTGGCTTCAGAATTTGTTTGCCAGGTCAAACTTTGTGTCTCACAGATAATCATTAACACACATAGCATACTGTTTCTGTATTTATTATTTTATATAACCCCCAGAAAACACAGTTTCCCATGGCAGAAGTTAAGTATTATATCAGGGAATACTAATATTAGATATCAGGAGGAAATTACTTACTAGGGTACAAGGGGTTGAGAAAGAGTTCCAAGGGTCTATGAATGAAGGATAAGTTTGCTAGAAAAGAGCATTAGTTTTGAAGAGGTAGAAAGGGCAGACAGGAAATACTTAGAGAAATCTTCACAGTGTGATGAGCTCCTGACACCACCATGCAAAGAAAGAACATTGCTTGTTTTAGAAGGGGTTGTCCCAAGGTGGCCAGACTTCTTGAACACTCTAGTCTCATTCTACCATGGAATACATTAACCTTAAGGAAATCTTAAAATCCCTTAATTAAAAAGCTTGCTTCTGTAGGAAAAAATTAGCACTCATATCTGGTTTTGTTATAACCGAACAAGATGAAGTGGCCTTAGTGTCCCCTACTGACACTAATGTCACTTCTGTTTCTTAGTAATTTTCTGGGGATTTACACCAAGGAAAAAAACATAACAGAGAGTGAAAGAAGTGGTGAAGACTTAGAAAGACAAGGACAGAAATAAAGGAGGAAAGGCTGAAAGAAAAACATTTTTAAAAAGAAATACTATGAGAGGGATAAAGGCCAAATGAGGAAGTATAAGGTGTAGGATGTAATATCAGAGAGGGAAGATTGGAGAGATGACAGCAACACTGAGAATAAAGGTTAAGAGAAAGTCAAATACCACTGCCAACAGTTACAAGGAGATGCCTCTGCCTGCCTCATGCTCCTGGCATTAAATGCTAGGTTCACCCCAGGTCTTGTGAAGGCTATAGAAGAAACCATATTCATACCATATTTCTCACGAGCTTCATCTCAACCTCTGACCAATGCAAGGTTTACAGCAAGACCTTATATTCTTCGCCAAACGCTGATGGGAATAGGTTCATCACCACTGGATTCCCCTGTTTAGCCCTGCCTTCTATTCCTTTGGGTGCTCCAGAGCTTTGTGCAAAGAACAAGATAAACATCAAACAGAGCTGACATTCACCTATGGCATATCTTCATGGCTACTAGGGTCTTGTAAGCAATGCTTCAAATCAGAGTCTGAGTGACAAGGAGCCCAACACTAGAAAATGATAATATATGACTAATTCATTCTTTCTCTCCTCCAGATAGATGGAGCCCTTCCCCCAAGCCTAGTTCCCACTCAGACTCCTTCCCAGGAGAGATGCACAAGCTGTACCATAAGGCTAGCTAATCTCATAAACAATAAAAACAAATGCTTGCTGGTGATACCCTACGGTTTTGGTGTCCTGGAACCCTACCAAAGCTTAGGGACATTGCCTTATTCAACCCACACAACCAACTTCACAAAGAAGGAATCCTTCCATTTCATGCCTGAGAAAACTGGAGGCTCAGAAAGTCGAGGTAAACTCAAAATTATTAGTGCCAAGTGGCAAGGCTGCTTTCAAACACAGACCATTTCTTTACTCACTTAAAATTATCACAACACGTAACAGACAGACATAATGCAAATTTGTAATCAAAACACGAGGAGACTAAGGCAAAGGGATTGTAAACTGGAGACCACTCTGGTTGAGTCTAAGGCCTTGGGCAGCATGAGGAAAACATGGATGCTTTTCGCCTCCATAAATAATTAACCCACTGCTATTTCATTTATTGTCTTCTAGTTGCACTCAGTTTGCTACAAATGCTAAACATTCACCCTCCTCCGTGGTTGAATAAACATTCTACTGTGCATATATGGTACACATTTTATTTTTCATTCACCTGTCTGTAGAAACCTGGGCTTATTTCATGCCTTAATCGTTGTAAATAGTGCTGAAGGATGTATGAGCCTGCATGTGCCTCTTTCTTATCCTGACGTCATCTCTTTTGAAAATATACCTAGATAACTGAATCATAGGGTGGAATGATTTTTAGAATTTTATGACTCCAGAGTTATAAAATAATCTGTAATACTAACCCGTATTCCTGTCAGAAGTTCAGAGTCCCTGTCTCTCCCTACACTCATCAGTATCTGTCATTGTGTGATTTTTATTAATTCTTCTAGAGTTCCATACAGTATGTGTTGATCATATTCATGACATTCCCCAACTCTTTACACCGTCTTCCCTACTGACCTAACTTTGTGTCCTAACTGTTATTCGTGAATGTGTAGTCTTCCAGTAGAGTGGTCAGCTTAGCAGAGGCTATTCTCCTAAAGAAAACTGTCTGTCTCCCTTTCCCCCCTCTGCCTCTCTCAGCAGTTAACAATTGCCAATAGCTCCATAGCTAGAAGTAAGATTTTGTGCCCAAATTCTCTCTCCATACTGAGATTTTTTGTCTAATATGACCTGTACAGATTGCTTATCTGCTGTCTAAACTTCTCTGAGTTCATATGTGCAGCTGTTCTACTGTGCCTAGAAAGTCATATTTATTCATTCCCCAGCTATGATTCTTACATTCTTTCTACCTTATTTTCAATCATAGATCTCTGAGCTTTGGGAGGAATGTAAGATACAGATATTCCCTTCAGAGCAGAGCATTCTGCTATTTCTTTTTTTTTTTTAAAGATTTATTTATTTATTATATGTAAGTACACTGTAGCTGTCTTCAGACACTCCAGAAGAGGGAGTCAGATCACATTACAGATGGTTGTGAGCCACCATGTGGTTGCTGGGATTTGAACTCCGGACCTTTGGAAGAGAAGTCGAGTGCGCTTACTCACTGAGCCGTCTCACCAGGCCCATTCTGCTATTTCTTATTCTCTGCATTCTGGATCGTTGTGGTTCTCAGTATTAATCACTGTCTACTGCAAATAGAAGATACTCTGATAAGGGCTGATCAATACATTGACCTTTTAGTAAAATGATAAGTCATTAATAATCTCTTTAATACTCTGTTTTTTAGAAACATAACAGCAATTAGTTCTCCCCTGGGACTTAGGACCTGTCAAGTCATATGTTCTTAGTATTATAATGGTGCTAGATATGCATTTCATCTGTGGAATGAGATTTAAATCCAATCAGAAAGTGTTTGGTTACTGCTATGATGTTTATGCTACTACAGGACCATGGGCATTTCTTATCAGGCCAAGGGCTTTGTTTTGTTAAAATAATAATAATAAAATCACGCTAATTTGGGTAAAATGATATGTCTTTTTACTTTCTTAACACTGTCTTCTTAAAAGAGATGAAAGGGCAGATATTGAATGTTGCTAAAAAGAAACCCATTAAGTGTTATTATTAATTTAAATAACAATCTCTTATTGTAAGTATTCCTCTAATATTTATTTTCTTTGACTAAGCAAAAATATTATGAGCAATATGGGAAAATTTGGCTCCCTAAGTGATAGCTGTTGGACTCATCCCTGGTGCCCTGCTTCCACAGACAACTGTCAATCAAGTAGGCCAAGAGATCACCCATATGCAGTGTGTGTGTGTGTGTGTGTGTGTGTGTGTGTGTGTGTGTGTGTGTGTGTATCTGTGTGTATGTGCCTGTGTATGTATCTGTGTGTGTGTGTGTGTGTGTGTGTGAGTGTGTGTGTGTGTGTTTCTGTGTGTGTGTAAAAGAGGGGGAGAGAGAAAGAGAGCGAGACACAGAGAGACACAGAGGTAGAGACAGAGATGAGACAGAGTTAAAGAAAGACAGAAACATGTTTTCTGGAATTTATTGTTCTTTTAAAACAACAAAATATAAAGCAAGTATCAAAAACTATTTATGATTTTTATTACATTATACTACTTCTGTGCTGTTCAAAAACAAGTTACTGTTTACAAAACATGTCAAATACAAATTTTGAACACAAGCTGATTTCCTTCTTAGTCATATATATTAAAATAGTTTGGATGGTTGGATGGTTTTCTGTATGTGCATGCCTGAGTGAGTTTTTATACACCATGAGGTTCCTGCAGACAACAGAAGAAGGTGTATTTTCCTAAAATGGAGATTATAGGCAGTTGAGAACTACTGTATGTGGGTACTGGGAACTGAACCCAGATGGATCTTCAGCAAGAGCAGAACACGCTCCTAACCACGGAGTTGTTTCTCCAGACTTATCAGTTGTTTATTTTGGAGCAACTATATACACTTTTAAGTGAGAGTCAATTTAGTCTTTCCAGCAAATTTCACAAAGTTTTTCTGTGTAGCATTTTCTCTTTTCTAAACACACTGAGCTGAAATTCAGAATGAATATTTGTTGGGATCTCAATGCAGAGTTCTGAGATCCCAATCACCTAAAAAACATTATAGGCATGAACAGGCCATATTAAATGGTAGATGAATACTTGTTGTATAAATGTCTAAAACAACTACTGTATTTCTAAAGAGAGTTTTTTATTTGAAGTCTGTCTAGGGGTTAAATTACACCATGATTCACCACGATTTCCTTTTTTTTTCTAAGAGTAGCAATTTTATTTTTTCATACCTAGTGCCATTACACATGCAGAACTTAGGATCATCTGTACCACAAAACAATGTTTAGTGTTGCACATTTTGATATTCGTTGGCCACAAATTATTCTCATTTAAAAAAATAAAATATTTTATGATGTTTATTTTATGTTTCCCATTACAGTATCCAACATAGAGTATAATTAGCTCAGAGTTAGTTGTCAAATGAGCAGTGCAACTAACACCTTACCTTCCACAAAGCAAATTCTCCTGCAGATAGGTAGACAGGTTTTTCACAAAATAAATGAACCTGAGTGTTTTTTGTATGTTTCTGTGACAGGGCTTCCAAATTTATGTGTCCCTGCAAATTTTTAGCTCGTAGATTTTGTTGTTGTTGTTGTTATTGTTTCTTTGTTTTATTTTATTTTTCCTGCTGTAATAAAAGGATGAAGCTATTTCTCTTCTTGTTGAACTCTTGTGTTGGATTTGCTCTTGGTTCAGGAGAGTGAGTGCCCAATGGGCTTCTTTAATGAAATGTAAACTGGTAGTGATGACCATTTGCAAGGAGCTCTGGAATCTTTCTTCAGTAAAATTAATTAAATTTTGTTCACAGGTTTTGCAATCCAGTGGAAGAAAGACAGCATTTTCAACAAATGGTGCTGGCACAACTGGCGGTTAACATGTAGAAGAATGCAAATTGATCTATTCCTATCTCGTTGTACTAAGGTCAAATCTAAGTGGATCAAGGAACTCCACATAAAACCAGAGACACTGAAACTTATAGAGGAGAAAGTGGGGAAAAGCCTCGAAGATATGGGCACAAGGGAAAAAATTCCTGAATAGAACAGCAATGGCTTGTGCTGTAAGATCGAGAATTGACAAATGGGACCTCATGAAACTGCAAAGCTTCTGCAAGGCAAAAGACATCATCAATACGACAAAAAGGCCACCAACAGATTGGGAAAGGATCTTTACCTATCCCAAATCAGATAGGGTACTAATATCCAATATATATAAAGAACTCAAGAAGGTGGACTCCAGAAAATCAAATAACCCCATTAAAAAATGGGGCTCAAAGCTAAACAAAGAATTCTCACCTGAGGAATACTGAATGACTGAGAAGCACCTGAAAAAATGCTCATCATTAATCATCAGAGAAATGCAAATCAAAACAACCCTGAGATTCTATCTCACACCAGTCAGAATGGCTAAGATAAAAAATTCAGGTGACAGCAGATGCTGGCGAGGATGTGGAGAAAGAGGAACACTCCTCCACTGTTGGTGGGATTGCAAGCTTGTACAACCACTCTGGAAATCAGTCTGGTGGTTCCTCAGAAAATTGGACATAGTACTACCGGAGGATCCCGCAATACCTCTCCTGGGCATATATCCAGAAGAGGTCCCAACTGGTAAGAAGGACACATGCTCCACTATGTTCATAGCAGCCTTATTTATAATAGCCAGAAACTGGAAAGAACCCAGATGCCCCTCAACAGAGGAATGGATACAGAAAATGTGGTACATCTACACAATGGAGTACTACTCAGCTATTAAAAAGAATGAATTTATGAAATTACTAGGCAAATGGTTGGACCTGGAGGGCATTATCCTGAGTGAGGTAACACAATCACAAAAGAACTCAAATGATATGTACTCACTGATAAGTGGATATTAGCCCAGAAACTTAGTATAGTCGAGATATAAGAGACAATTTATAAAACACATGAAACTGAAGAAGAACGAAGACCAAAGTGTGGACACTTTGCCCCTTCTTAGAATTGGAAACAATCACCTATGGAAGGATTTACAGAGACAAAGTTTGGAGCTGAGACAAAAGGATGGACCATCTAGAGACTGCCATAACCAGGGAGCCATCCCATAATTAGCCTTCAAACGATGACACCATTGCATACACTAGCAAGCGTTTGCTGAAAGGACCCAGATATAGCTGTCTCTTGTGAGACTAGTCCGGGGCCTAGCAAACACATAAGTGGATGCTCACAGTCAGCTATTGGATGGATCACAGGGCCCCCAATGGAGGAGCTAAAGAAAGTATCCAAGGAGCTAAAGAGATATGCAACACTGTAGGTGCAAGAACATTATGAACTAACCAATACCCCGGAGCTCTTTACTCTAGCTGCATATGTATCAAAAGATGGCCTAATAGGCCATCACTGGAAAGAGAGGCCCATTGGACACTCAAACTTTATATGCCCCAGGACAAGGGAACAACAGGGCCAAAAAGTGGGAATGGGTGGGTAGGGGTGTGGGGAGGAGGGCATGGGGGACTTTTGGGATAGCATTGGAAATGTAATTGAGGAAAATATGTAATAAAAAAATCAGAAAAAAAATTTGTTCACAGATTTTGAGATTGGCTGATCATTTATGCATCTTTCAGATTTACAGCAGGTTATTTGACTATGTCTCAACAGAGAGCTTTCAGGTTTTTGAAGTTCCAATGATTCCCCATTATTGTATAATTATTTTATAAATGATTAAGACTTTTTTTCCACCAGGCGGTGGTGGTGCATGCCTTTAATCCCAGCACTTGGGAGGCAGAGGCAGGCGGTTTTCTGAGTTTGAGGCCAGCCTGGTCTACAAAGTGAGTTCCAGCACAGCCAGGGTTAATACAGAGAAACCCTGTCTTGAAAAACCAAAAAAAAAAAGAAGAAGAAGAAGAAGTTTTCTCAATAGTTTTGAATACTGGATCTAGGGGATGAGGGGATCCCTAAAATTTCAGCTTACACCAATCAGAATGGCTAAGATCAAAAACTCAGGTGACAACACATGTTGAAGAGGATGTGGAGAAAGAAGAACAGTCCTCCATTGCTGGTAAGATCGGAAACTGGTACAACCACTCTGGAAATCATTCTGTAGGTTTCTCAGAAAAAAATGTAAATAGATCTACCTGAAGATCAGCTTTCTAACCCTTGGTCATATACACCAAAGATACCCCACTATACCACAGAGGCATGTGTTCCACTATGTTCATAGTGGCCTTGTCTGGGATAGCCAATAGATGGAAACAACCCAGATGTCCCACAATGTATGAGTGGATACAGCAAATGTGGTTCATTTACACGATGGAATACTATTCAGCTATTAAGAACAAAAACATCATGAGTTTTGCAGGCAAATGGATTGAAGTAGAAAATATCATCCTGAGTGAGGTAACTCAGACCCAAAATGACATGCATGGTATGTACTCACTAATAAGTAGATATTAGCCCCAAAAGTACAGAATGCCTAGGATACAATCCATAGAACTCAAGAAGGTTAGCAAGCAGAAGGGCCCAAGTGAGGATGCTTCAGTCCCACTTAAGAGGGAGAAGAAAGAAATCGCAGGAAGCCGAGGGAGGGAGGGGCCCGTGTGGAAGAAGGGAGGAGAGGAGGAATGGGGAACATGATCAGGTATTAGGGGGAAGGGAATAGGATATAAGCCCTGAGGGCCTATGGAAACATACAACATTGGGAGGGATGGAGTAGGACCCTCTAGAAAGTACCAGAGACCTGGGAGGTGAGAGACTCTCAGGACTCAAAAGGGGGGACCTTAGATGAAATGCCCAACAGTAGGGAGAGGGAACTTATAGAGTCCACCTCCAGGATAGAGACAGTGCATCAAGTGGAGGGATGGGGTTTCCATCCCACAGTCAAAAGTCTGACCCAGAGTTGTTCCTGTCTAAAAGAACTGCAATAACAAAAACGGAGAAGAGACTGGGAGAAAAGAGGTCCCAGTGACTCTCCCAACAGGTTCCAAGGCCTATTGGGATTCTATTGCTGATGCTACGGTGTACTTACAGACAGGAGCCTAGCATGACTGCCCTAAGAGAGGCCCAGCAAGCAGCTGACTGAGACAGAAGCAGATACTTAAACACTCAACCATTGGACTGAAGTCAGAGACCCCTGTTGTTGAATTAGGGAAAGGTTAGAAGAAGATAAAGAGAAGACCAGCAGTCTCAACTAACCAGACCCCAGGGAGCTCCCAGACACTGAGCCACCAACCAGGTAGCATACAGGAGCTGGTCGCAGGCCCCTGACACATACAGCAGAGGCCCCAGGGAGGGGGGAGGTCTGGCAGGGGTTTGGGAGACATCATCTTGGAGTAAGGGGGAAGAGGAATGGGATGAGAATCTGTGGGAGGGCAAACTAGGAGGGGGGCAATGACTGGACTGTAAAAAAAAATAAAGGTAATAATACTAATAGTAATGATGATGATGACTTCTGAATTTGAATATTCCAATCCATACATAACCACGCCCTTTGAATAAAAAAAAAAGATGGAATTCAGAGCTATCACAAACACAGTCTTTGAGTTTACAAACTGAGAATAGATAGTGATATCCAGATTGCACACTCACCTTTCATGTGCCCAAACAAACCATCACAGGCAGCTACACATTGCCTATACACATGGCCATTTAATCACTCAGACCCCAAAGCCTCCAGTCCACATATGACAACCCACCACAGGTAAAGCCTAAGCATGCTGCTCTTATGATTAGAGTCTCAAAAAGCAACTGTTCAAAGAAAGAAATCATGGTTCGATTGCTAAGATCTCAAAAGAATCAGGGGACAAAACTCATAAAATGACTGATAGGCTGCATGGACAACTTCTGGAGCGTGCCCCATTCCAAATGTAATGCTACAGCAACTCAACTGTTTACAACTTTGCCCTGCACTACAGATTTATTTGTCCTTTTCCTTTCCAGAGTCTACATCTGTTTATGGAAGAGCATCCTCCTTACCACTCCTTAGTTACCATTATTCTCTTGGGGGCAAGTATAAGCTTAAACACACACACACATACACACACATTCACATTGCACAAAGTTCAGCCATCTCTCTGATTTCCACCATCCAAGATTTTCCCCTAGGAACTATAGTTATCACTCTCTCTCTCCTTTAAAACAGTGAGTGATTTCAGGAATAGGTACAAATGTATACAGAGTACCATTTGAGAAAAGCATTGGAATGTGAGCTGTGACTACCTAATTTGACAGTTAAATGAGTGAAATACTGCAGTTAAATCAAGACACCTGGGAGCCAGTTGCACTTCTGACAGTGCAGACTGCTGTGCTCTGGTCTCATCAGTTCATTTCTGTGAGCTAGGACCTGTTGATGAGATCAAGGTATGAATACTGATTAAACTCTCCACTCCTCCAACTGCTGGTACGGGATGGAGAAGGTGCTGCTTCTACAGTTAGTTTTTGTTTCTTTGTTTGTTTGTTATAAACAAATAAAGAAACAAACAAATAAAGAATTTTATTTGAGCTTAAAAGAAAGCTGCCAATATAAGAATCTGCATGATGGGAGATGGAGGGGTGTGTGTGTGTGTGTGTGTGTGTGTGTGTGTGAAAGAGAGAGAGAGAGAGAGAGAGAGAGAGAGAGAGAGAGAGATTCCTGTTGTAGTGTCAATGAGCTGTGATGAGGGAATGAGGGGGTGGCTTCAGAGAAAGAACGAGAAAACCCAAAGTACCAGGGAAGGTCTGTGTTAGTCTTTGGATGGTACCCAAAGAGGGGATAAAGAGAAGTAAAAGAAAAACTAATGCTTTCCTGCATTCTGTCTCAGAAAAATGGGCAGGCAGCATGGTGGAGATTCCAGAGCAGTGCCTGGCAGAAGGGGCTACAAGCTTTAACTTGATGTTAGATCTTTTAATCCCATTATTTAACTATTTTCTTCAATGACAAAATATTGTAAGAGATAGGTAAACCAAATGTTGCCATTCTCAATGCAGAAAGAATTAAAAACCTCAGCAGAGTTGTCATTGATGCCTAAAATTAATGGGTCAATGAGCTAAGGCTGGGATTCTGCTGTTGTATATAAGACAAGATGAAAATAGCCATACAACATTCATATGTCTGAATTAATTCAGATTTCTTGAACCTCAGCAAAAGATATTTGTAAGTATAGAATGTGTCACTGAAGGAAGATACATACAATACATGCTATCCTTCTGTAATGTCTCATCTTTTTAAAGATTTATTTATTGTTATAAATAAATAAACTATTGTTGACTTCAGACATCCCAGAAGAGGGCATCAGATCTCATTACAGATGGTTTTGAGCCACCATGTGGTTGCTAGGATTTGAGCCGGAGACCTTTGAAAGAGCAGTCAATGCTTTTAACTGCTGAGCCATCTCTCCAGCCCCCAGTGTCTCATTCTTTAGAACATCTTTGTCACTGGAAACACCAGATTATCCAGTGCTTCTTACATCTGATTCTATTAGCACCTGGCATGCCACCTGGTCACTCTGTCTAGACATTGCTCTGGTAGGTTTGCAGTTCCGTACACTGGCTTTGCAGTAGTTAGGAGCCACATCTAATATGTGTGATGTACTTCATGCTTAAATTACTATAAATACTCCTGAAACCGGTTGGTATATTCAGGTCACCTATCACTTAAGATACAGAGACTGCTCTGACCACTGAAACTCAGAGGAGAGAGCTTTTCTCCCACGTCTGCTGATATAGGGTAACAAAATCAACAGAGGAACAATCTCTAAACAAAGACAACTATAACAACTAACTCCAGAGATTGCCAGATGGCAAAAGGTAAACGTAAGAATCCTACTAACAGAAACCAGGACCACTCACCATCATCAGAACCCAGAATGCCCACTTCGCCCAGTCCAGGGCATCCTAACACACCTGAAAAGGTACACCTGGATTTAAAAGCATATCTAATGATGATGGTAGAGGACATAAAGAAGGAATTTAATAACTCACTTAAAGAAATACAGGAGAACACTGCTAAAGAGTTACAAGTCCTTAAAGAAAAACAGGAAAACACATCCAAACAGATGATGGAAATGAACAAAACCGTACTAGACCTAAAAAGTGAAGTAGACACAATGAAGAAAACCCAAAGTGAGGCAACGCTGGAGATAGAAACCCTAGGAAAGAAATCTGGAACCATAGATGCCAGCATCAGCAACAGAATACAAGAGATGGAAGAGAGAATCTCAGGTGCAGAAGATTCCATAGAGAACATCGGCACAACAATCAAAGAAAATGGAAAATGCAAAAAGATCCTAACTCAAAACATCCAGGAAATCCAGGACACAATGAGAAGACCAAACCTACGGATAATAGGAGTGGATGAGAATGAAGATTTTCAACTCAAAGGACCAGCAAACATCTTCAACAAAGTTATTGAAGAAAACTTCCCAAATCTAAAGAAAGAGATGCCCATGAACATACAAGAAGCCTACAAAACTCCAAATAGACTGGACCAGAAAAGAAATTCCTCCCGACACATAATAATCAGAACATCAAATGCACTAAATAAAGATAGAATACTAAAAGCAGTAAGGGGAAAAGGTCAAGTAACACATAAAGGCAAGCCTATCAGAATTACACCAGATTTTTCACCAGAGACTATGAAAGCCAGAAGAGCCTGGACAGATGTTATACAGACACTAAGAGAACACAAATTCCAGCCCAGGCTACTATACCCAGCCAAACTCTCAATTACCATAGATGGAGAAACCAAAGTATTCCACAACAAAACTAAATTCGCCCATTATCTCTCCACTAATCCAGCCCTTCAAAGGATAATAACAGAAAAAAACAAATACAAGGACGGGAACCACGCCCTAGAAAAAACAAGAAGATAATCCCTCAACAAAACTAAAAGAAAACAGCCACAAGAACAGAATGCCAACTTTAACAACAAAAAATAACAGGAAGCAACAATTACTTTTCCTTAATATCTCTTAACATCAATGGTCTCAACTCCCCAATAAAAAGACATAGACTAACAAACTGGCTACACAAACAAGACCCAACATTTTGCTGCTTACAGGAAACTCATCTCAGAGAAAAAGATAGACACTACCTCAGAATGAAAGGCTGGAAAACAATTTTCCAAGCAAATGGTATGAAGAAACAAGCTGGAGTAGCCATCCTAATATCTGATAAGATTGACTTCCAACCCAAAGTCATCAAAAAAGACAAGGAGGGACACTTCATTCTCATCAAAGGTAAAATCCTCCAAGAGGATCTCTCAATTCTGAATATCTATGCTCCAAATACAAGGGCAGCCACATTCACTAAAGAAACTTTAGTAAAGCTCAAAGCACACATTGCACCTCACACAATAATAGTGGGAGACATCAACACACCACTTTCACCAATGGACAGATCCTGGAAACAGAAACTAAACAGGGACACACTGAAACTAACAGAAGTGATGAAACAAATGGATCTGACAGATATCTTCAGAACATTTTATCCTAAAACAAAAGGATATACCTTCTTCTCAGCACCTCATGGTAACTTCTCCAAAATTGACCACATAATAGGTCACAAATCAGGCCTCAACAGATTCAAAAATATTGAAATTGTCCCATGTATCCTATCCGATCACCATGCACTAAGGCTGATCTTCAATAACAAAATAAATAACAGAAAGCCAACATTCACATGGAAACTGAACAACACTCTTCTCAATGATACCTTGGTCAAGGAAGGAATAAAGAAAGAAATTAAAGACTTTTTAGAGTTTAATGAAAATGAAGCCACAACGTACCCAAACCTTTGGGACACAATGAAAGCATTTCTAAGAGGGAAACTCATAGCTCTGAGTGCCTCCAAGAAGAAACGGGAGAGAGCACATACTAGCAGCTTGACAACACATCTAAAAGCTCTAGAAAAAAAGGAAGAAAATTCACCCAAGAGGAGTAGACAGCAGGAAATAATCAAACTCAGGGGTGAAATCAACCAAGTGGAAACAAGAAGAACTATTCAAAGAATTAACCAAACGAGGAGTTGGTTCTTTGAGAAAATCAACAAGATAGATAAACCCTTAGCTAGACTCACTAGAGGGCACAGGGACAAAATCCTAATTAACAAAATCAGAAATGAAAAGGGAGACATAACAACAGATCCTGAAGAAATCCAAAACACCATCAGATCCTTCTACAAAAGGCTATACTCAACAAAACTGGAAAACCTGGACGAAATGGACAAATTTCTGGACAGATACCAGGTACCAAAGTTAAATCAGGATCAAGTTGACCTTCTAAACAGTCCCATATCCCCTAAAGAAATAGAAGCAGTTATTAATAGTCTCCCAGCCAAAAAAAGCCCAGGACCAGACTGATTTAGTGCAGAGTTCTATCAGACCTTCAAAGAAGATCTAATTCCAGTTCTGCACAAACTTTTTCACAAGGTAGAAGTAGAAGGTACTCTACCCAACTCATTTTATGAAGCCACTATTACTCTGATACCTAAAACACAAAAAGATCCAACAAAGATAGAGAACTTCAGACCAATTTCTCTTATGAATATCGATGCAAAAATCCTTAATAAAATTCTCGCTAACCGAATCCAAGAACACATTAAAGCACTCATCCATCCTGACCAAGTAGATTTTATTCCAGGGATGCAGGGATGGTTTAATATACGAAAATCCATCAATGTAATCCAGTATATAAACAAACTCAAAGACAAAAACCACATGATCATCTCGTTAGATGCAGAAAAAGCATTTGACAAGATCCAACACCCATTCATGATAAAAGTTCTGGAAAGATCAGGAATTCAAGGCCAATACCTAAACATGATAAAAGCAATCTACAGCAAACCAGTAGCCAACATCAAAGTAAATGGAGAGAAGCTGGAAGCAATCCCACTAAAATCAGGGACTAGACAAGGCTGCCCACTTTCTCCCTACCTTTTCAACATAGTACTTGAAGTATTAGCCAGAGCAATTCGACAACAAAAGGAGATCAAGGGGATGCAAATTGGAAAAGAGGAAGTCAAAATATCACTTTTTGCAGATGATATGATAGTATATATAAGTGACCCTAAAAATTCCACCAGAGAACTCCTAAACCTGATAAACAGCTTCGGTGAAGTAGCTGGATATAAAATTAACTCAAACAAGTCAATGACCTTTCTCTACACAAAGAATAAACAGGCTGAGAAAGAAATTAGGGAAACAACACCCTTCTCAATAGTCACAACTAATATAAAATATCTCGGCATGACTCTAACTAAGGAAGTGAAAGATCTGTATGATAAAAACTTCAAGTCTCTGAAGAAAGAAATTAAAGAAGATCTCAGAAGATGGAAAGATCTCCCATGCTCATGGATTGGCAGGATCAACATTGTAAAAATGGCTATCTTGCCAAAAGCAATCTACAGATTCAATGCAATCCCCATCAAAATTCCAACTCAATTCTTCAACGAATTAGAAGGAGCAATTTGCAAATTCATCTGGAATAACAAAAAACCGAGGATAGCAAAAACTCTTCTCAAGGATAAAAGAACCTCTGGTGGAATCACAATGCCTGACCTAAAGCTTTACTACAGAGCAATTGTGATAAAAACTGCATGGTACTGGTATAGTGACAGACAAGTAGACAAATGGAATAGAATTGAAGACCCAGAAATGAACCCACACACCTATGGTCACTTGATCTTCAACAAGGGAGCCAAAACCATCCAGTGGAAGAAAGACAGCATTTTCAACAATTGGTGCTGGCACAACTGGTTGTTATCATGTAGAAGAATGCGAATCGATCCATACTTATCTCCTTGTACTAAGGTCAAATCTAAGTGGATCAAGGAACTTCACATAAAACGAGAGACACTGAAACTTATAGAGGAGAAAGTGGGGAAAAGCCTTGAAGATATGGGCACAGGGGAAAAATTCCTGAATAGAACAGCAATGGCTTGTGCTGTAAGATCGAGAATTGACAAATGGGACCTCATGAAACTCCAAAGTTTCTGCAAGGCAAAAGACACCGTCAATAAGACAAAAAGACCACCAACAGATTGGGAAAGGATCTTTACCTATCCTAAATCAGATAGGGGACTAATATCCAACATATATAAAGAGCTCAAGAAGGTGGACTTCAGAAAATCAAATAACCCCATTAAAAAATGGGGCTCAGAACTGAACAAAGAATTCTCACCTGAGGAATACCGAATGGCAGAGAAGCACCTGAAAAAATGTTCAACATCCTTAATCATCAGGGAAATGCAAATCAAAACAACCCTGAGATTCCACCTCACACCAGTCAGAATGGCTAAGATCAAAAATTCAGGTGACAGCAGATGCTGGCGTGGATGTGGAGAAAGAGGAAAACTCCTCCATTGTTGGTGGGATTGCAGGCTTGTACAACCACTCTGGAAATCAGTATGGCGGTTCCTCAGAAAATAGGACATAGTACTACCGGAGGATCCAGCAATACCTCTCCTGGGCATATATCCAGAAGATTCCCCAACTGGTAAGAAGGACACATGCTCCACTATGTTCATAGCAGCCTTATTTATAATAGCCAGAAGCTGGAAAGAACCCAGATGCCCCTCAACAGAGGAATGGATACAGAAAATGTGGTACATCTACACAATGGAGTACTACTCAGCTATTAAAAAGAATGAATTTATGAAATTCCTAGCCAAATGGATGGACCTGGAGGGCATCATCCTGAGTGAGGTAACACATTCACAAAGGAACTCACACAATATGTACTCACTGATAAGTGGATATTAGCCCAAAACCTAGGATACCCAAGATATAAGATACAATTTCCTAAACACATGAAACTCAAGAAAAATGAAGACTGAAGTGTGGACACTATGCCCCTCCTTAGAAGTGGGAACAAAACACCCTTGGAAGGAGTTACAGAGACAAAGTTTGGAGCTGAGATGAAAGGATGGACCATGTAGAGACTGCCATATCCAGGGATCCACCCCATAATCAGCATCCAAACGCTGACACCATTGCATACACTAGCAAGATTTTATCGAAAGGACCCAGATGTAGCTGTCTCTTGTGAGACTATGCTGGGGCCTAGCAAACACATAAGTGGATGCTCACAGTCAGCTAATGGATGGATCACTGGGCTCCCAATGGAAGAGCTAGAGAAAGTACCCAAGGAGCTAAAGGGATCTGCAACCCTATAATTGGAACAACATTATGAACTAACCAGTACCCCGGAGCTCTTGACTCTAGCTGCATATGTATCAAAAGATGGCCTAGTCGGCCATCACTGGCAAGAGAGGCCCATTGGACATGCAAACTTTATATGCCCCAGTACAGGGGAACGCCAGGGCCAAAAAGGGGGAGTTGGTGGGTAGGGGAGTGGGGGTGGGTGGGTATGGGGGACTTTTGGTATAGCATTGGAAATGTAAATGAGCTAAATACCTAATAAAAAATGAGAAAAAAAAAATTGGGAACAAAACATCCATGGAAGGAGTTACAGAGACTAAGTTTGGAGCTGAGACGAAAGGATGGACCATCTAGAGACTGCCATATCCAGGGATCCACCCCATAATCAGCTTCCAAACGCTGACACCATTGCATACACTAGCAAGATTTTATTGAAAGGACCCAGATGTAGCTGTCTCTTGTGAGACTATGCCGGGGCCTAGCAAACACAGAAGTGGATGCTCACAGTCAGCTATTGGATGGATAACAGGGCTCCCAAAGGAGGAGCTAGAGAAAGTACCCAAGGAGCTAAAGGAATCTGCAACCCTATAAGTGGAACAACATTATGAACTAACCAGTACCCCCCAGAGCTCTTGATTCTAGCTGCATATGTATCAAAAGATGGCCTAGTCGGCCATCACTGGAAAGAGAGGCCCATTGGACAAGAAAACTGTATATGCCCCAGTACAGGGGAACGCCAGGGCCAAAAAAATGGGAATGGGTGGGTAGGGAATTGGGGGGGGGAGGGTATGGGGGACTTATAGGATAGCATTGGAAATGTAATTGAGGAAAATATGTAATAAAAATATTTTAAAAAATAAGTGTATATTAACTTTAATATACTTTAATAAAGTGTATATACTTAAAAAAAAAGGAATAAGTACCTAATTTTTGTAAGGCCACTGCTTTGGAGTAATTTGAGAAGAGAATATATGTTGAAAAGAAAATCAAGAAGGAAAATTGATGGATCCTGGGACAAAGCTTTGATGAACATAGATCAGGACCTGGTTGGTGGCAAAAGCCATGAAATTCAGGGGATCTGACTGGAATAAAATGCTACCCAACCAGAACTGGTTCATGACACACCCTGGTACCAGTGGTGAAAATGCTCAGGAAGGCCCTGTGCTCTGCATAATTCCCTGTTGTCATTGTCATGAAGTTCATGCTCTCATCATGACTATGCATTTGTTTGGTTTTACTGAAAATAGAACTTTCCCATACAATATATTCTGATTATGGTTCCCTTTCCTCAACTCCTTCCAGATTTGTCTCACATCACCTCCCATCCAAATCCACCTCCTTTCTCTCTCTCTCTCTCTCTCTCTCTCTCTCTCTCTCTCTCTCTCTCTCTGCTCTCTCTCTCTCTCTCTCTCTCTCTCTGCTCTCTCTCTCTCTCCCCCTCTCTCTCTCTCTCTCTCTCTCTCTCTCTCTCTCTGTCTCTCTCTCTCTCCCTCCCTCTCTCTCTCTCATTAAAAAAAAAGTTACCTAAAAAAAGATAATGACATAAAATAAATAACAAGTTAGAATAGGACAAAACAAAGAGAAGAAGGGAGCTAAAGAAAAGGCACAAGGAACACATATAGATGCAGAAATATACACATTTGCATGCAAAATCAGAAACTGAAATATACACCAAAGACCTGTATGGGGGTGGGGAAGACCTTCAAAAATACCATTGAGTTTATTTTGTGTTGGCCTAGATCTACTGCTGGGCATAGATGGAGGTTGGAGGAAACCAAGTTTCCTGTGTGAGTGGTTATCAGTTGGAGGTAGTTTGTGGGTTAGGGATGGGAGCTGGTGTGCACTTCCCCTCCCAGCAATGGGACCCCATCTGGCTCAGACCTGATAGGCCTTGTGCGTGCTGACTATGCATATTTTTATATTATGTTTATAAATGTTTTGTCCAAATGTTTGTCTATGCACCACATGTATGTAGCTTCCTCAGAAGCCAGAAGTGGGTATCGTATTCCCTGGAGCTAAATTTACAGTTGCAAGATGCCATGTGGGTGTCAAGAATCAAACCAAGGTATTCTTGAAGAGCAGCCAATAATCAACTGCTGAGCCACCTCTCCTGGCCATTTAACTGTGTGTTGTTAAGTGGCATCTGTTAGCACAATGCCATTCACGGAGGACATTTACTACTTTCTTCACATAAATCTTTCATCCTGGCCACAGAATGCTAATGAACCATGATAACTAGGCATTCACGAAAACTCAGAATGAAAGAAAGAAGGGAGTCAAGCAGAGAAGACAGACCAGGATGTAGAACAGAGAGCACAGGCATGGGAGTTAATTTCCACTCCCTTCAAAGGTTACTGCTAGTTTTCTCACTCAGTTTTTTCCTTCATTTATCAGTGTCACTTTCTCTTTCTCCCTCAAGACAAACACAGCAGGGACCTCAGAGGAGGAGGACACCTGAGTCTTTACTCATGAGCATTGAAGAACAAAGCAAGTTTCTCTTAATGAGCCAGGTGACCAAAGAGCTGATCTGAAGACATTCAGGGAGTTCAGAAAACTTTAAAAGAGGACAATTCAACAGGAATAACACTAAGTATTCCCACTCTCTTAAACCACACCCACCTGAATCTGCAAGGATACCCCCCTTCCACTCCTCCAAACAAAGCTTCAAGCACAGGGTATGCCTGGTCCAACCTTTTTACCTCTTCTTTCTCTCCCAAACAACTCAGCACTCATGTAACACATCTCAGAGTAGCTGTGCTCCCACACAGTGCTCCTTGGCAGAGATCTACATTCAGCACTCTCTGCCAAAAATGGATGCCCCTTGCACAGGTAAGAGTTTTGTTTTGTTTTGTTTTGTTTTGTTTTGTTTTGTTTTGTTTTGTTTTGTTTTTGTTTTGTTTTATCAGAATTTAAAACAAAACCGTATTTTATTAGGAAAAACAAACAAAAAACAAAGACAAACAAGCAAACAACCCAGAGTTACTGCATAATGTCTAAGATTGGCTAAACTGCATTTGCCTAAGCAAGACCTCAAAACCCAGTCACCATCATGACTCAAAAAAGGCTGAGGCAAATTTGGAAAGGGACCCCCTACCTTGAATACAAGTGGGATGCTAGCTCAATGTGCTTTCAGTTTCTTGATGAAAGAGAAACTAACTGTGCTTGTATGCTACCCTTCTCAGTCCTCTGAGCCACAGATGCTGACAGAGTGGCAGATATCTCACAGCAATCATTGGAAATCCTGTGCAGGTATAGGTAAAAGGAGAGGAAAAAGTTTGTAGTGATTCCAGCTTGCCAGATTCTCTCACCATAGGCCAATAGCAGGGCTAAACCCAAACTATTCTGCGTTATCAGTGAAAATCTACAGGCAAGTAGGAAGAGGGTCTGAAGTTCAGACAACAAATAAAGTTATTGTGGCACCAGGAAGTGACATGGAATAAAATGTTTTTTTCTGGAAGTGATAGAAAATTAAATGACATTGGGTAGGGTAAAAAGAACCAACTCAGAACTGGATATATAAGACCAACTTTAAGTAAGTAACATATAGGTAACATGGAGGCCCCACCAAAAAGGCAAGAGTGTAAAGATGACTAAGAAGCAAAATAGAGACAGAAGGCCCCTTGAAACTTCCCTGAAATAAGAAAAGATATATAGAGGGGGGAAGTTTAAAAATCTGAAAATGATAGGGGTGTAGGGGGATATGAGTGATGGAAAGCAAGTAACCATCCAAGGGAGCAGGCTAAAGGCCTCTAGATGGTATGCAGAGCATTTCACAAGACAAGTCAGACAATATTCACTAAGGATCATAAACACTTACCTTGTGTTGACTGTAAAAACAAGCACTGATGAATAATACAGGAAATAGATGAGGCTTTAAAAGATTCTTGAGGAACAGGCAATTTTTCAGCCTATAAATTCATGAATGAACCAGACACCTAATTTCAGGGCAGGCATGCCGTCAACCCTTGGATAAAGCCCTTCGTGTGCCAAGACAGACAACAGCCTCCAACATGAGCGAAAGTCTCCCAGTCACTCTCTTCCTAACTGGGATCCCAGGGCTGGAGTTCGCCCACCTCTGGATTGCCATCCCCTTCTGTGTCATGTATGTGGTTGCTCTGCTTGGGAATGCTGCCCTCATCCTTATCATTGGGACAGAGAGTGTGCTTCACACACCCATGTACCTCTTCCTCTGCCTTCTCTCACTCACTGACTTGGCTCTCAGCTCCACCACTGTACCTAAAATGTTGGCCATTCTATGGCTCCATTCTAATGAGATTTCCTTTGGTGGATGCCTCGCCCAGATGTTTTGTGTCCACTCCATCTATGCTCTTGAGTCCTCGGTTCTCCTTGCCATGGCCTTTGATCGATATGTAGCTATCTGCAACCCACTGAGATATACAACCATCCTCAACCATACTGTCATAGCCCAAATTATCTTTGCTGGGATAGTCCGTAGTGTGGCTATTGTCTCCCCTTTCATCTTTTTGCTGAGGCGACTGCCCTACTGTGGTCACCGTGTCATGACTCACACATACTGTGAGCATATGGGCATTGCTAGGCTTGCCTGTGCCAATATTACTGTTAATATTGTCTATGGGTTGACTGTAGCTTTGCTGGCCATGGGCCTGGATTCCATCCTCATTGCCATCTCCTATGGCTTCATCCTCCGGGCTGTCTTCCGTCTTCCATCCCGTGATGCTCAACACAAGGCTCTGAGTACCTGTGGATCTCACCTTGGTGTCATTCTGGTTTTCTATATACCTGCTTTCTTCTCCTTCCTCACCCATCGCTTTGGTCACAATCGAGTTCCCAAGCATGTGCATATCTTCCTGGCTAACCTCTATGTGCTGGTGCCTCCCGTGCTCAATCCCATCATCTACGGTGCAAGAACCAAGGAGATTCGGAGTCGGCTTCTAAAACTGCTTCACTTGGGGAAGGACTTAGTATGAAGTCAGAGCAAAGGTTGGAGATAAGGAAAACAAATTATTCTGGACATTATATCATCAGCTCTCTGGAAGGAAGACGAGAGGCGAGATGAAGGGGAAATGTAATGGTCAAATTAAACAGACCATGTTTATGGGACTTTTAAAGAAATTCTGAATGGTCCAGAGGGATGATATTTTCACTCTTCTCTCAGAAGTGCTGTCCTGATTACTTTTATGTCTGTTCGACACACCTAGAGTCATCTGAGAGGAGGGGACCTTGATTGAGAAAATGTGTCCATAACGTCCAGCCATCAGGCATTTTCTTAATTAGTGATTGATGAGAGAGGACTCAGGCCATGATGGGTGGTACCACCCCTGTGCTGATGGTCTCAGGATCTAGAAGAAAGCAGGCTGAGCAAATCCATGAAAGCAAGCCAGTAAGCAGCATTTCTCCTTGGCCTCTGCATCAGCTCCCGCTCTGCTTGAGTTCCTGCCCTTACTGCTTTTGTTAACGAACTGTCATAGAGAACTGTGAGTGAAATAGACCCTTTCCTCTCCAACTGGCTTTGGCCTTGGTGTTTCATCAAAACAGTAGTAACCCTAAGCAACACATGTAGGTACAACTTCCTAAAGAAGTCAGTTACCAGCCTTATGAAAAGATTGAGTTTTGTGAAAAGGTCTGAGTCCAGTGGGAAACTTAAAAAAATGAACTCAGTGTGAGTTTGAATCTAAGTTCTGACATTTCACCTCTTCAGGTAGCAACTGGAGCTCAAAGTCCAGTCAGAGTACCTGAACCTAAACTTGTTTAATTACTAATTGTGCAGCTTTGAACATCATGCTCAGTGTCATTTGCCTTAACTTGGCCAGTTATTAAATGATGGTATTAACATCTAACTCATACTGAGCTGTGAAATTCATATGTCAATAAGTAAAGGAAAATTTTAGGGCATTTCTTGTAAAGGTCCAATAAGCAAATAAAATGAAGAATTAATACAACCTTTCTAAACACTAATAAGCAACTTCTTTGCCTCGTTTTTTAAAAAATTATTGTGTTTCAAGGAGTTATTGTGGTAACTACATTACCACAATATGAATCTGAAATATGTCAATGGTGTTTGAGGAGGAATGAATGCCTAGTGAAATGAATTTCCTCCCATCCTCTCTTCAGGCTTCTAGTTTGAGATCTATTTCATTTCAGACCTGAAGTTACCCATTACTGACATTCAGAGAAGCTGAATCAGATTCTATCAGTAATCTCAGGTCTAAAATTTACAAGTTCACTTATGCTGCTCAAATAGATGATTGCTGTTATTTTGATTGTTTAAAAAAAAAGTCTGTAATTCCGGAAAAGACCTAAGGTTACAAATTTTTATAGATAGCATATTATCTAGCCTTTTGTGGTGGGAATAATATAGGCTCTGGACCCAGGCATCTAGGAGCTTAAATCTCTGTTTCTTAGTCTTCTTGCTACATGAATCAGGATGTCCCACCTACTCATCTCCACCTCAGAAAAATGCTTGTTGTAGTATCTGAAACAACACAAATACTCAATTGTGACAGGTAGTAGTTGATGATATCTAGTTAATGCTATTTCAATTAATGAAGAGCTACACATTTCTCTTTTTTTTTCCATTTTTTATTAGGTATTTAGCTCATTTACATTTCCAATGCTATACCAAAAGTCCCCCATAGCCACCCACCCCAACTCCCCTACCCACCCACTCCCCTTTTTTGGCCCTGGCGTTCCTCTGTACTGGGGCATATAAAGTTTTCGTGTCCAATGGGCCTCTCTTTCCAGTGATGGCCGACTAGGCCATCTTTTGATACATATGCAGCTAAAGACAAGAGCTCCCAGGTACTGGTTAGTTCATAATGTTGTTCCACCTATAGGGTTGCAGATCCCTTTAGCTCCTTGGGTACATTCTCTAGCTCCTCCATTGGGAGCCCTGTGATCCATCCATTAGCTGACTGTGAGCATCCACTTCTGTGTTTGCTAGGCCCCGGGCTAGTCTCACAAGAGACAGCTACATCTGGGTCCTTTCGATAAAATCTTGCTAGTGTATGCAGTGGTGTCAGCGTTTGGATGCTGATTATGGGGTGGATCCCTGGATATGGCAGTCTCTACATGGTCCATCCTTTTATCTCGAGCTACACATTTCTTATCCCCCATCCCTAAACAGAAGTCATCTCAAATTGAAATGTGCTTTCAAAGGAAAAATTTGTCCTCTTCAATGGAGGCTCACTGGCTATATAAATCACATTTAAGGATAGGCCCTATGCTCATCAGTTCTTGGTCAACACAGAATGAACTCAATGACATTTTTGTAGATGATTTTGTCTCATACATCTTGGCTTGTGCATTTTTTATCTGATTGGGCTTTTGCTTATGTATTGTGATTACTGGTTTTGTGTTTTTATGGGTTTTGTTTTTGTATGTCTGGTTTTGTTTCTTACATTTTTCCATTTTTTTTTAAGTTTGGTTGGGTGGCTTGCCTGTTTTTTTGTTTTTTGTTTTTTCTAAAGAGAAAGAGAATGAAGCTGTTGGGTTGGGTGGGAGATAAAATGGGGAGGATTGGGGGATGCAAAGCATGATCAGAATATATTGTAAAAATGTTCAATAAAATGTTTCAAAGATCTTTTTTCAAAAAAACTCTTTCATTATATGACATGACAAAATAGAATAGCGATTATTTCCTTGTTGATTCACTCATATTCAAAGCTGCATCATAGTAGGTATAATAGAGAATTAATAAACAGCTAATATGATTTTTGTTCTGCTTCCTGATCCGGGCCAGATCAGTGCTCAATGCCCTCCCACATCCTACAATCCGTCTGCCTCTCAGGAGGTCCACAGTAACCAGAGACATAGAAATGTTCTTGTCTAAAAGAACTGCAGGGACAGTAATGGAGAAGAGACTGAAGACAGGAGCCCAGCATGGTTGATCTCGGAGAGATTCTAGCAGCCGCTGACTGAGACAGATGCAGATACCTATGCCCATTGGGTTGAACTAGGGCACTCCCTATGATTGAATTAGAGAAAGGATTGAAGAAGCTGAAGGGGAGGGCTGGTGAGCCCATAAGAAGACCAACAGTCTCAACTAACCCCAACCCTAGGGAGCTCCCAGAGACTGAGCCACCTATGAGGCAGCATACATAGACTGATCTGAACCCCCGCCACCACCACCCCCGGCACAAATATAGCAGAGAACTGTCTAGTCTGTCCTCAGTTTGATAAGATGAACCTAATCCCAGAGAAACATGAGACCCCAGGGAAGGGGAAGACCTGGGGAGGGAACACTGTCTTGGAGGCAAGGGGGAGGAGTGAGATGAGCAACTGTGGGAGGTGGGAAGGGGAGGGAGCAATGGCTGGAATATAAGTAAATAAAATAATTAAAAATAAATAAATCCCTGGGCAGTGGTGGCTCATGCCTTTAATCCCAGCACTTGGGAGGCAGAGGCAGGTGGATTTCTGAGTCAGCCAGGGCTATACAGAGTAACCCTGTCTCAGAAAACCAAAAATTAATTAATTAGCTAATATTGTAACTAAATTGTTACAACAGACAGGTATACATAATAATCTTTGCTTAGTCAATAAATAAATAAATGGTATTTTCAATATGTTACTGTGTGTGATGAGTACCTTAAAAGCATATGTCTAGCACATAGCCTGGTCGAGACACTATTAAGTAACTCAACTCTCATTTGTTTATATTACACAGAGACTGCTCATCCATAGACTCAGGACACAGGAAAAGAAGCACTATTTTTAGCCAGGAAGGCAATTGAGGGATAATTGTCATAATATCCACAGGTGAAATAAGTTCGATGTTAAATTGTATATACAAGTTCATACACCAGGAGCCACCAAGAGCTAGGGCCTTGTGTCTTGGTACAGGGAACTCGAAGCAGAAGATCAAAGTGTGCAGAAGAGACAGGAAGAAAAATGTGCAGTGCAGAAAGACAGGGGGGATTGGTGAAAAGGCATGGGGAAACTGGCTAAAATGTCTAGGTTGCCTCAAAAGCAAGGCATAGATCAAAGATCCCAGCATAAACTCCCTTGGGGGAGTTGTATGAACTAATCTGAAAATAACATGATGATGGAGCATACCACTCAGTCATGATGGAAGTTAGAGAAGTGAGGTTGAATGTTGACAAAAGGGAGTTTCCAGAGGTACCACTTCCCAGAGACCATAACCCATTGTTCACAACAGACTTCCTTAAAACTGTGTTCCTGTGAGTGAAGGAGTCCAAACTTTGAGGCTAGACAAAGGTCTCCATTCCCAGAGCACCTGTAACTGCTTCAGCCTGCTAAGTAAGCCAGGCCACACTGGAGTCCTAGACACCTTGAGAAGTCCCTACTCCTACATAGGGATCAATGAAGTTGGTTTATAATAAACCTAAACTGGGACTCAGTGCTATCAAGTGTGCTTTTCTTTTCCTTCTTTCCTCCTTTCCTTCTTCCTTTCTTCCCTTCTTTCCTTCTTTTTCCTTCTTTCCTTCCTTCCTTCCTTTCCTTTTTTTCATTCTTTCCTTCTTTTGTTCCTTTTTTTGTAAGTCTTACACTTTTAATTTGCACAGTTGGAGACTTTCTAGAATCAGTTCTCATGACTCAGCCCTGGTGAAGTTATCAAATTCTTCAATCCTTAACAAAGCCATAGTCCATCTTCATGCCACCACCCCCCCCCAAGTCTCTTTCTTATATACACCCTCACCTCCTGTATATGCTTAGTATGCATATGCATATTTTAGTATGTATATGCAGGATTTGAAAAAGAAAAACTAGTCCTCCTCTTAGGTAGCAGGCTAATACCAACAGGCTTGAAGATAGACCTTTGGTAATCAGCACCTGATAAAATCAAGACGTGAAACAGTAAGGCTCTGGTTGATGATCAAAAGAAAGAGGGGTGAGTATTACCTTGGATCCTTGGTGGAGAAATGACATTGTAAATTGGCCAGAAGATCCTCAGGTTACTATTTTCCGATTGGCTTTCTGACAAAGAATAAAGATATACCTTAAGAGCTAATCCAAGTAGATCCATCACCTGGACAGAAAAAACATATTTTGAGGACTGTAAGACAAAGACTACCTAAGCATGTAGGTTGGCACTGTAGCCTCTCTGGTCATTATCCATTCTTTAGATTGTAATCCTCAGCAAAAACCCATTGATGCTCTGCTCACTCTCAGCATTGATAGTATATTAGCAAGCTGCACTCTGTATGTCTCCTCTGAATTCTCTCTGTAGAGATTATGAAGATCACAAGAGGAAACCAGAGCAAGATCTCTGTATCATTGTCCTCTCACCCAAAGACAAGACCCTTAAGACTCACCTCTTGCTCCCACTCTGTAGATATGGTGTTATTTGTTTTGGGGGGGTTGTTTTTGTTTTTAAGATTTATTTCTGTATTCATTCTTCAGTTGAGGGACACCTGGGTTTCCAGCTTCTGGCTATTACAAATAAGGCTGCTATGAACATGGTGGAGTATGTGTTCTTGTGGCATGGTAGGGCATCTTTTGGGTATATGCCTAAGAGTGGTATAGCTGGGTCTTCAGGTAGAACTATTTCCAATTTTCTGAAGATCCGACAGATTGATTCCCAGAGTGGTTGTAGCAGTTTGCAATCCCACCAGCAATGGAGGAGTGAGTGTTCCACTTTCTCCACATCCTCACCAGTGTGTACTGTCACTTGGGTATTTTATCTTGGCCACTATGATGGAGTGAGGTGGAATTTTAGGATCATTTGGATTTGCATTTCTCTGATTACTAAGGACTTGAACACTTCTTTAAGTGTTTTTCAGCCATTTGAGATTCTTCTTTTGTAAATTCTCTTTTTAGCTTTTTACCCCATTTTTTAATTAGGTTATTTGGTTTTGGGAGGTTAATTTCTTGAGTTCTTTATACATTTTGACGTTAGCCTTCAGTCAGATGCAGGTTTAGTGAAGATTTTTTTCCCAATCTGTAGGTTGCCAATTTGTCAATATTATTCAGCTATTGAAAATGAATACATCATGAATTTTACAGGCAAATTGATAGAACTAGAAAACATCATCCTGAGTGAGGTAACTCAGACCCAAAAGGACATGCATGGTATGGACTCGCTGATAAGTGGATATTAGTCAAAATGTACAGAATACCCAGGATACAACCTACAGAGCACAAGAAGTGTAACAAGCAGAAATGCCCAAGTAATGAGGCTTCAATCCCACTTAGAAGAGGGAAGGAAATAATCACAGGAGGCAGAGGGAGGGAGAGACCTTACCTGAGTGGGAGAGGGGAGGGAAGAGAGGAAAAGGGGAACACGATTAGAAATGGGGGGGGAGGGGACAGGAGAGAAGCCCAGAGGGCCAAAAAATGAATATAAATAAGCAGCCTTGGGAACTGGGAGAGGGGAGGACCCTATAGAAAGCACCAGAGACCCAGGGATAAGACACTCGCAGAACTCATTGGGAGTGACCAGAGCCAAAATGCCCAACACTAGAGAAAGGGAACTCAGAGTCCACCTCCAGTAGATAGACAGGACCTCAAGTGGAGGGACATGGTTATTAGCCCACAGTCAAAATTCCTGACCCAGAATTGTTCCTGTCTGGAAGAACTGCAGGGACAAAAATGGAGACGAGACTAAAGGAAATGAGGTCCAATGACAGGTCCAATTGAGGGTCCATCTCATGGGGGAAGGGAGGGATAAAAGGCCTGACACTACTGTACTACAATGTGCTTACCCACAGGATCCTCTGCATGGCTGTCCTCTGAGAGCCACTATCAGCAGCTGACTGACCAGAAGCAGATACTTACACTCAACTATTGAAATGAAGTCAGGAACCCCTATAGCTAAATTGGGGAAGGATTAAAGAAGCTGAAAGGGGGCATGATCCCATAGGAAGACCAGCAGTCTCAGCTAACCTAGAGCCCAGGGAACTCCCAGAAACTGAGCTACCAACCTGGAGCATGCACAGGCTGGCCCAAGGCCACTGGCACATATGTAGCAGAGGTCTATCTGGTCTGGCCTCTGTAGGAGAAGATGTGCTTAATCCTTGTGAGACTTGAGGCCCCAGGGAATTGGGAGGCTGATGGGGTGGTGGGGAGCACCCTCTCAGAGGCAAGGGGGAGGAAGAATAGGATGACGAATTGTGGTGGGGGAAATGAAGGGGAGCAAGGACTGGAATGTAAATAATAAAATAATTTTTTCTTTTTTAATTTATTCTTTTATCTTTTTTTACAGTCCAGATTTATCTCCCTTCCAGTTCACCCTTGGACTGTTCCACATTCCATACCTCCCCCCCCCCCCCGTTTCCATGAAGATGTCCCCACTCCACCCCCACTCTACCAGACCTCCTCACTCCCTGGGACTTCAGATCTTCTAGTATTAGGTGCATCTTCTCTGACTGAGTCCAGACCCAGAAATCCTCTGCTGTATATGTGTTGAGGGCCTCATATCAGCTGGTGCATGTTGGCTGGTTGGTGGCTCAGTGTCTGAGAGATCCTGGGCTCCAGGTTAGTTGAGACTGCTGGTCTTCCTATAGGGTTGCCTCCTCCTCAGCTTCTTCCAGCTTTTCCCTAATTCAACCACAAGGATCAGCAGCTTCTGTTCATTGACTGTGTGTAAATATCTGCATCTGACTCTTTTAACTACTTGTGCCTTTCAAGTGGAGTCACAGCCTCAGTAATAGTATCAGGCCTGGGGCCTCCTTCTGAGCTGGATCCCACTTTGGGCCTGTCACTGTACCCCCTTTTCCTCAGTTTTCTTCTTCTCCATTTTTGTTGCTACAGTTCTTTCAGAAAAGACCAATTCTGGGTCAGAATTTTTGACTGGGATGGGAACCCCATCCCTCCACTTGATGCCCTGCCTTTCTATTGAAGGTCGAAATATCATCCTGAGTGAGATGACTCAGACTCAAAAGGACATGCATAGTATGTACTCATTAATAAGTGGATATTAGACAAAGGAAAAAAGAGCTACAGAATACCCAGGAGACAATCCACAGAACTCAAGAAGACTAACAAGTCTCAATCCCACTTGGAAAGGAAAAGAAAGCAATCACAGGAGGGGGGAGGAGGAAGGGACCTGGATAGGAAAGAGGACAGAGAGGGGAGGGGGAAACACAAACAGGTATGGGGGAGGGGATGGAAACAGGACTGAAGCCCTGAGGGCCAACAGAAAGAATGGAAGCAGGCAACCTCAGGAGGTAGGAAGTGAGCCTTGTCTGGAGACAGGAATGGACAGCATCCGAGTCTCACTGAGAGAGGAACAGCTTAGAAAACAAATCATGATGATAAGATGGTTGTATATTTCTAACTAGATAAGCATTATTTTTTTTTGACTGGGTCTAACTTGCAGTGTGGACTTGCAGTGGTGGTTTAGAATTCAGATTCAGAGATCCACCTGCCTCAGTCTCCCTGGAACCAGGATTAAAGGTGTGCACCAACACTCCCAGACCAGAATTCTTTAAAAAAAAAAAAAAGTCTTCTCTCATACAATACATCCTGACTACAGTTTCTCTTCTCTCCACTCCTCCAACTTCCTCACCAACTTCCCCTCTCCCAGGTCCAATCCTCCTCAATTTCCTTTCAGAAAAGAGCAGGCCTCCCAGGGATTTCAACTGAACATAGCCTAATAAGTTGTTAGAGTAAGACTAGCCATAAACCCTCACATAAAAACTAAATTAGGCAGCCCAATAGAAGGGATAGGGTCCCAAGAACATATGAAATAGTCAGAGACACCCCTCTCACATTGTTAGGAGCCCCACAAAAATGCCCTGCTAAAGCCACAACACATATGAAGAGGACCTAGCACAGATCCATGCAGCCTTCACGATTGCTGGGTAAGCCTCTGTGAGCCCCTATGAGCCCTGCTTAGTTAATTCTGTGGGACATGTTCTCCTGATGTCCTTGAACCCTCTGGCTCCTATACCCCCCTCTTCTTCAGGGTTCCCAGAACTCTGAGGGGAGGGACCAGATGGAGATCTTTAATTTGAGATCTCTCTGAAATAGAATTTTTTATTGGCTCTTTTCTTTATTTACATTTCAAATGTTATCCCCTTTCCCAGTTTCCCCAGAAGCCCCCTATCTCATCCTCCTCCCCTTGCTTCTATGAGGGTGTTCCCACATCCACCTACCCACTCCTGCCTCCACACCCTGGCATTCCCCAACATTGGGGCATCTATAGAGCCTTCATAAGAACAAGCCCCTCTCCTCCCATTGATGCCTGACAAGGCCATCCTCTGCTACATATTCAGCTGGAGCCATGGGTCCTTCCTTGTGTACTCTTTGGTTGGTGGTTTAGTCCCTGGGAGCTCTAGGGGGTCTGGTTGGTTGACGTTGTTCTTCCTATGGGGTTTCAAACTCCTTCAGCTCCTTCAGTCCTTTCTTTAACTCTTCCATTGGGGACTTCGTGCTCAGTCCAATATTTGGCTACAAGCATCTGCTTCTGTATTTGTCTGGCTCTGGCAGAGCCTCTCAGGATATTAGCCCAAATGCTCAGAATACCCAAGATACAATTCACAGACCACAGAAAGTTCAAGAAGGAAGACCAAAGTGTGGATGCTTTGGTCCATCTTAGAAGGGGGAACAAAACACTCATGGGAGTAAATATGGAGACAAAGTGTGGAGCAGAGACTGAAGGAAAGGCCATCCAGAGGCGGCACCACCTGGGGATTCATCCCATATACAACCACCAAACCCAGACACTATTGTGGATGCCAAGGAGCAGTTGCTAACAGGAGCCTGTTATGGCTGTCTCCTGAGAGGCTCTTGCCTTTAGAACTCTACATGATTTGTCTTTCTGTATAAAAGGCTCAGTGTGGCAGCCATGCTGAGAACAAAGAAGAGAGGGGAGTATAAGGAGTGATGACAACAGTGCTGTTTAAATGCTAGAGTAATAATGTGAATATTGTCACCATGCAAATAAAGCAATATGTCACACCTAAACAAAGTAGAGTAGGGGAGATGAAGTGGACAGACTTCTGTAAACACAGGTCTAGAATAAAGAAATAGGACACCCTATGAAAGACTCATATGCTGGTAACCAAAACTTTTAACTACATTTTGTTTCCATTTTGGGGGTGTTAGTTTGTTTTGCTCAAAACAACTGTAAAATTCTCCTTGTTTTATTTTTGAAGACACTTGCTCTTGTTTGGGTCAATACACTCAGAATTGACTACGCCCCTACTACAATGCTCTGCTATTACCTACTAAGCACTAAACACACTGTCTGGAGAATAACTCTGTTACTTAATCTCATAGTAGTGAATTTGGACAGCATAGAAGCAATGAGGATATTTTTTAAAACTGATAATTTTTAAAGCACTCTCAGAATTTTTAGCCAATTAATAAGAGGTGCAGGAGGAAGAAATGTTGGGGTGGGACATTAAGGCACCTACAAGCCTGCAAAGTATTTGGTTAGAAAAAAAATGAATTTGCTATTTTCTTTTTGTTGTTGTTGTTGTTTGTTTCCTTTTATTTCCTCCTTCTTTTCTTTCTCTTCTTCCTCTTCCTACTTCCTTTTCCTCCCTCCCTCCTTTCCTTCCTTCTTTTCTGGAAAATGAAAAACTGGAAAAGGGATAATGTTTCCAGAAAATTACAGATGTGAGCCTTGTCTTTATACAGAGATTCGAATGGACAGCATCTTTTTCTATCTTCAGAAGTTTATAATCTTATTTAGAGAAGTTTAGGTTAGAAAACAACCCAAATCACAATGACAAGATGATTATATATTTCTAACATGAACAAATAGGATTTGGGCATGTTGGTTATCAGCCATTGTTTTCTCATTGAAGTGGGAAGTAAATTCTTCAAGTAAACTTATATATAGACAACATGATGCTGTTGTTTAGACAGGCCCTGCAAAAACAAACAATGTAAGGCCATCCGGGAAATGCAGTGAAGATTGGAAAATGGATACTGTCTTAGTCAGGGTTTCTATTCCTGGACAAAACATCATGACCAAGAAGCAGTTGGGGAGGAAAGGGTTTATTCAGCTTACACTTCCACATTGCTGTTCATCACCAAGGAAGTCATGACTGGAACTCAAGCAGGTCAGAAAGCAGGAGCTGATGCAGAGGCCATAGAAAGATGTTCTTTACTGGCTTGCTTCCCCTGGCTTGCTCAGCCTGCTCTCTTATAGAACCCAAGACAACCAGCCCAGAGATGGTCCCACCCACAAGGAGCCTTTCCCCCTTGATCACTAATTGAGAAAATGCCCTACAGCTGGATCTCGTAGAGACATTTCCCCAACTGAAGCTCCTTTCTCTGTGATAACTCCAGCCTGTGTCAAGTTGACACAAAACTAGCCAGTGGATATACAAAAACCAGTTGTCTACTGCATTTGTCTTTTAGAAGACCATCATTAACTCTAGCGTGGCTAGCTTCTGAGACAAAGAAGAGCAAATCCAGATGGAGTGAAAATGTAGAGAAATGTTTCTAAAACTGAAATGTGCAAGAGAAAAAGGAATGCCCCACGGCAAAAGCAAGGACGACAAGGGTTTTATGAATTTCACTGTGTCAGTGGATGCCAAACACTGAAAACCTCTGGCCCATACCCACCCTACCTCATGAGTATATTGACATGTTCTTCACACCATAACGCAGGCCTCTGGGACTGGGTTTGGAATGTGTATATATAATGTGCAATAATCATGCCTATTACTTCTTCACACTCCACTGTAGGTTCTAACGCTTCCAAGTAAGGGACTCCCTTGTTCCTAGGGTTGCCAGGCCCCATACTGAGTGAGTTAGCAACAAGAAAATGTCTAAGTGATCACAAGAACATGGCAGCAACAGTTGATGAGGGGAATTCAGTTTTCTCCACCTTCCTCTTTCCCTAAGCTTCATTGTTAATTTTCCTTCAAATGGGCACTGTAAAACAAGATGCCACTGCTGGAAGGATATGGCTTGAGAAGACAAAGCACTCAGTAATTGATCTAGACACAACTCACTGTTATCTTCCCATTGAGTTTTGGGTGGAGATTGGAGAGATTTTAGAGATACAAAGAAAGAGAGACAAGCTCTGTGTGACAAGTGCTACATATGAAGTGGACACACGTAAACTATGAGAAACATTTCTAAATTCTGTAGATGCCATTGCCACCCTCTTACAAGTGACAAAACAGAAAGTGTGGATCACTGCAATCATGGATACTTGTTAACCCAGTGTTCTAAGTACTCCACACAATGGACAGTCAGTAGAAGAATGCTATTGAATAAGAATATGTTAAACCGTACCTCTATTACATGATGGTAGAAATGTATATGTGTGTATATTATGGTTTACCATTTAGAACATAATTCTCTGTCCACCAGTTTAACACCTTCCATGTTGTCTAGTGTTACTTCAGTATATGATCATTATTTGTTTCAGTAAACATTTAAATATGGGCTGATATATTTAAGCATGTTTAGTGTGGATTCCATGTATCCATTCTGCCAAGTACTCTTCCCTCATTCCTAAAACTATCATCCCATTCCAGTACTGACATTATATAACAGATTTAATTTGGCACAGACACTAACTCCTTTTCTCAATGCTGAGTTTTTCATTGGTTCTTCACTTCCCCTTATCTTGCTTGTCTGTAGCCTTTGTTCCTGCTACATGGCTGCTCTTAAACTGTGAACATGCTGGAGCATGTGACATCTTCCTATTCTGTGAATCCTACCCCCAACAAGACACAAGTGTATAGGGGAGATATCCAGGCATCTTGGGCAAATGTGAGTTAATCTTATTAAGATATAGGTCAGAAATAGAGGATGTAGAGTGAGAATGAGCCAGGGGAAAGATACTATATTTGGAAACTATATTTCAAATTCTGAGCCCTGGGACACCCAAAGAGAAGGCCAGTGTGATGGAGAAAATACAAAAACAATTGTTAGAAACTTAGAAGACGCGGGACCCGCCGAACTTAGGAAATTAGTCTGAACAGGTGAGAGGGTGCGCCAGAGAACCTGACAGCTTCTGGAAGAGGCAGAAGCACAAAGCCGCTGAGGCAGCACCCTTTGTGGGCAGGGGACACCTGGCCACAGTCTGGACCAGAGGACAGGTGCCCGCCCGGCTGGGGAGTCGCCCTAAGCCACAGCAGCAGCGGTCGCCATCTTTGTCCAGGACCCGCCGAACTTAGGAAATTAGTCTGAACAGGTGAGAGGGTGCGCCAGAGAACCTGACAGCTTCTGGAAGAGGCAGAAGCACAAAGCCGCTGAGGCAGCACCCTTTGTGGGCAGGGGACACCTGGCCACAGTCCGGACCGGAGGACAGGTGCCCGCCCGGCTGGGGAGTCGCCCTAAGCCACAGCAGCAGCGGTCGCCATCTTTGTCCGGGACCCGCCGAACTTAGGAAATTAGTCTGAACAGGTGAGAGGGTGCGCCAGAGAACCTGACAGCTTCTGGAAGAGGCAGAAGCACAAAGCCGCTGAGGCAGCACCCTTTGTGGGCAGGGGACACCTGGCCACAGTCCGGACCGGAGGACAGGTGCCCGCCCGGCTGGGGAGTCGCCCTAAGCCACAGCAGCAGTGGTCGCCATCCTGGTCCGGGACCCGCCGAACTTAGGAAATTAGTCTGCTTAGGTGAGAGTCTGTACCACAGAAGGTGACAGCTTCTGGGAACTGCCAAAGCAACACAGTGTCTGAGAAAGGTCCTGTTTTGGGCCTGCTTCTTCGGCCAGGAGAAGGTCCAAATACAAGATATCTGCGCACCTTCCCTATAAGAAAGCTTGCCAGCAGAGAGAGCTCAGAGCACTGAAGCTCAGAGAAGAGAATCTGGCTCCCAGGACTGCTGATAGACGGTAACAGAATCACCAGAAGAACAATCTCTAAACAGAGTCAACTATAACTACTAACTCCAGAGATTACCAGATGGCGAAAGGTAAACGAAGGAATCTTACTAACAGGAACCAAGACCACTCACCATCATCAGAACCCAGCACACCCACTTCGCCCAGTCCAGGGAACCCCAACACACCTGAGAACCTAGACATAGATTTAAAAGCATATCTCATGATGATGGTAGAGGACATCAAGAAGGACTTTAATAAATCACTTAAAGAAATACAGGAGAACACTGCTAAAGAGTTACAAGTCCTTAAAGAAAAACAGGAAAACACAATCAAACAGGTAGAAGTCCTTACAGAAAAAGAGGAAAAAACATACAAACAGGTGATGGAAATGAACAAAACCATACTAGACCTAAAAAGGGAAGTAGACACAATAAAGAAAACTCAAAGCGAAGCAACACTAGAGATAGAATCCCTAGGAAAGAAATCTGGAACCATAGATTTGAGCATCAGCAACAGAATACAAGAGATGGAAGAGAGAATCTCAGGTGCAGAAGATTCCATAGAGAACATCGGCACAACAATCAAAGAAAATGGAAAATGCAAAAAGATCCTAACGCAAAATATCCAGGAAATCCAGGACACAATAAGAAGACCAAACTTACGGATAATAGGAGTGGATGAGAATGAAGATTTTCAACTCAAAGGTCCAGCAAACATCTTCAACAAAATTATTGAAGAAAACTTCCCAAATCTAAAGAATGAGATGTCTATGAATATACAAGAAGCCTACAGAACTCCAAATAGACTGGACCAGAAAAGAAATTCCTCCCGACACATAATAATCAGAACATCAAATGCACTAAATAAAGATAGAATACTAAAAGCAGTAAGGGAAAAAGGTCAAGTAACATATAAAGGCAAGCCTATCAGAATTACACCAGATTTTTCACCAGAGACTATGAAAGCCAGAAGAGCCTGGACAGATGTTATACAGACACTAAGAGAACACAAATGCCAGCCCAGGCTACTATACCTGGCCAAACTCTCAATTACCATAGATGGAGAAACCAAAGTTTTCCACGACAAAACCAAATTCACACATTATCTGTCCACGAATCCAGCCCTTCAAAGGATAATAACAGAAAAAAACCAATACAAGAACGGGAACAACGCCCTAGAAAAAACAAGAAGGTAATCCCTCAACAAACCTAAAAGAAGACAGCCACAAGAACAGAATGCCAACTTTAACAACAAAAATAACAGGAAGCAACAATTACTTTTCCTTAATATCTCTTAACATCAATGGTCTCAACTTGCCAATAAAAAGACATAGACTAACAAACTGGCTACACAAACAAGACCCAACATTTTGCTGCTTACAGGAAACTCATCTCAGAGAAAAAGATAGACACTACCTCAGAATGAAAGGCTGGAAAACAATTTTCCAAGCAAATGGTATGAAGAAACAAGCAGGAGTAGCCATCCTAATATCTGATAAGATTGACTTCCAACCCAAAGTCATCAAAAAAGACAAGGAGGGACACTTCATTCTCATCAAAGGTAAAATCCTCCAAGAGGAACTCTCAATTCTGAATATCTATGCTCCAAATACAAGAGCAGCCACATTCACTAAAGAAACTTTAGTAAAGCTCAAAGCACACATTGCACCTCACACAATAATAGTGGGAGACTTCAACACACCACTTTCACCAATGGACAGATCATGGAAACAGAAACTAAACAGGGACACACTGAAACTAACAGAAGTGATGAAACAAATGGATCTGACAGATATCTACAGAACATTTTATCCTAAAACAAAAGGATATACCTTCTTCTCAGCACCTCATGGTACCTTCTCCAAAATTGACCACATAATAGGTCACAAATCAGGCCTCAACAGATTCAAAAATATTGAAATTGTCCCATGTATCCTATCAGATCACCATGCACTAAGGCTGATCTTCAATAACAAAATAAATAACAGAAAGCCAACATTCACGTGGAAACTGAACAACACTCTTCTCAATGATACCTTGGTCAAGGAAGGAATAAAGAAAGAAATTAAAGACTTTTTAGAGTTTAATGAAAATGAAGCCACAACGTACCCAAACCTTTGGGACACAATGAAAGCATTTCTAAGAGGGAAACTCATAGCTCTGAGTGCCTCCAAGAAAAAACGGGAGAGAGCACATACTAGCAGCTTGACAACACATCTAAAAGCTCTAGAAAAAAAGGAAGCAAATTCACCCAAGAGGAGTAGACGGCAGGAAATAATCAAACTCAGGGGTGAAATCAACCAAGTGGAAACAAGAAAAACTATTCAAAGAATTAACCAAACGAGGAGTTGGTTCTTTGAGAAAATCAACAAGATAGATAAACCCTTAGCTAGACTCACTAGAGGGCACAGGGACAAAATCCTAATTAACAAAATCAGAAATGAAAAGGGAGACATAACAACAGATCCTGAAGAAATCCAAAACACCATCAGATCCTTCTACAAAAGGCTATACTCAACAAAACTGGAAAACCTGGACGAAATGGACAAATTTCTGGACAGATACCAGGTACCAAAGTTGAATCAGGATCAAGTTGACCTTCTAAACAGTCCCATATCCCCTAAAGAAATAGAAGCAGTTATTAATAGTCTCCCAGCCAAAAAAAGCCCAGGACCAGACGGGTTTAGTGCAGAGTTCTACCAGACCTTCAAAGAAGATCTAACTCCAGTTCTGCACAAACTTTTTCACAAGATAGAAGTAGAAGGTACTCTACCCAACTCATTTTATGAAGCCACTATTACTCTGATACCTAAACCACAGAAAGATCCAACAAAGATAGAAAACTTCAGACCAATTTCTCTTATGAACATCGATGCAAAAATCCTTAATAAAATTCTCGCTAACCGAATCCAAGAACACATTAAAGCAATCATCCATCCTGACCAAGTAGGTTTTATTCCAGGGATGCAGGGATGGTTTAATATACGAAAATCCATCAATGTAATCCATTATATAAAAAAACTCAAAGACAAAAACCACATGATCATCTCGTTAGATGCAGAAAAAGCATTTGACAAGATCCAACACCCATTCATGATAAAAGTTCTGGAAAGATCAGGAATTCAAGGCCAATACCTAAACATGATAAAAGCAATCTACAGCAAACCAGTAGCCAACATCAAAGTAAATGGAGAGAAGCTGGAAGCAATCCCACTAAAATCAGGGACTAGACAAGGCTGCCCACTTTCTCCCTACCTTTTCAACATAGTACTTGAAGTATTAGCCAGAGCAATTCGACAACAAAAGGAGATCAAGGGGATACAAATTGGAAAAGAGGAAGTCAAAATATCACTTTTTGCAGATGATATGATAGTATATATAAGTGACCCTAAAAATTCCAACAGAGAACTCCTAAACCTGATAAACAGCTTCGGTGAAGTAGCTGGATATAAAATTAACTCAAACAAGTCAATGGCCTTTCTCTACACAAAGAATAAACAGGCTGAGAAAGAAATTAGGGAAACAACACCCTTCTCAATAGCCACAAATAATATAAAATATCTTGGCGTGACTCTAACGAAGGAAGTGAAAGATCTGTATGATAAAAACTTCAAGTCCCTGAAGAAAGAAATTAAAGAAGATCTCAGAAGATGGAAAGATCTCCCATGCTCATGGATTGGCAGGATCAACATTGTAAAAATGGCTATCTTGCCAAAAGCAATCTACAGATTCAATGCAATCCCCATCAAAATTCCAACTCAATTCTTCAACGAATTAGAAGGAGCAATTTGCAAATTCATCTGGAATAACAAAAAACCGAGGATAGCAAAAACTCTTCTCAAGGATAAAAGAACCTCTGGTGGAATCACCATGCCTGACCTAAAGCTTTACTACAGAGCAATTGTGATAAAAACTGCATGGTACTGGTATAGAGACAGACAAGTGGACCAATGGAATAGAATTGAAGACCCAGAAATGAACCCACACACCTATGGTCACTTGATCTTCGACAAGGGAGCCAAAACCATCCAGTGGAAGAAAGACAGCATTTTCAACAATTGGTGCTGGCACAACTGGTTGTTATCATGTAGAAGAATGCGAATCGATCCATACTTATCTCCTTGTACTAAGGTCAAATCTAAGTGGATCAAGGAACTCCACATAAAACCAGAGACACTGAAACTTATAGAGGAGAAAGTGGGGAAAAGCC
The DNA here is from genome assembly GCF_000001635.26 of Mus musculus. NCBI lineage: Eukaryota > Metazoa > Chordata > Mammalia > Rodentia > Muridae > Mus > Mus musculus. Next base: position 104,125,159 of record NC_000073.6, read on the forward strand.
TTGAAGATATGGGCACAGGGGAAAAATTCCTGAACAGAACAGCAATGGCCTGTGCTGTAAGATCGAGAATTGACAAATGGGACCTAATGAAACTCCAAAGTTTCTGCAAGGCAAAAGACACTGTCAATAAGACAAAAAGACCACCAATGGACTGGGAAAGGATCTTTACCTATCCTAAATCAGATAGGGGACTAATATCCAACATATATAAAGAACTTAAGAAGGTGGACCTCAGAAAATCAAATAACCCCCTTAAAAAATGGGGCTCAGAACTGAACAAAGAATTCTCACCTGAGGAATACCGAATGGCAGAGAAGCACCTGAAAAAATGTTCAACATCTTTAATCATCAGGGAAATGCAAATCAAAACAACCCTGAGATTTCACCTCACACCAGTGAGAATGGCTAAGATCAAAAATTCAGGTGACAGCAGATGCTGGCGTGGATGTGGAGAAAGAGGAACACTCCTCCATTGTTGGTGGGATTGCAGGCTTGTACAACCACTCTGGAAATCAGTCTGGCGGTTCCTCAGAAAATTGGACATAGTACTACCGGAGGATCCAGCAATACCTCTCCTGGGCATATATCCAGAAGAAGCCCCAACTGGTAAGAAGGACACATGCTCCACTATGTTCATAGCAGCCTTATTTATAATAGCCAGAAACTGGAAAGAACCCAGATGCCCCTCAACAGAGGAATGGATACAGAAAATGTGGTACATCTACACAATGGAGTACTACTCAGCTATTAAAAAGAATGAATTTATGAAATTCCTAGCCAAATGGATGGACCTGGAGGGCATCATCCTGAGTGAGGTAACACATTCACAAAGGAACTCACACAATATGTACTCACTGATAAGTGGATATTAGCCCAAAACCTAGGATACCCACGATATAAGATACAATTTCCTAAACACATGAAACTCAAGAAAAATGAAGACTGAAGTGTGGACACTATGCCCCCTCCTTAGAAGTGGGAACAAAACACCCATGGAAGGAGTTACAGAAACAAAGTTTGGAGCTGAGATGAAAGGATGGACCATATAGAGACTGCCATATCCAGGGATCCACCCCATAATCAGCATCCAAATGCTGACACCATTGCACACACTAGCAAGATTTTATCGAAAGGACCCAGATGTAGCTGTCTCTTGTGAGACTATGCCGGGGCCTAGCAAACACAGAAGTGGATGCTCACAGTCAGCTAATGGATGGATCACAGGGCTCCCAATGGAGGAGCTAGAGTAAGTACCCAAGGAGCTAAAGGGATCTTCAACCCTATAGGTGGAACAACATTATGAACTAACCAGTACCCCTGAGCTCTTGACTCTAGCTGCATATGTATCAAAAGATGGCCTAGTCGGCCATCACTGGAAAGAGAGGCCCATTGGACACGCAAACTTTATATGCCCCAGTACAGGGGAACGCCAGGGCCGAAAAGGGGAAGTGGGTGGGTAGGGGAGTGGGGGTGGGTGGGTATGGGGGACTTTTGGTATAGCATTGGAAATGTAAATGAGCTAAATACCTAATAAAAAATGGAAAAAAAAAAAAAAAAAAAAAAGATGTGTAGTAGTGGAAAAAAAAAAAAAAAAAAAAAAAAAAAGAAACTTAGAAGACATGAATACAAGAGAACCAGGGCTATGGTTATAAAAAGGGCCAGACCTCTGAGGGATAAATTCTTTAAAATCTGGTGTAACATACTATTGCAGTACTATTAAAGAATTGAGTTCTTAAAGATAATTAAAGGAAGTACATTCATCACAGAAACAAAACTCTATAGGTCAAACTATCAATAAAATTTTAAAAAGTCAGTTTTGAAAAAGTTTCTGCATCTTATTGGGGCAACTATCTAACTATAAATATTCATAAAATTTTGCCCCTGGAAGGGAGATATGTAAAAATTCAGAGGCAAGAACTATAGATATAGACTAGTATCTAACAGGGCAGTAGAGATAAGAATTTTGCAGGAAAAAAAGAAGAAGCCTGTGGAGGAGGGAAGATGGTCCTTTTGACGGAGGTTAACCTTACAGAACAAGATCCTAAGGTTAGGAGGGTACCGAAGAAAGTTAAAAGCCAAACACACTCCAGACAGAGAAAACTTTGGGCAAAGGCATGGTTTCAAGAGGTCTTAAGTCATGACTTCTAGGGAGACTAACAAGATTCTGTCACTGTGGAAATAACTAATAATTGATAGAAATGCTGATAGGAGATATGGATGTTGATTGAGGGTGAGTTGAAAACATCAAAATTCTCGGGATTTATCCACCCTATTTTTTGTATGTCTATCTGTATACGTGTGTGTGTGTGTGTGTGTGTGTGTGTGTGTGTGTGTGTGTGTGTGTGTTTAGATCAGAGGTTGACATCGGGTGTCTTCCTCTTCTGCTTTCCGCCTTATATTTTGAGGCTGAACATAGAGATCGTTAATTGGCTAGGTTTAGTTCTTCAGTGAGCTCCTGACATCCTCCTCTTTCCCCATACCATTGCCTAGTGCTAGGGTTGGAGATGCACCACTCTACCAGGCTTTTACATGGCTGCTAGGGATTTGAACTCAATCTTCATGCTTGCACAGGAAACACATTATCCATTACCCACTGAGCCATTTCCCCAGCCCTGTGTTATGTTTGAAACATGAAATTACCCTTGGGTTAGAGACATGAAAATAAGTATATCATGCTGTCAGAGCGATATACAAGTCCCTCCCCAAGTAAGACTATGCTGCCCACCCAATTCCAAATCTACAACACACAAGAGCCCCAAGCAATCTTCTTTAATGTAGAACAGGTTTGGGCAGTGAGAGAAGGGCTGTCCAAATATGCTCATAATTCGAGGAAGAGGAATTTCTAAAATAAGTGCCTTCCATCCCCTTCTCCCTTTTCCTTCCTCCCCACAGAATGGTGCAATCGTGGGCATCAAATGGAGAGACTAATCCTGCGGAGCCCCTAGAAGCATCTCAATGGCGGCGTGGATATCTCCATCTGTGGCTACAAGGGCCTGCAGGTTTGCATCACGGTTAGCAAAACCCAAGGCCTTCAGTTCCTCCAGTTCTTGCTGGTACCGACCTTCAGTAAAGAGGGATGTGGGCAGTGCAGTTTGGGAAGACTGGGAACAGGCTCTGGCCAAGGAATGGAAGAGCTGAAGAAAGGCCAAGGAGTGTTGTGTAGTATCTTCTCTATGGGCTTGTCTTCTACCCCTAGTTTCTTGGGCTCCTCTAGCCCCACGTGGTTTAGCTGAGTCCCGAAACAATGGTCCCAGCTCAGGCACCTCCCTGGATAGTATCTGTAGGCCTTCCTCTATCTGTAGCAATGCCTGCAGCGCTCGAGGGTTGGTGAGGATGGGGAGAAGTGGCAAGTGATGTAGTAGGGGACTGCCAGTTGCCAACTGATGTGCCAGAGATGGATTCTGCTGCAGGACAGTCAAGGCTAGGCGCAGAACACAGGGCGAGAGTCTCGGTTGACAGGTTAGAGGGACTTTCTCCAAGGGCTGCTGGCTTTCTTGGCAGGGGATATCTGAGCCTGAGTGTAAGTCTAGCATACCAGGTCGGCACCCTAAACTGGCCTGACTTGAAACTATGCCCTTGACCTGGCTAACTCCTCCTGTACTGACCTCTTGTGCCAAGGTCCTGACCAGAGGAGAAGTGGCTGGAATGGTGGTAGGATCAGAACTGCTGTGAGCATTGTTGGTTTCTCCCCTACACAGCTCTAAGGCTGAAATGTGGCCTTTAGAAGCCACCAATAAGGCCAGAGTGGAGAGCATGACCTGATGGATATCAGAGCAGCTGGGATGCATAGCGTTGTCACCCCCTGGCACGGCTTTCAGGGCCTCCAGCCTCTGCTTGTGTTCCTGGAGAACTTCCTGCGATTGCGCGGGCTTCTGAAGGGTTTCCGGAAATTTGAGAGCTGGGTCCCGTTTCTGTACCGTTTTTGAGGTTTCCGGAATGTGAACGCCATTGGCATGTTTCTCATTTGCCAGGCCTTGAATCAGAGGATCTTCCAAGAGTTGCACCACAGACTCTGGTGCCGCAGGCAGCAGTTGGACACGCTGGCTGAAGAAATCAGCTAGGTCAGGTGAGGTCCCGGCCAGCCGGCCAAGCTTGGCTGATGGTTCTGAGCGGTGGGTATACTGGCCTGTGGGGCCTACCAGAGTTCCTGTACAGGCTGACCCTTTCAAATGAGACCTCACTACCACATGGACTGTAGAGCCATCAAGAATGCCACGCTGGCTCAGTATGTCTTGATCCCGGAGGATCTTCCCAGTGAAGATGAGCACCAATCGGTCAGCGTTACAGTGAAGGTATTTGGAGATTTGCTTCTTAAAGCGGCGGACATTGCTATTTTCTGCCAGAAAAAACTCGTGGCAGTCCTGTGGGGTCTTGACAGACACTCTGATGATACGTGAGGATGGCTCCCTACCAGACACCAGCTGGCTGTCCCCTGCTTCTTCCCTAGCTCGTGCCATATTTCCTGAAGAAGAGGACGCAGGGTTACCTGAGGGCACAGTGGAGTACACACCTGCAGAAGCTTTGATGTGGCACTGAGCACACCCGGGTTAAGGGACCAGTAGGTGTTCGGTGATGTCCTTTCACCTACGTCCTGCAGGTCCCCCCTGCCAGTGTAGCCCTACAGCCACCTGGCTCCCATAGCGGGGGGCAGCTGCTTCTCTCTTTGGCAATCTTTAGGGGATATGGTGTCAGTGATGAGGTCACAGTTGAAAGGTACATCTGAATGGGGGCAGGACAGAAGTCTGCCACCTGCCTGAGGTTGGGTTTTCCTCATGATTTGGTTTAAGCACCAAATTGGGGGCGGGGCCGGACATGTCAGTGTCTAGAAACATATTTCACATACACTTCTTCAAATCCTAACACTAAGCTCAACAAATGATGATTGAGTAGGAAAGCAAGGTCTGAGAATTAGCTAAGGAAGCACTCATTCTGGTCTCTAATCCTCCACTAAATTACTGTATGTTCTCCATGGTCCTCAAGTCCCGTGTTCTACCTGAACACAATGAAGGTGGGTAATTAAAATGTGCAATCAGTTCACAGTTTCAATGGGATCCTTCTTTCCCAAGGTCCCAGATCCCAGGTAATCTGTTTCCATGGTTCTAATGCTAGTATATTCCAGACCTGATAGCAGAATTGCTTCAGAAAATAAACTGGGGGTTGGGGAAGGAGGGAGATGGGTGGTACTAGGGGGATTGTTATATGGCTTAAAAGGATTATTGCCTTCCCAGAGAGGACCTGAGTTCAGTTCCCAGCACCAATTTCAGGCCGCTCACAACCAGCAATAACTCCAGCTCCAAGGGATCCATGGCAGCGTCTGGTTTCTGAAGGCACCACCTATACATGTATCAGACATACACAAATAAGTACATATATGTAAAAAACAATTTTAAAAAGAACACTATAGTCTCAACTCAGAAGCTGGTGGCTGAGTTAAAAGAAATAACAGCAGCTCTTTGAATCTATATCTAAATGTGATTTAACTTCTATAAGACTGTGTGAGAGGCGACATGTTTCAGCTAGGGATGTGTTAGGTTTGTATCATTAGCAATAGCTCGCTCTCTCTCTCTCTCTCTCTCATACACACACACACACACACACACACACACACACACACACACACACACACACACACACCTTTTTTCCCTATCTCTAGAATTTCCAGTGACCACAAAACTCAGACAAGAATTTGGGCGACTAGTGCCACCTCAGGGGGAGCTGGCACGAGGTAAAATAGCCACCTAGGTCACGCTGTACCTGTACTATTTTATCAAATGTTCTTAAACTTTGCTATCTGTGAACCAGAATCTCCAGTACTAACCAATAGCAAGTCATAATAAGATGTAATTTCAGAGTCTGAAATAACTTCTCCCTCCCAGAAACTTGCACAGAGCACTGTAGAGGGCACTATAGCTTGCTGACAGATAGCCTTCCCAGACAGTGCCCAACCTCAGAAGAACTTCCATACAACTGTGGCTCCAAAAGCAATTTTAGTGATTTGCTTTGTATCGCCCCCAACATGGAAGTTGTTGGAGGGAAGAAAAGAAATGAGAAAAGCAATATAGTCAGGTTTGAGTGTTAAAATTAATATTAACAGTTTCTAGTTCAATGGCATTGTTATTTCACATCCTTTTACGAAATTGGATTTTGCAGACATCTGATTTGTGTTAGAGTGTGGAGAAGTACCTAAAACTGTGATTTCTTGGATTATTAGAAAACTTTTCACCAGGGGTGGCAGTGGCACATGCCTTTAATCACAAAACTTGGGAAGCAGAGGCAGGTGGTTCTCTGTGAGTGCAAAGCCAGCCTGGTCTACAGAGAAAGTTCCTAGATAGCCAAGGCTACAAAAAGAGTCTGTGTCTTAAAAAGGAGAGGAAGAGGAGGAGGAGAGAAAGAAATAAAGAGAGGAGAGAATGAGAGAAAGAAAGGGAAGAAAGAAAGAAAGAAAGAAAGAAAGAAAGAAAGAAAGAAAGAAAGAAAGAAAGGAAGGAAGGAAGGAAGGAAGGAAGGAAGGAAGGAAGGAAGGAAGAAAGAAAGAAAGAAAGAAAGAAAGGAAGGAAGGAAGGAAGGAAGGAAGGAAGGAAGGAAGGAAGGAAGGAAGGAAGGAAGAGAGAGAGAAAGAGAGAGGGGGAGGAAGGAAGGGAGGGAGGGAGGGAAGAAGGAAGGTTACTATTCATTCATGGAGATCTGTGTTGGGAATACCTGCACCCATGTAAAAAAACAAACATTGCTGCACTACTGTACTCAAGCATTGGGAGGGATAATGAGATCAGTGGATGCCATGGCTCCTGGCTACTCACTCTAGCTAGAACAGCATCCTCCAGTTTCAGTAGAAGACATTGTCCCAACTAAAATAATATGGAATATATCTGGTCAATACTAATCTCTATTCTTCATATGCACATGCATGAGCAAGTGTATGTGCAGACACATATGCATATACCTGCAGGGGTGGGGGAGAGAAACACCAGAAAGCTAGAAATCATAAAGCCAGAATTGGTTTTCGTTGTCAATTTTACATGTGTCTCTGTGTATATACACCATGTGTATGCAGATAGATACTTGTAGAGTCCAGAAAACTGAGATTCCCCTGAAGCAAGAATTATAGGAGGTTTCAAACTGTCCAATGTAGATTCTGGGAATGGGGTTTGGGACTTCTGCAAGAACAGTGTGGAGGTTTGAATAAAAATGGTCCCCAGAGGTCCATAGTTCTTGGCATTATTAGGATATGTGGCCTTGTTGGCCTTGGCACTGTAAGCCAGCCCCAACTAAATGTTTTTATTTCTTTTCTTTTTTTTATTTATTACGTATTTTCCTCAATTACATTTCCAATGCTATCCCAAAAGTCCCCCATACCCTCCCCTCCACTTCCCTACCCACCCATTCCCATTTTTTTGGCCCTGGCATTCCCCTGTACTGGGGCATATACAGTCTGCGTGTCCAATGGGCCTCTTTCCAGTGATGGCCGACAAGGCCATCTTTTGATACATATGTAGCTAGAGTCAAGAGCTCCGGGGTACTGGTTAGTTCATAATGTTGTTCCATCTATAGGATTGCAGGTCCCTTTAGCTCCTTGGGTACTTTCTCTAGCTCCTCCATTGGGAGCCCTGTGATCCATCCAATAGCTGACTGTGAGCATCCACTTCTGTGTTTGCTAGCTCTCAAGAGACAGCTATATCTGAGTCCTTTCAGCAAAATCTTGCTAGTGTATGCAATGGTGTCAGCGAGAATTGCTGTGGTCATAGTGTCTCTTCACAGCAATAGAATCTCCAAGATAGACAAAAGTTGCTACCAGGGACTAGGGTATTCCTGTGATAGACCTGAGCATGTTTTTGTTTGGAGGATTGTATACTTTAAATTTTGGATTAGGAAAGTAGCTGAACACTTTAAGTGGGGCTTAGTAGGCCATCATAGTAGGAACAAGGAAACCAGCAGTGCTGGACGTGATTTGGACTGTGGAGTTTCAAGGGCTTTCAGAGGGGAAGGTCATGGCCTAGAAACTATTCTTATATTTTGGTGAAGAACGAGACTTGTTTCTGCCCTTGTCCAAAAAATCTGCTAGAGGCTAAATTTAAGAGTTTTAGATTAATTACATTTGCAAAGATATGTCAAAACAACCTAGTATTGACTCTATCATGTGGTTATTAGTGTTTATGCTTATGCAAAATTATAATAAAAAGAAGCAAGCTAAGCAAGGAATAATGTAAAATATACAACTTGAGGAGCAAGGGAGAACCTGGAAGTGGAAAGGAGCTAAATCCTGTGTTCAAGGACACATACAGATTAAAGAAAAGCCTGATGCTAAGTGAAATAAAGGGAGTGGTGACATCAGAGCATGACCCTACCCAGCTAAGCTTCTGACTTGTAAAAATGTACTTAAATAAAAGTGAAATGAAAATAAGGAAAAGCTTTAACCCAAGAATGGTATACATACCTTTAACCCCATTACTCTAAAGAAAGAGGCCGGTATATCTCTGAGTTCAAGGCCAGTCTGGTCTACAGGACAAGTTCCAGGACACCCAAGCTTAGGCAGTGAAGGAACCCATAGGAAACAAAGATCTGGTAAAAATGTATTTGAACAAGGCATTCATGTTCCACACCCAAGGAAGCAGCAGAACTTGTCAGCTTCAGCCATATGGTTCTGGCTTTAAAGTCAGGGATAGAAGATAAGAGTTATGGAATCTCCCTCTGAGACTCATGAAAGCTACTGAGGTACCAGGCAGTGATGATACATGCTTTTAATCCCAGAACTTGGGAGGCAGAGGTAGGCGGATTTCTGAGTTCAAGGCCAGTGTGGTCTACAGAGTGAGTTTCAGGACAGCCAGGGCTACACAGAAAAACCCCGTCTCAAAAAACAAACAAACAAACAACAACAACAACAAAGCTACTGAAGCCAGGCATGTGTCAGCATTGTCCCTACCTGGAAACCTAGAGAGGCTGGATTGCCTCGGAGACCCCAAGATACTGGAGAGAGATGCTAGAGTTGTGGAATACCTGGCAAGGAAGTCTACTACCAGGAGTAGAACCCAAGAGAAAGAAGTGTGTTGCATTTAACAAAGATGAAAGGATTTGGAGGTCAGGTGAATGTTTTGACATCGGACATGGAGATGCAGAGTTTGGAGTTTGCCCAGATGGTTTTCAGTCTTGCTTCGGTGCAGTATTTCCTCACTGTTTCCTTCTGGACTTGTAATATTCATCCTGTGCACTGTACATTGTAAGTATGTGATCTGCTTCTCATTTTGATTTTACAGAGGATTACAGTTAAGAGATTGCATGCATTTCAGAAGACTTTGAACTTTATACTTTTAAATAGTGTTGATACCGTCATAGGCTATGGGAACTTTTGAAGTTGGACTGAATACATTTTGTATCATTATATGGCTACAAGCCTATAGAAGCCAGGGCATGGAATGTAATTTAAAATAAAAATGGTCCCCATAGATACATAGCAATTGGCACTATTAGAAATTGTGGCCTTGGGTTGGCGAGGTGGCTCAGTGGGTAAGAGCACTGATCGCTCTTCTGAAGGTCCTGAGTTCAAATCCCAGCAAGCACATGGTGGCTCACAAACATCTGTAATGAGATCTGACGCCCTCTTCTGGTACATCTGAAGTCAGCTATAGTGTACTTATGTATAATATTAAATAAATCTTTGGGCTGGAGCAAGCAGGAACTAAGCGAGAGGAGTCGACCAGAGCGAGCAGAAGTCCTAAAAATTCAATTCCCAACAAACACATGAAGCCTCACAGCCATCTGTACAGCTACAGTGTACTTACATACATAAAATGAATAAATCTTTAAAAAAAAAAAAAGGGAATTGTGGCCTTGTTGGAATAGGTGTGACTTTGTTCTAGAAAGTGTGTCACTAGGGTCTTTGAGGTCTCAGTCCAAAACCAGGCCTAGTGGCACACAGTCACTTCTGTCATCTGCTAATTTGGATGTAGAACTCTCAGCTCCTTCTTCAGCACCATGTCTGACTGCATGCCACCACGCTTCCCACCATATTGATAATGGACTAAACCTCTGAAACTCTAAGCCAGTCCCAATTAAATGTTTTCCCTTATAAGAACTGCTGTGGTCATGATGTCTCCTCGCAGTAATAGAACTCTAAGACAAAGCTTCTTCACCATCAAGCCATCCTTCCAGTCCCCAACAACCACAATTTTATTAAAACCAGGTTTTAATAAAGACCAATTTTATTAAACCCAAAACTGGTAAAAACCAGCATTGTGGTACTAGTTGTAGTATCTTGAAAATGGAATCATTTTTGTTCTTTATATTCTATTTTTCCTACCAACATATGTGCAACTTACGCATACCAACCCTTACTAGAATAGTGGTGGCTTTCTAACATGTATCGCACTCGCACAACAATCAGCATGCTATCTGTCTGAAAGGAGGATAAATTATGTAACAGTGACAATGCAGTTTTCCCTCACAATGTCCTCTCAGAATAGGCAGTAGAAAAAGGACCGATTCAAAGTCACAGCCATTAAAATTTAATGTCTGATCACCTCAGAGTTGAAGCACTTATGAGAAGGAACTAAAATGTTAAGTGAACAGAGAAACTTGGATAAAAGGAAGAATACTTGAAAAAAGACATCATTTGTAAATTTCTCAGTTCTCTACCAATTTGTAAGATTGTTATGAAAAGCCAATCAAAACCTCAGTTGCCTTTTCTGAAATTTGAATTCTTCTCCGACGTGTTTAGGAGAATGAACAAAGAAAAACCAAGAGCATTTTGTCAGGAAGAATTGCCTGAGAATTTACTTTTTTGTCAAGTTTCCTGAAGTTATATGAGTAGATAAAATAAGAGCAGAGGTATGTAAATATAGGCATATACATGTGTAAATGCTTTGACCCCATACACAGATTTGCAGGAGTCAGAGATTCAAAACTCCCAATGAAATACTTCAAATCACACCCTGTTCACATGTTGGGAACTAAGAATTAAAGCAGAAATGAATTATTTCTTTGGGCATAGCCTAACAGGAATAGACTGTCCAATTTCAAATCTTGATTATAATAGGATGCTTCCTAACTTTAGTAATGTGCTTCCCCCTCCTTGTGTGCTTCAGCTTTCCCAGTCCCTAAATCAAAATTACAACATGGCATGGAGAAAGGGAAAACCAGCCTTCTCCAGGGACAAGGCTCCTGGTAGGTGATCCAATCCCAACTGGTCAGCTGAGATTTAAGCCCCATCTACTCCTGTGTCTCCTGCACTCCCTCTCAACTTGGTGACTCCTTACCAGTTACATTATATGCATATATGTGTGTGTGTGTGTGTGTGTGTATGTGTGTATGTGTGTGTGTTACATTGTACATATATATACATATTGTATATATATACACATATATAAATACCACCTGCTGAGTCCATTCAGTGCTGTTCATATGTACATATGTTGAGGGCTGACCCTTGGGGTTAGATGACCTGTTAGGGAGCTCATTCATAGGGAAGATTAATCCTCCCTCTTTCAGCGTTCATTAATTGCCTACAGTCCTTCGCCTTGTGAGATTTCCTAATCCGGGGTTATGAAGTCAAGTGGTATAGTCATTGTGTAGGTCTTATTTAGAGACTGTGTTGCTAAGATTTCACAGGTGCAACTCCGTGTTACATGGAACACACTATCTCATAGCAGATGTCCTGTATATTTTTTTTCTACAGTGATGCCCAACTTTCTATCTGGGATCAAATAACTAAAGATTTAATCACTTTTTCATTTTACTTGGTTTCTAGTAAATCTCTTGGTAAAGGAAAAGGTATCATTTGGAGGGAGCTAGATCCTAGGACCAGATTAATGACATCCAAGTCTGCCTTTTCTTTTCCATGCATATAACCCCTCATCTCATCTTGTCAAGGCCCAGTTTTTTTCATCTTGGACCACTGTTGATAGCAAGACTCAGGGCAGGGACAGTATATGGGATGAGATGGGAAGTCCTAGCAGACATGTACTTTCAGTAACATTAACCTGTAAGGGTCTTCTCTCCCTCAAATTCCAAGGCCCTTTCCTCCCTCAGACACCAACTCTGTTCTGGCATTTACTTTGTCAGATACCAGCTCTGTTCCATAGTAGGTTCTATTGATGTCCTCCCAGCATTTTCTCATTCATTCTCCCTTTTACATACTCTCATATTTCAAGGCTCCATCATTTAGTCATTTATTTGTGTCCCACTTGTTAGAGCTCACCTTAGTTACTGGGTAGAAAGAGAGCAGCAACCTTCTCTGCCCCAGGATGGTCTGTTTCCAGGTACATCGCCATGGCGCTGGGTAAGTCAATCTCCAATGAAGCTACAGCAAACATTCCAAGCACTCAGTCAATTCTGAAGAGCTCTTGAAAGTTAGTGGGATAGTAAACTAGTGCAGCCATTATAGGTAACGGTGTGGCAGATCCTTAAAATGTTTCTGGATGTATCGTATGATTCAGCAGTGCTACTTCTGGATATATGTCCAAAGGAATTGAACTCGATATAAAAAAAGAGAGACCCAGACCCCTGTGTTTATTATAGCAGTATGTCCAACTGCAAATATTTTTATAGTCTAAATGGGTGAATTTTTTTAAAGTCTGGTATATATACATCATAGAGTGTTATTTGACCACAAAAAGAATGAAGCCTTTTCATTTGCAGCAAAATGTATGGTATTAAAAAAATGTTATTTGAAATTAGGTAAACACAGAAAAATAAGGGTTCTGTGTTCTTGTTTATAAAGCTTAAGTCAATAGCAGGGCTTTACAACATGGCCCAGTTGTGAGGAGTGCTTTCATGGCACATGTGAGCCTTGGGTTCAGTCCCCTGTCAATTTGAAAGTGCAGTAGAAATCAAAACAGGAGCTGGGCAGTGGTGTCGCACGACTTTAATCCCAGCACTTGGACGGCAGAGGCAGGCCGATTTCTGAGTTTGAGACAAGCCTGGTCTACAGAGTGAGTTTCCAAGACAGCCAGGGCTACACAGAGAAGCCCTGTCTCAAAAACCAAAAGAAAGAAAAAAGAAAGAAAGAAATCAAAACAGGAGGCTGGATTTGATGTGTGTGTGTGGTATTCAAGATGGGCCTATCTCTAGTAACACATGTTAACAGAAATATTGTATGAAGAATCTATGACAAGAACACAATTCACTAAACACTCTCCTAGCCAAGACTTTAAAACTTATTCTAGGGCTGTTCTTCCAGAGGTCCTGAGTTCAATTCCCAGCAACCACGTGGTGGCTTACAGCTATCTGTAATGGGATCCAATGCCCATTTCTGATGTGTCTGAGGACAGCTACAGTGTATTCACATACATAAAATAAGAAGAAGAGAAGAGAGAAGAGGGGAGGGGAGGGGAGGGGAGGGGAGGGGAGGGGAGGGGAGGGGAGGGGAGGGGAGGGAAGGGAAGGGAAGGGAAGGGAAGGGAAGGGAAGGGAAGGGAAGGGAAGGGAAGGGAAGGGAAGGGAAGGGAAGGGAAGGGAAGGGAAGGGAAGGGAAGGGAAGGGAAGGGAAGGGAAGGGAAGGGAAAAGAGAAGAGAACTCATCCTAAATGTTTTCTATCATTCTGAGGAGCTTTCAGGATTCCTCTCACCCAGATGAACAGTATGCAAGTAAGAATCATTTTTGTGTAAGTGTTTGGGTCTGTGTACATGCAAAAATGGGTGCCCTTGGAGTTCAGAAGAAGGTGTCAGACACCCTAGAGCTAGAATTACAGGTGGTTTTGAGCCACCTACTCCAGAAAGGGTTTGGAACCAAACATGGGTCCTCTGCAGAAGCAATATGCACTCTTAAGCACAAAGCCATCTCTCTGCCTCCAAGAAATTTCTTTGTACAAAGATTATTTTTCTCTTGGCCTTCCAGAGGTGGGAAGCATGTGGTGGCAAACATACCCTGCAGCATGCATCTCCTGGGCTTCAGGAAATGGTAGGGTTTAAGTTGCCTCTTGATTTTGCTTAGTGCTGCAATAAGAAATGTTCTTTTTATTTGAACAAGATCTCCCTCAAGCATAGTAAACAGGAATGAGAAGCTGAAGGGGCATGGGCTAACAGCTGTACACCCCACCTAGAGGGTAAAATGCAAGTGTCCAGGAAAAGCTGTTTCTATAGTTTGGTCTTCTATTTACACCACATGCTAGTAGCTGCTCTAACAACTATTCTAAGATTGGATTATGGAAGCCAAGGGGAAAGGGAGTTTAGATTTGAAAGCATGCTGCACAAAGACTCTGACATTTAAATACACACCATAGGCAGTTTTTCCACAAAGATGTAATCCACTAAAGACCTCTTTCCTTCTGTGGCTGCCTTATAGAATGAAGGTTTTTGTCTGTATTCCTAGTCTGACTTGATGAACTACATTTAGTATATACACATGTACATCTGTGCATAGGGTATGCACATGTAAAAACACACTGGAATACATTGTGCCTTTCTTCCAATAAATATTTGTGCACACATAACTGTGTATAGGTACTTAAAGTCCCAGCTCACTTGATTGAATTATGTATTATAAGATTTTTACTCTAAAAACACACAGGTAATGGGAACAATACTCAAGTCTGAGGTCTGTGTCAAAAGTCCCTCTTGCTATGTAACATCCCTTCTGCAAGGATAGCCTTCTTTCCCCTTCAGAGGTTTATCAGCTTCACTCTGAACATGTTGCAAGATTTATCCCTGGGTGGCTTCCATGTTTCCCCAGACTAGACTATCAATAAATCTGCTCATGCTATTTCATATATTTTCACCTGTTTTCTTTTGTGTGTGCAACATATATGATGTGTGGGGAAGGGTGTGTGTGTGTGTGTGTGTGTGTGTGTGTGTGTGTGTGTGTGTGTGTGTGTGTGTGTGATGTGCTTGTCTGTGGGTTTGCATCAGAATGCCTGTAATAAAAATTCATCGTACGCATATGCTCACACAAAACACACATATTAAATCTTCAAAAAAGAAAAGGAGGAGAAAGAGAAAAGAGAAGAGAAGAGAAGAGAAGAGAAGAGAAGAGAAGAGAAGAGAAGAGAAGAGAAGAGAAGAGAAGAGAAGAGAAGAAAACACTTTTCTCTGAGTCTGTCTGTAAGAAATAATGTAAACTGTGTAAGACTGCAGAATCCATAATTATAATTGAGACTAGATTCTTGCAGCTGTAGCTCTTCCCAACCCAGAGATTAATGTCAAGATTGTAAGATAGCTTTTAGAGATAAGAAATATAAGAAATGATGTCATTTCTTTAGCCAGGCATGTTATTAGCCATACCAAAGCAGAGTTTGTGATAGCTGCTTCGATAGTACACCAAAATCTGTAAAACTTCCAGGATCCCCCCCCCAAAAAAAAAATCCATGGTCCTTCTGCTTCAAAGGGTGGCAGCAACATTTCCTCCCATCCCCAAGCCTTTGGCTCCTTTAGCTTCCATTTAGCTTCCTATACCCTCCAGAGAAACAGCCTTTACCACCTATTTTTCCGCATGTCCTCCCCCTTTTCTCGGAGCCCACAAGAATCAGACTCAGGCAATTGGTGGCACTAAAGACTGGATGTAATTGCATCTCAAGATAGGTACAGAACTCATTCAAGGGCCCCAGGTAAAAGAGTGTCAGGCACAGTTGGATTACACAGCATCCCCACCCTATTTCTGGCTTCTCATCTTCCTTATTGACTCCAGAACATTGTCTCCACAGTAAAGAACATCATAGTAATTTGGTTTATAGTGCAGCTGTATTCAAGAATAGGAGAACTAGGGTAATAAGACATGGGGGAAAGGCAGAAAGGAAAAGATATGGTCCAAATAACTAGAGCTCCTAAGACTTCCTCAATTTCTCCACAGCAGCATCTACATCACCCTCTGTAGCAATGAGGGCCTGGAGATTGGCTTCAAGATTCAGAAAGCCCATAGCCCGCAGTTGCTCCAGTTGTACCCGGAAGTGAGCCTCCAGTTGTAGCTGCTGGGGATTGGTACTAGCTAAGGCTTGTAACACCTGGAGGAAGGGGGAGGAATGGATACCTAGCTCTGTAGAACCTTGTGCTAGAGAAATCTGAGGAGTTGGGGTTGGTCGGGGATCCTCAGACATAACAACACCTTCTCTAGCTTCTGTGCCTCCTGTTACTCCATTCAACCCTGTTAGGCAGGGCATGAACCAGAGCAGGAGGCGGGGTGCTTCAGTAGCCAGAATCTGTAGACCCTGCTCAATCTGCAGCAAGGCTTGCATGACACGGGGATTTGCCATGGCTGTCTGAAGATGCAACAGTAGTGGTAGCTGTTGATGTATCTCATTCTGGATTCGAGGGACTTGATTTGTGCCCGCTGATCTCAGAGATCTTGAGTAACCTGTTGGAGGAAGCCAGGGAGATTCTGGGACTCCAGGAGTAGCTGACATAAGGGAAGATGGTGTAGAAACAAACGAGGATCTGTTGGCAGAATCTCCTATCTGAGAGGTAAGATTGGGCAAGCTAGTACTGGGGCCAGTAGAGCCCTTCCCTGCATCATGTAGGCTTCCACCTTGTCCAGTACTGTTCTCAGTTGAGTGTCTCAAGAAAGCTGGGCATGATGACTTTCCCTTGATTGCTACTGACTCTTTGGGCAGAGATTGGCCTGACCCAGATTTAGGGGATGATGGTAAAGTTGGAGGAACTCTGTTTCCTGAAAGTGGTGATTCCTGGCTTGGATTTGAAGTTGGCACAGTACCCTGCAGATAAGATTCCAGGGACTGAGAAGTCTCATGTAACTGTTGAAGATAATCAAAGAGTCCTATGTTACCCAGAAAGCTTGGAAGCCTATTTCTATTTTCAGATGCATCCTGGTCCCCAGACTGTCTGCCACCTCTTCCTTGTCTTCCACCTGAGACCCCATATGTGGAAGTCCAGGGGTTGGGCAGAGGGTCACAATTCTCTGTCCTTGATGGTTGGCTGCTGGTGGTGGTGGTACTAGCAGTAGTAGCAGTGACAAAAGGATTGCCACCAAATTGTTCCTGTACTGCATTAAGCATGGGATCCATAATATCTGTGTACATAGTACGGAGCACATTGTAGCCACCAGGGATGCTCTCCAGGTTACTGAGTGCACGATCCTGGCTACGCATCATCTCCTGCATCATGGAAGGGTTACGAAGAAACTCCATTGTCTGCCGCATGATCTCAGGGTTGTTAAGAATATGACCAATCTCAGGGTTCTGCTGGATCAGGTGCTGCATGTGAGGATTGTCAAGAACCAACTGGCGCACTAGGCCCGTGTTGGACAGCAGACCCTGGATAAAGGGGTCATCAACGAGCTGAGCCACAAGTTCAGGCACTGAGATGTGCTGCCACATTAGTGAGCCTGGCTGGTCAGAGAAGCTTCCTGAGGTCAGACCTAACCCACTGAGGCCTGTGAGGACCCCTAAGCTGAAAGAAGGAGACCCATCCACAGAGTAAACAGAACTTGACTGAGGGATTTCTCCAGGATTTGGGCCTGGAATAGAGACTGGTGGTGATGGGCACTCTGTGCCTATGGTCCGACGCTGCATCTTGATGACCAGGTGGACTGTGAGGCCATCTCGCACTCCACACTGTGCCAATGAGTCAGGGTCCTTGAGGATTTTTCCAGCAAAGATCAGGACCAGCTGATTTGGATGTGCCTTAAAGCGGTGTGATATTTTTTCCTTTAGCTGCCGGATGGTGCATGTGTCTACAACTGAGAAATCCTCCTTGTCCTTGGGTGTCTTCACTGTCACCCGGATGAGCTGGGAATCCTGGGCTGGCGCTAGGCTGCCCTGTGGTAGAGCCTCTCCACTTTTGGCCATGATGGGCAGCAGGAGACCCAGGTCTGTGGGGACACAGCTGAGGGGATGGGGGTGGGAGACGAAGATCATCCTTTCAAACAATGATGAAAGTAAGGAAGAAGTATAAGGAGGGCCTTGGATCTAAGGGGCAGGAGAAGGTGTAGTGTCCACATGGAGAGGACCACTAGGTCACTTGGAAAGGGTTGCTTAGAGGAAATTATGGACTTAAGGTGTGTTGGTCAGGGAGAAAAACGCTCAGGGCCCAGGGGAATGGTCCTCAGGTGATGAATACAGGAATAGGGGAGGGCAGTGAAAGGGCCCAATCAGGGGGATACACACCAATCTGCTGTGGCCCCGTCCTTCCTCTTAGGCAGGGCTCCAAACTGCCCTCATCTTGCTGTATAGCCACCCTGCAGGCCTTCTGGGCTGGAACTCATTCTATCAGGTCACCTCTGTGACCTCAGCACTGACATCACAGCCTCTCACCATGGATACTAGAGACTCCGAGGTGATCAGAGTTCCTGGTAATCCCAAATTCCCCACTTAACTTCTATTATTAATTCTATAATTTTTTTGTGTAGAGGAATGGTCATATAAAGAAATTACATAAGGGAAATTAGATGCAATTTAGATGGGTATATTTACAGGTGTTTAAGATATTTATTTTTATCTAACAAATAGAAGCGAGGCAAAATAGTTAAATATTGCAAGTCTAGCATATATCAGTGTTAAGAGTACTTGATTTGACTGGTTAAAATTAATATATATAATAGATGAAAATTTACTAAAGGTTCTGGTTATACACAAATTTGCCTAGTTATTATATAAAAATGGATAGATATAAAAATACTGCCTTTGGTACAACATTTAAAAATCTGGAATTTTATAATTCAGAGAAGGGGGTGGGTGAATAAACAAGGCAGAAGATGAATGAAAGATCACATGATGTTGCAAAAGTGAAAGAGTAACCAACTATCAAAAACTAGACCAATGGGTTCAAAGGGCCGATGACTACAGAATTTTTTTTTTTGGTTTTTTTTTTTTGTTTTTTTTTTTTTGTTTTTTTTTTTTTGGTTTTTCGAGACAGGGTTTCTCTGTGTAGCCCTGGCTGTCCTGGAACTCACTTTGTAGACCAGGCTGGCCTCGAACTCAGAAATCTGCCTGCCTCTGCCTCCCAAGTGCTAGGATTAAAGGTGTGCGCCACCACCGCCCGGCAACTACAGAATTTTTAACCTATTTGACAATTTCATGCATGTTATACATTGGTCATATCTACCCATAATTCCCCTTCCCATTCCCCTTGGACAACTCTCAACACATCCCACTCTCCGCCCTCTTGCTCTCTTGTTTGGTTTTTTGTTTCTTGCAACCCACTAAGTCCAGTTAATGCGGTCTGCTGGTAGACTGATCCTGTCAGCTTGATCTTGTGCAGCTCTTGTGCAGGTACCCATGGCTGCAATGAGTTCATGCATGCAAGTCCACGTCATATCCAGAAGGCATCATTTCTCAGCACTCTGACTCTTACATTCTCCTCACTGCACTTCCATGATGTCCCCTGAGCCTTGGGAGGCTTTATGTAATGAATCTATTTGTGGCTAAGAACTCAAGCTGCCTGCTGAATTTGAATAAAAGAGAGCAGAAGACCAGCTGAGGTACAGTAGTGGGGAACAGAAATTCTGTCTGGAGGATGCTTAAGATCAAACGAGTCAAAAAAGCAAGTCGATCAAATAAGAGTAGAGCGAACGAGGGAAGGGGGTTGTGGTGCTAAAAGGCTTAGTGTATGCTTTGTTTTCTCAAGGCTAACATGTGATAGTTTTATTTTGATGAAAACATTTCCAGTGAGGAGGAAGAAACTGGTGCCAGAGCAGAAGAAGCAATCACAATCCTGAATCCTGAGTATTCAGAGTGAGCAGGGGCCCAAGTGGGTGGTTTGACTTGTGAACATGGAATGCTTATTCTTTATATGAGAATAGATGGCTGAATGTGTAAAGTAAGGAGTTAAGTTGGTTGTTATTTGGCAGCAAATGCTCATGTCTCCTTGGGTCACTTCTGTGTTTTGGATAAATTAAGTGAAATATCCTTTGACATTCAGACGGGAAAAAAAAAAAAGATATATGTTGAAAGTTTGAGAAAATCAGGGAAGATATTATATATTCATCACAAAGGATAAGAAATTATCAGATCCATTGATCTGACCAGAGCAATAACATCCGTATCACCTGGTAAATTTTTTGAAGTTTGAGCCCCACTCTATATGTACTGATTTAAAACTCTTGAAATTAGTTTAAAAGCTGTGTTTTAAAACACTGGCTCTGGGTGATTGTGACGTGGATTCTGTGAGAATCGTTACCCATAAATATGTAGTTAGGACAACAGAATAGATTAACTGAGGCTTTGGTAATTTAAATAAGATCAGCAAACACAGTTGTGTGGTTTTCTTGCCTACACCAATTATGCAGAGCTGGGTATAGTATACTAGAAAACTGTTTCATTGATGGATCCTAGAGTCATCTTGAAACTAGATAATTTGGGTCAAGAAGCATCCAGAAGGTGGTTGACAGCCTCTTTTGAGAACATCAATAATGAAAGTTTTTGTTAAATTAAATTAAATTAAATGAATTAAAGATTATTAAAGATGTGGTAGCATATTTTGGGTATATGTCCAGGAGTGGTATAGCTGGGTCTTCAGGTAGAACTGTTTCCAATTTTCTTTTGCCAAAATAGTTTTACCAGCTTGCAGCCCCACCAGCAATAGAGGAGTGTTCCTCTTTCTCCACATCCTCGCCAGCATCTGCTGTCTTCTGCATTTTTGATCTTAGCCATTCTGATTGGTATGAGGTGGAATCTCAGGGTCATTATGATTTGCATATTCTTGATGCTCCAACATATAACAAGGGCATATGTTCCACTATGTTCGTAGTAGCCTTATAAATAGTAGCCAGAAACTAGAAACAACCCAGATATCCCTCAACAGAAGAATGGATACAGAAAATGTGGAACATCTACACAATAGAGTATTACCCAGCTTTTAAAAACAATGACTTCATGAAATTCACAGGCAAATGGATGGAACTAGAAAATATCATTCTGAGTGAGGTAACCCAGACACAAAAAAACCACACATGGTATGTATTCACTGATAAGTGGATATTAGCCCAAAAGCTCAGAATACCCACAATACAACCCACAAACTATATGGAACTTAAGAAGAAGGAAGATCAAAGTGTGTGTGCTTCAATCCTACATAGAACAGGGAACAAAACAAGTGCAGAGTGTCAGGAAATAGAATAGAAACATATAACAGTGGGGGGCAGGGGGGGGAGAGATAGGGAGCTGGAGGTAGTCACTAAAAGTTCCCAGATGCCAGGGAAGCGAGAGGTTCCCAGGACTCAACAGTGATGACTTTAGCTGAAATATCCAAAAAAGGGGAGATACAGCCTGTAGGAACTACTCCCAGTAGACAGACAAGGCTCCCAGTTGAGAGATCAGTCTATCCATACATCTCAGAACTTTTTACCCAGAAATGTTCCTGTCCAAATGAAAGACAGAGACAAAAAATAGAACAAAGACTGAAGGAAAGGCCATTCAGAGACTGTCCCACCTAGGGATCCATCCCATCTGCAAACACCAAACCCAGACACTATTGCTGACACCAAGAAGTGCTTGCTGACAGGAGTCTGGTATGGCTGTTTCCTGAGAGGTTCTACCAGCATTTGACCAATACAAATGCAGATACTCACAGTCAACCATCTGAGCCCAGGGACAACAATGGAAGGGCTAGGGGAAGGACTAAAGGAGCTGAAGGGGACTGCAACCCCACGGAAAGAACAATATCAGCTAACTGGATCACCCAGAGCTCCCAGGGACAAAGCCACCAACCAAAGAGTATGCATGGAGGGAGCCATGGCTCCAGATAAGCAGGTAGCAGAGGATGGCCTTATCTTACATCAATAGGAGGGGAAGCCCTTGTTCCTGTGGAGGCTTGATGCCCCAGAATAGGGGGATACTAAAGCAGTGAGGTGGGAGTATGTAGGTGAGTGGAGGAGCACCCTCATAGAGGCAAAGGAAGGGTAGTGTGAGATTTAGATGTTTGGGAAAAATAGTGACATGATTTTGAAGACAATGATTGTAAACAGAGTTAGGTGGGGTATGTTCAGAACACTGTAGAATGAGACAGGAAAATGATAGCACATCAGGCAAGCTTGGTATATAATTGTTATTCCAGCACTTGGGAAGGCAGATGTCAGAAGATAAATTCTAGGCTAGCCTGAACTACACAGGAAGTCTCATTTCTTTTTATCTAGATAGCTGTTATCTGTCTATATCTGCCTATCATCAGCCTATCTACATATCAATCTTGGGCTGTTTATATAAACTGAGATAAATACAGTATACCTGTAATTTCTTTCTTGTATATGTTTTTGATAGGTTGTAGTGGTGACAGAGGATCTAGAAAGAGACTTACTAGAAGTGATGGAAACTTTGTTTTTCTGCCCCCCTTATACTTGCTGATGATAATGACTTTGAGGCAACCTTTGGAATACAAGAGAGTCTGTCCCAAAAACAAAAGAAAAGGAAGAATCTTTGTTTTGTCTATTTAGTTAATGGCTGAAACCACCATGCCAACTTATTACATTATTACAAGAGTATATTTCTTAACAGTACCATAATAGCTGTGTACCCTGCCAGGCAGGGATACTTTAGACAAGACAAAAGGAAAGAGTGGCACTTGATGAAGTGCATGATGTCATGCAGGCACAGTGTCCCATGGAGGGCTAGACTCAGCATGATAGGAATCTGCAGCAAAGGCAACTGTAGTTGTACTTCTGATAGATAGAAGACAAGTCGTAATCTAAGTCTTGTAATCAAGTAACTAATAATTCATAAGAGGCCCCAATTATAAATACCAATATCTCATTTATATATGTATTTTTTTACCTAAATCTATCGTTGCTCTTCTTTCAAGTTAAATTTGATTTTGAGAAATATGAGTAAATATCTAGGCCTATGTAATGTTTCCCTCTGATTCATAAGTCTATTATTTTACCACTAGATATTTCTATCTACCTGTGTATACACAACCTAGGTTACATGTGTTTGTTCTCTGACACTTGATCATTTTATAAGCAAACAGTGATTTTTTTATCAAGAAACATATTATGTATGTATTTTATATCTGTGTATCTGTGTTTAGTAGGTAAAACAAAGACAACAAGCACCTTTTGCTGATTTCCTGAGCAGGGAAAAAAGCCAAACTAAACATGTTGATGTTCATGAGTAATCCCAGCACTGGGGCAGCAGAGGCAGAGGGATTGACACAGGTTGAATGCCAGCTTGGTCTACATAGAAAGTCCCTGTCTCAAAAACAAAAACAATAAAATGAAGGCAAGCCTCAAATGAAGACAAGTAGGTGTAGCCATTTTTATTGACAGATCTTCCAGCCATGACCAGTGAGCTAGTATTCAGTTGAGCATTGATTGGTTTCTCCTGTTCCAGGACTTCTCCCAGTTGGAAACATCAGGAAAGGTAGGAAAGGCAGGTGAGGTGGTCAAATGTGTCAACATGCAGTAGAAAGCAGATGGGAAGACATAATGGTTAGAATCCCTGAGAACTCTTGAGCTTATAAATAGCAGCATTAGTGTCACCATCAGTAGCTATGAGCGCTTGCAGGTTGGCATTATAATTCACAAATCCCATGGCCTGGAGACATTCCATCTCTTTGCTGAAACGAACCTCCGGGGCTTGTAGGGAATGGGAAGGGTCTCCAGACGGGGGCTGTACTTTCTGAAGGACTGTTTCAGATTTGTGGCAGCTTTCAGGACACTGAGGCTCAGCCATGTCTTGCACATTCCAGGTCCAGGGCACTATATCAGGGTAGCTACAGATGGAAGGAATAAGCCAACCTAGACCCCATAGGTAAGGTTCAATGTAGGGCAAAAGGGCAGGAGCCTCTGTAGCCAATAGCTGCAGACCATGCTCAATTTGTAATAATGCTTGTGATGTTTTGGGGTTGGCTAGGGCTAAAAGCAAGTCATGGAGCTGTGATGACTGCAAGGGTGTGGGAGTTTCCTGCCTCCACTGCTCATTCAGTTGGGACGTATTCATGAGCAGCAGCATCTGAGCTGCCATTTGTGGGTGGTTTCTAAGCAACTGGATCATGCCTCCTGTGATCTGAGAACTGGTCTGGTCATCAGACTGCTGGAGATCTTCCTCTAACCACTGGTCAGAGATACCTAGAGTGATGGTAGTATCCTTATCAACTTGAGGCTTCTGGTTGATTGATATGGTTGGTAAGACTGGAATCTCAGCTGGCTGCTGAACAGCGCAGACATTGCTTTGGCCCTGGGTGGCAACTATGGCTGGATTTTCCCTGGAAACATTGTTGGTGTGATTTGGAGTAGCATTTGTTGGGGTGATTGATGATAATCCACAAGAATTTGCATAAATTACTTGGGAAGAAGAGAGCTGGTCCCATTGTTCTTGAGGTAATGGTTGAGATAGAGAAGGAGTCTGGACTTGTTCTAGTACTTGTTCATCCAGAAGAGCTGTAAAACAGTTGCCCTCCAAAAGATCAGGCACACCATTGAGCATATGATCGTTGTTATTGACATAACTCTGGCCCAGGTGATTGTTCCCATTTGGAACTGTTTCTAAACCCAAGAATGGCTGTGAGTTTGGTGGATACTCAGGGTTCTGTGCTGGCTGCTGGATCTGCATTATCTCTTGGATGATGGCAAGGTGCCTGACCAGCTCCAGAGTCTGGCATAGGATCTCAGAATTGTCAAGAAGATGGGAAACTTCTGGGTTCTGCTGTATCAGTTCTTCCATATATGGTTGTTCTGGAGGCATCTGATGCACGAAGTCCATATTAGACAGCAGACTCTGGACACAAAGATTCTCCAGCACCTGTGCAATATGTTCTAGACTACCCACTTCTGGGCTTTCAGTACCCACCTTGGGTGCCTCTGGCTCCATGAGAAGAGATGACTCCACTTTAGTTTCATTCATGCCTGCAGATTGGCACACCATGCTGCTATTTCCTTTAGGGTTCCTGTCTTGATGGCAGGGATTGTTGGTTACCAGGTTCCGGAAAGAGTGAGCCAGGGATCTGGGGCCATGCTTGGACTTGATGACCACATGGATAATGTGGCCATCTGTGATGCCCCTCTGGCTCAATGTGTCATGGTCTTTGAGAAGGCGGCCCATAAAGACCAGTACCAGTTGTTCCATTTGGCATTTGAAGTGAGCAGACAGAATCTCCTTGAACTGCCTCACTAAGGTGTCATCAGCTACTGTAAAGATGATCTGGTTGCCTGGAGTCTTCACAATCACTCGAATGACACCTGGAGAGATCTTCCCATCTGCAGGCACACCTGCTGTATACCTGCTCTGGGGCATCTTAGGTGATCGAGAGATAATACGCGGCATAGACCTTGTGGGTAGGCAGATGGAGAGCAGCCAGAAGCAGGGGCAGAGAGGTGAGGGCAGGCAAGTGGTCCTGCGGGCCTTCGTTGTTGCAGGTGTTGTGTTCTGAGGTCATAGGTTAATTTTTTCTTGATGCCCCTAAAAGGGATGAATGGGCTAAAGCCAGTATTATTCGATGTTGATCCCTCACCCCAATTCTCCAGATGTGGCTCAGCTGAGGCCTGGCGTGGCTACTGACTCATACTTGGTACAGAGTGGACTAAGTAGTGGTGACCTTTCACAGCTGTCCCACCCCTAAGGGCATGATCTGATCAGACAAGAAATATTGTGATGTCAACTTAAGCCTCACAATACATCATGATGAAATGGGAATGAATAAATTTGGGAGAATGTAGAAGTTTCTCTTCATAATAAAACAAAATAGGGAAGATTTTTTTAAAATGAAGATAAAAGTTCCCAGTAAATAATAATAGTAGCAATAATGTATGGGATATGTGGGTTTTTTAAAGATTTATTGTTTTATGTATATGAGTACTCTGTAGCTGTGAAGATGGTTGTGAGTCATCATATGGTTGCTGGGAATTGAACTCAGGACATCTGCTTGCTCCAGCCCCAAGATTTATTATTACATCTAAGTACACAGTAACTGTCTTCAGACACTCCAGAAGAGGGTGTCAGATCTAATTACAGATGGTTGTGAGCCACCATGAGGCTGATGAGATTTGAACTCAGGACCTTTGGAAGTGCAGTCAGTGCTCTTAACTGCTGAGCCATCTCTCTAGCCCAGAATGTGTGGTTTTTATAGTGCTGTGTGTAGGTCCCTCTTTGGAATGGTCAGGCTTATTGTATAAAGTGCTGGATCTGCTGAAACTACTAAAAAAAAAAAAAACTCATTCTAGAGAGTAAGAATGGAGTCTGCATTACAGGAAAGACTTATTCATTTTGCTAATGATGTTGACGAAGTGACCATTAGAAACAAAATTGAAAAGCAGATTCATAGGACATGCCTTTAACCCCAGCACTCTGGAAGCAGAGACAGGAAGATGTCTATGGTGAGCCTGGTCTATAGAGTGAGTTCCAGGCCAGCCAGGACATACATAGTGAGGCCTTGTCCCAAAAGTTAAATTAATTAAATAAAATAATATGTTTGAATAAAGGGAATGAAACAAAAGTGAAAATCTTACGTGAAAATGGAAGTCCCATTGTCCTCTGAGGTCTAGACTGTGGAACTGTAGACTTAAGTGAGAGCGTATCCGTGTAGTAAGTGAAGATTTTCTTCTCTGCAAAGTAGGCATGGGACTGGCCATGAAGGCTTTTTACAAAGACACTTCCAAAGCAGAGAAGAGTAAGCTGCTATTTACAGAGCATTTTCATTCACATTTACATGTTGTTTGATTTCTATCTCTGCCAGCATAACAGACTGTTTGAAAGAAGGATTTCAAGGTCTTTGCCCAGGCTTAAGTGTAAATACCAAGGAGAGCAGGTACCTCCAGGTCAAGTGATGGCAGTGAAAGAGGCTAGTGATGCATCTCCTAAGGGATACAGGTTTCTATCAGTGAAGAGTCAAGATTCTTGGGGGGATTCTTGGAGGTACTATTTGATTGTTTCCTATTAAGAAGCTCATGAATTATTAGTGGATATGTTAATATATCTACATGAATACTTAAATGTAGAATTATATATATTTCAATATATATATGGAAATTTCACATATTCTAAGATTCATATTTGTGAATATTCACAAAAAGAAAGTGCAATCATGGCTGATTATGGGATGGATCCCCCGGTGGAGTAGTCTCTGGATGGTCCATCCTTTTGTCTTAGCTCCAAAGTTTGTCTCTGTAACTCCTTCCATAGGTATTTTGTTCCCTATTCTAAGGACGAATGAAGTATCCACACGTTGGTCTTCCTTCTTCTTATTTTCTTGTGTTTTGCAAATTGTATCTTGGGTATTCTAAGTTTCTGGGCTAATATCCACTTATCAGTAAGTGCATATCAAGTGACTTCTTTTGTGATTGGATTACCTCACTCAGGATGATATCCTCCAGATACATCCATTTGCTCAAGAATTTCATAAATTCATTGTTTTTAATAGCTGTCAAACCCAGACACTATTGCATATGCCACCAAGATTTCACTGAAAGGACACTGATATCCTTGTGAGTCTCTTGTGAGACTATGCCAGTGTCTGGCAAATACAGAAGTAGATGCTCACAGTCATCTATTGGATGGAACACAGGGCCCCCAATGGAGGAGCTAGAGAAAGTACCCAAGGAGTTGAAGGGGTCTGCAACCCGATAAGTGGAACAACAATATGAACTAACCAGTAACCCCAGAGCTCATGTCTCTAGCTGCATATGTAGCAGAAGATGGCCTAGTCGGTCATCATTGGGAAGAGAGGCCCCTTGGTTATGCAAACTTTATATGCCCCAATACAGATGAATGCTAGGGCCAAGAAGTGGGAGTGGGTGAGTAGGGGAGCAGGGCGGGGGGAGTTGGGGGGAGGGTACAGGGAACTTTCGGGATAGCATTTGAAATGTAAATAAAGAAAATATCTAATAAAAAAAAGTGCAATCATCCTCTAGCCTGGGGATCTGGGTTTATACTGCTACCCAGAGAAAGGGGAGAATTGCATAGCCAGAGAAGGGACACACAGAATTTGAAACTGCATGTTCTCAGTGTATTGAAGAGGTGGGTAAAAAGACAAACACACAGTAGGAGACTTCGTGCAATCACACCAAGAAGTCTTTATTGAGTATGTCTTGAGCCACAGTCCCATCCATATCCCATGCTACAAATACTGCCTTACATCCTAGAACACAGTCAGGCCCAAGTGCCTCTTCCAGTTTTACTCAAATTTAAGGTCAGTTGAGGTCAGTGAAGAATTTATCTTCAGGCCAAGATTCTGCCTCCCTTCTCTGCAGAACCTTTCAAGAGTATGGAGATCTGAGAGGAAACTTCTGTACCTCACTCTCAATACTAACTTCCATGGATTTTCTATGCTGACTCCAGATGCACTCAACCCTGAGAACTAAAGGTCACGTGATCCTAGAATTCTGCGGACTAGCCTGATAATTTTTAAAGCGTGATGAGCAAGCATCAGAAAAAAAGAGGGCAACATTTCTGTAGCTAATTTTTTGTTTTATTGGGTTTTTTGGTTTTTAGGGTTTTTTGTTTTTGTTTTTAGTGCTAAGAATTGAATAATGAGTTTTCTTCCCACTGTGCTAAGCATTGAATCTAGGGCCTGGTACATGCTAAACACGTGATTCAGCATTCATCTATCTCCCAAACCCTAACTAACACTGTGTTTTGTTTCTTAATCAATTCCTTCCAGGCCATTATTAACACCTTAATGTGTTGACTGAGATATTGATTACATACAAAACTAAATTAATCAGTGTACTTCAATCATTTGGGTGGATAGCTATTAAGGAAGTTGTCCTTCTAGAAGGAAGAAAGAGGACAGTCATAGAGTGTCCTATGGCTTGTTGAGCTTAATAGGTTTAGATGGCGCTAGAGCCCCAGAAGACCTTTTCATGGGAGAGCTCGGTACCTTTTGCTTTAGTGTCAGGAAGGTGAGGTCATAATTTATTAAGAATCCATCATTATAAACATAGAGCCTGTGATCCCAAGGGCAGTAATTGATGCCGTGCAGAGTTTCCAGCATCTTGTCCAACAGGATGCTGAGGTGGTGTTCCTGCCCAGTGGTTGTGTCATAAGCATAAAATATTTCTTCTTGACGAGTGCTTAGTGAACGCAAAGCATAGAGCACCCCACAGACCATGAAGGCCCCTGAAAGAGCAGGCTTATACTGGCTGGTATACCACGTTTGCTCAACTTCTAGGGTGCTATCATTGAGAAGACTTACAACCAGATTGCCTTTGCTCTCCTCTGTGGCATATAACACCCACAGTCCCTTCTCATCACCAGTAAAATCTATGTCAGTCCAAGGCGCAAAAGCATAGGAGAAGCGGTTGTTGTAGGTGGCACCAGGCAATGGGCGTCGCAGCACTAGGGTGTTAGAGGAAAGGTCCACCTTGGCCATGTCTCTTGTGCCATAGTAGTTAAAGTACATGAAGTTCTTGTACACGGTATTGCCACTGCCGTCACCATAGCCCATCTTCCACTGCTCATAGTGCTTAAGCAGCACCAGGTCACCATAGGATTTGTGCAGCCTATAGTAGTCAAAGTACCTAGGCCAAGCCCCACCCAACATTAGAACCATTAAGTACAGCAGTAACCAGGGTAGGAAAGCACTATGAAAATGGCCATCCACAAATGGGACATCTATAACACGACCCCTATACTCAAACCCCAGGAAACATAGAAGAGAAGATGTAAAGATTAAGTATAACAACCAAAGGACCAGGAGACCTGCTGTGTCTTCTCAATATTTCAGAAATTTTGTATCAGTGAACTCAAAACAATATGGTCACCTACAGTAGACCAATAAACATTACAGCATAGATGTGGGAAAGTTTTGTGAGGTCACTGCCCTGGATGGAGATCTACAAGCAGTCCATAGCTGTAGGGGAAGGACAATCTGTTTTCTTCAAGCACAAACACCCTAACAGATTCCCCATTTCCAAACGGTCAGCCCTAAAGATGTGTACATATGGGAAACACTAATGGGACTCAATAAAAGTGTGTGTGTGTGTGTGTGTGTGTGTGTGTAATTACATAAGAAGACATAGATTTTAAAGGGAGATATGGGGTGTACACAGGAAGAGTTAGAGATGAGTCATGGAGGGAAGAATAGACATGATGAACATATATTGTATTTATATATGAAATTCTCCCACACACAAAAATAAAAGTGGGAAGTCTCATATGGCATTTATAGTACATCGTTCATTTACTACACACTATGCCAAAATGAATAGACATTTAAAAACAAGAGCTACAGTGTCTGTTAGCCACATAATTGCATATTATCGTAAAATAATAGTGAAAATATTATATAAAGTAAATTTTACCCTCAAAGATTATAGGGCTAGGTCTCAGAAAGTTTAGATTCTTTCTTCGAAGTCACAGAGTTTATAATTGAAACCTGACAGGAATAGCAAAAGTCTAACTTCACTGACTGTGAGAACTGACCTAGACAATGAAAACAATAAATTTAGTACAGCGTTTATTATAAAAAGCAATTAACATATAGTAGCTGGCGCATTCTTTATGGCCAGCCCCTCTACCAAGGCTGCACTTCATGCCAACTGCTGGTGAGATGCAAATAGACTATGGTTCTAGAGTTAGGTTCAAGGAGGTTCCAATAACATCATTCTTAAGTCATAAGCATTCTCGTGTCTTAACATTGGGCAGTAGTCCTGAACTGCCAATTAGCCCCTTGAGAGTAACCAGAGTAAAGATATAGGCTTGCTGGTATATCTTCCAGGCTACATAGGCTAATTGAAGTTGGGGAGTATTATTATGACTGTTCATCTCTTTCAGAAAAGCTTCAAGTGGGGCTCTTAAATGGCAGGTTCCACTGAACATTTGTTTCTCTCTCCCATGACCTGCTGTTCAGCTAGATCTACACTACACTTCCACATGCATTGACTTTAAACAAAGTTTAAAGAGTTGCATCCACCTTCCTAGCCAGCTGTTGCATTGAAGGGTTCACATATCTGTTCATTGATTCAACTAGCCATTTGTTTAAGCAACAAATACTTGTCAGTACCTACTGTGGTGATTCCTACAGTACAGTTTCACTGTATGTCTCAAGGTTGACCAGGATCATTATTTGAAGTTCTAAGAAAAGACTGGGACTGTAAAGCTAAGTTATAGAACAGTTTGTATTTGAGCTGGGATAAGACATTGGATTGTGATAAAATTAAAAACTTCAGAGGAATAGGAGCCATATAAGTCCCATAGGAAGTATTGGTTGGACTGCCAGGCCTAGGTTACACTGGCTGACCCAGCAGCAAACATAAATCAAAGATAAGAATCTGTACTAAGGCCCTTCTGCTCCACTCGAGCTCTGAGGTACCTTGTCAGCGGAGTCTCACCCAACACCCGCAAGGGCCCACACAGGATTCCCCACGGGATCCTAAGACCTCTGGTGAGTGGCACACAGCCCCTGCCCCAATCCAATCGCGCAGAACCTGAGACTGCGGTAAATAGGGAAGCAGACTACCTGGGCCTGACCTGGGGCACAAGCCCCTTCCGCTCCACTCGAGCCCCGGGGTACCTTGCCAGCAGAGTCGCCCAACACCCGCAAGGGCCCACACAGGATTCCTCACGGGATCCTAAGACCTCTAGTGAGTGGAACACAACTCCTGACAGGAGTCCAGTTCGAACACCAGATATCTGGGTACCTTCCCTGCAAGAAGAGAGCTTTCCTTCAGAGAATACTCTGCCCACTCAAATTAAGGAGAGAGCTACCCTCCCAGGTCTGCTTATAAAGGCTAACAGAGTCACCTGAAGAACAAGCTCTTAACAGAGACAACTATAACAGCTAGCTTCAGAGATTACCAGATGACGAAAGGCAAACGTAAGAATCCTACTAACAGAAATCAAGACCACTCACCATCATCAGAACGCAGCATTCCCACCCCACCTAGTCCTGGGCACCCCAACACAACCGAAAATCTAGACCAAGATTTAAAAACATTTCTCATGATGATGATAGAGGACATCAAGAAGGACTTTCATAAGTCACTTAAAGAATTACAGGAGAGCACTGCTAAAGAGTTACAGGCCCTTAAAGAAAAGCAGGAAAACACAACCAAACAGGTAGAAGTCCTTAAAGAAAAACAGTAAAACACATCCAAACAGGTGATGGAAATGAACAAAACCATACTAGAACTAAAAAGGGAAGTAGACACAATAAAGAAAACCCAAAGAGAGGCAACGCTGGAGATAGAAACCCTAGGAAAGAGATCTGGAACCATAGATGTGAGCATCAGCAACAGAATACAAGAAATGGAAGAGAGAATCTCAGGTGCAGAAGATTCCATAGAGAACATCGACACAACAGTCAAAGAAAATACAAAATGCAAAAGGATCCTAACTCAAAACATCCAGGAAATCCAGGACACAATGAGAAGACCAAACATACGGATAATAGGAAGTGATGAGAATGAAGATTTTCAACTTAAAGGGCCAGCTAATATCTTCAACAAAATAATTGAAGAAAACTTCCCAAAAATAAAGAGATGCCCATGATCATACAAGAAGCCTACAGAACTCCAAATAGACTGGACCAGAAAAGAAATTCCTCCAGACACATAATAATCAGAACAACAAATGCACTAAATAAAGATAGAATATTGAAAGCAGTAAGGGAGAAAGGTCAAATAACATATAAAGGAAGGCCTATCAGAATTACACCAGACTTTTCACCAGAGACTATGAAAGCCAGAAGAGCCTGGACAGATGTTATACAGACACTAAGAGAACACAAATGCCAGCCCAGGCTACTATACCTGGCCAAACTCTCAATTACCATAGATGGAGAAACCAAAGTTTTCCACGACAAAACCAAATTCACACAATATCTTTCCACGAATCCAGCCCTTCAAAGGATAATAACAGAAAAGAAGCAATACAAGGACGGAAATCACGCCCTAGAACAAACAAGAAAGTAATCCCTCAACAAACCAAAAAGAAGACAGCCACAAGAACAGAATGCCAACTCTAACAACAAAAATAATAGAAAGCAACAATTACTTTTCCTTAATATCTCTTAATATCAATGGACTCAATTCCCCAATAAAAAGACATAGACTAACAGACTGGCTACACAAACAGGACCCAACATTCTGCTGCTTACAGGAAACCCATCTCAGGGAAAAAGACAGACACTACCTCAGAGTGAAAGGCTGGAAAACAATTTTCCAAGCAAATGGTCTGAAGAAACAGGCTGGAGTAGCCATTCTAATATCGGATAAAATCGACTTCCAACCCAAAGTTATCAAAAAAGACAAAGAGGGACACTTCATACTCATCAAAGGTAAAATCCTCCAAGAGGAACTCTCAATTCTGAATATCTACGCTCCAAATGCAAGGGCAGCCACATTCATTAAAGACACTTTAGTAAAGCTCAAACACACATTGCACCTCACACAATAATAGTGGGAGACTTCAACACACCACTTTCATCAATGGACAGATCGTGGAAACAGAAACTAAACAGGGACACAGTGAAACTAACAGAAGTTATGAAACAAATGGATCTAACAGATATCTATAGAACATTTTATCCTAAAACAAAAGAATATAAAAATGTTCAGCATCCTTAATCATCAGAGAAATGCAAATCAAAACAACCCTGAGATTCCATCTCACACCAGTCAGAATGGCTAACATCAAAAATTCAGGTGACAGCAGATGCTGGTGAGGATGTGGAGAAAGAGGAACACTCCTTCATTGTTGGTGGGATTGCAAGCTTGTACAACCACTCTGGAAATCAGTCTGGCGGTTCCTCAGAAAATTGAACATAGTACTGCCAGAAGAGCCAGCAATACCTCTCCTGGGCATATATCCAGAAGATGTCCCAACTGGTAAGAAGGACACATGCTCCACTATGTTCATAGCAGCCTTATTTATAATAGCCAGAAGCTGGAAAGAACCTAGATGCCCCGCAACAGAGGAATGGATACAGAAAATGTGGTACATCTACACAATGGAGTCCTACTCAGCTATTAAAAAGAATGAATTTATGAAATTCCTAGCCAAATGGATGGACCTGGAGGGCATCATCCTGAGTGAGGTAACACATTCACAAAGGAACTCACACAATATGTACTCACTGATAAGTGGATATTAGCCCAAAACCTAGGATACCCAAGATATAAGATACAATTTCCTAAACACATGAAACTCAAGAAAAATGAAGACTGAAGTGTGGACACTATGCCCCTCCTTAGAAGTGGGAACAAAACACCCTTGGAAGGAGTTACAGAGACAAAGTTTGGAGCTGAGATGAAAGGATGGACCATGTAGAGACTGCCATATCCAGGGATCCACCCCATAATCAGCATCCAAACGCTGACACCATTGCATACACTAGCAAGATTTTATCGAAAGGACCCAGATGTAGCTGTCTCTTGTGAGACTATGCTGGGGCCTAGCAAACACAGAAGTGGATGCTCACAGTCAGCTAATGGATGGATCACAGGGCTCCCAATGGAGGAGCTAGAGAAAGTACCCAAGGAGCTAAAGGGATCTGCAACCCTATAGGTGGAACAACATTATGAACTAGCCAGTACCCCGGAGCTCTTGACTCTAGCTGCATATGTATCAAAAGATGGCCTAGTCGGCCATCACTGGAAAGAGAGGCCCATTGGACTTGCAAACTTTATATGCCCCAGTACAGGGGAACGCCAGGGCCAAAAAGGGGGAGTGGGTGGGTAGGGGAGTGGGGGTGGGTGGCTATGGGGGACTTTTGGTATAGCACTGGAAATGTAAATGAGCTAAATACCTAATAAAAAATGGAAAAGAAAAAAAAAGAATCTGTACTAAGTCTACTAAGAAACCTGTTGGAGCCAGGTTAAAGTTCATCTGGATCCAGGCACAGAAAATTTGTCATCTAGGACTCACCTGCCATCAGCACGCAGAGGAGCCACCCAGTAAAGGGAAGAAGCTGGACTGGGTGCTGAGTCACGACCCCAGGCACCTGCCTTAGATGATAAACCCCTCCAATTGAGCTTTACCACAAGGGGTCTGCTCACTTTCTGCAGGCCTCCATGAGCACAGGAACCTACAGGGCAGAGTGGGCAAGATATAAGCTACGTACATAACACATAGAAAGCAGAGTATGGACCATGATCAG
Organism: Mus musculus; assembly: GCF_000001635.26. Classification (NCBI taxonomy): domain Eukaryota; kingdom Metazoa; phylum Chordata; class Mammalia; order Rodentia; family Muridae; genus Mus; species Mus musculus. The sequence continues at coordinate 104,160,058 of NC_000073.6, forward strand.
CACCTGTGTGCTTTAGAGCATGTTCATACAAGTGTATATACATAATTGTATAAATAGACTGATTTTGCATGAATAGAGACGAGTGCATGTGCCTGGCTATGAGGAGTATGAATAGCTGTATATGTAAGTATGTCCATTAGAAGATTCTAATCTTGGTATGAACAGGAAATTGAAGATTTATTCCTTATCATGATCTTTACTGGCTTCCCCTTAGTCCCTTAGTTTACTATAGCAAGCATGTTTTGGCCCAGTTGTTGAGAAACAAATCTTGGGGAAATCAGTCTTTAAACTCACCAGGAGCCAGGGGTAGACCAGGGTGTCTGGAGGACTGTTCCTGTTCCTTTTCCCTCTCACACTCACTTAGTTGGCCCTCAAGAATATCCACTTCCTCTCGGAGGGCATGGAAGCTTTGGCGGGCAGAGTCGACCAGAAGCTTCAGGGTCAGACTGGCGTTGGTCACCTGAGAGAATGAGGTTGCAGGAACTCAGATCACAGGGTGTGCTCAAGCTCAACTCACACTGTCATCTGTCTAAGGTTAGACTCTTCTCCAGAAAAAAAGAGATTTTTGAAAAGTGTCCAATATACCTAACCAGGTAAGATGCGGGCTGTGAGCGTAAGGGAAGACTCTTTAATGTATCTACACACCTGGTTCTGAAGTTGATGGAGGAGGTCTGTGGCTCCACTGACACCTCCATTGGCTTTAAGCTGAGCTGCCAGCTCCTGTGCTCCTTCTAGCTCCAGGCGTAGCAGATTGAAGGATGGATTGTCATATTGGGACACAGTGACACCCAGATTCCTGGACTCCAGCATGTGACTCAGTTCTAGAGTCTGACTGTCTTGATCCTCAATGACATGTACATATTCCTTGGCCTGGGCATGAGATAGGTATGTAGTTCCTCTAACATCAGGGATCCTGACATTTCCCATCCATTCAAATCCAGAGATTATGAACTTACAAAGCATCTATGTCTATCACCTTATTTAACAGTACTATTATCCCCATTTCTTACCTGAGGACATTCCAGTTCTTGTTTTTCTGGTGCCAAAAAAGTTCTGCCTATACCATTCATAAAACCTTTTAGAGCCACCCCTTAAGACTACTTAGATGAGTAAAAATATAAAAATACCACCTTCTAGTTTGACCATATATCATTAAATTTACTTGGGAGCACAAGTAGAGTTCACTAAAGCACTGGTCACAGTGGACTGCAGATATAATATTTCTGCTCATTTGCCTTTATTGGGATCAGTGCTGAACTTTCCAGATCATCCCACAAGCCCATGAACACAACATTATTTCAGTCCATTGACACAAACCTGTTCTCTGCTCCTTTACATTGGTCATCCTAATTTTAAGACTTTGATTAAACTCTATGTGTGTCTATGGTTCCCATTTCTTGTTTTTCAATGAATCTATATCCAGTAATTTATCTATTAACAAAAAAGGCACTTGTAATCATCTATAAGCTTTGTCTTATTGTTACTATTGTTGGAGACCATAAGAATAGTATGGGATTTCCCTTTGATTCTAAGGATTGATCTCAAAGACAAGGAATTGTTGCCATGAACTCATACATAAGCTGAAAGCAATAAAGGGTGTGCTTACAAATCTACTATCCCAACTCAGAACAAAGCTCCAGCACTCACCCTGGACAGTTCTTGTTCATATTTGCTAATGAGCTCCTGTAATGTACTCTGTAGCTGATCCAGCTGCTGCAGGAAGATAGAGTTGTTGGGTAGATGGACCACACACTGGAAAGTGCCATTCTCATCCATAGAGTTTAATACATTTCTCACCAGCTGCAAAAGCAGAGCCATAGACACACTGAGAACAATGAAGCAACTGGACCACCATATGCAAAAGTGAAACAGGAAAAGAGGCCAGCCTTGCTCTGGAGTGCTGGAGAACAGTTAGTTCACTTTGCACATGGAAATCACACTGACTGTATAGGGGTCCCTCTGTTGGGAGATTGAGTTATTTTTAATGTGCCAGAATTGAAGTTTCAGTCACCTTATAGCTTTCATTATTTGACTGACCATCCTCATCATGCATATGTACTGAACATATACGGCTACACTCCACATAGCCAATTGCCAATATTTCCTTCATCTGTGGGAGAAGGTAATGCTTTCTGGCCTTCAGAAAAGTGCTGACGCAGGCTTAAGGAACTTTGGTTCTCTACAAAGTCCCCACTCTTAGAACTTGGTAGATTCCCACAACCTCAGCCTCTACTGAAGAAAACAGGCAGAGAGAATTCCTAATCATCAAGGGAAGCAGCAGGAGGCATCCATGTCTGGATTCAGATCTAACACTCACAAGAATGTATCATGATGTGAGTGATGATGCAAGCATAATAGTTAAAACACACCCACACACAAACAAGGGTCTAAGACTAAAGGAGTCTTGCAAAATCATGCAATTAATAACTAACAAGGCCGCAAGCTTCTCCAAAGATTGATCTTTATTCCAGACCTTGTGCTCTTATATAGAAGGCAGCTACATGGCTCTACATTATGACGAGTGAGTCAGCATAAGCTCAGGAGGTGAGGGTAGGAGCGAGCTCCCTGGCCACAGTGAACCAAAGCAAGTGTGCAGCAGCTCTAGGGCTAGGAAACACATGCTTTGAAATCTTCTTACTCTTGCATATCATGACTTGCTCACAGCCAGTTTAAAATCCACTGGTTCTAGAGCTATATTTCCTTTTTTTCCCTGGACATTGCATATGTAATCTTTCACTGCCCCAATACCTTCAGGCATCGGATAGTAGTAGACATTGTGAGATTTACCTTATTTTACTTTAAGATAGGTAGGTTGGTGAATAGATAGATAGATAGATAGATAGATAGATAGATAGATAGATAGATAGATAAGCACTTGAAATAGAGCCTGCCTGCTTGAAATACAGTCACTTAAATGTGTTTATATCTTTTGGGTCTGAGTTACCTAAGGATGTGTATGGTATATACTCACTAATAAGTGGATATTAACCCCACACACACTTCAAAAAAAGTACAGAATACCCAAGATACAGTCCTGAGAACTCAAAAAGGTCAACAGCTGAAGTGTTCAAGTGAGGATGCCTCAGTCCCACTTAGGAGAGAGAAGAAAGCAGTCACAAGTGGGGAGAGAGGGAAGGACCTGGGAGGGAAAGTGGATGGGGGAGGGAAGGGGGAGGGGAGTGGGAGTGGAAGGGAACCTGATCTGGTATTGGATGAGGAAAAGGACTGAAGCCCTGAGGGCCAGCAGAAAGAATGGAAACCAGCAACCTCAGGAAATAAGAGGTTGGGGGACCCTCCAGAATGCACCAGAGACCTGGGAGGTAAAAGACTCCCAGGAATCAAAGGGAGGGACCTTAGATGAAATGCCCAATAGTAGGGAAAGGGAACTTATAGAGCCCACTTCCAGCAGGAAGACAAGACATCAAGTGAGGGATGGGGTTGCCATCCCACAGTCACACCTCTGACCCATAGCTGTTCCTGTCTGAAAGAGCTACAGGGATGGAAATGGAGAGGAGCCTGAGGAAAAGAAGGTCTAGCGACAGGCCCAAAGTGGGATCCAGGTCAAGAGGAGGTCCCAAGACCTCACACTATTACTGAGGTTATGGAGCACTCACAAAAAAAGGACCTGTATCATGATTACCCTCCAAAAGACCCAACAAGCAGCTGAAAGAGTCAGATGCAGATATTTGCACCCAACCAATGGACTGAAGCAGCTTGCCCTTTTGTTGAATTAGGGGAGGCTGAAAGAAGTTGTAGAGAAGGGCGA